>NC_069127.1:32271446-32890612 GCF_026914265.1 Mya arenaria | reverse complement strand
AACGCCTTCTGCCAGCATCAGGAAGAAAACCACAAGAATCGAGTAGTGCAGAAATACGGCAATTGCTGTGCACATATCCTGAAACGTTTAGTAAAGTGCTATGTGTGATACCTGAATATCATTACGAAGTTATATGGTTTTCGTAATATATCTTATTAATAGACCGTTAGTATTTACGTTATAATAATCACAATAAGTCAGTGTTTCACGTAGTACTACGATGAAATACAACAATTGAAACATGTTTAATTACATACCTTATTGCTTGTTTTGTCTACTCCACTGAGAAATAAGATGTACGTAAATAAAAACGTACAGCAAAGGACAATCAGGTGAATCGAACGTCCGGATTTTACGGTTCTTAAACAAACAAAAAAGGAATATCATAAATGTCGTCGTCTCCATGAAAACACTAGATTAATAGTTAAATAATAAATCATATAACCATATGGACGCCTCCCGTAGATGACTACATACTTGAGCGCAGTAATCAATCATTAACCGATGACAGAACTTTCAACGTGACGGCATAAATGAAAAGCGTTGTAAAATGTGCGCGTTATATTGCGACTTTCAACATATAGACTACTATAAATCGTTAAATTATAATTTAACAGCAGTAGATAATTGCCGTTCCAACGAAGCAGCTAATTTAACACAGGATTCTTATATCGAAGCAACGTTAAATGAATAGGAATTTAAACTCATCTGTTAATGTCAAGTATTAACGTCTTGTATTTACGTCATGTATAAACTTCATGTATTAACGTCATTTTTTAGCGGTTATCACGTGAATAGAAATTCCTTTTACTTATTTTTTTTGGCAAGGATATTGAAACTCACGAAACAATAACTGAAGAATATAAAAATATAGTTCCTACCGCCAAAAGATTGCGTATACAATAATGGTCAACACAAGTCCAACTATAGAAAACGAGCAGCCTACAATTGTGAATACTCTTAGAGCGTGGTCCTGTTTAATCACCTGAAATGTATAAAAGAGGGACCATAATCAGTTCTGACTCTCATATTCCGACAGTTCGCGCATACCTTTAAAAGCTGTATTTACTTGCGCATGATAACAGCTCTTTCAATAAGGTCAAAACACATATCTATACATAATATTCATTTGTGAGACAATAGGGGCAAGAAAGGTAGAAAATATTTGATTATAAACGGTTAAATTTACGTTAACCAAATATGTTTTATTCTGTTCAAGGATGGATCGTCAATGCATGAGAGATAACAGATGATAAGACACATTTTCCACGAACGCATACGCAGATGCCATATAGGGGCATGCTTGGCAAACTCCAGTGCGCCCAGGAGTGAAATTTGTTACGTATCCCAGAGTGACAAGTGCTTAAATCCCGATATAGAAATAAACTTTAAAGTCTGAGAGATTGTATATCTGAACAATTCAGGAAGCCATCTCGAGAGAAGCTCAAAAAAGAACTTCTCTTCTTATGGTACTTGAACACCCTTGACATATGCATTTCATATTGTTAGCAATGCCTAGTGGGGTAACGGATCATTCAATGGAAGCAGGAGTTTACTTGGAGATAAAACCGGTTGTTTACTTCACACATTTGTGTGCCTGTGTATAATTACCTCAGGTGTAGGCGCTGAAGATACGGTGGAAGGGCTCATGAGGATAGCAAAATTCGTCAGGTGATCGCATTGACAGTGTACCATACCCTCGGATTCAATGTGTTCTATCAACCTGCATCCGTCCGTAGCCCACTGGCTTGAAAAGTGAATCATTCATAGAGTAAATTACAATCACATTATTTCTAGACGCATTTACAACTGTGGAACTGATATTTTAGTTCAATATAAATTTCTGTAATTGGTGTATTTGAATTCATTGCATAATGACTGCACCCACTGAAATGATGCACAGCCAATTGAGACCAAAACGCAAGTTATATTTGGGTTCAAAGACGAGAGTGAGTCACTGTGTTGTATCATACTGTCGATCGAACGTAATGCTTTAATGCTCTGTAAACACCTTTGGTTCTTTTAAAGAAATGACAGTTATGAAATAATTATGCAATCTAGTGGCATTGCCTACTGTGGAAGCTTAACTATTTCCCGGGTGCATATTTAAACGTTCGGTCTTTAAATTGAAAATTTCTTTGAAAGTGTGTTGAGCCTCATTTTTTCTTGTTTTTATTATCATTGTTATTTCATATCAGGTGATATTTGTTAAGATTCTAAAATTGTTGCGGTTTACTTCTAGAAATATAAACCTAGATGACAAAAAAACTTTCATATACTAAGTAGCGTTGGGAAGCATTCAAACGTTATCTCTATTAACGTACTCTACTGATTCATATTTAATATTTAGCTCCAACTCCTAGTTACAGTTATGTTATGATGAGAATTACTGTATAATTAAAAGGAAAAAAGGAAGCACTATCAATAAAATTCATCGAATTCATAAACCGTTCATATATCTATAACACATACTATTTCGACGTGTCGAGGAACGAACATTGCGGATTACCTAGCGATTTCTGAAATAAGGGAAAGCACATAAAATAACAACGTTCTCACATCATAAGCTTTTATACGTAATAACTTGTTTTGAGTTCAGATTTTACAAACAAAATACACTTGTTAATACGTTCTGATAATTTTTTATACAATAGCAATTTACCAAGGAAAAGATAACTTTGATCATTTATTTTCATAACGTTAATAACGATATCCTCGGAAAATGCAATTAAAACACTTTCAAATGAATAGGTAAATAATACTTAAGAAGTTCAAGTGTATTAATTTATGTTAAACTCCTATGATATTTGTAACTCACATTGAAAATCTGAAATGAAATGTTAACTTGTTGTTGCATCAATCGTTCGTCGTTTGTGTATACGCTTAGTCCAAGTATTGGAGCATTTATAGCTTGTTCAGCCGTTGAACTGTGGTTAACGCTTGCAATGTTGGACACATTTCGGTAAATTGTAGCACTGTATGGCACATCTCCGTCAGCTTTATTAGGAAAATGAAAGATTTATTAGTTGACAAACATGTATTTAAGTTCTTCGCTTACAAAGAGTTAGTTTTATTCTACAATATGCTCCAAAAAAATTATTCATACAAAAATGTAGTAAATACAAAACTCGAAGAAACTATAACCATCTATATGTAATCCACAAATTCTTAGATTGTTGTGGCGTACCTTGATTGCATCGCGCTTGAATACTACCATGGTGGTCTGTGTCCCAACGTGGGCGGAAGTCGGCATCTGGGAACTGTATCACGGAGCAATTGGACGTCTGTCCGAGTTTCACGGCTAGGAGGAGACAAAAACCAAAGACAACACAGATAAGAGAATAAGGATGCACACATAGATGTCAAGATGCCATCATGAAAACATAATGAACTTAGGTAAATAAAAATTATTCTGAGTTTTGTTTTTAAAATATATTTGAGTGGTATTGAATATGAATTTAAAATAAGATGGAGCAAACATGGACTAACCCAGTCTAGGATTTGATCTAGATCTTGTTTTACGGCTCAAGAGTTTTAAGGAACAACATACACTTGACAAGTGACACAAAATGTCACAAGCCACAGAACACAAGTATAATAAGTATACAATACATTTAAATAATATTGAAAATAAATAATCGTAAAAGGGCGATTTTTAAAGGAACTATTTGACGTCGATAGTGATTTAAAATTACTACGCTTTATGACGTCAGTACAAAACGTCGCACGCGCTTTTTGGTGAAATGTACAAAAGTGCGTTTTCTTCGACATTTTTTCCACAAATTCATAATTTAAGGTATGCAAGAAAAAATATTAATCATGTTTTTCCGGTACGGATCGAAAAATCCGACCCTCGGGCACGCTGCGTCCTCGTTACCGGCTTACGCACGTGCCCTAGGATCGGTTTTTTCTATCCGTATCGTAAACACATGATAGATACTTGTAATATACAATACCTATATTTGCTTTGGTAATGGTACTGTTGGGTTTGGTTGATGAACTTTTGACAAGTTTGGCAAGGTACATATCCACTTTGGTCATTATTGTCTCTGCTCCAGTCCCGTTCTAAACGGTAAATAAAATAACACGATCATGCAAAACTGGTTAATGATTTAAAGATAAGGTTGTTAACAAAACATATATACACATTAGCAATTTGTTATAGATACATCTTCCACTACAAGAGTTACTGAAATATAGAAACGAGTGCAAAGCAAGTGTTGAAAATTATTTCAATATCGAGGGTTGGGTGTAAAACTGTTTTCAAAATTGATCATCAATTATACTGGGGCAATATTTATGTAAAGTGTGTATATTGAACTATCGGTGCACTTTTACTCTCGCTTCTAAGTTCACGGGAATAGAGGTGATACACAAACAAAATATGAGAAACATTCAACACCAAAGTACACCTGTATACTTAATTCATTTCTTCAAGACAAAAAATAGTTTCAGTTGAAAGACGTTCTAATCATTACATCATATCTACACACCTTGTTAATAATAGTTTTCCATGATCTGATATTACTTTCGTCCATAAGATTGCTGGCAATTTCGACATACAACTGAAAATGAAAATAAAATATCGTCATTATCAATGAAGTAACGTTATTAGTTTATTTCAATAAAACATGTTCAAGATATACAGATTTTAACCGGATGAACATTTCCCACAGGATGAACATTTCCCACATTAACGGTGCGTTAATATGAAAAAGAAAACGCCAGTTGATTTCCAAGTAGTACTGAAACTTGTCAAGTTCGCTTTCCAGTGAAAATTAATCGCTGTTGATATTTCACTGATCAAAATCCGTATTTTACCGAAAACCAAATTATAATATGTTTACAAATTCAACGTCTATAACTAATCAATAACATTTATTTTCCATCGTAACTTACATCGGTCATATTAGGCGAAACGCTGGTGTTGATTCTTTTGATTATTCCATCTAATATCTGTCCGGAAGTTTCAATGTCACCAACAAATAGTCCCGTTGACTTTTCTGTTGCAGACGTTGCTGTAGATAAGTTCTTCAATATAGTCGATATGTTTCCTCCGTGCAGTATCTGTCAAATAACACAATGCATGCAAAAAGTGAACCCAACATAAACCTGTATCATACCAATAAATTATAGGGATAGAATATGAAACACCATGTATACGTATCTTTATTCATAAGTCCGTGTTTGCGAGTTTGCATTAACGTTTTGAGTGACAAAGTGTTGCTTCGCCTTTACAGTATACATGGCTGAACGTGAGATATTCAGAACAAAACGAAAACTATGTATAAAACCATTTCTATCGAGATTTCACAAAGAAACAGTAGTCAAGTATGTTATGAACTCGAGTACTTCCGAAGTCGTTCAGCAACTAACGAAAACATTCGCCTGTGTACTATTACAGTGTATGAATACCTTGTGAATATTTGCGCCAGAAGGGAAAAATGTGTTTCGAAATAAGATTTCAAATAAAGATAATTTTACTTTTTCTTCACCATTTTAAATAAAACAAAGCGCAGTCTACACCTAGTTTAGTTTCTGAAAACATTTCGACAAACCTTTTCACAGAACCACCGCCTGATGGAACGCTGTCAAAACATTATTTTGGAAACAGGTTTGTCGAAGTGTTTGAGAAACTAATCACCTTATTAAACTCCGAAAATAATAAAACGAAGGCGGGGCACTTTCAGCGACATTCACTGCCCCTTTTCCCTTTAAAATGGTAAAGGATAAGAATAGTTATACACAATGGTATACACACACTGTATAAATAAATCAAAAGTAAGTAACTATGTGTTACTCTATGCATCTTTACATGAGTACGCATTTTGAATTTGCTAGTTGGCATTTAAAGACACAATGTGTTTGATCGTATTCACAGTTTACATGGTTGAAAGTAATAATATTAAGAACAAAACGACATCTTTATACAAGATAACTTTAATTAGGAAAACACTTAATTGTTCTACGTTTACATGATTATATAATAGAATGTTGGTATATAGTTACTATATCAACTGTAATACAAAAGTGTACCAGTAGTTGTACTATAACTTCTACGAGTAACTGCAGGTATATAGAACAAACTGTTTTACGCCATGCCTTTCAACTGTGATAGAAAGTTGTAGCGTGATAAATATTCTATAACTTCTAATGTTACTTGTTGGTGTATATTTCTTTCCTACTTATTCTTCTAAGAAATTCAAACTATTCCAGCGAAAGGGCTAGTGTCATTGAAGCCAAGATTTCAATGAAACTGCTCCTAGGTTTGAACGGCCCTAGCTGTGCTCACATATTGAAATGAACGTCAATACCATTCGATGTAATAAAAAACAGGAACTATTTGAAGAATTGATCAATTGCCATCTTATCCCGAAATCACGTAAAAAAGGGTCTGTTTGTTTTTAATTTTTAATTACTCGTTATTTTTAAGAGCTAATGCCATTTAAAACCAGTTTGTTATATCTCAAATTTTAACCGTTCAGACTGCATGCTTATCAAATCGTTTATTATTCCACAACATACTTTTCAAATCGTTGACAAATGACAAAACATATGTATTATATGGCGTTTGGTTGATAATTGACCAAGTGAAAATAATTACCTACGGCAATGATCAATCAAAAGTCGACCTTTTTTATTCTACAAATAACTTCTACGGCTACAAAAGTGTACAAAAATATACTATAACTTTACGATGACATGTTGGTATTAAGAGCATTGGCATATAATCTCGGTATAAAACGTGATCCACAATATACGAGTATATAAACCTTAACTACCTGTTGACATATATAACGACCCTCGATGGCAACAGTGGTATAACCGTATACGAGTTGTTATACCTTAACACCCTGTTGACATATATAACGCCCCTCGATTTCAACTGTGGTATAACTGTGTACGAGTTGTTATACCTTAACACCCTGTTGACATATATAACGACCCTCGATGGCAACAGTGGTATAACCTATACGAGTTGTTATACCTTAACACCCTGTTGACATATATAACGACCCTCGATGGCAACAGTGGTATAACCGTATACGAGTTGTTATACCTTAACACCCTGTTGACATATATAACGACCCTCGATGGCAACAGTGGTATAACCGTATACGAGTTGTTATACCTTAACACCCTGTTGACATATATAACGCCCCTCGATTTCAACTGTGGTATAACTGTGTACGAGTTGTTATACCTTTACACCCTGTTGACATATATAACGACCCTCGATGGCAACAGTGGTATAACCGTATACGAGTTGTTATACTTTAACACCCTGTTGACATATATAACGACCCTCGATGGCAACAGTGGTATAACCGTATACGAGTTGTTATACCTTAACACCCTGTTGACATATATAACGACCCTCGATGGCAACAGTGGTATAACCGTATACGAGTTGTTATACCTTAACACCCTGTTGACATATATAACGACCCTCGATGGCAACAGTGGTATAACCGTATACGAGTTGTTATACCTTAACACCCTGTTGACATATATAACGACCCTCGATGGCAACAGTGGTATAACCGTATACGAGTTGTTATACCTTAACACCCTGTTGACATATATAACGACCCTCGATGGCAACAGTGGTATAACCGTATACGAGTTGTTATACCTTAACACCCTGTTGACATATATAACGACCCTCGATGGCAACAGTGGTATAACCGTATACGAGTTGTTATACCTTAACACCCTGTTGACATATATAACGCCCCTCGATTTCAACTGTGGTATAACTGTGTACGAGTTGTTATACCTTAACACCCTGTTGACATATATAACGACCCTCGATGGCAACAGTGGTATAACCGTATACGAGTTGTTATACCTTAACACCCTGTTGACATATATAACGCCCCTCGATTTCAACTGTGGTATAACTGTG
Source organism: Mya arenaria (assembly GCF_026914265.1). Classification (NCBI taxonomy): domain Eukaryota; kingdom Metazoa; phylum Mollusca; class Bivalvia; order Myida; family Myidae; genus Mya; species Mya arenaria. The sequence continues at coordinate 32,882,703 of NC_069127.1, read as the reverse complement.
TACGAGTTGTTATACCTTAACTACCTGTTGACATATATAACGCCCCTCGATTTCAACTGTGGTATAATTGTGTACGAGTTGTTATACTATAGCTACTACGATTACCTGTTGGTATATAAAAACGATGTCATCTGCTGTACAGAAATACCTCGGTTCTTCATACACGCCACTCGCACTGCAGTTGCGCAAAACTGTACCTGTAAATTGTTCGTCGTCCAATTAGTGTATTCGTTTATTTATTATATCATTATTATATCAAGGGTCTAGTGTGGACATTCTGAATCTAAAATAAAATCAGAGGTTATGTGTGATGCACGATGAAATGAGTATCTAATTATAAACCTGTGTATTTAACATCAGGTCTTCCCCTCAATATTTTTGCGACCTTGACCTTTGACCTTCTGATCTCAAAATCAATAGTAGTCATCTACTGGTCATAACCTACCTGCATAACAAGTTCCTGTGTCTTACTGTTCTCAAGTTGTGACGTACTGACCGACCGTCCGACTGACCTACTGACTGGAGGACGAACAGGGCAAAACAAATATATCTATCCCATTTAGGGGGACATAAAGGTCACAATGTGTCTAAACGTTATTAGTCGAAGTATGTTTATTCGACGTTACTTTGAGAATTGGTCATAAAATGAAATATCACGTTTAAATTCGCAAGTGTAATTGTGTGAACATTAAAACAGTGACTTTAACAACGACATAGTATGACAAGGATATAAATGCTCAATGTTTATAATTCCTTGATGTTACAGCGTCTAAAATGAAAAAAATTCGGCATTCATGTAATCGTCTTTTACGGTTACGCTCATGTGAGAAATCTACCAGCGCTACATTTCCCTGTGTTCAAAATGAAGTAACAAATATTATTTCAGTAATAATATGTTAAAAATTAGGTTCGTCAACTTTTGAGCATATAATATTTAGAATTAACAACAGTCTAAGAGATATACCAAAATGCCCCATATCAGAAAGTAAACAAATATTCCAGTCATAATTTTATCTAAACAAGGCCTTGTTTAAAATATCTAAAAAGTGTTCAACCAAGATTATAATATCGTATACCATTTTAAAAAGTATGCATTGAATTATTGTAGTGTGTTGGGATTTGAGTCCGTACTAAAACGTATTTTTAAGTTAATTAAAATCAGACAAAAACACAGAAATTTTCTTCAAATGCAGATTTAAGCAAGTCCAAAAGTCTGCTTCCTTTTTCATAGGCTGTTTTTTGTAAGGCTAAAGAAACGCCGAAAAGATGAGCAAACCAAACTCTTACTTTTAGCACTTACTACCGTAAAATGCTAAATTGCTTTTTAAATTGCAAAAATATGTTCTATTTGATAAGACCCACTTAAAATAAATACTAAACAATCTGTTCTTTCAGTATTTTCAATTTCAATGAAATTCTAAAATATCGTTAACTAACAAATACTGCAATCTGAATTAAGTTGCTAATTTTGCCTTTTCGTATTTTCGCAATTTTGCTTCGCCATTTCGTAATTTAACAGTCATTTGGGGATTGCTCGTATAATCCCTATTAGCTGCGGCTAGGAGAACACACGAAATGATAGTTATCAGCCAACATAGTTCACCGTTATAATGTCCTGGGCAGTTTATTTCTTCTGTATACCCAAGTCGACCTGGTGGCCATTTCGTGTTTGCAAAGTCCGTATCTGCAGGGCATTCTGAAACTATAAAAACACGCTTCGTGTCAACCCATTAAAAGTTTGATATGGTTGAATTATATCATTTTAGTTCAATATATGTTTTAATCCAAGATATGTTTAAACAAGAGATGTATGGAAACACTACGCGTAAGAACGCAAATTTGTGGACTATTTTGTGCACTTTTTCGTGCACAAAAAACACAAGGAACGTGATTTATCAGTGAGTATCAGTGAGCCTATAAATACAAAGTTTAAAGATATGGCTCGGAAGCGACTTTTAAATTAAGCTGCAATTATTGAGTGTAGCTACACGCATGAGTATAAATAGAGGTGATATTGCACAACCTCTCAAATGATGACTTGAATACTTTTATAAAAGGAACCTGATCATGTGTAAGAACAATTTGTTATATTCCTTTCTAAATCGAGAGTCAGAAATCTAGATATCTTATAATAACATAGGGTACTGTAAGCTGTGTTTGAATAGTAGGGCCTTTGTAAACGTTATTGTGAACCATATGGCTTTCCTTAGCTTATTTGAAACATGTCATACTTACATCTGATTTTTACTAGAAAACTGGTTCCGTGCAACTCATTTCCTGCTGAAATGTTGACCTGACACGGTTTTTGTTGTGTCAGTAACCAGGGATAAGCGAACAAGATGTTTTTGCGAACAAAAAACAGAGAAGGTCCTTCAACAGCTATAAACATAATGTTATTGTCATTAAACAATGGATAACGTATATATGTAAATATGCATATATGTTTATTTTTACATTCATTTATGCCTTCATTTATTCATTCATACGCCACGAAAACAGTCACAATACAAGACGTATCACAGAAAGGTTCGCCGATATTAGAGAGCGGTAAACCTTTTGAAAATATTTTCCAAGAAAATAGAAAAAACTTTATAATAAATTTTAAAAAGATCAGACAAGAAAAACAGACATTAATAAACAGGAAATAATTGAGGCTCGCAGCATATTTGAGAAAAGTTTCGAATAATTTAACTATGTAAACACAAACTACAAACTGGAAAATTATTAAATACCAGATTTTAAAATGTTGAAATATACTGAAAGTTGTTAAAGGATGGTACACATGCTAAACAGCCCAGAAATAAGATTTCATAAGATACTAATTAATTTAAAACAATCAATAATCCAAGAGGAATTTTTTATAACTTAAATGAAACTATGCTGAATAATGAATGAAACTATGCTGAATAATGAAATATAATTAATGTTTGACGAACTAGATTTGCCTTTTAGTATAATCTTTATTTAAGATAAACCCTTACTAAATGTTGTTGGAAAATTATTTACTAAATGAATTAATCAAACTCACAACATACATGTCGAAGCTCAAGCTGAGTTTCGTGCGGAATGGGCACAATAGACAACATTGTTGTATTAAATAGCTTGCAAAGCCGTTTGTTTAATAATAAGCAGCCAACATACATGTTGTAGCTCAAGATGAGTTTCGTGCGGAATGGGCACAATAGACAACATCGTTATATTAAATAGCTTGCTAAGCCGTTTGTTTAATAATAAGCAGCCAACATACATGTTGAAGCTCAAGCTGAGTTTCGTGCGGAATGGGCACAATAGATAAATTGCTGTATTAAATAGCTTGCTAAGCCGTTTGTTTAATAATAAGAAGCCAACATACATGTTGTAGCTCAAGCTGAGTTTCGTGCGAAATGGGCACAATAGACAACATTGTTGTATTAAATAGCTTGCTAAGCCGTTTGTTTAATAATAAGCAGCAGTTATTTTGTTTTATTATATAGTTAGGAAAACCATACGTTACAAGTTGTTTAATTAGGATTTGGAGGAAAGATTTTTAGGTCATAAAAAGAATTTTCAACTTAAATCTAGACTAAAACTTTTACATGAGACAGGAGAAATATTTGAAAGTTTTTAGGCTTGTGGTAAGGCGAATGCTTTAGATATATATTAATGCCTTACTGATCTGTAAGATTGATTGTTCCTACAGCGAGTAAAAGGCATTGATGTTTTATTCATTGCAATGTTTATGTTACTGTATTCCGATGACATAGCTATTTTTGCTCATTCTAGCAAAGATAAGCAGCACTATTTAAATATATTATATGAATATTGCAAAGTGGAAGTTAACTGTCAATTAAGATAAAACTAAAATCGTAATATTTATAAAACGGGATAAAATACCTGACAAATTACATTTTTACTATGACTACTTTAAAATTGAGATTGTCTCGATATATTGATATGCCCCATCATATGTACGGTTGTGTTAGAAAAATATGCACGTACCTTATTCTTTGTATAATATGTATTATTGTTGTTATCGGTCAATGGCAAATCACACAAGAAACTAGCAACGCCCCGACATTCCAGGCGCGCCAGCCTTGTTTGAATTTTGCCACCGCCGAGTGAGCAATCATTCCACAGGGATAAAAGTTATTACAAATGTTACACAAAGTTATATACATTTATTTTATTCAGATTTCATTGCTCACAAACCTGATAAACTTGGGTAAAGACACAGAATATCAGACGTGAATATCCTCGTGTTCATGTAGAGAAGATTGTTTATTTACTTTTTCAATAGTTCACGATCTATGACGACGCCATCTTGGATTGGCTGTCAGCCAATATTTTTGGGTCATTTGACCCAAATATATGGGTCGTTTTCGGTCGGGTCATTTTCGGTCGGGTCATATGACCATGATTTTCGGTCATTTGACCATGTGTGTATATAAGGCGGGGTTTTCCAGAATCGAGAGGAGACGTAACTTGGACATAGCCTGAAGCACATCCCGTACGATTCGCCCTCGGGCGTTTCGTCCATTTTGGCATTTGGTTTTGACATTTAACTGGAAATAGAAAACGATAACAAATGAAACGATTTTTATTATTTGTCTCCTTGATAAAATCCAAAAAGAATTATATAGGAAATTCGCGGAAAAATAATGTTTAAAGGACTTATAAAATTCAACACGATGATATAGCGTTTTCCTGTGTCTACCCAGCGATTGCATACTGTACCTTTTCTTCTTTTGATGTTTAAATGATGATTTATTCCGCTGGTGTACTGTTTTCCAACGTTTATTAAACTTGTAAACATCGATTTGAGTTGTCTTCCCGGTGAACTAGTTTTTGACACGCAATGGTTAAACTACATACAATTTAACTGCCATTGAGAGGTTTCGCTACCAGTACCTGAGGGGCAGTCACGAGGGGAACACTTCAAATACTTGGTCACCCTAAAAGGGACAGTTGATAGCGTCGACGGACCACGGGGCTAGGTCGTAACATTTATTGGTGGCAGCGGTGGGATCTGTAATTATATCAGATTCAGCGATACGAACTACGCCAGACGAAGGGGGTGGTGACATAGGACTTCACGCACCAGGCGGGTCAGGGGTTAATCCAAGGAGTTCAAGAGTTCGCGATATGACTGATCCAAGGGACGTCGATAGTGGGGATATTATATTTAATAAGCCAGGGGTAGAGGACGACGCTGACGAGTATGCCACACTGGACTCCGTGTCCGAGGCCGGGTCTACAACCAACGAACCGCCAGGTGATCGTGACAAGGGGCCGTTACGTGAGGTTATGGTAGGTATCACAGGGGCCTTAAAGGATGTTGTAAGGGAGTTACAGTCCATCAAAAGAGGGATGGCTAAGGGCAATGATGGATCGGGAGAGACGGTCACATCTTGTACAAATAACAGCAATATAAGTGAGTATAATAGTAGTAACTCAAGGAACAAGTGCAATGAAGGTAAGCATATTTCAGGTCAGGCCTGTAACGCAGATGCTTCTTTTTATGTGCGCTGGGGGACGACGTACTACGGTGCCGGCCGAGCGGAAGTGGATGCTGACCCCATGTGGGACGCGGGTAACCAGACCGGGGCGCCCTATGGCTACCACGCGACGGAGTCAACGCGATGGGATGGGTATGCGATATCCAGCTCCAGGAACACGGAAGTAGGCGGTAGTAATTGGGAAACGGACCGGATGTACCAAAGGCCATACGCTAAGCCTGATAGGACACGCGGCGTCCCCTATTTTCGCGAAAGCACTGCGAGGTACCCACCAGTTAAGTTGCCGGTGTTCACTGGTAAAGAAGACTGGACCACCTGGCTGTCGCAGTTCGAAGCCATAGCCGGACGTTTCCGCTGGTCCGAGGACGATATGCTAGACCAGCTACTGCCTAGGCTGGAGGGTGCAGCAGCACAATTCGTATTTTCACAATTAAAGCCTAACACCGTGAATGACTACAAAGAACTTATTTTTGAGCTTAATAGTAGGTTTAGGGCCGTTGAAACGCCCCGGTCATATGCCGCGATATTCAGCAGACGGACGCAACGACAGGGGGAGACGGTAGAAGAGTACGCATCGGACCTCAAGTTGCTGTATGACAAGGCACATGGGTTCAGACACCGGAAGACCAGGGACGAGGACCTCGTGCGGCGATTCTTGGACGGGGTCACAGACGAGGACATGCGGTTCGAACTTAAATTTAATAAAGAACCTAGGACGGTCGATGAGGCGGTGTACTTTGCTGTCAACTGGATACAGATCATGGGACGAGACAGAGCTGACGGGAGAGGGAGTGTTCAAGCAAGGCGGGCGTACGAACCACATTGGGACAAGCACGATAGTGACTATTACGGACCTGAGCGGCAAAATACGGTCATACGTGTCAAGGGGCAGGGAAATGAAAACGGGACCGAACTAATGCTAGATGAGCTACAAAATGACCTACTGAAGGAATTTATAACCCGACTTGAGCGTTTAGAAGGTCGAGTGAACGCAGACCCCAAGACGAAGGTCGAGTGTTACAGCTGTCATGGGCAAGGTCACTACGCATGGAAGTGCGCGGATCGGAAGGAGCGGAGGACTAAAGCAATGACCAACCGCGACCAGTACCCAAGCGAAGTCGGCGATGACGGCTACACTGCAACCCGAGAGGTTCGGAACGGGTTAAGCAGATTAGACGCCATTAGTGATTCGAATTCGGCAGACACTGACGGAATCTATGACAAGGTTGGCAAAAAATACCACGATGGTCAAGGGGGACATTTAAACTTCCCGGGACCAGCCCTTGCGACCGGAGGGTGGTCCATGTAAGCGTGAAAGGTCATGACTCGGATGAGACGATCGACAACACAACTAGATTTAAGGAAGGAGAACCATGTAGCGCAGCATGGGCAAAAGGGCAAGCACCAAAATGGTACATCCAGGGATCTGTAAACGCAACACAGACGGCGTTTGTGGTGGACATTGGTGCCCCCTGTTCGGTTATTTCGAGCCGTTTATTTTTGTCTTTGGACGAGTGGAATCGTCCTGAGCTAAGGCAAGTGGACATTTGCCTGACCGGTGCAGATGGTGTGCCTTTGGAGGTAAAGGGCGTTTCCACGTTGCAACTGGATATAGGTCCTGTGGCTTTCGACCATGATTTCATTGTGGCGGACATTGGGGATGACGCCTGGATTGGTCGCGACGTATTGGTGTGCCATGGAACGGGACCGGTAGACATTCTGTATAGCAAGCAAAAGTTGGTTTTCGGTGGGGCGGAGGTACCCTTGATTCAGGCCGGAAATTGTAATCTAGTTAGGCGCGTGATCGTCGACGATACAGAAATATTATCCAAGGTAGATAGACCTGAATGTAAAACGGTAAATAACGGTGGAGCCCCTTTAAATAAAAAGGGCACAAAGAAAAAGTGTGCCAAAACAAACCAGAATAAAATACGCCAACAATCTTGTTTTTCTTCGGCATCGCGCCAATCACGAGCGCACCTACTAGTAAGGGAGAGCCGTCGCCAAGGGGAACATCGCAAGCGCACGGGATGCGCGCTAGCGGTTGTCATTCCCGTTTCAAGTACAATGAAACGGTCGAAGAGGACGTCATCGAAGGGGACGAGAAGGCAGCACCATTGCCATGGATCACCACGAGGATACCGGACGACTACTGCGATTTCTGCAGTAGTTCCGTGCCGAGACCGGCTATGTCTGGGGTCTCCGTGCGGATACGGGGGATGTGAGCGGCGCACCCCCTTTCACGGCCCAGGACCACCGTCAGCTCGGAGCTTCTAACTACTGACGGATCTCGACGGAAACGAAATTCAGGATTCTTATTAAGACAAATAATGAACACTTAACTAGTGATTATTTGTGAACTGATAGTGATTAACAAAAAAGTGATATTGTGCAAAGTGAAATTAATAACTATTGATAAAAGCGACGTTAATTGCAAATAAGTTTGTGTTTAAGCTTTACCGTGGCGTAATTTAATTACAGTATGGTATTAACCTTTAGCTTTGTTGATGTTTAATTGTAGGCAGCGGGAGCTTTGCCTATTTGCCAGGGGGGTATTGATATGCCCCAGCATATGTACGGTTGTGTTAGAAAAATATGCACGTACCTTATTCTTTGTATAATATGTATTATTGTTGTTATCGGTCAATGGCAAATCACACAAGAAACTAGCAACGCCCCGACATTCCAGGCGCGCCAGCCTTGCTTGAATTTTGCCACCGCCGAGTGAGCAATCATTCCACAGGGATAAAAGTTATTACAAATGTTACACAAAGTTATATACATTTATTTTATTCAGATTTCATTGCTCACAAACCTGATAAACTTGGGTAAAGACACAGAATATCAGACGTGAATATCCTCGTGTTCATGTAGAGAAGATTGTTTATTTACTTTTTCAATAGTTCACGATCATCTTGGATTGGCTGTCAGCCAATATTTTTGGGTCATTTGACCCAAATATATGGGTCGTTTTCGGTCGGGTCATTTTCGGTCGGGTCATATGACCATGATTTTCGGTCATTTGACCATGTGTGTATATAAGGCGGGGTTTTCCAGAATCGAGAGGAGACGTAACTTGGACATAGCCTGAAGCACATCCCGTACGATTCGCCCTCGGGCGTTTCGTCCATTTTGGCATTTGGTTTTGACATTTAACTGGAAATAGAAAACGATAACAAATGAAACGATTTCTATTATTTGTCTCCTTGATAAAATCCAAAAAGAATTATATAGGAAATTCGCGGAAAAATAATGTTTAAAGGACTTATAAAATTCAACACGATGATATAGCGTTTTCCTGTGTCTACCCAGCGATTGCATACTGTACCTTTTCTTCTTTTGATGTTTAAATGATGATTTATTCCGCTGGTGTACTGTTTTCCAACGTTTATTAAACTTGTAAACATCGATTTGAGTTGTCTTCCCGGTGAACTAGTTTTTGACACGCAATGGTTAGACTACATACAATTTAACTGCCATTGAGAGGTTTCGCTACCAGTACCTGAGGGGCAGTCACGAGGGGAACACTTCAAATACTTGGTCACCCTAAAAGGGACAGTTGATAGCGTCGACGGACCACGGGGCTAGGTCGTAACAATATTGTTATCTCGGAGTTGTTTTGACGTCTAGTTGTTCTTGGATAGAATGATAAAATACTCTTTCTGGTCAAGCTCAAACACCAATTTACAAGTTAAAGAGATTTTTGTTTATATTTACTAATTGGTCGATTAAACATGTTCTTCATTTATTTGATAAGTTATTTAAACCCATACTGTTTTATAGCTGTGAAGTTTTGGGTTTCTCACAAGCAAGCATCATTTAAATAGTTTATATGTTGTAAAAGATTCTTCGGTGTTAAAGCTCGACTCAAAATGACTCTGTTTTTAGGGAGTTGGTGCACATAAACTGGTTTAAACCCCCAGTAAATTTACATTTTACTGACCGTTCCAAGGCGGAACCTAACAATTCTTGATAAACATACCAATTATATAGTTGTGTGCTGTTCTATGTTTCTTGTTTGTGAATTTCTGTTTTATGTCTTTAGCATTTGCCCATTGCCACTAATTCGGGTTTATGTTTAAACTTTTTGCTACTGAGCATGTTTCTCTAGCTTTTTGCATATATATTGGTATGCACTCGCAAGTATTTACTTTTATTGTTAAGTACTGGATTTAGGATTTTAAATTGTGAAGGTAGAAGTATATTCAAGTAATCAATAATGGATTACTTTGTGAATTTGAAAACACTCCTAGAACTACTAATTGGACATCTATGTTAAGGAATGGAATATGTAATTTCGATTTCATGATGAATGGCTTGCTCAAAGGGCTTGCAATCTTAATGTGTTTGTCAATATTTTCAAACGACGTGTCAATGTCACTTTTATTAATAATTGGTATGTTCGATAAGAAATTTCTACAACAGCATCAATTTTCAAAAGGTTTGAATTAAGTGATTATCTTAAGAAAGTAACCATTAAAAACATCGCATAGCTCTGACAAGATTGCTAGTGCCATCACATAGATTAAATAATGAAACATGTAGATTGACTAATATACCAAGAAACGAAATAATATATAATTCTTGTAACAAATTCGAAATCAAGTATCACTTCCTTCTTGAATGCAAGTTATTTGAAGAAATTCGAACACAATACCTCCAGAAACATTTTACTACAAGACCAAGTATGTTTAAGTGTATTGATATGTTAAAGTCAAATGATAATAATGTAATTACAAACATTCCTGTCTATTTATATGAAGCTTTTGAATTAAAACGGTTGACTACAATAGTATAGTTGGTTTAATCAATAAGCATTACCTGGAAAAGACAAAGGACTCTGATAACGGGCTGGTTGCACTGAAATACAACAATAACCTATAAAGTATCTTGATCAGGTAAGATGAATAGCAAGTACAATTATTTTATTTTGTGAATTTTGTCAACACATAAACACTCATTCATAAATAGTTATACAACTCTTGATGGCAATGTCGTTCTGGTTGGTATAATATAAAATTATTATTATCGGATTGCATTTGTTTTACCAATCTTAGATTTTCATCAGTATGCAAGGTCAAACCATCTTAATCGTTTTAATATTATATTATCCAATTATTATCAACGCACGATGGCTGAATTTATTTTATCAATCTAATATGTATTTTGCTTTTTGTTATCTATGTTTTCATTTATTTTGCTTATCCAAGTGCTTGTTAAGCACTAGGAAGTTAACAATATCATGTGACGGAGCATTAAGTAAACATCCACCATTTGTCTTGATAGATTTACTAGTAACTTATTTATTACACTTTTGCTAGGTTATTGAGCCATAATGTATCACTAGTTAAAAAAACGATGTGTTAATGCAATGGAAATGAATATGTCTGTTCGTCTTTGAGTAATACGCATTGAATTATGTTAAAATGTCGGATCAAGGGTATTTTTTACCTCAAATATATCATGTGTATGTACTATTTCGATTAATAAAGTTTCTCCTTCATCTACGTCCGTTCTGTCTGTCTGTCAGTGCCTGTCTGTCTGTCAGTGTCTGTCTGTCTGTCTGTCAGTGTCTGTCTGTCTGTCTGTCGATCCACCTATTTATATATCTATTCATTTATTCATTCATTCATTCATTCATTCATTCATTCATTCATTCATTCATTCATTTATTTTCATGTTAAAAACTTTATCCCATTGCAAAAGCAGCTGTGTACGGAAAAACTTACAATATCCAGTACAGTTCCCCTTTACAACTATGAAAATGATATCTCTGTTCGCTGGCGTAAAGTCTCGGTCTACACAGTGCGTATTGAGATCACCCACGATGTATTCTTTACGATAAGTAGAAGATGGAAGATAAAAAGTAACTTCCGGTTGACAAACTGCTGCGTTATCATCAACATCTCTTACTGTCATTAAAATGTTCGCTTCAGTGTACAGGCCCAGCGGGTCACTCGCCTAAGATGAAATGATTCATATAATATCAATAAGGTTGTCGAATTAGCGCACTGGTTAGCGCTTTTGCTTCTCACCAAGACAAACACAATACCACACATTGGCGCAACATCGTGCCAACGATAGTGATTTAGCATAAGTTGATATAACTGTATTCACGATCGCTGTAAAATCAACTGAAGTTTCATCCAAATGATTTATAAGTAAGGCAAACGAATATCAGCCTGGACACTGACATATGTACATATCAATTGTTTATGGAATTATGTATAACCATTTTTACTTACCCGAACAGAAATAACTTCAGTTGGCCCAGAACTAAAAGAAACAACAACGATTAATTCTATACCTACTTTTTTATGAAATGATTAATAAGTTGGTCTTTAAATATTATGGAAATAATTGTACATTATTTATTTTCATATTTTTGAAGTTATCTAATAAAAACAGGTTTTCCTCATTATCCGAGCTGCACCGGTTTTTAAACTGTTTCTTTTGAGGCACGAATAATACGCAGGAAAACATCAGTCTCGGATTGATAACACATTACCGGATCATAAAACACCATTTACTTCACTTGAGGATTTGGGAATTGAACTTGATTCAGTATTTAAACTAAAAACAAGGTAAATAAATGATGAGTAAATAAACACAGTCAATGTGCTATCATGTGTGACGTTTATAGAAATTAAAGATATATAAAGAAACGACTTAAAATCTTTATTGAAACGACCCAGTGTTCCCGTGTCTTAAAAAGATAAGTAATAAATCAATAATTTACCTCTAACTAGACTAGCATTGTTCAACATTTTAAACGCTTTTACTCTGAATAAAAAGTGTTCAAGAGCAAGCCATCTTCATGAGTAAAAAATAAATTAAAGTTATTGAGCTCAGGTTTTTTAAATAATTTGATAATGTTGAAATAGAACACGCTTAAATCCCTATTAACAACATAATGCTGAGTTCACTATTTTAAGATAACAATGATTACCTCTATTTCTATGCTTAATTAAGTATAAGCAAACATTTTCAAAATGAAATACAATACTTTAACCTGCCGTGCTTAACATTTACAGAGGAATTATTGAGATTTGAATGTTGTTTTTCTGTTTCAATATAGTTTTGTAAGAAATATTTTGCACAAAGATCATGAGGAAATTCCTAAAAAAAATTATTAAGATCCGGCCCAATTTTCTTGAAACTTCTTAAGCTTAACAGGCTTAAAAAGCTGACTTCAATTAGCCAAAATAAATACTGTTTTTTGACTGCTGAAGAACATAATTTTTCCCTCTTTGTTTCTATGACTCCCAGGAATTTAACATTTTATGCAATTTTTTGAAGAATTTTCATAGAGGTACTTACATGCTAGACGTATTTCTTTGAAAGGTGTCTGCATCTAAAGCTTTATTCAATGCCAAATGGTGAGACCATAAAATGGACAAAAATGAACCGTTGACTTTTGTAGCTGTAAGGAATGACGAATCTGCAAACAAAGGGAAAATAAGTCCAGATGTTAGGCAATTTAATCAGCTTTGACTTGAGAAAACAAATAAGGTGACAAAAAGAACTGCAAAACATAGTATTTTACTGTTGGTTCAATATCACGCCTATGTTTTGATGTTCATTCATTCAATATATACATTGTATGATTGAATAAGACAGTGGATGGACAAGCATAGTTATCAAATATTAAGCAAAACCCTGCTGAGAGGAACAACGCTAGAAACTAAAAGCACTGAACGAAAGACAAAACGTACAAACAACACATACATTCCTAACACGCAGTCTCTAGCGTTGTTGATTAGAGTAACCGCCGTGAAAAAGGCGGGTAACACAAGTGCACTAGGGGTGTAAACTAGTAGATGGGCTAACACGTCTTTTTATATGATATCTGTTACGACAGCTACTGGTACCAACATTCGGAACTCCTCGACCATTTTGCATTGAAAACAACCCCGGACGTAAATGGCGGTTAACATGTCAGAAACCTTTACATTTAACATTTGGGAATCTTATTATTTATGCAATTGAACACTGGCAATCAGTTTAAATTAGATATAAAAAAATCACGTTAAAACACTACACTTATTTAAAATCAGTATTTAAAACAATGACAGCTATTGGTACAAAATGTAGACGTCTGTTAAGACAGATACTGGCACCAAATGTTGACGTCTGTAAAGACAGCTTTGTTACCAAATGCTGACGTCTGATATGAGATCTACTGTTAGGCCAGAGTTTTTTTTTATTTTTCGTTTTACGGGAGCGCCGTACCTAAATTTTGCAAAACCCGGAAAAAGAAAAAGATTCAAATTCCTAACTTTATTTTGATTTTTTCCGCCGCCCGTTTCTTAGATCTCCGATAGAAAATAAAATTTAGTGTTATTTAACCTAACGCTAATTTCACAACAACAAAAAATTATCGCACACAGTTTCCAAGATGGCGGAAGTCGGGGATTTATTGCAATAAAGTTAACTGAAATATGTTTCATTGTTTTGTGATGTCATATGCATATTATATCCCATGATGAAAATAAAACTTGAAACTTGCTTAATATCATCATCTAAGCGCTTGTAAGGAATATGGCTGCCTTTTATGAAATTTTAAAGTGGATTTAGTTTGAAGACTGATACTGACTTGTTCATAAAATCGTGGCGTTTTTTTTGTGATATCGGAACGGAATTGTATTTTCTTTATATCGAAGCATATACTCACTTAAATATTTCTGTGTGTAGACCTGTTTACAAGGGGACACACTGAAAATTGGAATTTGCTGTACAGTTTCTGACTACAGAAAAAGACGAGAATGTGACATTGGATTTGGCCTGTTTGTCTAAAAGACAATAAAGTTATACCAACATATTGCATACCATTTTAAAGGGCATTGACTCCTCTTTTCATGTCACCTATTTTAAAATGGATTGTTTGTATGTTGATTAAGAAACTTAAAAAAACTGGACTCGACCGTGAAATCTGTAAGTTTGAGTTACATACCTTGTTTCTTTCTGGTATATCAGACATTAAATTTCCTCAGATGTGTTGTTTATCTCATTATATATACCCACAATTATATAAATCAACAATGAGCCAGATGTCTTTGGTTTTGCCAGTGCAAGTTTCAGTGACCATTAAAAACACTACAAAAGTGTAGAAGCACGTATTAAAATCATGCACATATATGATATATAGAATTGATTAAATTATCATCATGTGAAAATGACAGCTTGTTTTGCCTTTATAATACAGACTATTGTTGCATCATTTAATCAATTACCAGTTATTTGCAAAAGTTTTCTATAATTATTTTTAAAATTCTTTGGATTTTTGGCGAAATGTTTGATAATTTTACAAAGATTTAAAATGAAAAACATTTATGCTGCGGCTGTCATTTTATTTTCTACGAAATTAGAATATTTTGGCATTTATTCTTGTTAAAAAATACATAACTTAGATAGTATTTAACTTGAGAAATTTTGGACTTTCTGAAAGTATGGACACTACAAATATATTTGAAGAAGTTGTAATTTTTAAAATGATGCCCTCTAACAGCTGTGATGCAACACTTTTGTACAACAGGCAGTATCAGTACAATACAAGTGTGCACAACTTCAAAACATGCATTGTATAAAAAAAAATAAAAAAAATATGGAAAATCCATCTTATTTTTATTCTTTTTTCTCGACGCTCATTTTTCAACATCTTTTTCTTATTTTTCTTCCCTCCTCCTGGTGCTTATTTTTGAAAAAAAATCCCGCAAAACGAAAAAAACAAAAGAAAAAACTCTGGCCTTATCAAACGTTGATGTATGTTAAGAAATGTACTGGGACCAGTTAATGGCGTCTGTTAAGACAGCATCTGTTACCAAATGCTGTCGTCAGTTAAGACAGCTACTGTTGCCAAATATTGACATATGTTAAGACAGCTACTGTTACCAAATGTCTGAACTTATTTTGGCATAATTTTACTTAAACTAATGAAATAACGGAATTTGTTTTTATGTTTATGTCTTTGTTAAATTTCCTTACTTGTAGAAATAGTAATGTTTCCAGCATCCCCTATATCCGGATCAAGAACTGTCACTGAATATACAATTCTCCCGACGACAGTGTTTTCAGCTACATCAAACGTAGATTGTAAGCCGACAAACATCGGAGGATCATTCACACTTTTAGCTCTTATTGCTATGGCTATGACTTCAGTTTTATTGTAAGGATCTTTTGCCATCAACGTAACCTAGAATTCAAAAACATTAAACTGAAAGATAATTAAGTTTTGTCTGTTAGAAGGGCTTAATTAAACGAAAGGAGCACTTCATTGAAATATATATGCAAATTTTCTTATCAATGATATTGAAATTGGTAGAACGAGTTTGCTTTTCTTTAGAGATAGTAAATATTTATAACATACGAGTATATTCATATAGAATTTATATAAAGCATGCTAGCAATAATCTGTACACGATGATTTTGATATTGTTTTGCATCCTATGCGAATTTATACTGATATATATTACATTAGTGTACTGGCCGATTGGGATCTCCTTCCGTACATATAGGCGAATACTGGATTGATTTAGATCAATTATGTCAGCGAAATATGTCCGAAACGCTGCATCAAAGTCCGTAAAGACTAATGGATAGGCTATTGAACAGTTGCGTAAGTCGACTACTGTGTAGTTGGTATATTGCAGTCCATTGAAATCCCTTCCTGTATCACTTGACATTGAGTGAAAGATCTGGCAATCTGCCTTTGGTGTGGCCGTTGTGGTTGAAGTTGTCATTGATGTCGTTGCTGATGCCGTGTATGAAGAAGTTGTGGTTAAAGTTGTGGTTGAAGTTGTCATTGATGCCGTTGCTGATGCCGTGGCTAATGTAGTTATGGTTAAAGTCGTGGTTGAAGTTTTTGGAGTTGTTGTACTGATCGTTTGCGGTCCAGTTGGTGCTTGCGTTATTTGAGCTGAAATATATGATTAGGAATATGTCTCAGACAAACAATATATCAGCAAGAAGTGTATCTGTTTTTTGTAAGAAGTAACAACATGATATATGAGAAAAGTCCCAATATATAACGTCGAAACATCGTGTTGAATCTTGGCCTTACTATCATCATCATTTTACTCGACTCAACTCAAAACACGTTTATGTTTTGTCCAGTTTGTAGACAAACACAACAACAAGGACAACTAAATGACATGAAAGATGACAATCGTGATCAAACAAAGGGAATGCATACATACCCTTTACACTAATATAGACTAATGTAAGTAGTATCTAGCGGAAATTGGAATGAAAAAAAAAAACAACAACAAAAAACGAAAACACAAATAAACACGTAAGACCTTTAATATCCTATTTGTCAACATGATTTAAGCAATAAGAATTTTTTAGCAAAATAACCCTCACCTATACATATTCAGCTAAAATAACCCTCCACAATACATATTCAGCAGAATAACCCGCCCTTTTTATATTCAGCTAAATAACCCTACCCTATACATATTCAGCTAAATACCACTCCTCTATACATATTCAGCCAAATAACCCTGCCCTATACATATGCAGCTTACTTCCCCTCTTATATACATATTCAGCTATATAATCCCCCCTATACATATTCAGCTAAATAACCCCCCCACCCCCCTATACACATCCAGCTAATTAAACCTCTATACATATTCAGCTAAATAACCTTCTATACATATTCATCTAGATAACCCTCCGCTATATATATTCACCTAAATAACCCCCCTCTATACATATTCAGCTTAATAACCCTCCTCTATACATATTCAGCTAAATAACCCTCCCCTATACATATTCAGCTAAATAACCTTCCCTATACATATTCAGCTAAATAACCCTCCCTATACATATTCAGCTAAATAACCCTATCCTATACATGTTCACCTCAATACCCAACCCTATACATATTCAGCTAAATAACCTTCTCCTATACATATTCATATAGATAACCCTCCGCTATATATATTCACCTAAATAACCATCCCGTTAACATATTCAGCTACATAAACCTCCTCTAAACATATTCAGCTGAATTCAAACGTTTGTCGGGAGTTTATGAATTGAACATCATAGTATTAATTTCGTGAATACTAATACATCTACTTATACAACTTCAAAAACAATTACAACAGAAATTTCAGGGCTCAGAAACCAGCATGTATGCCACATTCATGGACGATTATGGGGAATCAAAGAACATTGTTTGTGATCAACTTTAGATTTAAGTATACTTAATTGAAAAAAAGATTTATCACGGTATTCGTATGATTAGCCAACAGTTACTACGCTTAACTATGCTACCTGACTGATATAATATTGCAGTACTTGCTATGTTTCGGACAACATCGTAGCAGCAATGTCTAGAAAAGTTACTGGTGTTTATACTAAGACTGTTGTCGGTCATCGAACAGTGGTAGTTTAATGTGTGTTGTCGGAACAGGTCAAATAAAAAGCCGTATTTGATCTCGATGTGTCGCAACTTAACAATAAAGAAAGTGAAGTACATGGTATGCTACCGTATTGCATTCGTAGCAAAACACTTTGAAATGATAAATTAAGCTGCATGAAGATGAGGCGAAATCGGAAATTGTAACTAAGACTTTGGAAACCAGGACCAATCGTGACCAAAAAAGGGCAATAATAGCTAAGTCTTCAAGGATTTAAACCTGGCACAGACTGTAAAGATTTCAGAAACAATTACACACGACTTGTCGTAGTAGTGGCATTACTCGTGATTAAACGGGATGATGTGGCACCATTATTAAAGTACATGTACTAACGATCATCTTATGTAAAGAATATGAATGTACGTTCTAATTGTACGCGAATACGAATATCAACGATTGGTGTACGATTAATGAAGATTACACACGATTACTTAATTATACTTTACAACCGTCAAAAATGTACCAAATTCTTCTGAATCTTAGAACAGTCTTGTCCACCCGAACTAAATCACCACCATTATCCGCAAAGGACTTCAAATGCCGATCCGATACCCGTAAGACTTTAACCGATTGAGTTACGACTGCTTTTAGATCATAAGATTGCACCACGGTTTAAACTATCGTGGTAAATCTTAGGAGCACCAAGATTCAAGCAGATTCCATTATGATTATTTTCACGATCTATCAAGAATCAGGAAGATTTTCTGAATCGTGGTCTATCGTAGCTCAAACTTTGACAGACTGCGAAGAACAGTACGAACTTGTTTTATGTACAGCCCTATGCATAGCTTATGGCGAAAGAACAAACATGCTGATTTTAAAGCAATCACTTGCAGGCAGAAAAACAGTTCATTTCAACTTTTACATTATAGTGATCAATGTTAACGTGTATGCAAAGTAACAAACAATGTAATACAAACAAGTATATATATAGAAAAAGTTAATACGATACAACAAAATGGTTAACTATTTTAATTGTTGTAATCTTTCTAAATTAGAGGATGAACATTTTTTTCCATATTAAGTGCTTACATCATATATGGAGGATCTTACTTTAAGAGAGTCTTTAACAAACATAATATATAGTTTAATAAGCTCAGTTCTATCAAATTGCAGCAACTGTAAATATATAAAAAGGCGGTCTGATATAATATAGGATTTCTTAATATATAGCTTCCTGATATCCTTAAAAGACGGACACACACAGACAAAATGAAACTGATCTTCAATATAATTAGAATAACAACATAGACGATATCCTTGATTTCGTACAATATTATTTCAAGCGTATCTACAGGTTTTGATACGAACTCATGCCTTCCGCGTGTAAGCTTCCATTTAACTTGTGCTAATGAGCCAATGAGCTATACAGGCTCATATTAAAATGATTCCTCCATGTAGACCGAATATTTAAAAGAATTATTTTGCATAGCACATGTATTTAAGTATTGGAAGAAGATCAAAGCGATAATCTTCATTTTGATCTTAATTCAATTCGAAATAAATTGACTAATATTGACTAAGATTAGGCATAAACTGATTTTTCATTTCTGAAACCTCTACCAATTATGTTTGATTACTCAAATTGAGCTCCCGTATGGCTTTCTTGGGAATAGAGAGTTATCGTTAAACCATTTTCCACTGGCCGATGCTGCCACATAGTGAGTGATCTTTAAAACCGTTTTCAGCTAGCCGATGCTGTCACATGGAGTGTTATCTTTAAGACCGTTCTCAGCTGGCCAATGCTGCCACATAGAGAGTGATCTTTAAAACCGTCTCATCTAGCCGATACTGTCACAAGGCTACACAATATGCGACGTGTGAAAAATATGACCATTCATTGTGTCGAACTTAAAATAAAATAATAGACATACCTGCAATTCCGTGTAGGAATGATAACACACAAAAACTTATAATGATAAATCCCTCCATAATCTTAAATATAATAAATTCATATTATTAAAATTACCACCTCAACTGAGGACAAATATATCCTGTTTTGACAATTGATGCCTTACTCATGTTTGTCGATTTGATCGGAAATACATTCTTGACCGACACTCGAAAAACGGGGATCAAGCATTTATCATTAGGATAATCAATGGAGTAGTTTAATTTGATATCTTGTGAAATAAAACGATTAGAAATACACACGTAATGACTTCAAAACTGCTATGTTGATCGTATCAAATTATATAAGCTATACAAACAACTGACAATTCAATTTCTTTATAAAATCAACGATTTAAAACAATATATACATAAAACAAAGGAATTTAAAAGTAATAACGTGATAATTGTATACCGTTGAATAAAACATGTTTTGTATATGCAATTCTATAATGCGCTTAAAGCTGCACTCTCACAGATTGAACGTTTTGAAACTTTTTTTGTCTTGGAACGACACATTTTTTGCGAAAATTTATAGAAACCAGTTATATAAGACTGCTGTCCAAAAATGAGATGGCACCTTTTTATATTTAAGAACAAAATATGATGTTTTATGCATTTTTCTTAAACCGTTTGTAACGGTTTAAGCCATTAAACATTAATTTTCGAACAGAAATATTCTGATCTTCTGTCAGCAATCTTTTATCATTGGTTTGCAGATATTTACGCAAAAAATTGCTCGTTCCAAGACAAGAAATAAAAAAAGTTGTAAACACGGTATATCTGTGAGATTGCAGCTTTAATGCTACTAACAAAGGCTTTCAAATACAAAAATACGCATTATTTGTTAATATGGCAAGCAAACCATAATATACATAGTTAAAAATATTAAAGTGTTCTGACCTCCATTGAATGACAAATAAAAATGCGATATTGACATATGTTCACGTTTAAAACAGGGAACACGTACATCGCAGGGGAAAAGACGCAATGGAAATTAAAAAAGGAAATTTAGAGTTTAAAACATTCTTATTTATTTCTACAAAAAGACAATCACAGATTGCTAAATCTTTTTGTCCATGTCTGTACCCTCGCTACGTTTACTTTTAAAGCTGTAAATATCGTTTCAAAAAGAAACGTATTTGCATTATAAACCACTATACAAAATATTACTTACGGTCATCCAATGATCATATTGATTCTCGACTAACCATTTATTAAGAGGTTTTGTTTTATTTCATAACAAACGTATAGACATTCTGAATAATATTTGTTTGTTCTAAAATTAAAACGTAGAGAAATGCTTTCCATAGTATTTAAAAAAAAAACATACCTGGAAATACCGCTAATATGTTATAAATAAATATAATCAAAATACCAATGGTTTCTAACGACAAACAATAGGTTTAACCATGTGTGCTTATTATGTTCCTTTACTAGCAGATCAGTTTTATATTGTTAGTGAATACATGCTCAACATCTATTAGTCTATTATATATCTTGCGTTTTCTGTGAAATTAAACAACACTTTCCGGTACTTTGATGACATTTTTTAAGTATGGCTTATTCTTAATTTACGTAAATTATCAAGTTCATATACAATTCCAAACAAAATCTAAAATGATCAAACATCTCTGATCAATATGCAGCGTTTATATAACTTAAAATTACGGATAGAAAAACATAACACTGCAGGGGGATTTAACTTTTTAGTTGTTAGTCATCCATGTTTGGATAACTAATTTGCTATGTTCAAATATCCCCGCCCTACGGTGTTTTTATTATAGCAATTGATTCGCTAGAGTATGTCCGGACGTGGCTGTGTTTTGTTTCCGAAGTAAATTAATGACAGCTTAATCAAAGATTTAGATATTGAACAAGGAGAAAAACAATTTCTAAGTTATTAATTAAGGATCACGACATACTCTCTAAATAAAATTACAGCCTTTAATCTCCAATTAAAACTGGTGTTTCACATCTTGATCTCTATGCTGATGTTCTTAAAAGATTGCATCATATTAAATGCTTCCTCCATGTAGACCGATGTTTTAACAGTATTATGTTGCACGGCACATGTATTTAAGTATTGGAAGAAGATCAAAGAAATAATCGTCATATTGTTCTCAATTCAATTCGACATAAATTGACTAATATTTGGCATTAACTGATTTTTCATTGATGAAACCTTTACCACTTATATTTGATTACTCAAATTGTGCTCTCGTATGGCTCTCTTGGGGATAGAGAGTTATCGTTAATACCGTTTTCAGCTATTAAACGGTATAAATACATAATTTTAAACCTTGCTAAGATGCCTATATTAGAATGACTTTATCATTCCCTTTAAGGGATAGCACTGTTGCTCCGGCTTGATCCATTTGTTCGAATGTTTGTATCCGGTCGTTGAGTACTTGAAATTATCTTTATCAGTTGACATGTTAAATGCTACTTGATTTTTCATTGTTTTCGAGTGGATGCTGGCCCTTATGACGCTTATATTTTTGTTTGTTGATAATTGATAAATTATTGGGCAACTTTGAGGTTATGGCCATAAAACTAGTTTAAGCCCCCATTAGACGCGATACAGTGAACTCGTGTTCTACTGACCGTTCCAATGCAGTAATCCCATCAGATAATTATAAAACTTTTTTGATGCGTGTGTGGTCTGTTTGTGTACTTGGTTAATTAGCGTTTGTAAGTCAGCACCTCCAGTTGATTGTAGTTTGGGCCTTTGCCATGCGTCTCATTTAAGGGTTTAACTGTTATTTTTCGAATACAAGGCTTGTTCATGTAGTTTCCATTGTCTCAATGCAAACAACACAAGAAAAGAAAGAGCAATGCGACATACATTTGTATTATTAAAATCCTTGGGTTTGAACTAAATTTGATGGAAATGTATGGTTGTCATATACGTGAAACGCTAGAAATTGCATTTTTCCAAATCCAAAGTGTTGTCTGTTTGCATTGAATGTAAAGGGAAATGAATTAGTAGTTTATACTAACCTAAAGCGACCGATCTGCTTTGTTTATTAAAGTGTCATTTTTTGGCAAAAAATGTAATGCATTTCAAGCAGATTATCATTAGTTAGTGCATTAATGTTGTCTGTTTGATCAAATTTTGCCATTTCCTGATTTCCACAACATTCGCCTATTTTTTTTACTGAGTGCATTCCTACGAGCGCTCAAAATACCCATTGTTTGTGAAAGTTTGACTGCGAGAACTTGAAATGTGTGTAAAGATGTAGAACTGTATTAGTTGATGCTAAAAATACCATTTGAGACTAGGTTCAGTGGAAAAGTCAAAACTACTTAAACTTACAGTAACACAGATGCTTGGATGATTGGCTGTAAAACTGAGAAATCTGACACAGACTATCAGATTGAGCTAGTTATTTGTGCATTAAGAATAACGGACTTACCGAAAGAGCTTTTCATAAACAATGCAGGGACGGGTACACTTATAGGTATGCAAACAAATTGGTCCAAGATGCCCTCTCTATATTACGATTGAGAAGGCTACTTCAGATTTATATTTTGTTTATGTCTAAGTGACATATACGTTATAGTTTTTGTAGATTAAATTCAGTTTAATACCTATATTTAGAGAGAAAACAAATCATGAATATTTCAGAGATTAAAATGTATTGCTGGAACAATAACTTGCTGTCTTCCGGCCTTACCCAACATCGATACTTAAAAAATAAACTTTTTCTTACAATGTTCTTAGGCGAAACGAGATTAACATTTTTATTGTTTAAATCAATTTGGTTTAAACTGAATTTTAAGGAAATATATGGTTGTCATATCAGTAAAAAGCTAGATATGTCGTTTATTTTCCAATTTGAAGGCGAATATATAGGTAAATTAATTAGAAGTGTACAACCTTATTTAATCAGAGCCTTTTCGAGGTTTCACTTTTACTGTAGATTGTCTCACTAATACCTAGTAACCAATTATTGTATATGCATAGCCAATGTATGTATAAATGTTACCAATTGGAAATGGAAAGTAAGCCGAAAAGAGTAAAAAAAAAAACGCATTTAGTCCCGTTTGATGGATAATTATTTTCTTAGCTGTAAAACATACATGCATGTAAGTGATATGATGCTTTCTAATTGCATTCCATTTATGTTGTATGATATAAATCATATTAATTTGATATTATATATGTCATGCATTGTCAAAATAACTCTTATTTGTATTCAAACTAAGATCAGTTCATAGAAGTTATGTTCTATACATGGATTGGAAGCATAAAATAGGCCTTTAACAGAACTTATGACTTGACTTATGCTTTGAATGGATGAAATATATTTTAAGGAGTTAAAAAGGTTTTTTTTTTCTGAACATCAATGGATCACTGATCATATTGTGTCCCAGTGTCTTGTCTCAGCATTGTGTTGGGAAATTTTCATTCTAAGGAGTTGATTTAAGATTGTGCTAGACAAAGAACTAACTGTAAGTATCAATCGTAAATTACGCTTTATGTTACTAATTTCCAACGTTATCTATAAGTCTTCTTATTTAACAAAAACTGACTGCCTGCGTAGAAGTCAAGAACTTGTCATGGCTGACGGCAAGAATCCATCTGAAACGTTGAGCCAACTGAGAAGACTTTCAATTATTGGTTTAAACCATTTGAACAGCTAAAAGTATATCCTTATCAAGGGATAAAGTTGTTTTACGTCTTACATAAATTGTAATACCAGTGAAATAAATGTGACACATAAACTTTTTCATAGAAATATGGTTGGTAATTGTCTTCCTGTTATGATGTATTTCATTGGGTAAAAAAATAAAACGTGTTTCAATAAACTTTTAGAAGTTTTATAGCCAAGTTTGTATTATTGGCCTGGTTACATAACCAAAAATAAACACTTTTCATTCAAAAGTACTTTTTCCAAAAATAAGCACACATCACGCGGATTTCAATCACATGTTTTTGATCACTATTGATATGTGTAAACCAGATCAAAAATCTTTGTTTAAGATAATTAAACAAAGAGAAGCGGAAATTAAATTCAATATTCTGAAACTCTTCCTATTAAATACCATAAATAGACAAAAATGTGTTTCTTGTTTATATTTTTGAAATTTGAAATATTAAAGAGACTAATTTTGGCCCACTTAGTCCACCGGTTCCCTTAATGCCTATATGTATAGATATATTATATATACAATAGATCTCCTTGATGCGAATGCCCTATAAGCATATATCGTGCCGATTCAAGCAGACTACTAGTTTTGATTCAATTAAACATGCAATTTTTAACAGGTTATAATTTGTCAGTTCCGCTCGTTTAAATGAGTTGACTGGATACTGGTAGTAATTGGCTAAACATGGACCAATCAATACACATTTTGGCTAGCTTTGACTGCACCAAAGAGTTAAAAGATTGTACATTATCAGCTGCGAACGGTGATTCAGAACTCGATGACACAGCGGTCAGCTGGGGCTTTCTTCGCCACTCCCTTGTTGTCGGTTTCAACTCGTATCAATTCCGAGCACAAGGAATCGGAACTGCAAGGGATGATGCCACCTAGTCGTAAGAACGAATTTGAGTTGAATCAACAAAACAAAGGGTCGCTTTAGGGATTGTTAAATGAAGATTTAGATCTCCAAAGTTAGGTACTGGAAGATGCGTACCACAGATAAATTTATCATTATCAAACCTCTGATGAATGAAAATGACAGTCAATCAGCTGTTCGGAATTGCTCAGTTAACAAAACAAGTCATTCTTCTCTAATGCATATCTTCTTATCGGGACTGAGTATTTAATATGACTTTATCTGGCCCCAATTTTTCGAAAATCCTTAAGTCTCTTATAACAGAATTAAGCTAAGCTCACTATTTTTGTTTTCTATAATTTGTGTTATATTTACTTCTTGAAGATTGTTAAGCCTTTAAAAATGAATTATCTTATAATTATTACAATAAACCATTTTTCATTTATCAAAATCAAACTTGAGTGTGTATTTTGGCTAATTAAAATAAGCTTCTTAAGCCTGTCAACCTTAAGAAGTTGCCAGTAATTGGGACCTGATGATCATTCGAGGTGGCTGAAGCTGGTGTTGAATTGTAAGTGACGGCCCTTCTTCCCTATCAAGGGTATCGTGTGCAATATATAATAAAGGAGTATTACTTAACAGTCGATCATTGTTATCGTAAAATCTTTCATTTTTAAATCTCAGTTCATCTGTATGTAATAGGTTCTTCATAAACTATATCTTTTTTGCTCCTTTATTCCATGAGTATAATAGATCAGTAAAACGTTAGAAGGATGGTATGTAGTAAGTAATTTGCTGTGTTTCAGTTGTCGTTTTTGAAAGATAATAAACATGTATGTTTATTGCTTAAGCTTTAATTTTTGCTTGATGCTACAAAGAAATGTAAAGGGGAACAACATAAGTGGATGCATTTTTATGGTTTTTTTATTTCAATTCATTAAGTATGATTTTTTTAATTAATGAGCAAAAGTTAAAGCTATATTTTGGCGTTTTTGTAGGTGTTGAATTTGTGGCCAGGTAGCTATTACCTGAAAAAAATAAAAATATTAAAGGTTATTTTTTATCTGTACAGCTCTCAAAAAATGTTTTTGTAGTATTTTAAGGTCAAATGAGTAAAACAGAATAATTCATTAATATTGAATATATTATTTCTACATCAACCTATATTGTGACCCTATAAAATTGCTTTACGCTTTAAATAAAGTTGAAAAATGCACTACATTACATAATTATTGTTTGGTTATTTGCCAATGTATTAACTGTTTTTATAAATAAGTATGCACTGATTCATAAATAATTGGTTTCCCATTTTTTTAGTATTTAACAAAGCTGCACTAACACGAACAAGAAATTCATATATTAACATATAGCAACGATAACAACAGGTATGAAATTATATTGCTTTGAATCGTTTTTATTTATTTAAACTTAATTGACTAGTTTTGTACACTTTTAAATGTCAACAAAACTAGGTAATTTACTTCCTTTCTAAGTTATTGTGACGCACTAGACACATGATCTATTTGTTATTGTATTTTGTATACAAATATTAAATTTAACAAATTTTACCTGATAGGACATTGTGTGGGAATCACAAAATGGACATAGTAGGAGGAGACGAAAACGGTAAGAAATACTTTTTAGATTATTCGATTAAAACAAAAGAATTTATCTTAAGAAGGCCAAGTGATATAATGTATGTTTCTATGAAATACTACATTCATATAGACGTATTGATGATATATGCAACGTGTTATCTAATAGACCTGAAATGCGAACTCATATCAGTGAGAGGGAAGCTAGAACCCGAATATGGTTTCCTGCGCCCCATATATCCAAAACCGTATAACCTACTTACCCTATAATGTGTATATCAGGTCGACAACCAGTTTAATTTTGGATCAATTTATGGAATAGGTTTTATTTATTCAATTGAATCGGAAACAGTACAAGCCACTCTGGTCCGGTATAAAGATTAGTGACTCAATTTGGAAAAAAATGAGGTCACTGCGTGAACAGGCTTGGACAAATGGCCTTGTGTCATTCACCTGGAAGCGTGATAATCCATGGAATTCATTTGAATATAACGCATTAAAACTAAAAGAAAATCGGTTTCGACACATCCATATTTTAAAAAAACAGGAATTTCACGAAAGAAAACACATCTTACTGTACGTTGTTTCTTTGAAATGGGCATAAACGTATATGATCTTATAAAAAATATATAAAAAAAATCGAAATAATAAAACTGATGTTGAAAAAAATAATTGTGTTCATTTGATTCATTGTAATGATTTACAGTATTTCGCTTGTATAATTATTAAATTGAAATTCATCATTGCGGCATTATGGGTATACTTAATAAAATGTAAAAATATACAATTTACGTAATAACTTATTAGTAAGTACTAAATAAAAACATATGCAGGTATCCGACACACACATCCCACGCCGATCCAAACGTTTCGGAAGGGAGATATTGTTTTGGCGTTGTCCCTCCGTCATTCCGTCCGTCCGTCTAGAACAATATCTTGGTAGGGATTATTTAGATAATGTTCAAACTTGGTCAGAAAGTTCACTTTATAAAAAGTCGACTGCTTGTAAAAGTTCACACTAAGACATCGTGTTAGGTACAATATTCATAAAATTTGATAAATGTTTTCCTTGATGTTTAATGGTGAACTCGGTCAAATGTGAATAGGTGGCTAAGACAAATGTTAGATTTTTTCACCGGAACAGTATAGAGGACCCATATCTTGGTCGGGATTGATTAGATTAGGTTTAAACTTGATCAAAATGTTCTCCTTGATCAAGTTTCAATCGCTGGTAAAGTTGGGCCACATGGGGTCAAAAACAAGGTCACAATATCAAATCGTTTCAAAAATCTTTGAGACACACTAGAGGCATTATATTGGGTCCACTTATCATCAAACTTTATCACAAATTTCCCCATTGATGACGTAATGGATTAACTCAAATTTGTGTCACATGTTATAGAAAGGTAGGTCACTTCGTCAAACTATTTTTATCATGTTTATGATTGGTACAATTATGTTCAAACATTGAAATTTTACCCTTGATAACATCTCATTACATTTAAAAAGTGGTTCACGTGGGGTCAGAAACTAGGTCACAAGGCCAATTCTTAGAATGCATCTAGGAGACATACTAGAGGCAATATATCAATCCAACATTAAACTAAATTGGAATGAGTTCCTCGATTAAATTATTGATCAGTTTAAAACTGGATCACATGAGTTCAAAATCTGCAGAAATCTTCGGAGAGAGATAATTTATCCGCTCCAATCTTCATGAAACTTAATCAGAATATTGGCCTCGAGGAAATTTAGATAAGCTTGAAGCTATCTCATATGGGAATAAAAACAAGGTCGCTATATCATAGCTTGTGAACACTTAAAAAGCTGTATTTTGTAATATTTCGGGTCGGATCTTAGTGAAACTTAATCAGAATGTTTGCCTTGATAAAATTTTAATGAGTATGATATTTGGTAAAACTTTGTAAAAACTTGACCAATTATAAATGTTACAATATACACAATATTGTTTCATTTGAAACAATTGCAAACAAACTCATATATTTCATACAATCATAGGATTCACTCTGTTGACCGTTCCAAGGCGGTGCCTAACAATTCTTGATAAACATACCAATTATATATATATATATATATATATATATATATATATATATATATATATATATATATATATATATATATATATGTATATATATATATGTGGCAAAGAACATATGTCTTTGGCGTTGCCCATTGCCACTAAACCGGGTTTATGTTTAAACTTTTTGCTACTGAGCATGCTTCTGTAGCTTTTTGCATATATATTGAATATTTCACTAACACTTGATCTCCATTCAATTTGCCTGATCAGTCGGGGAATATTAATTAAACGAAGTTGCTTGTTTTATTTTCATTTGGAAATGTTTTTTTTTGTGCAGAATATGTTAATTTGTTGCTGAAAATAATAGAACAAACACTTTTGTTTGGCCCTCAAAGATTATGAAAAATGCGAATTAGGTCCGACTTCAGTTAAATAAGGAAACAAATATATAAACTGTGACAATGAGTAAATTTGGTCTAGTGAAGTACATAGTAGTGTCATGAAGTTAACTAGTGCAGCGTGTGTCATATGCACTGCTTAAACTTAAAATTATTCTTGTCTTGAAAACATGTCATTTGAATCAAAAACGCGAGTCTTTGGTTCTTAATATGTCCAACCGCGAGCTCATGTAATACCTATGATTTTATGACTGCCCATTCTATTTCATGCTTCATGTAAATTTTTCAGGAAAAATGGACTGGACCAACGTTATGAACCCATGTTTGAGAAAATAGTTCTATGAAGTATGTGCCTATTAATATAGGGGCTTTTCAGCTTTGTGGGTTCGTTACCGTCTGCAAAGGCCCGAAAACGGTTTGGTCCGGAGTGCGTAGCACGAGGGTTGTAAACTATTTCTGCCCATATGAATAAAAACAAACTACTTATATGGACATGATTCCATTACGTCGTATGCAATAAACAAAGCAAGTTTCAACACTTCTTTTCTCTGATGCTGAAGATGAACAGATGAAAGGTGTCAATCCATCGGGTTTTTCTCGCTAACACACACACATAACGGATCGGAAACACACAATTTTTGCGAAAATGCCCTATATCACTATATCACTTTATTTAATGCAGAATATCTGAATGATCCTTGTATTTTTTTTTTTGGCCCATGTAATGACAGAGAAAAAAACGATTTAAATAGATGAATTTAACCGTTTTTTGTTTAAAAGAAAGATGACTTGCAAATATTTCGGGGTGTATGGTTTCCCAGAATTATGGTTTAATGATTCAGTTTAGGGATTTTATTTGAGGTAATCAGGGTTGTATTCACAGTTTGCATTCCGAGAAGTTCTTGTGAATTTGTTTTAAGACTTTTAGTAGACAAACAATCGAAAAATGCCAGGAGTCATTTATTAAGAGAGGAAGAATGTTACGAAAAAGAATAAAAATACAGCGATTATCTTTGCATTGTTTAAATGTAATATCACTCTTGAGTTCTTGTGAAAATATTCCCACGTACACGATTTATGCTGTTAAATTAATATCTGCTTCACGAGAGTCAAATCGGAAGATTTTGGCACTTCCGAGTCTAGTTGAATTTAACTCAGGATGTAGTTTGATTTAAGATCATTTTTATATCTGGAACATGTGCATGTAAATCCAATTGCAGAAAAGGGTAAATCAACTTAATACTCCGATCTGACGTCGGACGCGCCAAATGTGTTTCTTGAACACGCCATGACGTCGCGGAATCATTAATCTAACTGAGTGTTCATACAAATGATTGGAACTTTAACGTGAATACTTTATTTATTTTCAGACGTACATAACAACAACAACTTTGACTTCCGTGATTTAAATGTACATTCATTTTTGAACGACTTACACCCGCAAGGTTTTTACTTATATTTGTTTTGTACTTCAAAAGGTGTCCCTAAATGCAACTTGTACTATATTCATTTCAATATCAACTTTGCGGTTATTACAATCTGTTTTATCACATGCTAAGACTTGTTTCCGGCTTTTTCTAACTACGTATGTTTCTGTAGTACACATGTGAAGTATACAAATATAACTCCGCATGTGTTTCTTTATTTGGAAACAATATGTACTTAAATGCTTAGTTTAAGCCTTCTATAAGTGACCCCCCCCCCCCCCAATCGGTGTATAGTACACAACTTGTGTGTATTGGTCTTAATCTACTTGCCTTGATCCCTCTTATCAGATCTTCAATCTGAGTATCCTGCTGGGCAGTTTTGGGGGTTTCATTATAATATTGGACCCTAAATGGCTCTACTCCAATAAAACAATATACAGGAAATTGGCCCCTACTGTGACACCAGTCCAATTAGCAGAAGATGCACAGCAGGGGATTATCATGCCAAGCATTCCTTAAACTAGGGCTTTAAATGGTCATATTCAAGCAAGTCATACTTTTGTGTCTATATTTTGTTTATTTGATTGAACATTTAAATAAAGTAGTTCATTTTACATTACTCAGACATTTGGTGCATTCGTTGAATTAAATCGTGTATGATATGAGGACTTGTGGCAGATCGTATAAAGAACCATTATTTACATACACATGATATGTTTCAAACAAATTAATACTGACATTCATACATTTATGCCTTACAAAATTGAAAGAGCCAATGTATGCCTTATTTATAAGTTATATTAATTTAGTGTTATCTAAACAGATGCCACTATGGCGGAAGAGAGCACTACAGACCAAAATACTACAAGGCAGCTCTTCGTGCCGCTGAACACAGACGTGATAGACAGCATTCCAAGTCCTGAAATTTCAGGTCACACTTCGGACATTAGCCACCAACCAGTCAGACAGACAACAGATGGTGGGTTGTATTTTCATATGTTTTCCCTTTAGTACACGAATAAACTATCGTTTTTATAAGGGATGCAAACCGATGGCAAAACTGATATTCGAAAATTCGGTAATTCGTTTGATCGAATATTCGATTACCAAAATTACTCTTTTTGAAGTGCAGTAAACTAGTGTTAGTATTCACCGTAGTAACAGCCAGTGCCTTTTAACCCTTTCTTGCCATAGCCGGTTCATTTGCCGACGGACCCTGATTTTCCCAAACTTAGTCACTAAAATTCCCAATTTTCACGAAAAAAATTAAACAAAAAGAAATATATTTTGAACATACGAAAAACAACTTCAATAATATTTTCAATTCCACTGCATTAATATTTGTAAACAAGGCAAATATCATAAATTCCCGGTTGAATGCCGTGGTGCGCCAACGAAGGGTTGTTCTGTAGTACGAGCAGCCCCTGAATTGATTTTTACTAAATATAACCAACTCGGGAACTAGTTAAATAATAAAACAAACAAAAACTTGAATTCTGACTCATCCATGTACAACAATACAGGAAACATATCCTAAAACCCTATTATATACAGTTAAATTTCAAAGCACGAAAGTTTTATCGAAGCATGGAAAACAGTTTATAGCACATAACTAGAAAATGTCATTCATATTATCAAGCCGAATAGAGCAACATTGCAGCCAAGACAACACATTGATGTGATGGCCGATGCCGTTAATCCTTTATTGGCATGGTCATTTGAATTTACCGAAAAATATTGATACTTATTTGATGGCACTTGCCTAATAGCCAGTTTTCTTAAAATTACAGGGAATGATTATAATCCCCGACGATTTATCCCTAATTGACAAATGACGCGGGTATAGTGTATTGACATCATATTAACGCCTCAGGCAGAAGGGGTCAATCGTTGTAAAAACAAAACAACACATTTGTAGGCAAAAGTTTTATTATTTGATTTATTAAACAAAAAAACATGGAATATTCGAAGAAAATGCTTAATCAAAAAGGCATGGCGCGAAACGAGCAGATAACTTTGAAATAAATTGCATTTGATTTTCTTTACAATACCATAGCCGTGTCAAAGTGCTCCGTGCCGAGAGGTAAAAATTCATATAGAAAGGCTTCCAATCAATACCTTGAAATATTTTTTTTAATATGTTTTCACATTATATTGAGGAACAATTTGTATATGTTATATTGTCACAATTCCTATTTCCGTAATAAATATGATCATTTTTCCTAACTGTCAGAACATCATCTTAAAAAGAGGATTCAAATGGCAAGACGTTCTTGTGTAATAGACACAAAAAGACAATAAAATGACTGACTTTGTTTGTATAAATTTCAACAACCATTTAAAGACTGGTTTCTGTCCTTTTTTGAACATAATTATCATAAGTATTGAAATAATAGTTTTTTCGTCTTAAAAACTGAAAGGTTTCATTTCGAAATTAAAGTTCCGAACTCGACGTAGACATGTGTGCAAATGTTTACAACATCTGCCGTATCGCGGTCAACGTTTTGACAAAGCGCGATGATAGTGCGTTTACTTTTTTCCTTCAGTTGTCCCTTCTGTTGACCGGGTGTATGCCTGCTGGATGTCCCCGGCTGTAGCACACGAGCGGCATATGAATATTAGTTTTCATTGTATAATTGATCATGAACATGTGCTATGACCTTTCTTAAAAATGTGATAAGCGTGTTTTTTTTTTCACATGTAAATGAGTTTTACATTAGTCTATGTTAACTATACAACCCCGTAAAAACCATTGAAAGAACCCGTCCCCTTTTGACAAAGATCAGCACTTGTGCGTTTGCTGAAAATGTGACGTAATTTCTTGACGATGAAAAGCAGTTGAAACATGCTGTCTTAAGCAATGTAAATTGTTTAAATCACGAATACATTACGTTTGTTATAGATGGCACATAAATTGAAGCATTTTAATAATCATTTAATGTTAATGTTTATAATTTTATGTCGCCTCCTTTTTAAATAATGGTGTGTAGTTAAAGTTTATTCGGTTGGAACGGTTGATATTGAAGAGATGATAACTCTTAGATAACTTTATAAACCTAGTTTTATAGTCATTCATGATGACTCATGATTTTAAACATAAAATGAACCTTTCAACGAGGAAAATAGAAAAACACCCAACGCTCCCTGTTAACGCCTTTTTCTATGTATCAATTTCAAAGCGTGGGAATCCCATCGCAATTGATATGTCTTTATTTTTAAACTAACATGATCAGTAGTAATGTCGTATGATTTTAAGAGCATAAGGGGGATAACTTTATAATGATATTTTATTTAACGCTCACAAGAGTCCTTTATCTTTATTCTATAAATAATTTTTTAAAGATAACAAACTCGTTTGTGTTCAAATACGATTCATATCGTATTCATCGCTACAATTAAATGCTAATATTTACATATGATCACATTGACGCCCACTTTGCCGCCTTTTTTGGCGGACTGTTTTGACTGAAGTAGTGCGAATACACATCAAATTGTACGACTTATGTATTTCTTTAATACATTTAAAAAACATATTTTTATCACTTGAATTATTTCCCATAATTATTAACATACATTCAAAGGCATACCGTGGTACATACAATGCACGAAAGAAAGTCAGTTTATGTGAAGTTGTGAATTGGGAAACATCTGTCAATATATAAAAATAAAATGTATCAACAGAAACCAAATGCTTGCATTTCGATAAATAAAAAATAACTGTAGATTGTTTTCAAAAGAAATTACGAAACCATCTGATGGTATCAAGGCAATATATACTATACCCATGTAGTACCTTATTGCAGTTTTAAACCACGTTTGGATGATTCCCACCGAGGCAGTAATGAATCTAAAACATGAGCTAAACATGAGCTACTTAATGCACGTTTTGTTTGCAAAAAAAAATCCTATTTCGACTATAAGAATCTCTTAATATTACAACCTTATTTAAATGGTGCCGTAGACAAATCATACTTCTATAATCTATTGACCACTTTTTAAGTAATAAAATAAATTGAATAAAGTGAAAAGGAAGGATTTTATTTAAAAAACAAACACTTTTATTTGTATTAAAACAACACATTTCAAATAAATTGAACCCCCTATATATAACCGTTGCTGTCAATGAAGAGTACTGAAGCTACTATTCTAATATTGTTGTGTTGAATAAAATTAATACTTACATTAATTTATGTCAGAGAAACCGTCGGAATCATTTCTCTAGATGTGCAAAATTCCACTTTTTAAGGAATACCTTATTTCACTTTAATGATATATATATATATATATATATATATATATATATATATATATATATATATATATATATATATATAAATAAAGTGATTTCCATGAGAAAACGTCACAGTTGTTATGAATCATTTTGAAACACTGTTTTTGAACAGTCTTTATACTGGCATTTCATTATTTTGTGCTTCCAAAATACATTCCTCAAAGTATACACTTCTATAAATTTTCTACTACTTGTGTAGGTCAGATATTTCAAGTGTACCGCCTTACCAATGTCCGTTATGAACAGTCCCAGACTGCAACTGGTGTCGCAGGAGCAGTTTCCTCCGGCTACCAGTCAGGTGGCATCCAAGAAAGTGGGGCTATCTTTCCGACATATGCTGGAATGAGCGGACTCCATACTACAGGTACTTAAGAACCAACAGATTTATTTTGTTACAGTTCTGCCAGATGTTTCCCTCGGACTAAATATAGCATGTTGTTGAATGCTCTTTTTACTCTATAGTGATAATAATATTTGATCCGGAATGTATACGGGGAAACATTTGTCATTCTATATGTTGTTGTTTATTATATACTGATTATATATCCTAATACAATACATATCGTAATATTCCGTAGTCCGTATTCTACTCAAGTGCAATACGGCTGTATTCCACTTTACTGATGTCATGGCTTATTGCTCGTGAAATCCATTTTTTTAAAAACCCACTCAAGTCGAATACAACCTCCCGGATCTAAACTTATTACTAGTACAACCCTATTATATCCATTCTATAACAAAAAACGAGTAGTCGTTCGATTTCATTTATTGGATTGTTTTATATTAGATTGTCGTTTTATAACCGTCGCTGAATGGCTCAGTTATTATATTAAAGTACGATATTCCATAACTATTGCAATTCCTCACAGATTTACTGGTTGGGTAATTGACATTTATCCGACAACAAAATAGTATCTCGTGGTATTTGGAACAAATTTGCTCAAAAGAAACTCTTACTCACGTTTTTGTTTCTGTTATAATTCAATTGATAAAAAACATAGTATAAACTCAACTAATAAAAAAATAATGACACTTTTTTGCAATTAAACAGGGCCGGTCGTTGACCTAAGTAAGTGTTGCCTTTGTCAACATCGTAACTTTCGGGCAAGCCAAAAGCCATGTGGTCACTGCGTATGTGAGAACTGCTGTGTGGGACACTCCTTTCAGCCGTGTAAACGATGTGGTCGGATCGTTACAGAGGTTTGGGCCATGGATCCGACCATCTGAAAATTAAAATTTGAGGTAAATTTCAATTGTACCCAATCAAAGAATTAATGGATGCGACAGCAATTTAGATACCTTGTGGTGGTTAAAAACCATAGCTCTTTGTGAAAATTGACAGTTCGGCAAGTTCACGGTGTATGGTTAAGCGAGCACAACCCGACACAGTAGTGTAATAGAAAACAACGACGTGCTACCTTCGGTAGTGTTAGTTTTAATATTATAGCCTTAAGCTCACATGTTTAAAAAAAGACAAATTTATTTCAATATTTCAAGATATGCCAAGTAAACATGAACCGAGTCTTTAAATTTCTCAAATCCTAGAAATACCAATTAACTATAATTACGGAAATAATTCTCATCTTGAATTAGTTCACATACTTATTCACAATTTATTATCGAAAGGCATAAATTTGAAGCTAAATTTTGTTTTTTAGGCATACGGTTGCCATATATCTTGCTAGAGAACTGATAATTCTTCGACATAAAATACTATCCCGTAGAATAAGAAACGAAGTTTTCCGCACCCTTCTGTTTCGTTTAACTTTCAAATAAGTACTGAACATATTTAAACTGATAATAACACCTTTTTATTTTTGCAATAGGGCCAGCCGTTGACCTGCGAAAGCATCGTCTGTGTCCAAATCGGAACATTTGGGCCAGCCACTGCGTGGACACTGCATTTGTTAGACCTGCATAGTGAGATAAGCCTTTGTGGTGTTTAAAAGATGTGGTCAGAGTGTTACAGAGGTGTTAGGCCAGGGACCTCACAAAATGACAAGATTATTGAACACAACTATCATTTACATGAAAGTGCCATTAAACCAGGCCCCAATATCACGAAAATACTTATTAAAAATAAGTCAAATCTCAGTCTCAATCTCAACTCAATTTACCACATTAAAGCAAAATATTATTCAAATTCTTGCATGTTTTTATTCTTTTTGAAAGCTTATTGTCTCAAAGAATGTGTTTTTGAGAGATTTTGACTTTATTTCAAAGAAAACTTATTCTACATTATTATACAGCAAATTATATACTTGAGCTATTATTAAAAGGCAATGAATTTTACTCAAGTACATTTTTGGCTGCAGAATATTTTTCCTTTGGAATTTTGACAAAAGGTTTTAATCAACATATTCAATGAAATCATGTGGTTTATAAATATGCAAAAACATATATTGTTTTCAATAAATGTTGATGTTATATGGTAAAATGAGTTGAGATTGAGTTTAAGATTTGACTTAAGTATGTTTGTGATATTGGGGCCAGGTTTATGTTTAAACTTTCTGCTACTGAGCTTGTTTCTGTAGCTTTTCGCATAAATAATGAAATTCTTATTGTTGAACACACACAAAAAATGTTCTTTTTGCGCTGTCATTATAATCATTTAAATCCCAATGTAAAATTACTAGTTTGTAAATAAAGTCATATCGGAGTTGATTTCCAGATTTATACTTTGTGCGTTGCCATGGCAATTGGCACTGTAAAAAAGGTTTACCCGTCTTGAAAATAATGAAGGTTTTTGGCTTTAAGGTGTTAACTAATTATTAATGTTACTAAACAAAAGATGTAAAGGCTTCTCTTTAAATTAATCTGAGCGAAACGAAACCTTTATATTGTTTCACACTACTTCCTCAACCGACGGCTTCATATGTTGTTTATAAATGGATACCAGGGCTTCCAAATGAACCTTTGTTGATGGCGTTAACATCTCCCACATTGGTAACCATGATTCCGCTTAACTTTGGACTGGTGTTTGGACTACCGCTAAATTTTGTACCTGGAATCCGAAATACCATTCACTAGAATATTGTTGTTTTGTGGTCATTTTTTGCATTTATCAGATATGACACATGCCAAGCAAGACAAAATAAATGTGTAGTGGTCAAGTATATTTCTTTTAAGGTTGAGCATAAGAACATTTCCCGGCATAATTAAGACACAAGTATCACACTCCCTTGGGTATAATGGAATGTGAATGCAGTTATAGACCAAACGTTTGTGTATACCATCCGCCTATTCATAGTGTCAGTTCATTTATCAGTCATGTACGTTTGTTTTTGATTAAGATAAATGTATATTCAATCCAACTGATTGTTTCAATGACACACTCATATAAACAATGATGTACACTAGAGGTATTGATAAACAATATTGTTTGTTCCCAAGTAAATACTGACTTATTGCATAACGTTCATTGAACAAAAGCTTCTTCACACATTTCAATTCTGAAAATGACAATACTCATCATAAAGATACTAGA
The DNA here is from genome assembly GCF_026914265.1 of Mya arenaria. Lineage (NCBI taxonomy): Eukaryota > Metazoa > Mollusca > Bivalvia > Myida > Myidae > Mya > Mya arenaria. The sequence continues at coordinate 32,844,139 of NC_069127.1, read as the reverse complement.
ATTATTTGACCGCAACCCTAGGACATCGTATACGATTCTTTTTTGAAGGGTTTTTTGGTACGGAGAGGATAGGTTGTTGAATATTTGCACGGCTTTCTCGTCGTTCGGGTGCCATCCCTTACACGGTCGTGTTAGCTGGCAGATTCCCTGTTAAAGTATTAATTCGTCATTTCTATGGATGCAAGCATAATATTAGGATAAGAGTATGTTTGAAACATTCAATGATCAGTTTGGGATATTGCATAACGCAATTTTGTTTGCAATCGATGAAACACACAATATATAAAATTGTATCTAAGACGGGTAACCTCCTTCGCCGAACGGTTATCTTTGTTTTAGATCATTTTTCGAAGCAAAATGTGGCCTTCCGACGTAGCATTTGTGACGTAATTTATCACGTGGTGTTCACACATTGCTATGACTCAAATTGATAGATGTATCGTAATCAACTGTCAGTGTGCACTTTTAGTGTTTATTTATTTTAAACGTATATTCATGAGAAAAACATCACCGAGTTTCCAAATACTACGATGTAGAAATTCCATTATTGACTTATGAATAGCGGGGAAATACCTTCTGTTTCTAAAAATAGCAACATCCGGTACAGGCCGAATATGCCCGATGTTCGTAGCGATCTGTTACGGCGAGTGGCGATATATGTCGACGTTACCCGATGTTTCCCGAGTTTTATTACATGGCTTATACCTTAAAAGTATTATTTTGAACAATTCCTGGATTAAATAATAAACTATTCGTGTAAACATGAGTAATAAATTGCAGGGTTGATGTTATTATCGTCATTATCGGGAATATGAACGGAGTTAGGCAGGTTAAGGAGTGTGGAGTCCGATAATGACATAAACCCCGTTATCATTTACTTTAAGGCCTAGTTTAATATAAGTGATACCCCCCCCCCCCAAAAAAAAAAAAAAAAAAAAAAAAACACAACCTCTATTAATTGATCTTAATCTTATTGCCTAATTGGCTTATCGGATCTCCAATCTGAGTATCCTGCTGTGCAGTTTTCGATTTTTATTATACAAATGGACCCTAAATGGCCCTGAGCCAATAAACGAATACACAGGAAATTGGCCCCTACTGTGACACCAGTTCAATTAGCAGGAGATGCACAGCAGGGGATTATCATGCCAAACATTCCTTAAACTAGGCCTTTAAATAAATAATAAGTCAGCAGTCAGAAGCTTAAAAAATAATATATAATAAGATAAATGCTATCATTCGCTTAAGACGAGTAAAAAAGGTGAAAGCTTATTGTTTCAGAGTTTAGTCTTTTATTAAGCTACAAAAAGTTCAAATGGCAGAAATCATAGTCGAACAAAATAACTGTCTCTAAAAATAGCGTCATGGGTTTTGGGATTCCCAACTACATCAGTATGAGTGTATTTATATGCTCTAACGTACACGAAAATGACAGTGATCTGGCAAAAAAAGCAGTACGTAGTCTTGTTTTATAAATATTTGTATTTAAACTGTAAGTATACTAGTTGAGTTATATAACCCGATCAGTCTATAAAAACCGATCATCTGTTAGTTAAATCACGCGTTTGTTTACCTCGATCGATTATTCAATGATCTAGATCGATATATACGCTTGCCTTAGCAACGCCTGCTAATTTTCCCCAAGTTTAGTTAAATTCCTAAGCAACTAAAATGTAAATATGTAGCACGCGGGGAATGACGTCACAGAAGGCGTGATTGTGAGGCCCGTCATTTGTTACAAATAAATAACTGTGACCGCTATATAAGTTATCACATTTGCGTTACCAATTATGCTATTACATTGTTAGTATTCACGTAATTGCTCATTGGTACATTTTAAATTGTACTGTTATCAATGTCATGGGTAAGGAATGTTCTAAGATTATTCTTTCAATTTCTAATCAAATTTTGTTGAGTTGGTTCCCATTCACAGCATACTTTCTCGGCATCTTAAGGTGATTCATCGATTTTGTATTAAAAATTATGTTTTGTTTTGTTTGTTAAATGTAATTTAGTGAATATTTTAATTACCTAGATGGTAAGATGAGGCCTAGAATAACGTCAGAAAAATAATATTTAACCAAAAAGCAACCAAAAATGTCCGCATTAAGCTATAAATCAATGATTTAATCAAAGAAATTACATGGATCTTCCTTCCCTCTTCAAATGTCATTGCTACTAACGCTGAATGTTTTTCAGGGTACAATACCAACCACACGTTATTTTGCACATTTCGCACATCGCCGCGATTTTTGGACGGTACTGCGAAGCAGTGCCGTTCATAGGTATCATGCTACTTTTCGACTGGCATGCATCATTTGGTCCCCGGCTTCATACCTCAAACAAAAGCGTCCAGGAACCAGTTTTAAACGGAAGTGCACGGCCAAATAAAATAGACCTTTTGTCCGCTATTCATAAGTACGCGAGTCAAGTAGCGCCCAAAGGCGGCTGATTCATATTGTAAAATATATTCTTCGACTGTAATTCCACAATATTTAACAGTGCATTGTTAAATAAAAACACAATGGTTACACATGATTTTTTGGTAGGTTATACCTTTCTCTTATGACACTAGTGTTTCATGAAAAACTTATTCAGATCGGCATCTTTCAACAAAACATCGCCATTTTGGAACTATCTTAGCAGGTGCGCGTTGTCTTGTGCTAAAAGGCTGACCCGAGAGCTGACCATATAAATGAAGAGGGAAAACGCTGACCAGAAAAATGGAAATTGAATTATTTCTGTTTAATTAATTTTAACGGGTTATTTTGATTTCCTTGTACTATTGAATGTATTATAACTGATTTATTATAAATATTTGTATAATTTATAAGAGCGTTTAGTTTAAGATGGATGACTTCTTTTATCATTTGTAGATATAGAAGTATCAATCTACATCTAAGCCACACCACGTACATTAAATAAATTTCAAAACTCGGCAACCCATAAAACTTTAAAAAATATATCAAATATTTTCATTCATTTTTTGGGGGGGCTAGCCTTTTCCTCTATATCTATTGTTCAGCCCTTAGGTCAGCCTTTTAGTATCTCTCCGTTCTCTTGCCATTCGATAATACTTAGCGCTGGGATCTGTCATTCTTGGCTAGGAAAACAACAAGTGGGGTATAGACGCGGCTAGCGCGTCAAGATAATTGACTTTCATACATAATTCGCAAACAAATTCCTAACTATGCGATTCAAGGAATTTGATTGATATGTTTCAAATGATGTATGAATACACATCGTTCCAAGCATCTTCCAATCATCGGCCGGCAAGTTTCGGTGAGTGACTACTTACAATAGAATTTTCGAACGAATTTAGTTTGTTCTTTATCTTGAATTTCGCTGTTTTGGTATCTTGTTCTGATATTTTGAAAATTATATGTAGAAGCACATACAGTTGAACAATTATTTCGGTTAGTTATTAAGCTATAAATATCTTAATTTGTAGGAAATTCGAAATTTTGTTGCTGTTATTATTTTCGTTCAGTTAAATTTCTTCCTATTGACAGGAGTCCTTCACACGCTGTCGCGAAGAATTACAGAACAAAACGAGGACTATGCAAGCGACTGACTTCAACGTCTATGTGTATAGTGAGTATTATTATTGCCATCTAAACGTGAAATTATTGTGCATCAGCTTTGTATAGCCTGTCGGTCTGTATTCAACTGCATTTAAACAAAACTGTGCAATATAGTCGTTGTTTGTTTATTGCCATCCAAGTCTAAAAATAGACGTAGAAAGTAGGTTAAAGCATAGGTCTACAGGGTTACTCAATAGACTGCGTAACTATTACAGTTAATTTAGGTTTGAATTGTGCGTTTACTGTTTTTATTGCAAATGCTAAAAATTCATGGCGTTGCAGGTATCGAGTGTGCCATTACAGAGCTCAGAAACAATTTATTCATTTGTCTTGTTTATTGTTTACCAAAGGAAGCAACAACTTCAATAATTCATAATTCAGTTCTTTTCCAAGAACTCAAACAAGCTATTACAGGTCAAGATCTCTTTATTGGGAGATTTCAATTATGATCAAAATGAAAGGGCTTCTATTGCACACTTATTTCATACCAATTTCAATCTACACCAGTTAATAGATTCAGTTACAACTGATTATGGCTCATATTAATACCATATATACACAAACTTGGATTCAACTTCCGGGCTTGCTCAAATTCTGAATTTTATATAGCACGGCTTGTTCAAAAATATGATTCCATGCAATAATATAAGAATTCAGGCTTGTTCATCCAAAAGTCTTATTTCGATGACAAGGATAAGGCTAAGATCAATACTGAATACTGGCCCTGGTCTCAACATTTATCATTGTAAAGCAACACTATTAATTCAACCATTACTTTATCATTTTGAATTATATTTTTGAATTATTGATTGGAGTTGTTTTAAACATTTTCCAGCATCTGTAGCACAGTATTGACGCACTACAAATGAACCTGATTCTTCAATTTCCATATAAAAAATATTAAGCTGATCAATTGATGAATAGACGTCGCCATTTTAAAATGAAACATGTATTTGCAGATGAATTCCATCAATGAAGCCTTTGAAAAAAGCGGGCCGTACCCAAGACTTTGCCTGTGGGAATGTGGTGTACCACAGGAGGTCAGATGGCATTCCATGATGGAATTACATCTCTTACCAAATTCAGCAGGTCAAAAGTGCTTTTTACCATCCACAGACAGTATTTGGCAGACTAGGAACAAGAAATTCCACTTACCGTAAGGTAATAGCGGTTGTGCATGAACAGCAAATGCATCCGGTGCTGGTTGCAAGGGCTGCCACTATCTTCCTTTAGGATAACAAGGATGTCAGTTTCCAGCAAAATAATCCAGGTATGGAATCTTTCATATATCATACATTTTTTTCAATCCATTTTACCTTCAAAATATAAATTAACTACTGAAAAATATCTAACTATCAACTTGCTGATATATCAGTTTCTAAGTTTGCCCTAATCTCTTTCACAATGACACAGCCACCAGTTACATGTATATAACATTGCTTTTGTATAGTGCTAGTACATGTTTTTTGTGTTTCTCTGTTAATGTAAATCACTGAGTTTATTAAGTATTTTCTTCTTGTCTTCTAATGCAGGAAGAACCGCAGGTCTTACTGTTAAGGAACGCAATGAGGTGGTGACCATTAGGCTCAAAGCTGTGGAGAAAGATGTCTGGCCAGGAGACATACGGTACTGATGTTATGCTTTACTGATGTTGTTGCCAACACCTACAAAACATTCACTACAACTACCACAACGAACAATGTACTGATAATGCAGGTGAATATAATTTTAGAATAACCATCAGATATCTAGAAAATTTCAGCTGAGTGTCATTCATTTGGTCCAAAAGCCTATGATCTTTTGTCAGATCATACTTAAAACAAGCATCAATGCTGTTTGAAAACTTTTTTTCATTTTTGTTTCAATCGGCTTAAGATTTGTGTTTGTCTAGATGATACATCATGACAAATGCCCATAATTAAAGAAAAAAACAACACTGGTTTCCAAACACAATACATTCTTTATTTTGTCTCTAATTTCAGCTGTATTTCTTATTTATTGATTAAAATATGTTTGTTGATTTGGTATTTTAAAGTATTCAAGGTTTGAATTTATAATAAGCATATGTGAACATTTGCAGAAAATCTGAGCTACCTTTGTGAAAGAGGCCAAGAGAGGATTGGATGGTAGAGTTTTAGATGACACAATGCTGACTGTTTCCACCCAGCTGATTTTGCTTCCTAATGGAAGCAGAAGGAAGTCTTCACTTTTATTTTAAACAATTCAGTTTTAATGCCACCAATTTGTCAAGATAACATGTAACTGAAAAGAATGAAATTACACCAACTTCCTTCATTAACACAAACTATCTGTGTACCTGGACCATCAGCTTGAACAGTATACTACTTCAACTGCCATTTCCTCATATTCAAACATTACTAAAAAGGTCTGAAAGGCAATAATGCTATCTTCAGTGATAAATGGAATGATAAACTCCTGTGTTATAAATTCTGCTGCAACTTGAGATCACCAGTATGTACAGACATTGCAAAATTTATTGCATTTATTACTTGTGTCTTATCAGTGCTCTATGCATAGATATTGTACTTGAAGTTAACTATGATTTTATTAAGATGCGATTTTTCACTCTGTATTGATGTTCACATACTTCAATTTCTGTTGCTAATACCAGTGCCACTAACAGATAATCTAGATTAATTTGTTTTTATTTATTTCTACCACTGTTGTCTATGATCATTTTTATATCATATAGTTAGTACACTTCATTATATACAAGGCAATCAATGTCTAATTTCCTATAACAACTCAGCAATAAGCCTTTTGACATTTCTGCTTTCAATTGTCTTTATATTCTTCATTAACATTTCTTTCTAAGTTTGAAGTCTGATCACTGTTAAAAACAGGCTCTACTTTATGGCTGCCTAGAAATGTCTTCCAAATTGATAATTATTTAAAATAACAATAACCTAATGCCCTTATGGAAACATAGTCCAAACATTCCTCAACGGCTATGAAATTATTTTTGAACGAACTTTTTTGCAGTTTACAGCCTTTAAAAAATTAAGATTTTCCCCCAACCAGATGCACTGCGTAACCTATAAATAAATGATTTTTGACATATTATAATCATTTTTACTCATTGCATGTTTTTCTGCTACAATGTTATCGCGTTTTCATGTGTATCATTTAGGTTCATTGTTTTCACATTATTACTTTACTCATGATTCATTGCTAATCTCATTTTATGTAAATTTATGTCTTCTTGTTCAATTGTAAATAATGACAAATGCTGCTCAAAAGAGTGTGATAATGGATATACTCTTCCTTTCATTCATGTTATTTGATAATTGTCAGCTGCGGCATCTTCCATGAATTGCATTACTTTTATTCTGCCTCAGATTTAATAGTATGTGTGATGGTTTTATGTTGTTGCTATTAGAACAGGGGTTATTTTGATAAGCCAAATATCCTGTACATTATCGTTTCGCCAAAGTAGTTATTAGAGATTCATATAACACTACAGACTGGATTATTGTAATGGTAAACTATTTTTCAATTCTTTTAAAAGAAATCTATCCTTTGATATAGCCTTCATCTTACACCATTATTTCCTAGAGCTTTACCTTGCATTTCTGTCATTCAGGCATGGTTGAAATACATTTCAAGGGACTAGACACCAGATGATACCATTGCAAGATGGATCATTTAGATTCATTGTTTTCACATTTTTACCTTACTCATGATTCATTGCTAATCTCATTTTATGTAAATTTATGTCTTCTTGTTCAATTGTAAATAATGACAAATGCTGCTCAAAAGAGTATGATAATGGATATACTCTTCCTTTCATTCATGTTAATATTTGATAATTGTCAGCTGCGGCATCTTCCATGAATTGCATTACTTTTACTCTGCCTCAGATTTAATAGTATGTGTGATGGTTTTATGTTGTTGCTATTAGAACAGGGGTTATTTTGATAAGCCAAATTTCCTGTACATTATCATTTCGCCAAAGTAGTTATTAGAGATTCATATAACACTACAGACTGGTTAATTGTAATGGTAAACTATTTTTCAATTCTTTTAAAAGAAATCCATCCTTTGATATAGCCTTCATCTTACACCATTATTTCCTAGAGCTTTATCTTGCATTTCTGTCATTCAGGCATGGTTGAACTACATTTCAAGGGACTAGACAGAAAATGATACCATTTCAAGATGGAAAAAAAACTGTCCAAAACTTTTAATGGAATCTATATTTTGGTGTACATTTTAATTGAGTTTTTGGACTGAGTAAATCCCAGTTATTTTAAAAAATAGCTTTTGAGTGTGTCTTGTAAAAATCACAGGACCCCCACATGCTATTCTTTAGTGTATACACACAGCTGAGACAGGGATAGAAATATTTATTTTTTTCATTTAAAATATTGCATTTTTGACCTCATACTAGCCCTTATCATAAGTTCAGTCTTGTTTTAAGGAAAAATTGAACTTGCTGATTTTGGTACTTTTTGTTCATCCCCAAATGATCCAATAAACCCTGGTATAATATTGATTATTATGGAGAAATAAAGACATACTTTATATGTAATGTTAATTGGGCTCAATTTCAGACCTATTCAGATTATGAAGTAAAATACTGCATTATAACTTTTATTAAATCATAGACCAACTATAAAAACGCACTAAAGAGAATGTTTCTTTTCATATACCTTGTTCTAATTTTTTTCTGAAATTGAACTGCTGGTGTTTAGGCATTGGTCTATGACAGGTGTTGTTGACTGTTGATATGTAAATTTAACCAGCTACGATAACAACATCATATGCATACACCACTGTCAGCATTTTAACTGCTACAGCTAATGAAGAACCTTTAATAGCTATACTCTTATATTAGCTGCCATTTATAAATATTATTCAACATTTAATTGTTTAAATCTATTTTGTATTACATTTTTCCTTTGAGATTCATTAAAAACATTTACAACCTATCAATAAAATTTATATCCGTATGCACTTCAGTGTTCATGTTTTGTGGTTTCCTTCTTACCAAAGCCAAAAAAGTTATTGTCATAGCCTATTAGTTGTTACCCAATTTTTTAACATTGCCATGCTTAAGCTAGGCCCGCTTCCATTTTCCAACTCCTTGCTGCTGTATTACTATTCCCCACTGTGCCTTTTTGTTAGACAGAGCTTCCATCAATAATTATGAATTATATTTGATATTCAAAATGTCAATTCAAAAAAAGTTTAAAAATAATACAGAAACATAATTGTGATACTTATTTGAGATAAAAGCAACCCCTGTATTGGTATTGAGAGTAGTTACAACACATGCACAATAATTTTTTAACATTGTCCCTTGCAAATGCCCCATTAGCGCTCTTTCAATGCACATCAAAAGATCACAGCCTGACCTTGCACCCTGCCCTTTTTAAATCATAGCTCGGGTCCTGAATTCCCACTTAAGAAACTTTCTTCTACAAAACAATACCAGACTATGAGTGTTGTACGGTCTGATTCAATCTTCTGTTTCCACACATCTGACATTCATACAACCAGTTGTAACTCTCCTGCTGCCAGCTTTAAGCAGTACCGTCCCTCAGCACTTCCAGTGCTTTGATTCCTTACCGCGGGCGTTACCTTTATAATGTAATTTTCACTATACGCCGTGATTGAAGCATAATGCCCACCGCGTTCATGCCTATAATATCCCCCGCGTTCCATCGCTTCGAGTGTTAATTAACTGTTATAAAGATAGCTTGCTTTTTCTTTGTTCCCGTCCTATGCATGTAATTCTAGTCAGTTTTATTAAACCCATACAAACTCGACCCGTAATCTACAAATCTTGGTGCGTACTCAAAACGTAGTTTGATCCCTGAAATTATGCTTTGGAACTATGAAAGTACTCAGACGCTATTGTCACCTTGTTAAACAAATCTTTATTTCGAATGCCCTTGTTAAACTTCTGTGAATGTGAATAAATTCTATATTGAGTCAATTAACTTATTAAAAATAAGTAACATGTACCTTTTGTACCACCTTTACCTGTTCAGATACCTGCATATCGCGATAAGCCGCGTGATCTTTTCTGAAGTCGTACGCGATAGCAGCGTATGAACTATAGTATAACTATTTGCTATGTTTTTTCCATCTTTGTTATGTTGATTGTATCTTAAACGATTGTGTTCAAACTTAAATCTGTAGATCCTTAGGACATACACGATGTACAAATATTCTTGTTCCTTTTGTGTGCGTGTTTTTGTTGTTGTTGTTGTTGTTGTTGTCTGTTTTGTAATATTCATATCCTTACACAGTAGTCACAAAGTTGTATGTACCACGCAGCATGAACCTTGCGGCTGTATTAATCCACGTGGAGCAGTATTTATATATATAGAGAAATTCATATAGATTTATATATCACCGAAATCATTATCTTTTCATATTATACCTTGATATCGATAACATTCTTGTTATTGTTATACACACTCTCACAATATTTATATCAAACTTATGATTGATTTATTAATAGAACTTATGTTATAATTGTCACATGCCATGCATTATTTCTATACATATTGTTGTGACGATGAGCTTTTTATGCTTAAGTCGAATACAATTTCTGTTCTGTTCTGTTCTGTATGAACGCGGCGATGACGCGCACCACCGCGTTGGCTACCGCGAATATATCGCCGCGATGACGCAATCTCTCCCACGGTGGTTGGTAGTGTAGCATCCCAGTCTGTGCGGAGTATAATGAGAAGGGGAATGTGAGTGATGAGGAGAATAATCTGTGCGATATGGTTTCATAATTAACGCTATGAAATTTTTTTTTTTATTGTTCTCTGAATTTTATATTATTTGTTTACTCTAGTAGTGTGTTGATTGATTGATTGATTGATTGATTGATTGATTGATTGATTGATTGATTGATTGATTGAATGGATTGATGAATAAATGAATGAATGAATGAACGAACGAACGAACGAACGAACGAATGAATGAATGAATGAAAGAATGAACGGATAAATTTGGTTTAATTTCAAATACTTTTACATTAAAAACTCATTAATAAAATATAGTAATGCAAATTCTACAAACAAATTAGTGTGTTATAGCCTTACTCGTACCGGGCCTCGCAGTGATCTGGATCTATTTATATTATATTTATAAATAGAAGGTCACGCTTTAAACACAGAGGAGTTGTTTTGAAAACAACTCGTCTTTTATTGTAACTCAGCAGTTGTGTTGGTAAGCAAAAACTTAATTAAATTAGAAAACTGTTATCAGTCGTATCAATCTTGTATTTTTGCGATATTGACATTTGGCGGGGTCACAGCAAACCATGTTTTTGAGTCGCTTGTTTTCGTTTTATTTCATTTCGATTGTAATACTGAGCGTTTCTTACATATTTGAATCGAAACAAACCAAACAATGAATATCAATTTACTTTTAAATACAATATAAGTTTAAAAGTGATCGGGATTAACATACTCCATGTCGCCAGGTGAAGGGTGAGTTACTGTGTATAGAATTAACGTTTTGAGAGAATGAAACAAACTATTTTGTGAATGTGTACTATGGCAGATGCTTAGATTTGAACTAAACATTATCTATGCCAAGTTTGAAGCTGCTTTTACCAAAACTCGCAAAGATATTGTTAAAACACTGTCAAAACTGTTCGGATTTACAAACTCAACCAGTATATAAATATAATATAACTAATGTTTATAATTAGGTTCTGAAGTATCAGAATTATATTTTAACAATATTTACGTATGATTTATTTGTTTTCAACAAATTTCTTTTTGTTTTAAATAATTCATAAGAATTAATATTGTTTCTTCAGTTGAGACGAATCATAAAAAATAAATTTAAATTGTTATTTATCATTGTTATTTATTTTTAAATGTAAACAACCCTTAAGCAATTTACTTCCTGTTCTAAATATACGCATGATCTGTTTGTTATTATTAGTTTAATGTATAAATATAATTGACTTTATCATTTTACATCATAGGAAACTGCGCGTGAAATGCCAAAATGAATATAGGAAGAGAGGATGAAAATGGTAAATATTACTTTTAAGAAAATAAAATTCAAATTAAAAGAAGACAAAGTGATATTCGACTAGGACTATGAATTGATATATTGATATATGTTGAGATATATATAGATACACGGTAATCCATGTACGGACTTTAAATATAACGCGACAAACCCTTAAAACAAAAGATGCCTAATTGAAAAAGCTAACGCATTGAAAATACATATAATCACCGATCATTTCTTCATGATATGCATACATATATATGTCTTCTTAAATTATAATGAAAAGAAGTTGAAACTCCTGTTTTTTTATATATTGATGTAGTGTGGACTTATTGTAATGTTTTCCAGTTTTAAACCAATGTATTACATTAAATTCGATCATGGACGACTAATATATATATATTAAATTATCATATATTATATATTAAACAATATATATATCAACATTCACATAATCAAAGTATTTAAGTACATGATAATAACAGCTTTAGTGTATCTTATTGTATATATATATATATATATATATATATATATATATATATATATATATATATATATATATATATATATATATATATATACAATAACATCATTATCTCCACATTACATGAAATTACGATAAGTCGTCTGATTTAATATATATATACAATAACATACACGAAAGCTGTTATTATAGTACTAATAGGACTAATAACATCTCAATTATATAATATATTTTAAATAATGATATCATTGATATTAATATCATTAATTAAGCTTCTTTATATTGGATGTGTATCCAGCATTGGACACTCGTTAAGTGGGACGGATACAATAGTTTTATTATATTAGTATATATACATGTTATTTACTTCACGATACCATAAAGAGTCAAAATGCTCCGTGACGAGAGGATTGTTGAAAAAAAAAACTCATAGAAAGGCTTCCAATCAATGGTTAAAACAGTTTTCATACTTTGTTTACAATTTTGAATCAGTTCACTAAATGTGCTCAATTTCGCTCTTTAAAGAAGGCATTTATCCTTCTATTATAGCTAAATAGAGAAAATATTATGACAACACGTCAATATATTTATAAGATAATCAAGTAAGCCTGCCTTTCGGCTCTCATAGTAGTATATCATTGTTCTGTGCTTTCAGAATACATTTCGCAAAGAATACTCTTTTTTCATCCAGGTCAGTTATTTCAAGTGTACCAACAGACAGAGGAGACGTATGATATACCAGCATTTCAAAGAGCTCCCAATGTCCGTTATGAACAGTCTCAGCCTGCAACTGATGTCGCGGGAGCAGTTTCTTCCGGCTACCAGTCGGGTGGCATCCAGGAAAGTAGGACGGATGCAGTTATTGGCAACCTTCAGACACATGCTGGAGTCAGCGAGCACCATACAGCAGGTGCTTAAGAACCAGCAACAATATATTGTTACAGTTCTATCAGATAACTTTCCACTTTTAAATTATACATGGTGTCGAATGCTCATTTTACACCATGCTGATAATAGTAATTGAACTATAATATATACGGGAACACTTTCGTCTTGTAAATGTTTATCTCCACATTACATGAAATTACGATTAGTCGTCTGATTTAATATATATATACAATAACATACACGAAAGCTGTTATTATAGTACTAATAGGACTAATAACATCTCAATTATATAATATATTTTAAATAATGATATCATTGATATTAATATCATTAATTAAGCTTCTTTATATTGGATGTGTATCCAGCATTGGACACTCGTTAAGTGGGACGGATACAATAGTTTTATTATATTAGTATATATAATATTTATTACCTTAAATTGTATATATTTTTGTAGAGATTAGTTTTCTCAACAACTTCGGCTCCAGTGAATTTGATGTACAGTCCCTTTTGAACGACTCGCTTCCGCAAGGTATTGACTTATAAAAGAAATTATATATTTGTTTTTGCAATCTCCTGTAGGTATTATTCATTTTAAAGGGGATTTTAAATGCAACTTGTTCTATATACACATTTGTTCTTCTTCTTCTTCTTCTTCTTCTTCTTCTTCTTCTTCTTCTTCTTCTTCTTCTTCTTCTTCTTCTTCTTCTTCTTCTTCTTCTTCTTCTTCTACTACGTCGCGTTTATCCAAAGCAAATTCACTAATTTTAAGTAAAGTATCGTTCGGAATCCATGTTGCATCAGACCTGCAGTAAGCAAAGCTCTAGTCCAGCGGAGTTTTAAATGTCTGAGCTATTGATGATGTTATTTTTCTTTCGGAGAGCAGGTATTGAACTGCATTCAAAGAATTACAACTATAAATAATGTGCTTAACATTTTTTTTTTAAATTCGTTCTGAAGTAGCATTCTCAATCTTAGATATAGAGCGTTCATCCTGGGTCACATACGGGTACTTGTCATTCGGTTATTACATACCTATAAATCTCATATATGACCATTATTTACATTCACGTGGCATGTTTTAAACATTTTTTCACATTGTCATACATGCATTTAAGTCTTACAAAATTGAATGATCACATATACGCCTTATTTAAAATTATTTATACTTTATATTATTTTACTACGCTTTCAACAGATGCCCCAGTGGAGGGAGAACGAACTGCAGACACAGATAGTACAACCCCAATGTGGTACTTTGAGCCGAGGAATACAGACGTTATAGACAGCATTCCAAGTCCTGAAGATACAGGTCCGACTTCGGAAATTGGCCACCAGCCGGTCCGACAGCCAACAGATGGTGGGTTGCATTTGTATGTATACTTTTATACACAAAATGCCTGTCTCTTTCTGAAGAACTAGTATAATAAATTATACGTATTGCATATAAGAATTATCATGAAACTAATGCATAACACACATCATAACGCTGTGCTAAAGAACATTGACACTTGACATGCACTTATACTATGTGACTTACATAATGAAACGCGAGACAACAGAAGACAAAACTTCAAATAGCAGGTCTAATTTACAATTAACTGAATTTATAATTGTATTTTTCAAAATGATGAAGAAAATACACAATTAAATAAAGCATGGCGCGATACGAGCAGATTACGGTGTCTGAAACAAATTACATGTTATTTAATTCACGATACCATAAAGAGTCAAAATGCTCCGTGAGGAGAGGATTGTTGAAAAAAACTCATAGCAAGGCTTCCAATCAATGGTTAAAACAGTTTTAATACTTTTTTCACAATTTTGAATCAGTTCACTAAATGTGCTCAATTTCGCTCTTTAAAGAAGGCATTTATCCTTCTATTATAGCTAAATAGAGAAAATATTATGACAACACGTCAACATATTTATGAGATAATCAAGTAAGCCTGCCTTTCGGCTCTCATAGTAGTATATCATTGTTCTGTGCTTTCAGAATACATTTCGCAAAGAAAACTCTTTTTTCATCCAGGTCAGTTATTTCAAGTGTACCAACAGACAGAGGAGACGTATGATATACCAGCATTTCAAAGAGCTCCCAATGTCCGTTATGAACAGTCTCAGCCTGCAACTGATGTCGCGGGAGCAGTTTCTTCCGGCTACCAGTCGGGTGGCATCCAGGAAAATAGGACGGATGCAGTTATTGGCAACCTTCAGACACATGCTGGAGTCAGCGAGCACCATACAGCAGGTGCTTAAGAACCAGCAACAATATATTGTTACAGTTCTATCAGATAACTTTCCTCTTTTTAAATAATACATGGTGTCGAATGCTCATTTTACACCATGCTGATAATAGTAATTGAACCATAATATATACGGGAACACTTCTTGTATATGTTTATCTTCACATTACATGAAATTACGATTAGTCGTCCGATTTAATTTATTTAATTGTTATACATCATTTGGTCTTTTGAAACGTATCTTAATTGTTCAGAACATTATTTGTGGGTATAATAAAACATAACTATGGAAATCCTAAGATAGATTTGGTGGTTTGGTGGTTGACAATTATTGCACATCAAAATAGAATTCAGTGAACTCAGTAATGAATGTGATCGGATTTAATCTTTCCACACGCTTTTGTTTCCGTTAATAATCTAATTCACTGAACATAATCAACAAATAATGACACATTTTATTTTGACATTGAACTAGGGCCTGCCGTTGACCTGCGCAAGTGTTGCCTTTGTCAACAGCGGAACTTCCGGGCGAGCCAAAAGCCATGTGGTCACTGCGTATGTGAGAACTGCTGTGTGCGATACGCCTTCCAGTCGTGTAAACGATGTGGTCAGATTGTTACAGAGGTCTGGGCTATGGACCCAGCAGATTGATCGGATTTATTGAACGAAAATGTTTTATTCTAGAACGAACACATTTTTGCATTTTTTTAATCATCATTTAAATCTAACAATAGCAATACAAGTTTGTTAATAAAAGTCGTATCGAAGTTATTCTGCAAATGTCTTATAAATGTGCGTTGTCACGGAAATGATAATGCATAGGTTTACCTTTTTAAAAATGATGATTCTTGACATTGAAGATCGATGCCAAAATTATATAATGGACTTCAAAAATACTAGAATAATTTGTCACTACTATGCCTGCCTGCCTGCCTGTCTGCATGACGGTTGCCTAATTGTCTGTCTGTCTAGCTGGCTGGCTGGCAAATTGCCAATTTTATACAGTGTATACAAGTTTTGAAAATTAGTGAATAGCTCGATGGAAGGGAGGCAAATCCTTGAGGTGCATTAAACAGAATAGGTAGTGTTACCGGCCCGGATAAAAGGAACCCAAACCGGGTAAAATCCAAATTAAAATGGAATACATTGAACAAAAATCGTAAATACGAATTGAAGACTTTGATAATGATGTCATAGAGGGCTCACAGACACCGTTACTGCAGATATTCCAAATATTACCAGAATCTAAATCGTACACAAAGTTGTAAGCTATTGCATAAACAATTATACCAAGGTAAAGAGGAGAGGTGATGAAAGTGAATGTTTCTTGTTGTATGCGTTCTGAAGTGAAATTTATAAAGTTTTTAATAACTCCGACATCTAACCAACTGAAATCAGTGACACTTGACTGCCAATCCGACGACAATTTCAGCATGTCAAACTATTATGCCATACTTAACAGAATTCAGACATATATTGTTAATATTTCCAGTAACTCAAAATAATGACTACACTTTTTAAGATATTTCTAATTTGACAGCAGCTTTTTAGGAGATTTCTTAGAAGCGTAAGATATTGTTCTACTCTGCTTATATCTCAAGGAAACCACATTGCATCACAAAGCTTGAGTCTGCAATAAACATATTAAAAATGCGACTTGTTGATTCAAGCACCGCAGCTGCGGGTGGGGCATCCTACGTGACGGGCTACGGGTAAATACATACACTGAAGCATTGGCGGAACACAGAAGACTCAATGGCGGAGCCCATTGAGCAAAATGGAAAAAAAAGTACGGACATATGGAATCACTAAAATCGACGAGGTGGCGAACACCGCTAACTTCAGAAATACGACTACCGTCGCTCAATCGGTCAACCAGAACAAAACAATATTCAAAAGACTGCAACGCCAGAAGTAAGGGATAATGACCGGTCGCAGAAACAGCCGAAATAATAACGAGTCACATCTCGATGCAATAATCCTGTCACAGACAACAGAAACCCCAGTGTAGCATAGCAATGTTGTTGGGGTTTTTAAACTTTTTTTAAGGTAAGCGGGTCAATTTGAAGCGAACAACTATATCTCATGGAAGATACGGCTCTTCAGCCAAAATACTCATTTATCCTGTGGATAATAAAAACGTCAAAAACTCTTTTTGTCCGTTACCGATTCCATTTCAATAACGAACGGGTGGCCGAGAGATACATTGGAGATAGTGATGGCAGATAGGGATCATGTGGTACTACAATGAAGAGGACTATGAGGCAGTTGGCAAATTCAAGAGACAAGAACCTAGACCAAAACGATGGTTACTCTTGATAATTGATATCACAAAGTGAAGGCTTTGAAATTTGATTTATTCATAATGATTATGAACATACTGTTGAATGTTCGGGGCGCTAGGTCCTCAGACTTCACATTCTAACTGGTCCCTTGCAATTATGAACAGTAACATCACCATTGTCAATAGATATATATCTTTATATTATAATACAGTAAAAACTGGTATTGAAATTCGAATAAATCAAATACGATGGTCCCGACACATCTTTTCTGTATATACATGCCGTCTCAAAGTGATTTTGACACCTTCAAAGTTGTCCATGCTGGCGTTTGTTTCTTATCCAAAGCTATTATTAGTAATCAGGAGAAGTCAACATGCTAGTCTCAGGCAACCCTGCTCCAATTGAAAAACTTTCAACTAGTCAAAAATATTTACAGACCTTCAGGCTGACAAGAGTGTAAAACAGTGCACATATAATGGCCTATTATTTATCTATATCCTTAGGTTTCTGTCGATCAAGTTTATTGTAGAAAACTCTACAGCCTAAAGCCTTTTTCAACAATGCATCTACCATCTCCTTATTTATTTTAAGTTCAACATTCGTCTGAGTCATAAATTTTCCCAAAGAAACACAGTCAGTGCATTGCTTGAACAACTGCAGGAGTGAATGCATATGCCAATAATGCAAATATACAGCGCGACCCAACTCCACCCTTTCCCCGATTACATGCCTGAAAATGATTTATAAAGACAACTAACTACACGCTCAACTGTATGCGAACGTAACATTATTTTGGAAATGACATCGAAAAAATTGTGTCCCAGACCATTGCGCGCTGACGATGGATTTCGAAATGAGAGCGGGTTCAAAGTTCAAAAAGTGGAAAATAATTTTTGTTTTACTTCACTGATAAATCTCTTTAGATCACCGGAAAGCATGTTATAACTATCTTTGTTACATTTGTCTACACGATCTGCGATGTATAATTGATTCTAAATGGTCGGGAAAGGTATTCATCCTCATTGAGTAAATCTTTTCGCTTCTTGCAATATTTACCTGGATGCATCAATCATGATAACACTTAGTGGTCAAAGTTATGGAAGAAATTGAGTATGTCACGCAATCGGGCAACAGTTCATGGACTACACTTCTTTTTAGCTAGTTTGATACACATAAACTAGTGATTTTATGAGAATATCATTCGAAGGTCTCAACACCATGTAACTATAATGTATTTAAACGGTTAATAACACCATAAAGCTGGTGTGAGATAAAGATAAGTGTATATTTAATCAAACTGATATGCATTCATTGTTTAAATCATATACCGTTTTTAAGATTAATTTCGCAATTGAAAGTTTTTCATATTTAAGTTTTATATTATTGAATCGATGTGATCGGCGGCGATTCTTTAGTTTGACATTCAGAGTCGACTCGTCGGAGACCTGGCCTCTTCTAATGAATCAAATAAATACGTGGTATTCGACGTTAGGGGATATAAAACCTTGAATATTTCTGAACATGGTCTAAGAATATGGGGCAAGAATTACGATTCATTTGTAAATTATAATGAGTTGTATTTCTCTCATTTATGTTCGCTTTTTTGCTTCTTATCGCATAGAATCTGTCTCAAGTTTGCTCTATTAGTCAATGCCGGGACACTGTTTCGCGGCATCCGGTAAACCGCCCACACATTGTGGAGCGGATATTCTCGAAACTGTTTACACACAATTGTTTTGTCGAAATAATTTTCTTTAAAGATGCAAACGAATTTTTAACAAGTCGGCAGTAATATGATTATTTTTATATTTTGATTTCACCAAAATATATTGCAAAGATGGTTTATTCTACTCTTTCACAATATTGAACCTCACAACTAAATAAGAATTACGTTTGAAGCCATTTCATTGAGGACCGTCCATTCCCACTTTGTAAGCGTAGTAATAAACAGACCAAAATGGACCTTTACTATATTATAAACAAATGCATGGCATGCTTGAATGGATCTGTTTTATTTCATCAGTTTCGTTTACGAAAAATGGATGCACTTGTTAACAAACTAAAAAAGTAGAATATTGGCCAATTGACCAAATGTGTGTTGAAAAACATGTCTTTACAACCTAAGCTATTAATTCTATACATTTCGATGTGTCTTCAACAATCCTCGCATATAACTTTTATTTTCTTCTAATTTGCATGTTATCTCGTGGAAAGTTATATATTAAGATGATTTTAGATCAATTGAAAAGACAGATGAACATTAAATGAATCACTCGCGAGTCTGTATCCTTGGTAGAAACCTGAACTTGTGTCCTTTTAAATGGTCATATGAAAGTACCGCTGGAGTCCTCGAAACAACAACCTTTTGGGTGAAAGGTGGACACCTTTCCAACATTACCACTCTCATTTCCGCTACTAAATTGGATATGATAACTAGAGAATTATATTCATCCACAACTATGTTTATTTAGACATTAGAAGTTATGAAAACAAAGCACTCATGTATACAATGATATACACCAAAAGTAATATTAAACACTAGTGTTTGTTTTTAACTTAATACTGACTTATTTCATAGACTTCATTAAACAAAACTTACAAACAAATACACTCCTTTCAATTCTCAAAGTGATCATAATCATACTATAGTTTTATGCTTCTAAGTGTTCGACCGCAACCCTAGGACATCGTATATGATTCTGTCTTGAAGTGTTTTTCGGTATGTGTAGGACTTGCTCCTAAATATCAGCCCGGCTTTCCCGTCGTTCGGGTGCCATTCCTTAGACGGTCGTGTTAGCTGGCCGATTCTCTGTAAAGGTATTAATTCGTCATTTCTAAGGATGCCGACGAACAAGACTAGGAAAAGTTTAACATTACACAGATCAGTTTGGGATAGCACGTCAACACCTATACCGATGCACCCCTGAGATGGAGAGCAGCTGAACATATGAGAACAAATTGATTGAGTGTTTTTGTTTTACTACGTCATTTTGATTGCAATCAATGCACACTTAATTATATTTTAAAATAATATCAAAGACTAGAAACTGACCTGTGTTATTGTGCCCGTGCCTTTAATAGCCACCAAAACAGCGGCCACAGCAAATATGCTGATCAGCGGAGCGAAGGCGAGCACATTACCCAGCACAACAGCATAGTCCGGGTACTGGTAGCCTCCCTTGCCGAACGAGGGTGCGTCAAAGTTGATCGCCGAGGAGATCAGAATTGTCTTGTAAATATAATTATAAAATCATATTAATTTCCTGTATAAGATTTCTAGCACAGACTTTCTTACTTCATAAACAACAAAGTTGAGCCTAGTTGAATATATCTTAGGACAACGTTTTCTCAATTAAAGAACTTCACAGAATCAGATAAAAAATTATCGGCACAGAACGCACCTTACTCAAAATAATACTTAATTGTTTAGTAAAACAAAAACGTGCGGTATCAATACACATAATAATAAAATAACGGAAGCATAATAATATTTTGTAATCCAAACAAATCTTAACGTGAGTTGCCTGACCAAAGAAATTCCAGTGTGGAAAAGAAGAACCTACAAACTGTACAAATGAGCTTGCCATAGCATCAGGCTAGTGGTAATAATACTAAATGTTGATGTCTGGTGTCCCCAAGTAATTAAAGTATCATATGAAAGAATATTGCTTGGTGATTACCAAAGTATGAAAAAAAGTCTTAAAATACTTCATAGATAATTTGATTGCAATTTGTAGTTTTGTTCTTTATTTCACCTGAAGTCGAAAGTTAAAATACAGGCATTGCAATGTTTCAAGGCTAGTAAAGTATTTTTTAACAGATTTGATCTGTATAATATTTACAATTTTTTCCTCTACAAAGCTATACTGTTCCAATTAATAACAAAATGATATGAAGTCACAAGATACTCACAAAACGATACCTTTACAGCGTGAAGTGATTATGTGGGAAATACAATTTGTTGGATTTCTAAGCTTTGAAATTGCAAAAAAATATGTAGGAGCGCAGCAGAATGAGAGCCGATGATGTTTTATCAGTCAAACAAGGGGCAATATTCGACAAGTACTAAAACTGGTGTATGGGTATTGCATTTGCATATTATCTCTTGCAGTATGTGTTGCAATTTAAATAACTATATTTCGTACGATTTCGAAGTAATGGTCAAACTTAAAATTAATGCACAATTCGTAATCGCTGACATTAAGGCTTTGACAATATATCACCTTTAAACATTACTATTCATACCGAAAATAACTCTCTAGATTAATGCCAGCTGCGTTTGAGCTTACATTAATAAACGTATCAACTGGGCGCTATTCATTGATATACAGTTGCAACATTAATCATAAATAACTTACGGATATGAACATAGGTATGATTAAGGACCAGAATATTCGGACTAACAGAGAGGGGCGGTTGCCCGTCATCATCTCGATGTCTTGACTAAAACGGTTTGCGCCTGGAAAGGAAATCAGTATAACATGGAGAGCATCCAAATAAGGACCAGACTAAATCCAACGTATCGAAATCGCCTTCTTGGTAAAAATTAGACTGCCCATTGACAAGAATGGTAAGTAAATGATTTCGTTTAACCTAATATAAATTTAAAATATAACTGCACCATTTGGCAACGTCAGTGGTTTGAATGCATATGTATAAAACAAATTGTAAGAAGTTTAATAAATCAAAAGTTTACTTGGTTTGTAAAGAATCAGCGATAAAACGATATAAAAAACATATTAGCAACTATCATTTCTGTCTGTAAATTTGTAGGGTTCTATCACCTGGAGTTTGTTGGAAGTCTGTATACGATTTAAAATTACTAGTTATGCAAACGAATGGCAAAATGGATATTCGAATATTCGGTAATTCTTTCGATCGAATATTCGAATATTTGATTACCAAAATACATTTTTAGGTTGTTGTAGTAAACTATTATTATTATAAATAGTAAAGTAATAGCCGGGGCATTTTAACCCTATTTTGTCGTAGCCAGTAAGCGCAGCGAACCCTTATTTCCCCAAATGAGCCTTTGAAATCCTCCATTTTTTCAAAAAGAAAAAGAAAGCAATACATTATTGACAAATAAAACAAAATCGAATATTTTCAATTTCACTGCCTTCATATTTGTACACTTAGTGAAATAAATTGATTCCTGGGCAAATTGCGTTATGTTATGCGCCAATGGAGGGTCTTTCCATAGGACGAGCAACCTCGTTCTAGGATTTATCTCTATTAAATATAACTGTTTTGACTCTTGTATTGTACATCAATAGAGAAAATATATCCTAAAACACTTAACTCTACAGTTACATTTCAAAGCACGAAAATTATATCGAAACATGGAAATCAGTTAAAAGCTTATACATGTAACTACATTTTTGTAGAACATGTCATTCATACCGTCACGGCGATTTGAGCAATGTTGCACAGCTTAATTTTTAGCCAAGACAACACATTGGTGCGAATTCCCTTTTATTAAATCCTAAATTGGCAAAGACATTTAAATTTACTGAACATAACTGAAATGTTTGATGTCACTTGTGTAATAGCCAGTTATTGTAAAGTTGCTTGAAATTTTTATAGTACCCGACGATATGTCCCTCAATGATATATGACGCGTGTTAAATGCATTTTAATCACATTCACACCTCTGGCATTATGGGCCAATCGTTGTAAGAACAAGACAAACACACTTTATACTTTTAAACTTTATTATTCTATTTATTCAACATCAAAATATCGAATATTCGAACACCGATTTTGACTTTCGAATACTAAACGTTTGATCAAATATTCGTTTGCATCCCCTAAACCATCGTCGATGGGTTCAGTGGACACGTATCAACCGAATAACGTAGTGTTGTTTTCATTCATTTTTATATGATTAAATTTGACCACAACATTCCTGTTTTGGCTTGGTAATGCGAAAGTAGTTTTACGCTGCGCACTATTGTTACGTATGGTATTGTGTGACACGGAACAATACAGCCAGGTGTGTATAACAAAAAATACTTTCAATCGAACAGCATAAGCATTATACTAGCATAAAGTAATTAAGACGTGACGCTAACAGGTATGAAATATTCCAATAATTGACACTTTTGATTGTTCCCCGTTTACCGTATATCCAAGAAATGATGATCGTTTCCAACAGGGCAACAAACACGATGTTGAAGGTTGCGATATACCAGTCAGTCAGCATAAAGATATAGTATCCTCCCTGAAAAATCAACACGGTATCCTTTTGAGCAGCTACAAAAGCGTCATGATCTAGGTTTAGAGAAAAACAGAACTAGCATGTCAACACGCAAAATAATCAATATCAAAACGATATTTAGTGTTTGAATGATACGTGTATCATTAGATTCGAAGACATATGATTTTTTTGAAAGAAGAAAAGACTATATTATACCAAACATGCACCATGTAGGTTTGCTCCTGTTTTGTATTTCATGCTTTGTTACGACATAGTGAGTTTTATTTTTACATTTTGTCATTGTTAGAAAATACTGACCAGGACCATAATGTTTTACCAGGTAATTTTGTTACTTATGCATATAATTATTAGGAAATAGTAAAAATTGTGTTATGAGAACTCGATTTTCCATGTACATTACATAAAAAAATAAGTTAACGGCCAAGCTCCTTTGATAAAAAGAAGAATGAATTTAGTAGCTTAAAATCACTCTGATATTTATTTGCAATGCCTCATTGTTACTATGAGTTTTATTGAATGAACGCTACTTTACAATGTAACGGTTGAGTAAACGGTCAAATATCAATCTTTAAATGACTTACAGATGTGCACAGCGGGATGCTGCCGACAATCATCAGGACGGTAAGCAAAGAGGTGATGTGGATGCGATATCGGTGGAGCCGCCGAAAATCATAGTCAACGATCGTATTTATCACCATTTCAAACGTCCCAAACTGAAATCAGTGTCCGAGTTAATCTGATGATATGATTGATTTCAATTGTTGAATAAATCAATTTTGAATAATACAATGGAAACTACTGAGACGAACAAAAAATGGTCAGTAAGAAAAAAGACATGACTTGGACCTTACCAGTCAATTATTCAGTAATGTTGAATAAATACGAGCGTTCATCGAATCATCAAAATTTGATACTACCTGGCGCTAATTGAACACGATTTATGTGAATGTATATTCTAATTCAATATTTGATGTTCAAGTAACTAACGGAATAACCTTTCTAGCACACCGGATGGACATTTCCGGTGAATTCAGCCGTGCTGGAAAACTCCATCTGGCATCCCCCCATGCCAGATGAGTCACGCGCTGTGACGTAATAATTTCAATTTCTTTTATAATACATGTTATGTAATCATAATTTTGAAATTTAAATAGATGAGTTCCATTTAAATTAACTTTACAAAAATAAACTTTAAAAAAACGAAACAAAATAACCCTTAAAAGACGTTATGTCGAAGGAACTTATTGACGTATGCAGTGAATACAAATTACTGCGCGTCATGACGTCAGTAAACATCATCGCACGCGCTTTTTGTTGATATGTACAAAAATGCGCCTTTTTATATATTTTCTACACAACATATGTTATTTAATGTATGCTAGAAAAAATATCTATTTTGTGTGTCCGTTTCGAATAGAAACGGAAACACATGACAGATATTGTTATTCTGTGCTACCCAAACATATAGACTCATAAGTATTACCTACCATGTTTAATAGTTATAACGGTTATACTGAAAATTGTGAAATGGTAGCGATCTTTGAACGTACAGTTGAGTCGACGCCAACTAAAATGAGAGTGATGAAAAACAGCACAGCCCAGAGGTTTGGTAATGGAAGTCTGCTCAGTGCTTCTGGGTAGGCAATAAACGCCAGGGATGCACCTGAAACACACAAGTTCAGTATGCGACCACGAGATTCTGGTAATCATTAATAGACTGTGACAATGCATTTTCGAGTGGTATTCAAGGTGATTAACACAAATAGAGTCATGAGTATAATAAACTCAAAATCTACTCGAAATGGATGAAACTCTTACACCATTGACTTAATCCGGTTACATTTATAACACCAGAAACAGAATTTGATGCTCGTTTTGAGATTTATTAATTCATAAAATCAATTCAAATTGAGCTTTAAGATAATGTAAAATAGATTCAATTACGAAATAAACTTTTCTGTCGTACATAAAGAGTATAAATGCACTTTAAAAACAACCAAAAGGTATTTGTTACTGCTTTATACAGAAGAGGATGATCTTTATAAGCCTTTAGCTTCCGATCATATAAGTAAATACTTAGAATAAAATTGATGTTGTCATTTGTAAATCTAAATTAAATGAATACAACTACACGAAATCAAGCTATAAGTCAGATATAATCTTTAATCTTGTTGAACGTTTTGAAACCAAACATTTAATATATACTTTTTAAGTTTTTATCATGAAAAACCATATAAAAATCTTTATTTTCCTTTACCAGAAAATGGAAGGTCGTCGATAGAGACGTCGGTTTCTTTTGCAAAGAACCCAAGTACTGAAAAAACAACCAGTCCACTGAAAAAGCCTGTAAACCCGTCCGCAAAACAAACGATCATCGTATCTCTGAAAACAAATCCTAAATTTAGAAATGTTTTATATAACGCAATTTTTATGTTTTTCAAAATTAGTGATAATTTACACAAGTGCTTTTATATGAAATAAAGAAAAATAATGTTGATTAAGTTAGCAGTTCAACGTTACATTCACCAAATTATTAATTTATGATATAAGTTAATATTATAATGAAACACCTTCTTACATTATTACATTCATAATGTAAAATGGCGTATACAAACGAGTCTACTGCTACCTGAATGCGTTATGGCTGAACTTGTTGAAACTAGCCATAGTGATGACACCTCCCCATGCCGGTCCCAGCGAATAGAAGCATTGCACCGCAGCCTCGATCCATAACTGTTGGTTTATCAGAACAATAACATCAAGCTTTTCGTGTTTTCTTTGATTTCTTTCGTACATTAAATCCCAAACACTGGCACAGTCAAAGTGTGCATTGATAATCATGCGGATGAATTACAGCGATACTTACTAATACGCAAGCTTGTAATTGAACGTTGTCACGGTACACACACTTACTTCACCAACAACCCTTCGTGATTAAATTTATAACTCACGGTATGCGCTCTGGTACTTTTTTAATAACTCTGGAGGTGAATTCAGTATTTTTGAATTCGTTAAAGAAATAAACTCGATTTTTAATATTTTACAGTTGTGCTTGCTTAAAGAAAAAAAACTCACTTTCAACAAAAAGCGATCGCATAAAAGGCACTTTATACGTTAATGCCAAAATAGCGTGTATATTTCATGTAAGGGTAGTCGACATTTAACTATAATAAAAAAGAGGATACTCAAACAGTAATCAATCAATGAGACCAAAACGAAAAATGTATCTAGTATAATAATTGCCAACTATAATTCGAATAATTGTATAATGATAATAAAACAAAATGTTTGATAAACATTAGTGATATAAAGAGTTATAAATTATATCTTCTGTAACAATCCCTAACACATTTTTATGGTACAAAAGGCACTGATTACATAAATGTTATAATATCGTGTATCTGCCATCGAACGTTCGGCAAAACTGCCAGGAAAATTAAACGGTCATCATTTTTTCCCCAACAGTTATCGTTTAATCAGACCAAAGGGAAACATGATACCATAAGAATAGTTGTACCTGTCCTTTCAGGAGTTTGCTAAAGTCTGGATTAATGTAGTGCTTAATTCCGTCAACTGCACCATCTAAAGTCACGCCGCGAATCAGGAGCACAGTCAGCAATACGTAGGGCAATGTCGCCGTCACGTACACAACCTACAAACGGTGTACAATAAAAATAATTATACGTGTATGAAAAAGTATCAACTATATCAACTGAACAATATTTTTTATAAAACAGTACCTGTTAATTTCTCACATCCAAACGTTTAAACAACAACAAATTAATTGTTTCGTAATATTGAATCATATCGCATTCATTATGTAAAGTTACATGATCGCTCCCTTCTCCGGCCTCTGTAAACAAGAAACTCGGAGTGATACAGCCCATACATCAGCCGACTAGCATTATGTTCATTATGCAGTTTTAACATGATATTTCGAGGAACAAAATGGGAGTAAAAATTACTCACTTTTCCGAGTGACTTGACACCTTTACATATGCAGAGGAACACAATAAGCCACCCGAGTGCCTGGCAACCAAGTAGGTGCAACTGCACAGATCCTAAGTCGTCTATACCACGTGACCTTGCCAAAACATTATTCCTGCGAAACAACCCGGGTGAACAAGTAGAAAGTACAAGATTAATTTGAATTTAATCTTTAATACAAAGGTCGATGTCAGTAAAATTATGAATATTTATATAATTGGAACGTAATCGTTTAAAAAAGATTGAGAAAAAAAAATATATCATCATCAGATAGTTTGTAGAATGTCACATGACTATAAGTATCTTCTATTGTCGCGAGTGTTAGAAAGGTTCTTCCAATCCAGAGCGTAAGGTGTTTTGCGGAAACGAGGTTTTCTGGGTTGGGATGAACCTTACTTACACGAACGGCTACGGTAGATTCTTTTACTCCCACCTCAGTTGGAGTTCGAGGAATTCTTTTGTGCGTAGTGAAAATTTCCGTATAGATATGCGACATATGTGGTTGTTATGGATATGCGCGCAGTGATTCCGATTGTGTAAATAGTCCAATCGTTCTCTAAATAGTGCTGGATTGAATGCAGCATCATTTCTTGCATGCAGCGTTAATACTTTTTTATGGTGCCATTTGAAGCACGAATAAATTATTTATTTTAAATATTGCCGCAATTGTTTCCATGATACCACAGACAAAGTTCTCCAGTAAGGGTTGTAATTGTGTAATGATTAAAAAGGAATTCAATACGGGTTTAATATTTTTCTTTGTCCGTGAGCAAGATGCGAATTCCAGCATGGCTACTCTCACCTGTTGAGTCTAACTTTGAGATTCAGACTCAGAAAAGCGAATATTAAAATGTTGTTCAGGGACTTAAAATAAAACACATTTAACTAAAATGTATAAATCGCATAAAAGGTATGAATCTATATTTACCTTTTTTTTTCGAATATCAGTTGTTCTTTAAAACTCCAATTCAAAAGTAAAAATGAGCCCAGTTGTATGTACACATTGGTAACTGGTAGCTGGGGTTGTAATTATTTCCATGTCAATGATTCTTTTACGGAGTAACAATAAACAGTGTTTGTCAATTACTCTGAGTTTTTATCTTAATTGAAAATCTAATCAACGTAACAGGACGTTTCTCTTTTTTAACTTTATTACAACGGCAAGAAAATACTATGCAGTTAATCAAAAAAGTAATACATCTACTCATAGTGCACATTTCGCTTACTCCCAAAATTCTGTGGCGGACGTAGTAAAATTAAAAGTATCAGACATGTTTGATGACAGCTGTAACTTCTTTTCCGTAAAATTCGTTGAAACATCTGAAATTATTCGGTTGCTAGAAATCCACGGAAGATAATCACGTGCGGATATCAAACATAAAATTGATATGATTGTGAAGTACACGAGCATGCGCAACGAAATGGTAAAAAAGTGTATAACCGTCAGTCTGGTTTTTTTCAATATGGTCAAATAGTATACTACTATTAGTGTGAAAAATAATTTTGCTTCATTTTAGTGTCGGATGCATACACTGACAGTTTTAAAATAAACGTATCTGATGGAATCAATTATATGCAAAAGTTAAAGTGATTCAAAGATCATTATTACAATAACAGTAATGCTTTTTTAGAAACTTGAACCGTACCTATGCATAGCTCCGTATTCCAAGGCTGACCACACGAGGCCCAAGCAAGGCTGGAGTGGAAGGAGTGAATGAGGAAGTAGATGATCCAGGCAAAACAGGACCCGAAGTACCAGATGACTAATAGGGATAGTCCAACCATCACAAAACCAATTCCTTGAAAAAGGCAGGAACCACAAAATGTACCAATAAAACTTATGTTATGTTTATTTTCTCTGTCTTTATAGCATTGTGATGCTGTGTGTCCTGTGTTTTGGCTACTGAGCTTGTCGCCAAAGTTTCTGTTGCATTATGTTATTTTTTAATATTTGGCATATTTTGAATATAAATTTACTGAAAAGCACAACAATCACAAACCGCTAGTTATAAAAGTTGGTACTAACCTTAAGAATGCAATTAAAAGTATTATCAAATCATGGGTTTGAGCATACCCAGGCGATACTAGCAACTTAAAAGTCTTAATTGTTCTGACTGTATAATTATTACGAAATGTAGAATAATTGAGCTTGAAACAAATTATATCGAACATATTAGTCTTAGCACATCTCATCTTTAATAGGCGACATATATACAATTCAAATTCTGCTAAAGCTAATAATCAACTTAAGATACCACTAACGAGATTATCGTTTTTGAAGAAAATAAGGAATATTAATACAATGCCATTTAGTTCACTCCAGCATACATTGTTATTCATCTACAGGAATGTTGCCAGAAATTCATTCAAATGACTTCGGCATATGATTATGTCTAGCGCAATCATTCAAGTACATCTAATTTCGGATATTTAATATTGCAATATTAAGCTTTATTTTCAGTCTCGTTAAATGACTAACTAACACTTCCGAAATTCCAATTGGTTGAATTTGATAAGTCGACCTAGAAGACTTCATTAATTTGTTATTAAACTTTTGACGAAACACTTATTTGGTCAAATACAAAATTGTCTTTTACAGTTGATGACTACGTATATACTAGCAGTAAATATTTCTTATAAAAGCTCTATATTCTGAAACAATTATGAAGTCAGGTTATCCTAAGCAAACATTAGGTATAATATATTATAATATATATACAATTGGTCATGACAAATACTTTAAGCATGAAAAAACTGATGACAAAACACTTCTTTCAACGTACCTCTAAATAACGGACATATATCCCAGACGTTAATAGGGGACTTCCCAGAGAACTGGCCAAGGCAAACCTCGATGTAGTAAAGGGGTCCTCCACACGTGACCAAAAATAGCAGGAAAGGAATCAGAGCAACACCTGTGACAAGGATATTTTTTTAATAATAATATAACTTGAGACTCAACGTTCGTACAGATTTTTGAAAAACACGTGTTTTATGTAGTATTGCATTTAATATCCGCAAAAAAACTGCTACTTATTAAGGTATATAAATATATTTATTTCGATTCTGTTCTAATTATATATTATTTTTATTTACATACCTCCGCCATTACGCTTTACAAAATACGGGAACCTCCAAATGTTTCCCAGCCCCACTGTGTAACCCACAACAGAGAGGAGAAACTCAAACCGCCCTGACCACTTCTCTCTTACCGCTTTCGGTCTTGTTGAGCTAAAATCATTAGAACCAGGTGCATAGTCGCCACTGTATATGACACTTCCATCGTTAACATAAATGTCCAATGCGACATCATCTTTAACGTCTGTGCTTTCACATCCTGCTCCAAATTCGACTGCATTTCTATCCACTCCATTCAATCTCTGAAGTTCTAACTTGTTTGCGGCTGCGTTCATTTTCTTTTGTTATGTTAACAGATCAACACATATCCGGCCGATGAACTTGTATCAGATATTACGAAGTTGGACACGCTTGGCGTATTTCTGTCAAACAAACATATTTTACGGTACAGAATTTTTACTTTTTGTTAATAGTTTAATTTCATTTCATACGCCAGATGCCTTTACTGTTCACATCTGCTGTCTTGATTTTCACCTTAATCACTGTAACGACTGAGGGCAATATGATATATGTATAACCTTTCATAATATGATTACAGGTCCATCCGATAAATGCTTCGTCGTTTCCTTATCTTTAAGAAACACAACATGCTTATAGCTTTTATGGTATATATACAATTAAAACAAATGTATCAAATATCTTGCAATAATAATTACATCCGTCAAAATATTAATGTTCATTACTGTTCTGTTTGCAATGACCTTCTTCTAATCTTGAATTTTACAAAATGCGTACAAGTGTACATGTAAAGTTTATGCTATTTTTAAAACTGTCTATATGTTTCTTTGGTGTTACTCTGTTTTTTAATTTATTCTTTCTTATAATTATTTAATCCTCATAAAGCTGAATACTGTCTCACACTGTTTAATTATTTAAAATAGATTGTTAAAATCATTAATCAGTAACATCAAGGACCAAGGATAGATCCTTGAGGAACACCAGCGTTGATAGTGAGGATTCTTGAAGCAGAGTTGGATAAGACTACCAGTTGTTTGCGGTCAGAAAGATAAGAGGAAAACCCATGAAGAAGTGAAGCACTTATACCGATGGATGACAGCTTATGAATAAGGCCATGATGCCAAACTCGGTCGAAAGCATTTGAAACGTCACAAAAGACAGCCCTTACTTCTTTCCCTTCATCTAAGGTTTTGCTGACGTCGTTGTAAAAGAAAGCTAACTGGTTGACGCTAGAATCGCCTTTGATGAAACCAGATTGTAAGTATTTTATTCGAGATGAGGTAGTTGTAGAGGTATTTGTGGATACAGCGCTCCATGAGTTTGCCAATACAACTTAGAAGTGATATTGGTCTATAATTGCCGGGACTAGATGAATCAGTTTTTTTGAAAATGGGGCAGACGTTCGCCAACTTCCATGGAGGAGGGAAGGTAGTGTTTGCCAACAATCTTTTAAAATATTTCGAGAGAGGTACAGCAAGTTCGTCTTTGCCCTCTTTAATAAGTTTAGGACTAATCGAGTCAGGACCACTGGCTTTACTAGGATCAATACAGGAAATTGCACCTCTAACGTCCTGGCTTGTCAATAATATTTCTGAGAGGAAAGTGGATGGAACGTTTTCAACTGTAAAAAGGGGATGTTGCTGGGGTTTAGAAGGTCTGCCTTTTCTTCATCGGATTCCGCATTAATTGTTCCATCAATAAGAGTTGGAATTGGTGAAGATGTTTGTTTTTGAGTTAGTTGTTTAGCTAGTTTGAACCATACTTTAGTTGTTATGTGATCAGAGTTTATTTTGTTTATTATTTTATGCGATAGGTACTGAATTGTTCCCAAGCCAGTGCATTATTTGAAAGTTTAGCTTTTCGGTGTAATTTGTTACGTTTTCTGATTCGTTGTTTTACCTCTTTGTTTATACAAGGGACGTCGCCTGAACGAATAGTTACGTTTTTATTTGGAATGCTCCCAGAGGCTGATTTTAAGATTGAGCTTGCGATTATGTCTGCGGTAGCATCTAGATGTTGATTGTTTTCGATGAACGACCAGTCGGTGGATCTGAGTTTATCGTTATATTTTACATAATCGCCTTTGTCATATAACCATATTTGGTCCTGAAAGTAAGTCTGCTTAGGTTTTGTGAATTTTACGACAGCAACAGTCGGACAGTGAAACCGGACAAGATTTGGAACAATTGGATCTGCGACGAAACTTGAAATAACTTGATTAGTGTGTTTAATGAACATGAGGTCAATAAGTGAACTAGAGTGCTCGATGAAGTGAGTTGGTGAGTTAATGAGCTGTTCAGAATTTAGAATATAGGGAGTCTATCAATCTACACATTTTATTTGACGAATTCAAGCTGTTGATGTTAAAATCACCTGCTACAAGTATGTTGTCAACATGCTGGTTGAATGCTTGGTCGAGTGAATGTTCCATGTTCAGCCACTGTGTGTTGTTTGAGTTAGGTGGTGTAGTTTCAGACGGCATACGTTAAATGTTAAAATTGACTTGCTCATGTTTTTGGACCAAGTATACCCGTTGATGCATCAAAAAGCACTTATTTTATCATTATTTTACTTATCAAAATCGAAATTGCAGAAAAAATACAGTTATATCATAACTAAAGTATTTTGGTTTTAGTGGGGATCGAACCCACGCCGGTAAAGCCAAGAAAAAATATAAAAACAGCCGTCTAGTCTACACGACCACTGAGACGTTAACAAAATTGATGAATATGTTGACCTGTTAATAATAAATTGATAACATCACGTGATAATGTCAACCAATCACGCAAAATCGCAGCCGTAATAAATGTTTAATCGGTTTATTTACGCTAATGCAAATTGTGGTCTTCAAAGACGATATTTGAGCGAATATAAACATTTGCTGAAGGGTTCCAACTTTTAGTATTTTCATTTTAACACTCCTTATGATTTGCCACACCTTAAATCGTAATTTAAAAAAGTGCATTTTACCATGTGCGAGTTACATTAATAACATTACTATGGGAAGTCTATAACTTTCGATACAATGTACTGTTTTCAATCCTTTTCTCTTCGAGTGATGTTTATTTATATGAGTTTCGAGTGTAGATATCCAATTGTTTTGGTGTATCTTGGTGAATATATTGTTCTCTATTATGCAACGTATAATGAGTTTTCTTATTACGCACCATTAGTTTCTTTTCAAAGCGGCCCGTAATTGCTGTACGGCCGATCATAGACTCCTGTACACAATGGCAATTGTTTACAAAGACTTTTGTTTTTACATTTTTTCATATCCTGGTACGACTTAATAATTTGTGAAACGTATCTTTACCCGTTTCTTGCCTGTGCGTGCATTTGCGGTTGCTCGTTTATTTGATAGTAAAGGCTTTATCAATTAAAATCGTAATTTGCTTACAAGGATGTTTTATATAGTTTGAAACAAAGATTGTACGCATTAAAAGCCTAGTTTAAGGATTATTTGGCATAATAATCCCCTGTTGTGCATGTCCTGCTAATTGTACTGGTGTCACAGTAGGGGCCAATTTCCTGTGTATTCGGTTTTTGGATCAGGGCCATTAAGGGTCCATTTCTATAATTAAACGTCCAAAACTGCACAGCAGGATACTCAGATCGGAGATCTTATAAGACAATTAGGTAATTAGATTAAGATCAATTAACAGACTGAGGTTGTGTTCAAATGGGTGGGTCACTTATAGAAGGCTTAAACTAGGCCTTTAAGAACAATGTAATATATACATAACTTACCCACAGGCAAAATTAATATCCAATCACTTCTGTTTAGTCTGTCTGGCTTGTTTATGATCACAGTCTTCAACGATTAATATCAAACAGTTGCAAACAGTTAAACTTATAACCAAAGACTGGTTTACACGCTTTCCTATAAATAAGACTGATTACTACCTACAGATAAATTATTCAATTACATAAAAATGCAATATTGCTTGAAAAGCAATGACATACACTTTTTATTAACATGCATATGCTACTTACGGACATATTACAGAATGATATTATTTGTTGATTTCCTATACTTAATCTGGATGGTAACTTAACTGACTTAATATTCGCACCCGCTATCAATGTACACGCTGTTACGATTGTGTCTGTCTTGGGTATTGATGATTATGGTATAACGTTATGGTAGCTGATTATCGGGTAAGCGTAGGCCTTTTTGGACCATAGAAGCTGCGAGGAAAAAGCTATAATTATTTGAAAAACTTTGATCTTGTTTTCTGACTGTCAATTACCCTCCTTGCTTGTGTCGATTTAAATCCAAATGCATGTCCGATAACCCTATCTGATAATTCCTTCGATTTATCAACATGCAAGGCTTCTGGTCCTCATCACTAACTTTTTTTAAAGGAGTTGGCATGTAAACTAGCAAACCCTCTATGTTGCCTTTTCAATTATTGCCTTTGCATGTGTAAGAACCTAGAAAGCCGAATTCACCCATGTATTTGTTCTTCATAAGAATAACGACTATTCCTAGTTTGCGATTATCATGTTATATCGTATACAAAACTTAAGATCGTTCTTTACTGAGAATTTAACGTCTCGCGGTGACAAATACTTCAAAAAGTAAACATGGAACCTTTATGAAATATTCACGTACGGAGAGGATGTCTTGGTTTAGTAGAAAATGTAATGATACACACTTCAAAGCATAAGAAAGCACCCTCTTGATATGATTTCAACCGATCACCAGCAAACTTTGAAAAAGTTAAGGGCAGTAAAAAACTATAAATATACTGTAGGTAGCGCGAATCGTAGCTACAAAATTCAAACGAAACAAATGCATGGCTCAAGTCGAGAAAGGCCAAGTGAATTTCGGAAAATAATTAAAAAATCGAAAAATTAGGCTGACCACACTTAAAGTCTTTTTTGACTATTTTCAAGATTAAGCGGATAATTTAAAGCAGGGCCCGAATATAATACAGACATTTTTAAATGACTTTGAAATGAATAAATCGGGCCGCAATGTGATGTTTGAAGAGCTTGATGATAGAATTACAGCAACTGAAATCGCAAGGGCAATTAAAATGCTAAAGATAAATAAAGCCACTGGATGTGACACTATTTTTACGATTACTTCGTTGAAAGTGCTTATATATTAATCAAGCCCCGAAGCGTACTTTCTAATAACATTTTCGGCTGTGTTATATCCTCAAAGTTGGTAACATGGAGTGCTTTCACCAGTATTGAAACAGAAGCAAATGATGAAATTAAATTTAATTAATTAACAACAGGGATATATCCATTATACGTTGTTTATGGAAATTAAACTCTATTGTTATAAACGAAAAATAGTTATGGTCAGTCGGTCCGCATAAATGAGCGGCTTGAAAAAAAACACGCTTGCATACGTGTATTCTTCATTCAAGGTTGTAAACCGGGCTATTATACACAGAAAACTGGTTTGCCTTCCCTTTCACCCTTTACGATATTGTATATGCGTGTGTAATCTTGAATGAAAAATAGTATACAGCAATGTTGGTGGTTCCAAATGCTCTCAGGATACCAGTTTAAAGAACAGAGGAAGACGACAAATGGAATAATGCAACATGTCGGTAACATTCAAACGAATCGTATATGGCAGGTGTCTCAATGATTTAATCACTTTTGTTTCAAATGCACAACAACTGTTTCATCATTTCAGTGATGACATCGCCTTGTTCAGCTGAAAAACAACTGTTTCATCAATTTAATGTTGACATCGCCTTGTTTCCGTTGAACAACAACTGTTTCAACATTTCAGTGATGACATTGCCTTGTTTTAGTTAAACAACAACAGCTCAACAATTTAATGTTGACATCGCCTTGTTCAGTTGAACAACAACTGTTTCAACATTTCAAAGTTAATAACATCGCCTTGTTCAGTTGAACAACAACTGTTCCGACAATTTAATGTTAACATCGCCTATTTCAGTTGAACAATAACTGTTTCAACAATTCAATGTTTGCATCGCCTTGTTCAGTTGAACAACAACTGTTTCAACATTTCAATGTTGCCATCGCCTTGTTCAGTTGAACAACAACTGTTTCAACATTTCAATGTTAACAACATCGCCTTGTTCAGTTGAACAACAACTGTTCCGACAATTTAATGTTAACACCGCCTATTTCAGTTGAACAATAACTGTTTCAACAATTTAATGTTTGCATTGCCTTGTTTCAGTTAAACAACAACTGTTTCAACATTTTAATGGTGACATCGCCTTGTTCAGTTTAAAAACAGCTGTTCCAACATTTTAATGTTTGCATCGCATTTTTCAGTTGAACAACAACTGTTTCAACAATTTAATGTTTGCATTGCCTTGTTTCAGTTAAACAACAACTGTTTCAACATTTTAATGGTGACATCGCCTTGTTCAGTTTAAAAACAGCTGTTCCAACATTTTAATGTTTGCATCGCATTTTTCAGTTGAACAACAACTGTTTCAACAATTTAATGTTTGCATTGCCTTGTTTCAGTTAAACAACAACTGTTTCAAAAATTTAATGCTGACATTGCCTTGTTTAGTTAACAATAACTGTTTAAAACATGTCAATGTTGACATCGCCTTACGGACATAAATTATCGTGTTTTGTACATCATGATGTATAGTTTGAATTGTCACGTGACCGACGTCAGAATTCACGCCAAAATGGCAGACATCGAAAACCCCAAATGAAATCACATTGTCATGATTTAGAGCTTCGTTTGTGTATTTCAGCCATTCAAACGTTTATTAACGTGCATAAAATTTGACGTTGCGATATATATATGTGAATATTAAAAGTACATGTAATATGAAAATTATTTGTTCAATATTGTTGGTTGGATGCGATGTAAAGTTTTCTAGAGCGTTTGATAATTCATAATTTGGCTGAAGTTTTATCTTTGTAAATAGTATCGTAAGTTTGGTAAAATAACAAAACTGCAATTTCACGTAGTAGGGATTTGTGAGCATAATTGTACACCGCAATCACATGCAATACGACGACGTGAGCACCAGCGGGCACACCAGTGTCAGAGAATACGAAGCAGTTTCGTCCTTGAGAGGAGTGTATGCAAAAACGAATACTTAAAGTTAATATGTTTATTAAAAAGACGAATACAATTCAATATGTTCATGCAATTCAAGAAAACATGGATAAAAGTTTAAAATTCTCAATCTTAGTTTCGGAAACAGTACATTAACCTCGAAGACGGAACTGCGTCGTACGAAGGGAACAAATTTAATTTTATCACTTTAAAACGATCTTACTCGTCACTTGAATAATTTCACATAAATATACACATATTTACCATCGAAAGACAGTATAACCTTAGTTTGATGTATTTAAAGCTGCACTCTCACAGATTGAACGTTTTGACAACTTTTTTTATTTTTTGTCTTGGAACGAGCCACTTGTTGCAAAAATCCATGGGAACCAGTTATATAAGACTGCTGACAAAAAAATAGATCGCAGATTTTTATATTTATGTTTAAAAATTGATGTGTTATGCATTTTTCTTAAACCGTTAGTACATTAATTTTCGAACGTAAATATGTAAATCTACGATCTGA
Organism: Mya arenaria; assembly: GCF_026914265.1. NCBI lineage: Eukaryota > Metazoa > Mollusca > Bivalvia > Myida > Myidae > Mya > Mya arenaria. The sequence continues at coordinate 32,805,783 of NC_069127.1, read as the reverse complement.
TTTTTTTTCAGCAATAATATATTATTGGTTTGCAGACATTTACTAAAAAAATTGCTCTTTTCAAGACAAAAAATAAAAAAATGTTGTAAAAATGGTATATCTGTGAGAATGCAGCTTTAAGGCCTAAGGTTGACATTTTGCTGGTAGGGAAACTGACATTTATCAGACATAAAAAATAGAATTCCATGAAATAAGCAACGAATGTAAAACGTCATAGAACACACAGAACATATTTTACAAATTATGATACTTATTTGATTTTGCAATGAAACAGGGTCGCTACGTATGTACGCTCCAGCAGTCTTAAGGATGTGGTCAAATTGTAACCGGGGATAGGGACCAAGGCCCAAACAGAGTGAAAAAGAGAAATTAAACAAATCGTCAGTGACATGCATTTTTTTTATTCTGTCTAAATATCAAATTTTAAGATCTTCATTTAAATCATACTTAAATATAGATTTTGTTGTGGAATAGCCCATATTCATTTTACAGAAAGAGTGTTTTCATTAATAGCAATAGTAAATCGTTGTGTCAACTTTCAACTTTAGTACATTGCAACAATTGGAAAAGGGACAAAATCATATTTTCTCAGTGGAAGGGAGGAAATCCCTTGAGGTGTGATGCACAATATTTTAGTGTTGCCTACCCTGATAAAATGGATTTAAAGCGAGATTAATTCGAATTACAAGGCGTTAGATAAGCAAACGGGTTACATAAAATTGACGATGATGAACACAATTATAATGATGAAGTAGTTAAATCACAGCTATCGTTACTGTAGATATTCCAAATCATATTCAAAATCAGGAACTCATTTGTACACCAATTCTAAGGCTTTTGGAGAAACAATTCTGTCTGGGTAAAAGCTAACAGCGCGGGCCCGTGTTGTCCCCGGATGTCAAGAAACCGCCGTTACAAATCGGCTGGTACAAAAAGAAGACGAAAGTGTGAAAGTGAATATAACGTTTTGTACTCTTTCTTAAACTGGGAGAGATAGAACAAATGAATGAGGATTTCCTATCTGCAACATCTTTCCAACTGGAAGCAGTGGTACTTGACTGCCAACCCATTGACAATTTCTAATTGTATTATAAAACCATCAATTAACATTTCTTATTCTTATTATGACAGGCACAGGTCACTCAAAAGATGTTTTGGATTCGATTGTTATTTCCTGTGAACATAAGTATTATACAATCATGTCAAATTAAGAAGCCACAATACATTTGTGAATGGAAATATTTAAAATGTTGGCACATTTTTTACTGTTAAAGTAACTCTCTGTCAAATGAAATCGGAATACTACGGAGTACTAGTGTTCTTTTGAGAGGTAATGAGAAGGTACTGTTGATGCTCTCGAACCAACAATCTTTATACCACCAGATCAATCGTATGCTCAGTAAGGAAAATGGAAAATGATAGAAAGCCAATAATATTCATCAAAAGCAACATGTATATAGACGTGTAGGCTATTAAAACAAAACACTCATATATACAATCAGAACAACTCAGGCATTGATTTACGATAGTATATGTTATTAAGTTAATTTAGCAACTTCTTTAATAAAATCCCCAAGACACCAACACACATTTGACTTCTTAAAATGACCATAATGGTCATACAATAGAATCTTATGCTGCTAAGAGTTCGACGGCCACCCTAACACATCGTATTTGATTCTTTCTAGAAGTGTTTCCCGGTAAGTATAGGACTTGCTGTTGAATATCTGCTCGGCTTTCTTGTCGTTTGGGCGCCATCCTTTAGAAGGTCGCGTTAGCTGGCAGACTCTCTGTAAAAGGTAATAATTTTTCATTTCTAATGATGCGAAATAGTATGACTATAAAAAGCTTAGTTTGAAACATTAAAAGGATGTTCTGGTTTTTTATGTTTTAATGTAAGTAGTTTGCCAATGCCTTTGGTCCGGATAAGTTTGGAACGCAATCGACGTATAGACAAAACCCATACCGGTACTCCCAAAAGAGTTGCTGAACATACAAGAAAAAATGGATTGAGCTCCGGCCTTGGTTGTTTTCTAAAGAAAGACAAATCCTATATTTGTTACACTTTCATCAGTTTGTTTTTTCGTCCTGCTATATGGTCAATTATTTTGCTTCTATGGTTGCTTAATTCTTATCGTATATATGATGGTGTTGGCTCAGATGAGGCTGTTTGGAAGGGTTTGAGTTTATATGCATAAAAATCTTGTTTAAAACCAATTGAACTCATGTCACAGTGAACGCGTTTTTCACTGACCGCTGAGGCGATAATTTCATCTTCCAATGATAAAGCTGTGTTGATGCGTGTGTGGTCTCTATGTGGAGTTTGTACATTTGTGTTTCCTGTTCAGTGCCGTGTGTGCTCTTTCTTTGTGTCTATTAACATGGATTATATCTCAATATATATCAATATTTATGCAAAAAGCTACAGAAACAAGCTCAGCAGCAAACAGTTTAAACATAAACCCAGTTTAATGGCACTGGGTAGACGCCAAAGACATAAAAACAAAAAATCACAAACAACTTGGAAGAACAGCACAAAACTCCACAAATAGCACAGTGCATTTATACTATATATCAAAAATGGGTATGTTTATCAAGAAAGGTACCGCCTTGGATCGGTCAGTATATTTACTTGGAGGTTAAACCAGTTTAAAGTTTTGTCAAGTTTAAAGTCAAGTTTTGACTACCGGTCTTGTATCGTTAAGTTTTCTATCATTTACATTTGAAGCATATTCATATTTTTGTCTTATAATTTAAAAATATCCTTAATATATTAAATAATATCTAAGCCGAGGAAACAAACCTGTGTTAATGTGCCCGTGCCTTTAATAAACACCAAAACAGCTGCCACAGCAAAAATGCTGATCAGCGGAGCGAAGGCGAGCACGTCACCCAGCACAACAGCATAGTACGGGTACTGGTAACCCCCCTTGCCGATCGACGGCGCGCCGAAGTTGATCGCCGAGGTTAATCAGAATGGTCTAATGGAAAATGTATAATTTACTAATAAGACATATCAAATGTATGATCATAATGAGTAAAATATTTCAGGCAAAAAGTCAATCACTTTATTAACAAAAAGCTTAGCATAAATGAAGAGATCTCATGTCAAAGATATTCAGTGATCAAATTTCAGATAATTATTGTGTTTTCGCACTGATCACACCGTTATAAATCTGAATGTTTTTTTTTCTAAACAATAAAAGTGGTATCAATACACATAAGTTAATATGATGATGGTGCAATACATTGACAAACAAACAAAGTCTAAACGTATGTTGTCGGATACAGGCGCAGTAATTTAAAAAAAGATATCAGTGTAGAAAGATATCTTAATATGTACAAATAAGTTTGCCATTTCATCGAGCCGTTGGTAATGTTATATTTTGCTTCCTGGCGACCCAAAGTAACCTCAGTATCATTTAAAAAGATATTGCTTACTAATAATAACATGCAGTATGTAAAAAAAAAAAACTTGAAAAAATATTTTCTATTTCTGCTCAACTGCAATCGGACGAAAATATATTTTATAGGTTTTATATTTACATATATTTATTATTTCTTTCTCGACACATTAAACACTTGTTAATATCAAAATAATATGAAGTCACAATATATCAAATATTCACATACTTGTTCATAGAATATCTTTACATCGTAATTTAGAGTATGTCAGAAATAAAAACAGGAGCAATCGCTGAATGAGTGCGACGCTAGTCTGTTTATTTGAACAAGGGACTATATTTATTGGCATTACATGTGCGTTTTGTCTGTGGCAAAATTTGTTCCAATTTTTCTTTTGAACATTTTGAATAATTTCGGAGTAATGGCGTATTTTAAAACTGTTATAACTGTGTCGCCGCTTACATCATGGGGGTGACTATACCTTGACATTTTTATCTCAAAAACAAACGAGCAAAACTTCATAGTAAGAGCTGCTTCCGGACAATTAATCAGTGATACTTATACCGGAAATAGATGATACGGAAAGTATTTAACTAGATTTATTTTAGTTATTCTACTCATATGTGAAATAGCATATAAATTGTGCGCTATTTCTAGATCATGCAAATGAGTAGGGGAAAAACCCAACCCATGAAATATGATATCAAGTATGCTCCGCCGATCGTTCGCTTGACCAATGAAAAAAAGTCGATACAAACGTATGATTAACAACAGTATGTATTCCCATATCTTCCGGGTAACCCGATGGTTTCAGAACAGATTTAGATTTCGTTGCAACTTTAATCACGAGCTACTTACGGATATGAATATTGGTATAACCAATGACCAGACTACTCGGACTAACAGAGGCGGGCGGTTGCCTGTCATCATCTCGATGTCTTCGCTGAAACGGTTTGCACCTAGAAAAAAGATGAATATTGTTTTACACATGTATTGAAAAGAGAATCGCAATAAAGCACAAACTTAATCAATCTGTAGGAAAAAGCCTTCTCGGTTTGATTGATGTTTTCCATTGATAACAATGGTAAGTGCTTACACAATTAATCCGTTTGTTTTAAATAAATTGGAAATGTCTCTGCACCATTTAGCTACGTCACTGGTTTGAATGAGTATGTATCAAACAACACTTTTATACGTATTACGTTATGGGAAAAGAGTTATGGTCCTGTTCATAGAATTTTTGTTTTACTTTAAGCAAAATAATGGTAGGCGCCATGAGAAAACAAACAGTTTTGTCTTCTATCGAAATGAAGGAGGTGATGTTAAATACTTACTATTATTAGTAAGAATATAATCAAATCAAATATCAGTTTTGTTTATAAGACTTTACCATATAAAAACAAATTATCAACATTTTCGACTGTCACTTTGGAGGGTTGTTGTCAACTCGCGTTGCCTGCGTTCACTAATTACGATTTAATTTGACACAAGCATCGACGATTATATTCAATAGGAAAATATCAATTAAAATACGTAGTAGTTTTCCCTTTAATCATGTTGTGGTTTGCGCATAAATGCGCACTAGTGCTACGTTAGGTGTTGTATGACATGGGGCACAGCATTAGGGTGTGTATTGCGAAAAGTATTTCATCGTCCATATCAAAAGGTTTATAATACTCAATCACATAACGTTAGCAAGTATACAATAATTTGTCATTTTTCTTTCTTCCCACTTTACCGTATATCCAAGAAATGACAATCGTCTCCAACAGGGCAACGAACACGATGTTGAAGGTTGCGATATACCAGTCGGTCAACATAAAGATGTAGTATCCTCCCTGGAAAATTACCCCGGTATGAATTGTATCAATTGCGAAGGCGTCATCATGATTATCAGTATTGATAACAAAATTCAATAGCATACTGTTAAAAAAACTAATTTGCGTATAAAAAAGGAACTCGGGTGGTATCGTATGATTTTGCCTATTTCGCTATCACAACATTTTACGTTATATAGATAAAATATTCAAAAGTTTGGTTAAGAAATCCATGTTTTCTTAATACAACAATACCTTTGCTTTTTGAAAAATTAAATCATTTGTTAACAACTTTGTATTTAACACATTCAAATAAGGCATACATATGTGAAAGATTCAATTGTCATATTTATGATAGGGAAATTTATGTAGATAACGTCTGAGCTCCTTAAATGAAAAATACGAGTATATTTAATAGAATCAACTTAGTAGTACACGCTCTGATATTCCTTTTCAACGCCGTATTGTTAATATGATTTTCATTGAATGAAATATACTACACAATTTTAAGGTTAACCAAAAAACATTCATCATCAACGGTCAATGTTTGATAATTTATGTCCTTACCGAAGTGCACAGAGGAATGCTGCCGACAATAATCAGGACGGTAAGAAGAGAGGTGATGTGGATGCGATATCGATGGAGCCGCCGGAAATCATAATCAACGATCGCATTAATTACCGTTTCAAACGTCCCAAACTAAAATAAGTGTAAGTATTAACCCGATGAAATCAGCATGCATAGCATGTTTCAGTAAATGAGTTATTCAATTTGTTAATCGAATGAATGCTAAGTAATACAATGAAACACACTGATGTAAACCGAATAGTGGACAATGAAAAAACAACAAAGATATTAGTTGGACCGTATCTGTCAATGTTCAGTTATGTTTGATGAATACGAGATTTTAAAATGGATCACCAACAATAAGTACTTCCAAGTTCTAATTCAAAAAGGATTCAAAAACGTGGCAGTATATGATGAATCAACATTTGGTTTCCACGTAAATAGCGGAATAAAATCTTGTACAAACCAAACATACCGCTTCCTAACAAAAACTTATATATAACGGTTATTGAGGTTATACTGAAAATTGTCATTTGTAGAAGGGACATACTTCTTTTATCATCATGTACATTGATAAGCAACTTAAATAGGTGGGCAATATTTCGGTTTACTTTTACAATCCAATAAAATGGTATCGATCTATCAACGTACCGTTGTGTCGACGCTTACTAAAATGAGGGTAATGAAAAAGAGGACTGCCCAGAGGTTCGGTAATGGAAGTCTGCTCAGTGCTTCCGGGTAGGCAATAAACGCCAGGGAGGCACCTGCAACAATACAGTTACGGTGTGTGATCCATTAGTTAATTGTTATAAATTAATAGAGGAAATGCATTTTTGAGTTGTAGTTAAAGTGATAAACATACATAAACCTATAAGTGTCACAATTTCTAACACATATGATCTCAAATTGGATGAAACATATCATTGACTTAATCCGGTCAGTATAATACATTTATAACACAACTAACAGAAAATGAATATTCGTTTTGAGATTTTATTATTGATAAACCAGCTCAAATTAGGCTAAATGACAAAACTCTTTCGTCTGTTTGAACACTTTGAAACCAAACATTTCAATCCAAGATTTCCATCAATCTGCACTAATAAATCTATCAATAGCCTTACCTGAAAATGGAAGGTTGTCAATTGAGACGCCGGTTTCCTTGGCAAGGAACCCAAGAACTGAAAAAACAACCAGTCCACCAGAAAAGCCCGTAAACCCGTCCGCAAAACAAACGATCATCGTATCCCTGAAAATTATCAATAATTTAAAAAAAAATAGCTACAAAGCAATTGATAAACACGTTGTTCTTAGGCTTTCATGTTTTCCAAGATAAGTGATAATACATTTTATGATATGCCTATCAATTTCCTTTTCAATATCCAACAGTGAAAATACAACACGCCTATTAAAAATTATACTGTCGTTTTCTGATTCCGTATAATGCGAGTACCGTGTGTAGTCTCGGAACTACTCTCGCTCAAGAAGCATGTAAATATTCAGGAAATATAAAGAAGGCGAATTCGCGTCATCGATAGAAATAGCGACTGACTCACGAACTTCTTTCAATTAATTTATTGATCGTCAAATAATCCCACGAATATTCACTTTGTGAAAATATGGCTGCGTTACGTCTTTGCTTCATAAAGTAAATTCTGTAACTTCTGACTTCGTTTCGCTGTAGTAGCCTCCGTTGACTTCAAAACACAAGAGTACGTAACACATTCATACGCGAAAGCCATTCCATTTTTTGACATTTGACAGATGGCGGTCAATTTAAATCAAATTGAAACCTAAATTAAAAAGGAATAATCAGATAGGCAGGTATGTAATAAATGGAATATCATGATAGGGCGATTTTTCTGGTGACCTGTATCACGTCTCATTCGGTAAGTAAATATGTAGGTCACAAGAAAATCGTCCTATCATAATATACCTAATATATTAAAAAAGTGCTTTATAATACTTTTAAGACAAAAATAATGTTGATAAGGACATCAATTTTACTTTTATAATATTTATAATTTATGATATCAGTAAGTATATCCGAACAAGAATGACTTTTCTTTCCTGAATTAATACATATATCATGTAAAAAGATTTAAACAAAGGAGTCTACTGCTACCTGAATGCGTTATGGTTGAACTTGTTGAAACTAGCCATAGTGATGACACCTCCCCATGCCGGTCCCAGCGAATAGAAGCATTGCACCGCAGCCTCGATCCATAACTGTTGGTTTATCAGATCAATAACATCAAGCTTTTAATGCTTTTTTTGTTTTCTTTCGTACATTAAATCTTTAACAGTGGTAGAGTCGAACAGTGAAATTAGTATCGTGCAGATAAATTACAGCGATACTTACTGATACACCTTATTAACTTAACTTTGCAAATTTGTGGTACAAAACAGTAACTTCACCACAAACTCTTTGATTAAATTAACAACTCGCGGCATGTGCTCGTGTATTATTACAATAATTATTGATGTGAATTCAGATATCTTTTACTAGAAGTGCGTGAAAGTTTCGCTTACAAAATAAACTCGATTAGGAATAGTTTGCGCTTGTGATTTTGTTTTAAAACTAATACAAGATACAGTTTCAAAGAAAGAAAGCATACGCTTAACGTGCTAAAACAAAATGTGTGATAAACTGTAGTGATATTAATAATTATAACTCGAATCTTCTGTTACAAGCCCTTACAAATGCCAATGGCACAAAAGGCACTGATTACGTAAATGCTATAATGACGTGATTTTGCAATCAAACTTTCAGCAACACTGCCAGGATAAGTAAACAGTCATCATTCTTTTTCCAACAGTAATCGTTTGATAAGACCAAAGGAAACAGATACCGATGATACAATAATTATTATAATTGTAATAGAATTGTTTCACCTGTCCTTTCAGGAGTTTGCTTAAGTCTGGATAAATGTAGTGCTTAATTCCGTCAACCGCACCGTCCAAAGTTACGCCGCGAATCAGGAGCACAGTCAGCAAAACGTAAGGCAATGTCGCCGTCACGTACACAACCTACAAACGTTGTATTGTTACGATTCGAAATTGAAATATGTATACGTGTATGGAAACGTTGTTTCAGTCATATCAACTCAATAATACATTTTGAAAGTAGTACTGTTATAATTATAAATATTGAACAACGTAAAAAAGATATCATTGATAACATCACATTCATTGTGTGAATTTACATGATCGCTTTAAAGTTTTGGTCTCTGTAAACAAGGATCTCGAAGTGATACATCCCCCATAAAACAGCCGGATAGCCTAATAAACTGTATGCGAATTTAACATGATAATTTAAAAACAAAATCTGAATCAAATATTTTACTCACTTTTCCAAGTGACTTGACACCTTTCCAGAGACAAAGGTACACCACAAGCCATCCGAGTGCCAGGCAACCAAGCAGGTGCAACTGCACAGATCCTAGGTCGTCTATACCATGCGACTTGGCCAATACATTGTTCCTGCGAAACAACCCGAATGAATAAATAGAAAAAGCAAATTTGACTTCTGTGGCCTCGACAGCGAGAACGATCCCTATGGGGTCAGTTAAACTAATTGAGAATAAATTAATTCAATGTATCCAAGCGATACAATGAAACAAAAACAAATCACAATGTGTCAAAATACATTGGAGAAGATTATGTAAAAAATATTTTTTCAAAAATCTATGATTGCAAAATGTTGAGGCAAAATGCTTCGCAAAATATGCAAATGTCAATTTTTACCATGCATTTGTAACCATGATTTCTTTCCTTTTGTCTCTATCGATCGTTGTTTCCTACACAAAAGTAACTAGACTATACGTTCCTACCTTTCTGTCCTGAGCGTTGAGCTGAATAAGACTGAGTATTAAGATCTTCGTTAAATGTGTGGATACTTAGCTTGTTTCAAAGGCTTCAATTACTCTATTTAAAGACTAACTAGCGTTGTTTTGAAGACCTAAACGTGTACTATTGAAACGCATGCAACATAAAACAATGCGAAAGAGAACGTTTAAAAAAAGACATAAACATAAACTATAGCACCTGTATCTAAACATACAAAACAAAAGTTATTATGTTTTTCTATTAAATGATCTTTGTTCTCGTTTTTTTTTAGGCTTTTCACTTGAAAACGCATCAAAACCGTTTATGATAGATTTAACATTTAAACAGTCGAGTTTCATTAGAACCTGTAAATTTATATAAATTTAGGAAAACATGTTCTGTTTTAGACTAAAGGAAATCGTATGTGAGCTTGCAACATTTAAGAGTATTTTAGTAGCACATGTGATACATTTATTATAAATAAAACTGAAAAAAAGAGAATTTAATCAATTAAATTGCAAATGTCATTTAGTTTCCACTTGCGTTATGTTACATTAACAAGATTGTCAGAATATTGTACAATTGACGGTAGTCGTAACGTTCGTAAAAAGATGTTTACGAAGTAACAACTGCCAATTGCTCTGATTTTTGCTTTTGGTTGAAAATATAAGCAACGTATCGACACTTTTCTTTTTTTATATTTCGTCAAAACAGCGTGTAAATACTAAATAGTTAATAAAACGTGTGTAATACACTCATTGTGCTCTCATACATAAAGACTTCGCTTACTCCCAAAATTCTGTGGCCGAAGTAGAAAATTTAAATTTAGCAGATATGTTTGATGCCAGCTGCAACTTCTTTTCCGTCAAATTCGTTGATGCATCTGAAATAATTCGGTCGCTAGAAATCTACGAAACATAATCACATTACTAAGCAAATAATTGATATAATTGTGAAGCATACCGGCATGCGCAATGAAATGGTTAAAATAAGTATATAATCGGCAGGTATTTTTGTCAATACCACTAGCATACTCCTTATTATATATAAAATAATTGTGTTTTATCTCAGCGTCTAAGGGCATACAAGTCGAAGGGCAGTTTACAATAAGCGTATTTAATAGGATCATTTACATTACAAAATAGTTTTACAACAATAATAATTATATTTTTCTAGAGTATGTAAACTTTACCTATGCACAAATCCGTGTTCCAAGGCTGACCACAAGTGGCCCAAGCAAGCCTAGGATGAAAGGAGTGAAAAAGGTAGTAGATGACCCAGGCAAAACACGCCCCGAAGTACCAGATGTACATAAGGGATAATCCAACCATCACAAACCCAATTCCTGGAAAAAAGCAGTAGCCACAAAATGTACCAATAAAACTTATTTAGTGTTTATGTTCTAGGACTAGAAACTATTGTGATGCTATGTGTCCCGTGTTCTTGGCTAGTTTATTTCAGCATACATTGTTATAAAAGTACAGCTGACTTAAGATATATGATATTGCAAAATTAAGCTTTATTTTCAGTCTTGTTTTATGACTAACTAACGATTACGAAATCAATTTTAAATTAGTTAATTTTGATTTGAAGTACTAGTATATTTTGATATTTAAATTGGCTTAATTTTAGAACGTCAATTCAATTAGAACAGTAATTATCTGGTCGAACAACAATTGTCTTATTAAATTTTTAACTACGTATAGACTAGCAGTTAATATTTCCTATAACAGCTATATATTTTGAAACAATAATTATCCTAAGCAAAAGTCAAGTAAAATATATAATACTATATACCCAATCGGTCATGACAAATACTTTTAAGCATGGGAAATACTGATGAAAACACACTCTTTACAACGAACCTCTGAATAACGGACATATATCCCAGACATTAACGGGGGACTTTCCAGAGAACTGACCAAGGCACACCTCGATGTAGTAAAGAGGTCCTCCACACGAGACCAGAAATAGCAGGAAAGGAATCAGAGCAACACCTGCAACAAGGTTATTTTTTATGATAATATTACTTGAGACTCAATGTTCGTACAGATTATTAAATAACATGTGTTTTAAGTAATAAGTATTGCATTTTATATCCGGAAACAAAATTGCTCCTAAGTTATATCAATATATTTATATGCATTCTGTTCTAATAATATTTGAAATATTGTGTATACATACCTCCGCCATTACGCTTTACAAAATACGGGAACCTCCAAATGTTTCCCAGCCCCACTGTGTAACCCACAACAGAGAGGAGAAACTCAAACCGCCCTGACCACGTCTCTCTTACCGCTTCCGGTCTTGTTGAGCTAGAATCATTAGAACCAGATGCATAGTCGCCACTGTGACTGACACTTCCGTCGTTAACATAAATGTCCACTGCGACATCATCTTTAACGTCCGTGCTTTCACATCCTGCTCCAAATTCGTCTGCATTACTATCCACTCCATTCAATCTCTGAAGTTCTAACTTGTTTGCGGCTGCGTTCATTTTCTTTTGTTATGTTAACAGATCAACACATATCCAGCCGATGAATTTGTATCAGATATTACGAAGTTGGACACGCTTGGCGTATTTCTGTCAAACAAACATATTTTACGGTATAGTTTTTTACTTTTCGTTAATAGTTTAATTCATTCCATACGCCGGATGCCTTTACTGTTCACATCTGCTGTCTTGATTTTCACCTTAATCACTATAACGACTGAGGGCAAGATGATATATGTATAACCTTTTATAATATGATTACAGGTCCATCCGATAAATGCTTCGTCGTTTCCTTATCTATTGGAAACGCACCATGATTCTAGTTTTTATGGTATATATACAATTGAAACAAATGTATCAAATATCTTGCAATAATAATGACATCCGTCAAAATATTAATGTTCATTACTGTTCTGTTTGCAATGACCTTCTTCTGATCTTGAATTTTACAAAATGCGTACGATTGTACATGTAAAGTTTATGCTTTTTTAAAAACCGTCTATATGTTTCTTGAGTGTTACTCTGTTTTTCAATTTATTCTTTCTTATAATTATTTAATCCTCATAAAGCTGAATACTATCTTACACTGTTTTATTATTTAAAATAGATTGTTAAAATCAGTAATCAGTAACATCAAGGACCAAGGATAGATCCTTGAGGAACACCAGCGTTGATAGTGAGGATTCCTGAAGCAGAGTTGGATAAGACTACCAGTTGTTTGCGGTCAGAAAGATAAGAGGAAAACTAATGAAGAAGTGAACCACTTATACCGATGGATGACAGTTTATGAATAAGGCCATGATGCCGGTCGAACGCCTTTGAAACGTCACAAAAGACAGCCCTTACTTCTTTCCCTTCATCTAAGGCTTTGCTGACGTCGTTGTAAAATAAACCTAACTGGTTGACGCTAGAATCGCCTTTGATGAAACCAGATTGGAAGGATGTAAGTATTTTATTCGAGATGAGGTAGTTGTAGAGGTATTTGTGGATACAGCGCTGCATGAGTTTGCCAATACAACTTAGAAAAAGTGATATTGATCTATAATTGCAGGGACTAGATTGATCAGGGTTTTTTTGAAAATTGGGCAGACGTTCGCCAAATTCCATAGAGGAGAGAAGGTAGAGTTTGCCAACAATCTGTTAAAATATTTCGAGAGAGGTAAAGCAAGTTCGTCTTTGCCCTCTTTAATAAGTTTAGGACTAATCGAGTCAGGACCACTGGCCACTAGCTTTACTAGGATCAATACAGGAAATTGCACCTCTAACGTCCTGGCTTGTCAATAATATTTCTGAGAGGAAAGTGGATGGAACGTTCTCAACTGTAAAAAGGGGATGTTGCTGGGGTTTAGAAGGTCTACCTTTTCTTCATCAATAATTGTTCCATCAATAAGAGTTGGAATTGGTGAAGATGTTTGTTTTTGAGTTAGTTGTTTAGCTAGTTTGAACCATACTTTAGTTGTTATGTTATCTGAGTTAATTTCGTTTATTATTTTATGCGATAGGTACTGAATTGTTCCCAAGCCAGTGCATTATTTGAAAGTTTAGCTTTTTGGTGTAATTTGTTACGTTTTCTGATTCGTTGTTTTACCTCTTTGTTTATACAAGGGACGTCGCCTGAACGAATAGTTACGTTTTTATTTGGAATGCTCCCAGAGGCTGATTTTAAGATTGAGCTAGCGATTGGGTCTGCGGTAGCATCTAGATGTTGATTGTTTTCGATGAACGACCAGTCGGTGGATCTGAGTTTATCGTTATATTTTACATAATCGTCTTTGTCATATAACCATATTTGGTCCTGAAAGTAAGTCTGCTTAGGTTTTGTGAATTTTACGACAGCAACAGTCGGACAGTGAAACCGGACAAGATTTGGAACAATTGGATCTGCGACGAAACTTAAAAGAACTTGATTAGTGTGTTTAATGAACATGAGGTCAATAAGTGAACTAGAGTGCTCGATGAAGTGAGTTGGTGAGTTAATGAGCTGTTCAGAATTTAGAATATAAGGAGTCTATTAATCTACACATTTTATTTGACGAATTCAAGCTGATGTTGATGTTAAAATCACCTGCTACAAGTATGTTGTCAACATGCTGGTTGAATGCTTGGTCGGGTGAATGTTCCATGTTCAGCCACTGTGTGTTGTTTGAGTTAGGTGGTGTAGTTTCAGACGGCATACGTTAAATGTTAAAATTGACTTGCTCATGTTTTTGGACCAAGTATTCCCGCTGATGCATCTAAAAGCACTTATTTTATCATTATTTTACTAAATAAAATCGAAATTGCAGAAAAAATACACTTATATCATAACTTAAGTATATTGGTTTTAGTGGGGATCGAACCCACGCCGGTAAAGCGAAGAAAAAATATAAAACAGCCGTCTAGTCTACACGACCACTGAGACATGAACAAAATTGATGAATATGTTGACCTATTAATGATACATTGATAACATCACGTGATAATGTCAACCAATCACGCAACATCGCAGCCGTAATTAATGATTTGCCACACCTTAAATCGTAATTTTAAAAGTGCATTTTACCATGTGCGAGTTACATTAATAACATTACTATGGAAAGTCTGTAACTTTCGATACACTGTACTGTTTTCAATCCTTTTCTCTTCGAGTGATATTTATTTCTATGAGTTTCGAGTGTAGATATCCAATTGTTTTGGTGTATCTTTGTGAATAAATTGTTCTCTATTATGCAACGTATACTTTACGCTTTAATGAGTTTTCTTATTACGCACCATTAGTTTCTTTTCAAAGCGGCCCGTAATTGCTGTACGGCCGATCATAGACTCCTGCACACAATGGCAAGTGTTTACAAAGACTTTGCGGGTGCTCGTTTATTTGATAGTAAAGGCTTTATCAATTGAAATCGTAATTTGCTTACAAGGATGTTTTATATAGTCTTGAAAAAGCTTTTACGCATTAAAAACCTAGTTTAAGGATTATTTGGCATAATAATCCCCTGTTGTGCATGTCCTGCTAATTGCACTGGTGTCACAGTAGGGGCCAATTTCCTGTGTATTCGGTTTTTGGATCAGGGCCATTAAGGGTCCATTTCTATAATTAAACATCCAAAACTGCACAGCAGGATACTCAGATCGGATATCTTATAAGACAATTAGGTAATTAGATTAAGATCAATTAACAGATTGAGGTTGTGTACAAATGGGTGGGTCACTTATAGAAGGCTTAAACTAGGCCTTTAAGATCAATGTAATATATACATAACTTACCCACAGGCAAAATTAATATCCAATCACTACTGTTTAGTCTGTCTGACTTGTTTATGATCACAGTCTTCAACGATCAATATCAAGCAGTTGCAATCAAGTTAAACTTATAACCAAAGACTGGTTTACACGCTTTCCTATAAATAAGATTGATGATTACTACCTACAGATAAATGATTAAATTACAAAAAAAAATGCAATATTGCTTGAAAAGCAATGACATACACTTTTTATCAACATGCATATGCTTCTTACGGACATATTACAGAATGATATTATTTGTTTATTTCCTATACTTAATCTGGACTGTAACTTAACTGACTTAATATTCGCACCCGCTATCAATGTACACGCTGTTACGATTGTGTCTGTCTTGGGTATTGATGATTATGGTATAACATTATGGTAGTTGATTTATGTGTATATCGGGTAAGCGTAGGCCTTTTCGGACCATAGAAGTTGCGAGGAAAAAGCTATAATTATTTAAAAAACTTTGATCTTGTTTTCTGACTGTCAATTACCCTCCTTGCTTGTGTCGATTTAAATCCAAATGCATGTCCGATAACCCTATCTGATAATTCCTTCGATTTATCAACATGCAAGGCTTTTGGTCCTCATCACTTGCTTTTTTTAAAGGAGTTGGCATGTAAACTAGCAAACCCTCTATGTTGCCTTTTCAATTATTGCCTTTGCATGTGTAAGAACCTAAGAAGCCGAATTCACCCATGTATTTGTTCTTCATAAGAATAACGACTATTTCTAGTTTGCGATTTATGGAGCGGTATTTGGGTCAAAAATGAAATTGGCAATGTGTTAACATTTAAATGTTTTATTAGTAATCTCTTACAATACATTCCATTCATGTATTGTTTAAATCGTTGTTATAAAGTGCTATATCGTAATTTACATAATGTATTCCATGTTTCATGAATATACATTGTCCGTATCATGCTAGCGAATTTCACGATGTTGCAAACCGCTATGTGTCTAATGCTAAACACCAAACCGCTATGTGGCTAACGCATTACGGCAAACCGCAATACGCTTAAACTGGGTAATCGAAACTAAGCATGTCCATATTAACAAATCACAGTGAAGATATGTCGTTATAAATAAACTCGTTTATTTAAAATGCAGAACTCTATTCGTCAAACTTCTAACTCGAATCTGCATTATTCTAAAACTGGAAATTGAATACGAAACCAATCACGAGCTTGTAAATGCTAGCTCCATCTAATAAAAGAAAAGTTACTTCCCCTTGATTTGAAATTGTCATTTACTATAAGGAAACTTGCGCGCTTTCACTAAACACATGGCTGGTTGAGGAAACATATTTTGTAAATCAAGAAAACAAGACCGATGTAGCTACGTTTTCAAACTTTAGGTAAGAAACACATTTATTTTTCTAAAAATGTCTGAAATTAAATGTCATCTGTTTCGCAACCCGTTTGACCTTCCAGTAGCCTAGGCCTCCCAGTGCCTGGTGACTGCGTTGCTTTTGTCTTCTCGCAAATATAGCGGGAAATTGGCTTTAACTAGGGTCCCTTCGGTGCGGGGGCATATGGTGGGGGTTAACTAGCAGATCGTTCCCGCAGGGCAGAAGTTTAGTCTAAAATAATAGACGTGTTATACGGGATTCTTCCAATCCCTAACGTCTAAAGGGGAATGTGCAAAAAACGATTGAAATTGTTTAAAGTGAAGTATTTTATGGTTGAAATTGATCATAAAGAGTTATATTCATATTTTACCATGTACGCGAAATGTTATGTTGCACTAAACAAGCATTTAATGCATTAAAACAAGTTGTTTACCTTTCAAATAAAACGAAAGTTGACTGACACAGACAACAATTAAGCGAAGGGGAACAACTCGATACAATCGTAATAACTCGGCCTCCTCCGACAAAGCTTCGAGATAGACCTCGTTATACAATCGTAACAACTCGGCCATGGCCGAAGTGTTCCGAGCGATTTAAAACTGTGCCCTGAAGCCTTGCAGGTGCCCTTCATGTATATATCGTTATGTTTTGACAGAATGAAATGAAGAAAAGCCGTCAAACTCATAATTATAAGTTGGATATTTATTTTTGGTGTACGGAACTAATATAAAATAACATTATCTGGTAATATTTCTTGTTTTTATTATATTTTATAGACGCAATATGCTTTAACCCGGAATCCCGATCGGAAACATTGGATTGTACGTGAAGGATTTGCCATATCAAAAATCTAAAAAAAATCCGTCAACGTACAATTATTTGGACTAGGCAGAAATTTTGCCCGGGCTTGGCTGGACCGAAAGTCAAAGTCCCCGCTATTCCCCGGACCTCGGGGGCCGAGGTTACAATTAACTGGTGCATGAAGGGTTTGGGTCTCTCAGAACCACCGCTTATATTTGTGCATGGTACAAGATCTTTCTCCTCTCTTCTGTCTTTCCCATTGAGCCACCATTGGACGTATTTGGTTGCACATGTTTCGAAATCCCCCATACCTTCATCTAATTTTTACCAAATTCACTTCCAATTCTCTTTTTATGTCCCCAAAGGTGGGCATATTAAAATTGCACCGTCCGTCATCTGTCCGCCCTTGTGTCTGTCTCAATTACTCATGTCCAGGCTGTAACTTTCCCTTGTATAGAAGATTTTAAAATAACTTGCCACATTTGTTCCACATACCAAGATGACGTGTCGCATGCAAGACCAGTGTCCTTACCTCTATGGTCAAGGTCACACTTAGGTGTTTATTTAAAGTGGAATTCTGCATATATTTATAAGGACAATGATTATAGGCTGTCGTGTCCGGGCTGTTACTTTTTCTTGTATGTACAGATTTTAAAATAACTTGCCACTTGTGTTCGACATACCAAGACAACGTGTTGCGTGCATGACCCATATCCCTACCCCTAAGGTGAAAGATACACTTAGTGTTCACAATGGAATGCTGAATATAAGGTCATAAGAGTGTAGGTTGTCAGATATGGGTGGTATGTTAGAGGCAATTTAAAATAACTTGCCATATGTATTTGACATGTGAAGGCAAGACTTTTCCTGTTCTGACCTTGTTCAAAGGTCAATGTCACATTCGGGGGGCATTCGTCACATACTGTGACAGCTCTTGTTTTTTCCCAATTTTCTCCCAACCCTCCGCCATCTTTCTCCCCATCTCTTTCTTCCCCTCTTTATCCCCCATCTTTCTCCCCACCCCTTTCCCTCTTCCTTTTCCCCCTCTTTACAGTACTTTGTTATGACGGACTCTGGTCAGTTTGACGGACAAAATGGCGGATAGCAACACGGCTTATCAGCCCTGCATTCTGATTGGCTGATAGGACCTGTCAATCAAATCCTGTCGTAAGGTCAATTGTAGTGCAGTGAAAGTTGTGTTTCTTTTATGAATATATATGGTACTCTTTATTATAGGAGATTTTACTTAATCTTACCCTTATTGAACAATTTGTTAGAATATAAGAGAATGGTTTCTGGAGGAAAAATAATTAAAGTAATAGATTTTATAGTATCAAAAAGGCTATTGATTGAAAGTATTAAATTCAATCTTTATCAAACTCTTCACTTTGATAATAATTTAAAAATTGAATGATTCTAAAAATATCGAGCTATATGTAATAATGTAGACAAATTTGAAGAGCTTGAGATCCAGAAACTTACAACTTTTAATATTTAGTGTAGCATCTTTTCTGTACTAGGTAGTGTCAAGGTTTTTCCTGCAGTCATACAGGGGTGTAGAAATGGGCCGGGAGCCGGTAAAATAACCCGGTTACTTTAGCATCTCCACCCGGCTAATTTCCCCGCATCAACAAAAATAAAATCTGTTATTTTTTGTCATGTCTGTTCTGTTTACATCCGTTTAAAACCTTGATTGTTGGTATTGTTTATTTTGCTTTCCGCGCGTTCCGACTACAATACAGCATTAGCTCGAAACGTGACGTCATTAGTCGCATCCCCCTCTGGGATGTTTTCAAGTATTAGGTTTGGGTTTCCCAGTGTTCCGAATACAATAACATTAGCTCGATACATGACCTTATTAGTCGCATCCCCCTCGGCGGATGTTTTGAAATTAATGATTTGCGAAGCAATGGAGGGTGGAATAAATATTTTTTTCCAGACACAAAAAAGCGTAGTAAGTATGCAACATGAGCGTGTCTGGCCTTCTGTTAGTCCTATTACCATTTACGCAACAGTAAATTTTATATACACCTGTTAACCAGGTGTAAACAAAATGAACAAGCTTGCGCTGATGTCACTGCTAAAAATAATCCATTATTTTGATGAATTTTACATGTACGTTGGGTGAAATTTAGTACGCTTTAAATGTCACAAAGAACCACGGAAAATGAAGTTAGATGTTTAATTTTCAGAGGTTAATAGTGATTCAGTGAAAGTATATAATTGGTAGAGAAGAAATAACATATATTATTAGGAGGGAATAGCTAGCAAATGTCAAGGCATGTGGTCTGGAATGTTATAATATTATCCTGAATCTGAATTTGACAGTAGTTTGGTTCATTAGTTAGCCCTCACCGGTGGGTGGGGGGATAGTACTCAGTTTCAGTATCATATTATAGTACATTTATGTTAAGGTTCCCTGTTACAAAATAAACATGCACCAGAAGACTAGAATGTTTGGTTAAAAAGGCTTAAATTCATCCCACAAGGGGCGTTGCCCCCTTGACCCTAACAGGTGGAGGACACCCAGACCCCCGCCTACTTTTAGGATATTCCCTGCTACTTGAATTATTTTCTACACCCCTGGTCATACTGTGGGGACATTTAAAAGTGTCTGACAAGTTTATGATATACACAGAATGGTGTCTCTGTTTCCCACAAGGATCATAAAAACAATGAAAAGGCCCTTTTCAAAGAACGAAGTCATTCAATACATAGGAAAAGCAATAAATAAGGCCATTTCATAGTAACTTAAATTTAGACTTAGAAAAAGAAAACTTACAAGTATGGTGGTGCCTAGAATAATGCTATTTAAATGACTTATTAGTATGTGGAAAATGCAGCTCTTATAATTTCAACAACTTTAAGGTTTAAATGACAGTATATTAATGATAAATTATTATTCACAAGTAGTTTTAAGGTCAATATGTTTTAAATTTTATTGGGACTTTCCTTAGTGGCGGTGGGGGACAATATTGTGCGAGTGTTCTTCAGGGTTGAAGCTGTGGAGGATGGTATATTAACGTTGACACACTTTAATAATTGTTGACACTCACATAGGATTATCAAATATATATTTTGATATTTAAAATATCCAATCAAGTTCCATTTCTTGAAATACATATATGATATGTAAACGTGAATTTATCGCCAAATTATAATAAATTAAAGCTGCACTCTCACAGATTTACCAATATTACAACTTTTTTTATTTTTGTCTTGGAAAAAGCAAATTTTTGTTAAATATCTGCAAACCAATGATTGAAGATTGCTGACAAAAGCTAACATCAAAGATTAGCATATTTCATTCGGAAATTAATAATTAATGGCTTAAGCCTTATTAACGATTTAAGAAAACTGCATAAAACATTAATGTATATGTGTGACATGTTAGTATTAAAAGTTTAGCAACTAAAAAAGAATACAAGTCATGCATTCAGTGACATAAAACAATAAAATTGTATTGTTCAGAATTTAAGATATAAGAGTCATTATATATTTTGGCAACAATTTGATAAAATTAAAATTGAAAAATAAACATCATCTTTTCATAATTTCTTCATTTTAGGGTGATGTGGGGATGTATACTTTATATAAAAATGATCAACAGCATTTTCAATTCATTTATGTTTCAGTAGAATTTGATCAATTGTTAAGGACTTTACCATCTTGTTTTCCCTACTGTAACACCTACATCTGAACACATATTTTCTATTCAAATACAATGAGCCAGGCAACCATTAATAAATATGAAAAGTGAATTGTTTTTCACTATTTAAATCATAAGATATATGGATTTTAATTATAATGATCCTTATATTTATCCAAATGAACTTCACTTTTTGAAAACATACAATTTATAGCACCAACTTGTTAAAAATGATAAAAATTGCGGGTTATTTTGTACAAAAATAAATAAAAATCATGAATAGGGACACCCTAGCATGTCAGAATCACTATTTGTAATTTAAAATATTGTATACAAACAACTTACATCAATACCATTTTGTCCCTGTTACTGTAGGGACACTTGTGTTACACGAAAGACAATTATATGTTATAGGAGTGACATTTCAAGGCAATATTTTTATCTTTAACTGTTTTTATTAAACATATGATTAAGAACTAATACTCTCGAAACTAGGAATGTATTTAATACTAAGACTACTTAAACTTTACTAGGTAACAAACACATTTTAACATTGTAAGGTAATAAAAGTGTGAACACCGTACATGATGGACGGTTATTGTTACAGTAAAGACACTAAAGTTAACATGTAACATGTTGACATTATTGTCTAACTCATTGTATTAAAATAACGGAAATAATTACATAATGATGAATAGAAATTTAAACACTAAAACCCTTTAACTAAACTGATATGCGAATGCGTTTACATTATAAGCAAATCTCAGTTTCAGTAGTGACAAATAAATTGACAAAAGTGAATATTTACACTTTATGGGCACCGTCTCCTACACAATTTGTCATTCATGTCTAATTTTATGAAACTAAAAATAACAAATGACTGCATAATGATAAATGGAATATAACAGTTTAAAGATCTTGGTTTATTGTTTTTCGAATGAGTTGTTAGCCTATCTGAGTTACAGTAGTGACAAAGAAATCGACAAGCTGGTAATTAACACATAACTGACAACTTGGCCAGTTTTTCAACTTCCGCTTTTTAAACATTTAGGAACGTAATCTCCTCACACCGAAGAAAGTACGAGAAGTTTACTTATGTTCATTTTTAGCAGAAGTTGAAAAACTGGCCACACTTTTCACATATATATCGAACAGTATCATTAATTTTATAATAACTGAGTTTGAAATGTTTCAGCCCATGAATGTATCCCTTAACACTGTCGATTGGTGTAATGGCACGGCTCCATAGTTACCCATACATCCAAACCAAATTGTTTCATTTATTTTAAAGTAAATGCCTTTGACATGCTTTGGACAGGAATGATTCCCATAACACTGTCGATTGTATACCAATCTTGATCTTATTTACTCTTGACCAAGTGATAATGTTCGCCTTTTTACTCCCAGTTTGTTTCATACAGCTAACACGAATTTTTGTTCCTTGAGCGTCCACTAAAATACATTGATAAGGTATTTTATTGTAAAGACTCATTACATATTTTCCTATGCACATCATAGGGTTGCTGATGTCAAAAGGTTCAATTGTATCATTGTCACACTATGTCTTGGTAGTCTCATGGATACCATCTGTCGGAGGTAACTCATTTGGAACATTATCGAGACAATCTCATTGGAAACAGTGTTGTTGGCGTTTTCAATTGGAGCACTTTGACTGATTACTTTTATAGGATAAGTCTCATTTTTGCATTCTTTCAGAGCTCTCTTTTTGTATTTCTATTTGAACTGTCTCATTTGTGCTTTCTATCATATCTGTTTCTTCTGTGTTCAGGACCGTCTCATTAGTGCTTTTCAACGATCCAGTCTCATTTGTGCTTTCTATTGTATCTGTTTCTTCTATGTTCAGGACCGTCTCATTTGTGCTTTTCAACGATCCAGTCTCATTTGTGCTTTCTTTTATAATAGTATCACTCGTGCCATCTAGTTTCGTTTCGTCTATCTTTATAGTATCATGTGTTTGTTTGTCCGGAACAGTTCCATTGATGTTTTTTACGGAACAATCTACTTTGTTCTTTCTATTGGAGATTGTATTTATGCTCTCTATCGAAACAGTTTCATTCAGGGTTTCCAGTATTACTGTCTCAATGATGCCATCTATTGGAACAGTGACATCTGTTACTTCTATTTGAACAGTTGCATTGTCACAATCTGGTGTAATATAAGGATTGGACGACTCTTCTTGACCAATTGATACATTTATTGTATCATAATTGTTTCAGTGCTATGTTTTGTAATGTTTCTGTCAATGGCATATCCACCATCCGTATCCTTGTGAACATACATTGTTACGCATTTGTCATTTTGATCTAGCTTCATATCATAATGATCGAAATTTCTACATCTTCATTTTTGATTCCCTTTTCACAAACATCAACATTGAGTTCAGACTCATTCAAATGTAGTTGCTTTGAATGACATTCAAACCCGTTTTTGCCATTGTAGCGTGCGTGGCCAAAGACGCAACAGATCCCTTCAGGTAAATGCATGCTCAACCCTGAAGGAGTCGACTGGTCTTATAATGCAGTATATTCTCCATCCACACGGAGACCTGAATATGCCAATTTGCATACAACCAACCAAGTACACCAACATACTATATTATACTTACTTCCGCCTACATAGAACGTTACATTACTTCTGCCTCCGAAAAGACTCGTCTCGAGTATTGGCCTGGGAAATTCGTGGGTAAGGCAACTCCGGTCCGGTAGTTATCTTCATCCCACCGCTGCCACCAATTGTATCATGCGAGGCCAACAAAGCAATAGACGCAACAGATCCCTTCAGAGAAAAGCATGCTCAACCCTGAAGGGGTCGACTGGTCTTTTTATACAGCTCTTCTTATGTTCAATCCCGTCAATCAAAACCATACCATCCAGGTATTTGATTTAATTTCTAACAAGTTCAGCTATTATTTGTACTCTTATTTCTTCTACGTTATCGGTTTCACCAAATGCAAGAACACTTCTGCAGGATGGAAGGATTCGCTAGCATGATACGGACAATGTATATTCATGAAACATGGAAAACATAATGTAAATTACGATATAGCACTTTATAACAACGATTTAAACAATACATGAATGGAATGTATTGTAAGAGATTACTAATAAAACATTCAAATGTTAACACATTGCCAATTTCATTTTTGACCCAAATACCGCTCCATAAATCGCAAACTAGAAATAGTCGTTATTCTTATGAACAAATACATGGGTGAATTCGGCTTCTTAGGTTCTTACACATGCAAAGGCAATAATTGAAAAGGCAACATAGAGGGTTTGCTAGTTTACATGCCAACTCCTTTAAAAAAAGTTAGTGATGAGGACCAGAAGCCTTGCATGTTGATAAATCGAAGGAATTATCAGATAGGGTTATCGGACATGCATTTGGATTTAAATCGACACAAGCAAGGAGGGTAATTGACAGTCAGAAAACAAGATCAAAGTTTTTCAAATAATTATAGCTTTTTCCTCGCAACTTCTATGGTCGAAAAAGGTATGGTCGAAAAAGGCCTACGCTTACCCGATATACACATAAATCAACTACCATAATGTTATACCATAATCATCAATACCCAAGACAGACACAATCGTAACGGCGTGTACATTGATAGCGGGTGCGAATATTAAGTCAGTTAAGTTACAATCCAGATTAAATATAGGAAATAAACAAATAATATCATTCTGTAATATGTCCGTAAATAGCATATGCATGTGTCGACGTAGCCCAGTCGGCATATATTTTTAATTAGGATCCGTTTGTGTAGAGTAACCACTGTAACAAATCAAAATATCCTAGATATTTTATTATAACAATAATGTGACTGGTCACTATAAAATCAGGAAGGCAAGTGCCGATTTACAAATGCACAATGCAAATACAAATAACAAACATGTAGATATTAATACAAACGAGATTCAGGCTATATACTTATATAGTTATAATACTCATGTAAAGATATAATTACATCAGATGTTAATTGTTATTAAGATATATTTCAACACATATTATATGCTTATTAAATACCAAAAATGTACTAACATGTAACAAATCAAAATATCCTATATATTTTATTATTACAATAATGTGACTGGTCACTATAAAATCAGGAAGGCAAGTGCAAAGATTAACACACTCGACACCTGATGACCAATCACGCGTGACAGGTTAGTACGAACAATGGTAGAATAAAATGTAGAGTAAAATAATGATCACAGGACACCTAGGGCGGAGTTAAGTTGGATCAAGGTAAGGACAAAAGTAGAAATATAGGAAATAAGAATAATACGAATATCGTGGATGTAATAAATACAAAGACTCCTGACTTAATGCAAATTTAATATATTTTATTAATGTATTCAATACAATCAACACATGTCCTGTGACATACTCCCCCTGCTTAATAAAAAGGCTCCTGACTTTTCCGTTATACAGCCTGAAATATATAAAATACTGAAAACATGCAAATTTAAAAGAATAGTAAGCACACAAATAAATCAATATGTGCACGCTGGCTAGGCTACCGCTCAATAATATGCACATTACCAGAGGTAAGCGTATCTACATCTAGAAGGTTAAGTATTAAACTAAACTAGAGTAATTGGGGAACTCAACAACTAGAGCAATCTCTACTACATACAGATCATACGGTAAATATGAACCTGTACGAAATACAACTTATAACTACCCAAGGTAAGTATAAACATCTACTCATGCAGATCTAAGGGCGATCAACGGACACTTACCAAAGGTGAGTATCAACTACAGGTAAGTACTCTTCATACCATACTTAATACATCAGGTAAGTATTACAAAAGGTAAGTACCTTGTATCAAAACCTACCAAACTCATATCTTCTTCTAGATATGGGCTTGAAAATCATACATTTCCACAAATAACAATGACAACGTATAACATATGTCAACATTAGCAATTTACACGTATCACGCATACCTTCTGCTAAAATAGTAAAGTTCATTAAAATCTGTACTCCACTTAACACCACTCAAGGGTCACTTCTCACACTTTCCAATCACCTGTAGTCATCCAGGTCGGCTTCTTCCGTATCCTCTTTGGTCTTGGGGTGATACCAATATCCTGTGGATGTTCTCTGGCAGGGGTAGCAAATCTAGGTACGGAATCCACATCGTTGTCGTCATCATCATCCTGTACACCGCCATTATTATCATCTTCCCGTTCATCCACACAATCACTGACATCTGATGCCTCATTGTCATCCGCTCTTACATCATCTACAAGAGCATCCCTGTCAGTGGTAGACATGAACGGAAGGAGTAGATTACGATGCAGAGTCCTAGACTTCTTATACCGTGCTCCTTCGCGTTTCACCTCAAATACAGGTATGTCATCAATGGGCTTGTCGATGACAATATACGGATGTGGCTCCCATCTATCTGCTAACTTTTGTTTCCCCCTGATGGACACGTTGCGGACTAGAACACGGTCTCCTGGCAGTAACACAGAACTGCGGGCACGGCTATCGTAGGTGGCCTTGTTCGTCGACGAGGTCTTCGCTGCTACCTCCCGGGCCTTGGCGTAGGCGAACTGGAGACGGTCTCGCAGCTTACCAAGGTACTCCGAATGTGTGCTCGACGACAAGCTGTCAGTGGGGAGCCCAGGAAAAGCGTCAATAGCGAGCCTGGGGTGCCTCCCAAACATCAGAAAGTACGGAGAAAACCCTGTACTTTCATGGTGCGTGGCATTATAGGCGTGCACCAGACCCGATACATGAGCCTTCCAGTCAAGCTTCTGACACTCCTCAAGGGTCCCGAGCATCTTGAGTAGCGTCTGGTTAAACCGCTCGACCATTCCATTACCCATGGGGTGGTAGGGCGTAGTGCGTGTCTTTTCCACACCTGCCAGGGCACACAACTCCTTGATGAGCGCAGATTAATAATTCCTTCCCTGGTCACTGTGGATTCTTGCGGGAAAACCATAGTGCACGATGAAATTTTCAAACAATTTTCTGGCGGTGGTCTTCGCAGTCTGGTTGCGTGTGGCGTAAGCTTGAGCATACCGGCTGAAATGGTCTGTCAATACAAGGACGTTCTCAAAGCCTCCCTTGGACCGCTCCAATGACAAATAGTCGATGCAGATAATGTCCATCGGAGCTGTAGACGTGATTGGACACATATCTGCCACAGATGCGCGGGACTTCCGGCGAATACAACGTCCACAGTTCCTGACAGCATCAGCGACAAAACTGTCCATCCCAGGCCAGTAGAATCGCTCCTTGAAGAGTGCAACCGTCCGGTCGCGTCCTTGATGACCAAGGTCATCGTGAAGCGCCTTGAATATCTCGGTACGGAGGTTCTCTGGCAACAGCAACTGGAGGCGTTCTTCTGTATGGAGGTTGGACTTCCGATACAGCACACCCTGAAGCACAATAAAGTGGTTCCACTCCCTCAGATATGTAGTCATATGTCGGTCCATCGGCGTAGCCGGTCGGGTTCCGCGTGATATATGGTCTGCAATCAGTGAGAGGGTCGAGTCCTGGACTTGTGCCTTGTGCCAATCCGTAGAGGATAGACTATGGGCACTGAGTATATCATCTGGAATATCCACATGATGACTGGGTGGTGTCGATTCCGGATTGCGTACCGTCTCTGACAGCGGTACTGTCTCTGCTGTCGCAGCATGACTGACGGCGTGAATGACATCGGTCGGAATATTCCTACTGAGGCCATCATCATCCTGGTTATTCGCTCCCTTCCGGTAAGAGATCGTAAAATCATAGTTGGAAAGCGCAGCGAGCCATCGATGTCCAGTGGCATCCAGCTTGGCAGTGGTGTTTACGTACGTGAGCGGATTGTTATCCGTCACAACTAGGGATGCAAACGAATGGCAAAATCGATATTCGAATATTCGGTAATTCTTTCGATCGAATATTCGAATATTCGATAAAAATTGAATCTTTAAAAAGTTATAGTTATCTATTAATTTTAGTTATAAACCACGATACCCTTTTCTTTATCTGTCGAATGTTTCTAGTGTTATCGTAATACAATACAATACATAGCAGCGTGTCGAATATTATTACATCGACATATGAAATACATATCTAGCACATAACAAGCACATAACAAGCACGTACGATTCAATGAAATCACTCATCGATAAAATCATCACATATGATGGCCTTGTTCTTATTCAGAAATATTATCTTATCAACAAGATCACATGACAGTCTGTTTCTAAGTTTGTTAACAATGAGTCCGGCGCAGGAGAAAATTCTTTCTCATGGCACAGACGTCGCAGGTATCCCAAGCAGTTGGCGAGCAACATGTGCAACGCGAGGAAAGCGTCCCTCGTTCTTTTTCCATCATGCAAGTGGAGTGGCCTCCTCGTCGGAAGATTCGTGCCGGTACCGACGCAGCTCGTCGTTAGCCGTCTTGGTCGTCTTTGGAACCATGAAGCTAAGACGGGGTCGTTTGGAGGGTGTTGACGCACTCTCGTCGGGGTTGGCAACCGAAATGGAACATCGTCCAATCTACTCTCGAGCGCGTCTTCCGTGTAGCGCCGCTGTTCCGTTGACAGGAAGTCCAGGTCTTTGTAGCGGGGGTCCAATAGAGCGGCAAGGACTAGGGTGGATGTGGCGGTGGCATCGTTCGAAGGTCGGAAGCGGCGACGAAGCTCAGCAGCAATAACACCATTCACTTCCTTGACGACATGAGAATCAGCCTCGCATGCACGGAGTGTGTTGTCCAAAAGACTTGTCACGATGAGATAAACTTCACTGCATGACACGTTCTTCTCCGTTGACATATACGAAGTCGTCTCAGTCAAATGACGGAGTACGTCACTCAGCTCGGAGACGACGGTCCACTCGCCGTCCTTCAACGACAGGTGCTGGTCGGCCTTCCGGGTAACCCGAGTGTCCAGCATGAGGTTGGACAGGACGCGGCGTTGCTCGTTCAGCCGGGCCAATATAGCATGCGTGATGTTCCATCGGGTTGTAACATCCTACACCAGCTCGTGTTTGGGCACCTTTAGAGTAGCTTGGCGCTTGCGCATTTCGGCCGTCAATGTAGTCGAGTGTTTGATGTGCCCGACCAGCTTACGACATCTGGAGACGACCCTGTTGACATCCGGGAGAGCAAATGCCGGCTTGATGGCCAGCTGCAGTTTTTGCCCAAAGCACCCAAAACACAAATCATGTTTAAGACCAGAAACGCTAAACTTTTTCATTGATTGCTGTTTACTGCTTTCACTTTGAGAACTCGGATGCTTAGCCTTCACGTGATTCCAGAGATTAGTCGTCGTGCCCATGTACGACAACCTCACACTGCATAGTTTGCACGTGACAGATTTCTTGTCAACAGAGCGCGTGAAATAAGTCCATACTTCAGATGTGGCTGGCATCTTTTACGTTGTTAAGAAATACAAATCTAATATATAATAATAATAATAATAAGTTTAACTTATAATGTTATGCGAACATATATTCTGAAGGAATGAAGTGGTATCTACTTTCAGCGTATAATATCAATCACCGATTTGAGCAATATTGCTCAGCTTAATTGGCAGGCAAACTGACAAGAGGGTGTGAAGGCCGCTTCCTTAAATTCTTAATTGGCATGGTCATTTAAAAGAACTGAAAATCAATTAAACTTGTTTGATGTTACTTCCTAATAGCCAGTTATTTTACAATTATGGACACTGTTTATAGTACCCTACGATCGATCCCTAATTGACACATGACGCACACTCGATTGTCATCTCGTTAACGCCTCAGGCACAAGATGCGTATTGTTGTAAAAACAAGACAATATAATTTTAAACACAACAACTGCCCTAAAGATCCAAGGTTTATATCATTATTTTTTGAAAAAAATAATCGAATATTCGAATACCGATTTTAACATTCGAATACTAAACGTTCGATCGAATATTCGAATATTCGAATATTCGTTTGCATCCCTAGTCACAACCTCAAATCTCCCGCCATAAAGATAGTCGTGAAACTTTTCAGTGACCAACCACTTTAAGGCAAGGAATTCGAGATTGTGCGCTGGATAACTGCGCTCGCTCTGCTTTAAACTTCTGCTGGCGTATGCTATGGGCCGCTCCTTCCCATCATGACGCTGGTACCATACGGCACCAAGACCAAGTGATGAGGCATCAGTATGCACCGAAAACGGCTTGCTGTAATCCGCGTAGGCCAACACTGGAGGGTTTGTAAGCTGTGCCTTCAGCTCCTCAAATGCCTTCTGCTGTGATTCTGACCATTGGAATGGTACCTTCTTGATCTTCCTCGGGGTCTTAGAACCCGTCTTCCTCTTGGTCGGTTGACCAATCAAAAGATCATTAAGAGGCCGTGCTATAGTCGAAAATCCACGAATAAAGCGCCTATAATAGCCGGCGAAACCAAGGAACTGCCGGACTTCCTTTGTGGACTTAGGCTTGGGCCAGTTATTGACGGCTTCCGTCTTTTTCGGATCAGCCTTGATCCCCTCAGCTGATACAACGTGACCGAGGTACGTAGTCTCCTCTTTGAAGAACTCGCACTTGCTAGGCTTGATCTTCAGGTTATAGTCGGCAAGGCGTTGGAATACGGCATCGAGTCTATCAAGGTGGCTATCGATGTCCTGACTGAAGATGATGATATCGTCCAGAAAGATTAGGCAGTCTTTCAAGTTAAGGTCTCCCATGCAACGTTCCATAAGGCGTTGGAACCTCGCTGGCGCATTACAGAGGCCGAAAGGCATACGGTTCGCCTCATAGAATCCTAGACCCCAGACTTGAAAAGCTGTCTTCTCTTTATCATCTTCCTCAAGTTCCACTTGCCAGTAACCTGACTTGAGGTCAAGTTTAGAAAAATACTTCGCTCCCGACAACATATGTAGCGTGTCTTCGACGCGTGGAAGTGCGTAGGCATCCTTCTTGGTGCGGGAGTTGAGTTTCCGGAAGTCGATGCAAAATCGGATGGTGCCATCCTTCTTCCGAACGATCACGACGTTGGACGAAAAGGGGCTGCTTGATTCTCTGATCGCACACATATCCAACATGTCTTGCAGGTGGTGTTTCACTTCCTGGAATAGTGAAGGAGGTACTCTTCTACACGCTTCTTTGAAAGGTTCTGGATTCGTCAGTACTATTCGATGTTTCACTGCTGATGTGTTTCCTAGATCGAGTGATGTTTTGGGAAATATCGACTCCCACTTGTCGAATAACTTTAATACCCTTTCCTTTTGCTCTTTAGTTAAAGGAGAATCATTCATGTCACACTTTGTTTCATTATCTATGTTTTCTTTTTCAGGTGCGGTTTGCTGATGGACAGAGGCGGAGGGAACTTCAGAGGTAAGTATCTTATTTTCTTTTTCATGTTCTTCGGCGTCTTTCTTCTTTTCAAAAATTGGTGCTGATCTAAGCACTTTCACCTCTTGTAATTGACAGATAGGCGTCTTAGCCTTGATTTTCAAAACCTTTGCTGAAAGATTACACACACGTACAGGCACTCTTGTAGTTTTCCCTGGGTTACTAAGTGTAACAACTCTTGGACCTATAGTGGGTTTATCTGGACCTGCATTATCGAAGTTCTCTGTTACAGCAGATTCTATCTCTGATGTCTTTCGTACCAGACCTGTTACAGTTCTCACTTCCATCGGCTGTAATGAAAAATCTTTGGTAGCCTTAACTACTCCGACACTAGAACAACACGACATTTCAAAGGCCATGCTCCATTCATCAGGAATGTCGTCTACATTCTCGCATTTACACCACACGGCACATTCACGAATAACATTCATGCCAACTATTGCAGGTACTTTTCTGTTATACTCTGTGCTTTTAACAATGAGCAGAGGTATTGTAAATGGTGGCATATCAGTGTTAGGTAAACTAACGTTGGCCTCAATATAACCACTATATGGTATCTGTTGACCATTTCTCCTGTAACGTTCAATTCAAACTCATCTAGGCCTTTCAAATTAGGCTTTTCATTCATGGACAAATAAAACTCCTCTGATAGTGTACTTATCATAGACCCCGTGTCTATCAACGCTTTAACTGTCTGCCCTTCTATTTCAACAAAGTTCTCATTCGACTTCCCTACTAATCTCTCATGTAAGTTATTCTTTGAATTTCTGATGGGGCTATCTACTTTTTCGCTTCCATCGTGCCCCCCGATAAAAGCTTCTTCTCGTTTAAAGACTTCTCATTCTGCTCTGGTCCTTTTTCTGTTTCCTTGTTCTGCTCTTCTTTCCCATCGTCACTTCTACCTCTGAATCCTCTATTTCCACCTCTGTACCCTCCTCTAAAGGGTCTTCTGAAGTTACTGTTGTAATTATTTCCTCTATAACTAGTACTTTGCCCTTTCAACCTTTTCATTTCTATCTCCATGGATTTCAATCTTTCTAAGAGTTCTTTCATTCCACTTTCATCCCTTATCTGATTTACAGATGCACTAAGCGTATTCTCTTCTCTGACTTCACTATTCTCTTCCTCTTCTTCTGACCTAGCCTTTCTCCTTAAACATTCAAATGAGTCTTTACTTTCATATGCCACTCTAGTGGTCATTCGTATTTTTTCAGATCTCAATCCTCTCCAAAATCTTTCCTTCAACTTCTTATCTCGTTTCTCTTCATCAATTTCACCCTTTTCAACAGCCTGTTGAAACAATGTTTCTACTCTTACTCCCCAAGACGAACACGATTCTCCTTCTTTTTGCTTTGCTGAATAAAACTCCGTTACTACTCTATCACCTGTTTTCACATTACTATATACTTCTTTCAACTTATTCACTATCGTTTCAGCACTAGCAGTGGTTTTAAGATTCAAGAGAACTTGTCTTACATCTCCTTGCAATGAGTTTCTAATTGCTTGTACTACAGCATGATCTGGATAAGAATTACTTTCTAGAATACTACAAACATCCACTTTCCACTGCTCAAAATGATTTCCGTTCAAGTTTGGTATCTTTGGTGAACCAACTTTATACATAACGCTTTCAGCTTTCTGTTCTCTACCTTTCAATCTTTCCTCTTTCTTTTTGTTTCGATCATTAAATTCAGTTTTTCTGTTATCAGCTCTATCCAGAAGCAACTGTTCTTTCTCTTTCAATAATATTAATCTATGATTCAATTCCTCTTCATGTTCTCTGCTCATTTCTAAATCTCTTTCAATTCTCTCATTTTCATTCCTTCTTTTATTGAGTTCCAACTCTTGTTGCTCTAATATTTTGATTCTTTCTACTAACTCATGTTCCGCTTTTCTCTTCATTTCCATTTCATAGTTCAATCTCTGTCTATTTTCCATCATGAATCGCTGCTTTCTATCCTCCTCCATTTGTAACTGTTTCAGTTTCAAACTTTCACGCTCATATCTACTAGATTGACTTTTAATTTCCTCTTGGTCCAATCTTAAACTTCTAATTTCAGTCTTTAAATCACGAGAACTTTCGTTTTGAACATTTTTGTGCTTTACATCTTTCATCACATCATACCTCATATCAAAAGCTTTATAGCTACCTTTCAGTTTTGTCTCACTCAAATCGTCAAAGTGCCTGAGACGTTTAGCTTTTTCTATTTCTCCCCTCTCCCCGATGGAATTGGCCCTAATTCCATATTTACTCATAGGCTCAGTTGTAAGCTTCTGATCAAGCAAATCATCATCGTATCTAAGCTCTCGCAAAGTATCCTCTATCCTTTCATAGTGATCAGCAAGATATTTTAAGTTACTTTCATTTAAGCTTTCTTTCACTCTGGTTTTTGAATCCACACTTCTTTCCATGGCCCGTATCTCCATTGAAGTACTCTCGTGAAAATATTCATCAATCGTGTTCAAATCTGAGATGTCACTTAATCTATCCATTTCAATAGCATGTGCACCATGATCATATGCACCAACATAGCTTTTACTTTCACTAAAACGTCTCCTTACATCACTTTCGATATTCATTCTGTCAGGCTCAGCACTTAACTCTGTATCCCTCACTATGTTCCGACGAATCAATCTCTTTTCACGTTCACTTAACCCTTCTCAAAAAAAAAATACACTTTATACCAAAACGCGCTTAAAACGCATTAAAAAGTGTATTTTTTCCTGCGTTTTTCTGAAAAAGTGTATTTATTCTGCGTATTTTTATGAATAATTGCGTAATAAGTGTATCTTTTCTAAATAAGTGTATTTTTTCTGCGTCTTTTGTTAACTGAAGTGCGTTTTTTGTGTGAATAAGTGCGTCTTTTCTAACAGAAGTGCGTTTAAGTGTATTTTTTCTGTCAATAAGTGCGCTTTTTATACAGAAGTGCGTTAAAAGTGAATCTTTTAGGTTTTTGTTTTCAGCAGGTAAAATGCACCTGAGTGAATTTGTGCTCTTTTTTAACACAGAAAAATGCTCTTTTTTCATAAAATTTGGATGCAAAAGATTCACTTTTAATCAGTAAAAACGGAAGTGCGTTTTAAGCGCGTTTTTAGGGATCAAAACGCACTTCTTTACTGAAGTGCGTTTAACTGCGTTTTTAACCAAAAAATGCGCACTTAAAACGCAGTTGAGTGCGTCTTTTCTAGAAGTGCGTTTTTACCTCCAAAAAGCGAACTAAAAACGCACTTTCAAGAAGTGCGTATTCTTTCTAAAAAACGCACTTAAGTGCGTATTAACTGCGCTTTTTGGAGGTAAAAAACGCACTTTCAGAAAAGACGCACTCAACTGCGTTTTAAGTGCGCATTTTATAAAAAAAACGCGGTTTAAACACACTTAGTGCGTTTTTTTTGTGTAAGTTCCTTTTAAGTGTATTTTTTTGGTTAAAAACGCACTTAAAATACACTCAAGTGCGTTTTTAGTGCGTTTTTTTATAAAAAGCGCAGAAAAAATATGCTTAAGTGCGCTTTTCTGTTCAATTTTATTCACTTTTTACGCACTCGGTAAGAAAAATACGCTTAAAACGCAGTGCCAATACCGCTGCGTTTAACGCGCGTTTTCTGCACGTTTAATGCGTGTTAAACGCGCGTTTTCCGCACTTTTTTGAGAAGGGAACCCTTCAACCATAATTCACAATTTACACAACACTAAATACGCTTCAAACACAATAACTTTATTTCGCTGGAAATGTGTCTGTAAAATGTAAAGTTCATTAAAACACTATTCGGTCACTTAAATTCCACATAAATCCATTTGAATCACACATCACTGGTCACAAAACACACAATAAAGATAATCACATACACGCAAATCAATCAATAAAAATACACACAAAGCATATCAATATCAACACAATAATCAAAGTACACAGTGCAAAGTCACATAAACTAATATTTGAGACAAATTAATGACTATATTAGAAACAAGGGAAGCAACTCACTATTATTGGCTATCATAATAATTTCACGTTATCTGTAGATTTATCGTGCCTACCTACACCATAGCAATTACTACATCATAGCACTAGTATTACTTAGAAGCTATCATTGCATTTATACACACAGATATCTGCAGAATATTAAACTACCAACTTTTTAATGTTCAACCTGTCTCTGGCCGGGGTCGAACTCATGAACTCAGGCTTACAAAGCTACCGTCTTAACCACTAGGCTATCGCTTCTGATGCTCTATACAGATACAGGATACTACTAATTTACAACTATCGCTAAATCTCCAGTACCTTTGTGTCGAAAGAAATCAATAATTTAAACCTCGGATACCAAATCCTTAAAATATATGTAAATTTTCCAGATATTTAAATCTGCAAACTTTTACAATATTTCAAGAGAGCGCGAACTCAAAAATACCGTATGAAGGTTTCTGCGTATTTTATATAAGTCTACCTTGCAAGGATTGTATACGCAATGATCTACTTCCAATGTAAAATCAGATATGAAATCACATTTGAAGTAAACTCAAACTTGTGATCTATTATTTGCTTTTCCACAAAAATATCTTAATGCATGTACTTTTTACATCCAATAAGAGAAAAAAAAATTATAAAAAAAAATCAGAGAAAATAATGTAGAATGACGGGATTTCGAACCAAGGACCTCTAGACTGCGAGCTCTCAACGTAACCACAGGGCTATCGGGACTGATATTCAGACACAGGTAGATAAATGGATATGAATAGGTCAATGAGAGGACTGGGAAATACAATGCAAGATTAATTTGCTAGTTAGTATCGTGCAAGTGAACCTACATGCCTATTTATCAAACCTTAAGAATCTGAGGCAATAATTTAATTAGCACTTAAAAAATGAAACACTTAATCTAATAGCGAGAAAAAATATATACTAATGCACGTGTAAATGAAAGACTAAGTCAATCAATTAACTCTAATATCAAAATCTAGCACACTTAAACTAAACAATATAAACACAAAAATCTAAAATTGCATTTTATAATTAATAAAATAAATCTTACAGGTCTAATCCTAAATCCATACACAAATAAACACATTCACAACACAAACACACTGTCAAAGTTAAGTGTCAAAGCACTCAATTTCACCATAGGTGAAATATAAATCCAAATGTCTGTGGCACAATCCTGCACGAAGAACCGCTGCACCTCACGAAGTAAATCCAACTCGACGTCTCGAGTTAACGTTTAATTCCATGGAACAATGTTTAAACGGGCCCAAAAAAATAACGTTGCGCACACGTGACAATGTTTATATCCGTAAAGGTATATTGGATATGATATCCCAAATATGGCAAGCCGCTAGAGGCTAATCCAATAGAAGCGATCTTTTTTCAAGGCGGAAAGGTCCCCGGGTCAAATGCATAATCGCGCACTGTGACCGTCCAATAAGATACACTCCTCCGGTCAACGTGATGAAGTTTACCAGGTCAAGTGCATAATGCCGCACTGCTATTAACCAATGAGAATCCTTCTTTACAACACGACACTCAATTCGTGAATACTCATTAAATCCGAGTATTGGAAATATATGTACACACTGGACTGTCCAGGTAAACACAGGTATAACAGGGATACACCTGTATAATGTATACTGATGTACAAAATGTGGTTATATCTCAACAAATTTCCACTTCAGTCCAAGACGTTGAAGCTTCACACAAAACCAATCGTTGGGCGCCAATGTCGACGTAGCCCAGTCGGCATATATTTTTAATTAGGATCCGTTTGTGTAGAGTAACCACTGTAACAAATCAAAATATCCTAGATATTTTATTATAACAATAATGTGACTGGTCACTATAAAATCAGGAAGGCAAGTGCCGATTTACAAATGCACAATGCAAATACAAATAACAAACATGTAGATATTAAGACAAACGAGATTCAGGCTATATACTTATATAGTTATAATACTCATGTAAAGATATAATTACATCAGATGTTAATTGTTATTAAGATATATTTCAACACATATTATATGCTTATTAAATACCAAAAATGTACTAACCTGTAACAAATCAAAATATCCTAGATATTTCATTCTAACAATAATGTGACTGGTCACTATAAAATCAGGAAGGCAAGTGCAAAGATCAACACACTCGACACCTGATGACCAATCACGCGTGACAGGTTAGTACGAACAATGGTAGAATAAAATGTAAAGTAAAATAATGATCACAGGACACCTAGGGCGGAGTTAAGTTGGATCAAGGTAAGGACAAAAGTAGAAATATAGGAAATAAGAATAATACGAATATCGTGGATGTAATAAATACAAAGACTCCTGACTTAATGCAAATTTAATATATTTTATTAATGTATTCAATACATTCAACACATGTCCTGTGACACATGTTGATGAAAAGTGTATGTCATTGCTTTTCAAGCAATATTGCATTTTTTTGTAATTTAATCATTTATCTGTAGGTAGTAATCATCAATCTTATTTATAGGAAAGCGTGTAAACCAGTCTTTGGTTATAAGTTTAACTTGATTGCAACTGTTTGATATTGATCGTTGAAGACTGTGATCATAAACAAGTCAGACAGACTAAACAGAAGTGATTGGATATTAATTTTGCCTGTGGGTAAGTTATGTATATATTACATTGATCTCAAAGGTCTAGTTTAAGCCTTCTATAAGTGACACACCCATTTGTACACAACCTCAGTCTGTTAATTGATCTTAATCTAATTACCTAATTGTCTTATAAGATCTCCGATCTGAGTATCCTGCTGTGCAGTTTTGGATGTTTAATTATAGAAATGGACCCTTAATGGCCCTGATCCAAAAACCGAATACACAGGAAATTGGCCCCTACTGTGACACCAGTGCAATTAGCAGGACATGCACAACAGGGGATTATTATGCCAAATAATCCTTAAACTAGGCTTTTAATGCGTACAATCTTTGTTTCAAACTATATAAAAACATCCTTGAAAGCAAATTACGATTTCAATTGATAAAGCCTTTACTATCAAATAAACGAGCAACCGCAAATGCACGCACAAGCAAGAAACGGGTAAAAACAGCATGCAGTATAAGTTTGCAAATCTGGTTTACTTGCAAACTTAGTTTTTTATTATCTTAGATATCAACTTCAAAAGCGACACAAAGAAAGTTTGCCCATTAAATAAGAAATATTTTAAGTAAAATTAAAAAAAAAGTTTTAAGAAATATGAAAATTTTAATTCCAAAATTGATTTCTCCCGTTGGCCACCAATTGGATTTTAGGTCCCCCGCGGGGTTTTGGCAAACTCCAATTGGAGAATTTTCCATATGAGCCGAAACAGGGGAAAAAATCAGCAATTTGAAAAAAAATCAAATATTACAATTTGGAACAGAAAATTACATTTCTATGTATGTCTGTAGTACTAGATTCATAAACATAATTAAAATCTAATAAATAATCAAAAATTATGGTTTTGTAAAAACGGCTCTCCAATTGGGGAAAATTCCAACTGGAGAATTCCACAGTCAATTTCTATTGATAAAAGCCACCAATTGGAGATCACAGAAGTTGGTGATCACAGAAGTTGGAGGAATCACCAGTTGGAGACTTCCACCGTATAACATCTGCTGGGGAGAAATAAAGTTGAGATCTATACATGCCATGATATTATTGCTCATTGATTTAATATTATAGATTATTCAAGAAAATAACACTGCAAGATGTTACATGATTTCGAGTATTACATCGGTGTTTTCACTTGTGACGTTGTGTGCAATCTAAAACAGTGATCTTATATACAACTGCGTCAGATTTGCGAATTATTTATCCTTTTCTGAAGCCTTGTGGTCCTAGATGCTCGAAAATATTAAATACTTTTAAAAAGAATAACTTACTAATTTTCATTTCCTGGTGGGCTCAATTTGTGTCTTTCATTTAATCGAATAGGTTAGAGAACACCATCTTATATTGTCAGTAGGTACATTAAACTATGTTGACTTAGTGACAAACTTAATTTGATCACTCCAATTTAAAGAAAAAAACCTTTCGATGTGTATCTTTTATCTTATGCAAAAGTGGCTTCTTTTTATTATTTCGTCTCACGGTATGTTATTTTTCTTGCCATATGAAATGGGTACATATATGTATGATAGCACTATCACGAACCTATTATAGGTTAAACAATTATTTATAAGTCAGTGATATTATTTATAAATGTTCTATAAAATTGTGTATTGACTTAATACTTCGTAAAAAATAAGCTCAACAATCATTCTTTGTTTCAGAATTCACCCATTTCAAATGATTCTTTGAAATGGAGCCATTTTCTCAGTTCACTTATTGTCAGGGTTTAGGAGCTGTAGCTAAAAGCAGTGACGAAATTCGTTTACACTCTTAAATTGTGCTCAGTTACATTGAACACCTGCCGTAACTGAATGATAGCTTTACATTGATAAATAAGAAGTAAATATATCCAAATACTATTGCAAGGGGTATTTTTTTTTGCAAAAGTGTATAGCCCTTCACGCAATTCATGATAGTTTAAAAACTCATGTCTTGAATGTCATTATCTTTGATCAAGTATACGTTCTAAGCATTAGGAATGATATTGTTCATATCATTTTATCCTACTACCTGTTTGCATGTTTTTGTCCGTTTATCAAATATACGCATGTACTTTGCTTATCATGTCCACGTGTTTGTGAATGGAGGATAAAGATACTGTAATAATGTTTCAAAGATGAATGCTAGATCGTTAAACACGTTGATTAAATATTAACATATTTTTAAATCACATTTATGAGAGTTAGGCGAAGGTTTTGTGATAGATTTTATATTTGCTACTGTACAATAGGGGAGGTTACTGCATAGGAGACGAACATTTTCTTAAACCGGTTTAGCATCAAATCAAGTAGGACCTACTCCGGTGACCTCAGACGAACATTCGTGTAAAAAATGGATTGAAATGGACAATCATAAAATTTTGGGCTATGGACTTATTGAAGACAACTGTATGGTAAGTCTAAATGCCGTTTGTTTTCATGATGGTTTAAATGATAAGAAATGTTTGTTATATTTGATCACGCACAGGTATGCGCACCCCCCCCCCCACATAGTGACATTACTCCGCAAAGCTTTGTCTGCTTTTTCCCCGCAAAATTTAACCGGTAATGGGCGTAACCTAGGTTCCCTTTGGTGCAAGGACATTTTACCATCAGTTCATCCCTGCAGGGAAGGAATTTAAGCGGGGGGGGGGGGTTGTCCACCTAAATGGCCTTCAACAAGTCTTTTGAAGATTTTTAGACTATGGCAGACTCGAGACAGGGATACATAATGTAGTTAGTGTCGGTTAGAACCAGCCGCCCGGGTAGCCCAGTTGGTTAGAGCGCCGTGCTAGTGTTCCGGCGGTCGTGGGTTCGAGCCCCACACCGGGCAAACTTTTCCTCCCAGGTTTACTTTAATAACAAATGTCAAAATAATAAAAAAAGTATCCCTGATCGCTAATTATTGTAGCTTTATAAAGCCGGGGTTGGCTGGACCGAAAATCCCCACTTAATTCCCCGGACCTGGGGAGGCCATGGTTACAATTGACTGGTGCAATAATTAGCAATAGACTTGGCGTTCCATTGAATTTAGTTTGAAGGATAAACAATAACATTTTTTTACCTTTTATTTCCAAAAAAATGATTGCAGACATAGAAACAGTGATTCGTCACAATCGTGAGCTTATGCAGACATAGAAACAGTGATTCGTCACAATCATGAGCTTATTTGTTTGTCATACTGTACCAAATTATTTGGGAATATTGTTAGCACATGTTTTAATAATACCATTTTACCTCAGGACAATTTTTCAATAAGAACTCAGTCAAGTATGAAATATTTCCATTTTGGAAGAATGCTGTAGATTTTGAAATTTGAAGATTTGGAAATTATTATTGGTTATTCTTTAAAAAGTGTCGAAATTTGAGTAGATCTATGGTAATGCAATTAGTAGCTCAACATTTTAATCCTTCAATTGTTATTTTAAAAACTGTCATTTTATTAAACAGATGTGCACAAGAAGGTATGCAATTCTAATTTTGTTAATTTTATCCAAAATTGAAAACTTATGGCTAAGTATCTGTAGATGTTGATATATATTATATATACAATTGACTGTTTTTATTGCTTATAGGTGTTGGGAATCGGACTGAAATATTACTATAGATAATCGGTTTATAAAAACAATCAATGATTGATTATTAATCGCTTTAATCATTATTTAACTATCTTTGGTCATCATATATAAGGCATATAGATAAACTACATGAACCAGTTTAAGAAAAAATGTTCCCTTACAATATTATTTGTACATTTATTTGTATAAATTACATTATTTATTCACAACGCAACTATACTTTAGTGTTTACAAGTTACTATTACAGATCATGAGACCGCAGGCTCTAAATTTTGTGTACGGTATTGAATACATGTGTAAAGTAAACACAAAGAAAAATATCAATTTCGTTTTGATAATCAGTCAGTAACAAGTAAAACAAGCAGTTGAATATTCTGTATGTTTTACAAGAACATTTTCTTTCAGAAAACTGAGAAAACTAAATTCTTACATGATATAAGAAATAAACAATAACATTTTAAAACCACAAAAGTGTGATGTTGAGAACAAATCCTTTTGCAGTTAAATTTCAAAGAAAATTTGTAATAATGTACTGTAGTGAGCTACTGACATGATGATATGACTAGATAACACAACATAGTACCACATGAACATTTCAACATTAACATGTATTGACCAGAAACAAAATATATTTTCAAGACAATCTTTTAACTGGTAGTTGGTAGTGTTTACGTCTCTTGTTTCTATAATCGATTGTTCAAATTTCACTATCGATTGTCGCCGATGAAGGCCTTTCCGATCAATTGTCGATTATAATTGATCATCGGCACAACACTATTGCTTATACTTCAGCGTTTTGAGATTTCATTAAGTTTCAAGTAATATGTTTCATATACTATATCAATATAATTTCCATGTTCTTTTTTTAATTATGATATAGATAGACTATACTAATTAGTGATGTTCTGATGATCAATTATAATGAAAAAATAACTGGTATGTTCCTGAACTCAGTTTTTCTTCTTTCATCTTGTCAATTTTGTTCAGTTGTAATCATTAACAATATGGCTAAAGCAACAACAACATTAATAGTGTGTTTTTTTTGTTGAAATTTACTGCCTTACTGCCTTCTTCCCTAGTGAAAACTTGTCCATTTCTCACCATATTTTATGTTTTCCAAATTTGATAAGTGGAGATTTCATAAC
This sequence comes from Mya arenaria, assembly GCF_026914265.1. NCBI lineage: Eukaryota > Metazoa > Mollusca > Bivalvia > Myida > Myidae > Mya > Mya arenaria. The sequence continues at coordinate 32,762,937 of NC_069127.1, read as the reverse complement.
ATTAATGAATAAAAAATCTTGACAACACTTACTATAAATTAACAAAATAATATATGCATAAAAATCTTAAAAACATGTAGTATATCGAATTAGCACAAGCCCACAACCCTGCACTGGTGAAAATTATGTCATCTGGGCTTGTTCTAATTCTGAATTTAATATAGCAGGGCTTGTTAAAAAAAAAATGCCAAGCAATAGAGTAATAATTCAGGCTTGTTCATCCCGAACTCTAATTTCGATGATATATTTTGCCATTAAAATCTAAATTAGATACTTAAGCCTGATTTTGTAAGCCTGATTTTGTATTTTTCCCAATGTCAACTTTTTTTCCCAAATTGTATTGTACAGGTGGTAAAAATAATTCCATAAAATACACCAATTAGATATTTTCAATCCTTTACCTAACATTTAAGTAGAGTAAAGGTTGATGAGTTTTTGTACAAGAATAAAATTACAAGTACGGTACCAGGTATTGTCAAAAAACATTTCTTCTATTAATAAACAGCAACGTGAGTGGAACCGATTACCAATAGTCAAACCAGTGTGTGTATACCACGTGATAAATTACGTCATATATGCTACGTCGGAAGGCAACATTTTGCTTAAAATGAACACTTAAATTAAAGATACCTTTTCTTTTACACCACCATTTTAAATGAAACAAAGGGCAGTCTATGCCGCTTAAAGAGCCCCGCATTTGTTTTATTACCGACATTTGATAAAGTCATTAGTTTCATCAAACACTTCGACAAACCCGTTTTCAAAATCATGTTTTGACAGTGCTCCATCAGACGGCCGTATTGTGAAAAGGTTTGTCGAAGTGGTTAAAGAAATTAAACTCGCAATCAAACTCTGGTAAATGGCCGAAAGCAAGGCTCCGTAGGTGGCGTAGACTGCGCTTTGTTTCATTTAAAATGGTGAAGAAATAGTAAAGTTATCTTTGTTTAAAGTCTTTTTTTCAAATCAAAATATTGCCTTCTGACATAGCATTTATGACGCAATTTATCATGTGGTATACACACACTGCAAACAGGAACTGATTCTCAACACTTTAGTTCTTTAAGCATTCTGTGCAACTCTCCAAACTTGCCCCAGGGTCTGAAGTAAAAAAAATGACCTAATAAATATTCTGCTTTGTGGCATGTTATTAAATGCTTGATCAACACATATCCACTGAATATTATATATCTTAAAATGTCTGACCTCATCAAATGCAAAAGAATCAGTTACTACAATTCAAAAAAAAAATTGGTATTAATTTTCTGTCACATAGCTTAGACTTTAAAATTCTAATTAGCTCTTAAAACATGATTTAACATAAGTCATATATATGCACTTGCCACTAGACCATTACAAGTTAAAAGGCCATAAATCACTGATTGTGTAAATCACTGATGGTGAATCAATTGGAAACAAATGGAAATATTACTAGATTTTGATTGGATGCCTCCATTCAGAGTTTATTATATTGGTCAGGATTTTGATCCAATCAGATTGTTTAATCAAGAAAGGAACATTACTTTGAATTTGTGTCATTAAGAAACAAAACTATCTTCGATATTTCTGTATATTTTCTAAGCATTCTCGTTCATTTAGAATGTCAAGTCTCATCTTTGATCCCATTTCTAAATGTAAATATAATCTTGTGTTGCTGTTAGCATTTCTTATTACATCATATCATTTTATGTTTAAATAATTGCTTTGCTTATTTATTGGACTAGTTAATAGTGAAACAGACAGTGTTTCTGTAATGAATATATGGAATTCTTTATAATTGGAGATTTTGGAAATGGAAATTTTAGGGGATTTGCTTTAAGAATGAAAAATAATAGATTTTACATTTAAAAAAGTTGTTAAAATTCAAATCTAAATCATACTCTTTATCTGAAAAAGATTTTTTTTTATTTATTTTTTTATTCTTGAAGTAGAGATATATGTCATATTTTCCATTTTAGAATTTTTAAAGAAAGTTGAAGAACTTAAGAAAAAGAAATATATTTTAGAAAGAAAATTTTCAGTCATATGATTAGTGAATGTATCAGTTAGTCAGAGACCTAATGTTCTGCTTTGCTTTGCAAATGCTTTGTCTTTTTAATTGACCTTACGACAGCGGCTTCTAAGCCACGCCCCCTGATATCAAGGGAGTGAACTCTGTCTATGTCCGTCAAACAAACGAGGAAGTAATGGCGTCTCGCGTTGTTTCGCTTTCCGATATTCCTGACATATTATCATAAATGTGACATTACAATGCGAAAAAAATAGAAGTCAAAGGAATTTGTAACTGGCTGCTACATCGGGAGGCTCGATATATCTTTAGAAAATGACGATATCTAACATTGACGGGGTGAAATCTATCGAAGTCAGAGAAAATCGGATAGCCGCCATCGATACAAAGGAAAAGCGTGTGTGTGACGGATACTGTAAATGCAAACAAGGGTAAGTTAAACTTTTAATAACACCGGTCCTTCTTACAGTATTGTTGAAACAAAGATTAAATCATCGCACAATATGAGTAAATCATAAATGGCCCGAATGGGGAACCCGGAAGTGACATTAAATAACCGTTATACATGCCAGCTATACAGTATAACCTTGTATTCTATAGTATGAGTAGAAATGGTTTATTGGAGTTATGCATAAAAAGTTTAGTTCTAAGCGATTGAACTCTCCCCCTTATGAATAATAATGTAATAGTTGACAAGTGACAATCGTGGGTGATACCAATCTGTAACTTTTGCATTGCTCAAACATTCACATGCTTTGATTTTTGTTCTTACAGAAATTGTGGAACATGTTCACACACTCTGGCTGAAAAGAAGACCTGGGAGGAAAATTGCCCCCGGTGTGTGGCTCGAACTCACAACCACCAGAACACTAGCCCGGCGCTCTAAACAACTAAGCTGACCGGGCAGCTGGTTCTAACCCACACACACTACCCTCCCCCCATTTACTGGTTAAGGCTGGTGGAGGGTCTCCTGCTATTTACCGTTGACACCATTAAAGTATTCTGATTGATGGAGATAAGGAAGTCCCCTTATTATTGTCTTCAACAAGCCTAGCGCAACAGGGGACCTAGCATAAGACCGGAAACCGCCCCCGCCCCCCCCCCCCACACACACACACGATATTTGCCAGTCCAGGCAATGTCAACCGCAAGAGAAAACCAGTGATGACAAGTTTTACAAATAATCGGTAGGACCAATTTTAAAGCTTTTTATAACATTTAGTTTTACTTTGCTGTACAAAAGTAATGGACTATTTGTCCAGAGAAAAACAACAACCACAAAACATTAGCTATTATCTTGTCAATATTTCATTATGATATACATGAAGGAAGCAAACATCAAAGGCAGTAGCATTTACAGCTAGTATTAAAATATTTAACAATACATGTAACTGATTTATTTTAATATTGGCATCTTTTATTTATTTCAGGAAAGTGTGGTCTTTTGAAGAGAGTTCTTGAAGTTGTTCAGCATGTTGTTTTGATGGATTCTTGGAAGGATGTACCTCTATGATGTTAGCTTCAGTTCTGGATTATAACACCAGTTGTTGCATAATTAATATCAGATTTATTAAATACATTGTTGTTTTGCAAACATTACTTAAACTTTGATATTTCTTTGGTGTTTATGTATGATATTGTAGGTGAATATCTCTTTATTGCAATGGCAATATTTTGGCTCGGAGAAGTTTGCTTTGTGATTTATATATTAGTTCTTAATTTAAAGAATGCCAAAATAAGCCGATTCTGAGACAAAAAGTGTCAAACTAGAATTCTGTGAGAGTGCAACTTTAAGAATACTGTTAATCGAGTGTGCATGTGATCCGGACTCTGAACATTGGATGAAAACTATCATTAAATATTGTAGATTTACGTAAATGGCCCAAAATATAAGAATAACAATGAAAATATGTACATGTTTGACTTGTTCTTTATTCATAATAAGTCTAAGTCTTTACAGCACATGTTTGGCAGAATCAAGTTCTAATGAACATAATAATTGATTTAAATATACAGTGAAATAAATTGTTTTATACAGAAAATAATACCTTAACGATTCAGACCGATCTGTTCTCGTTTTTTTTGGTGGCTCAAATATTTATCTGAGTTTTGGAGGAGGCCTAGCAGGTGTGAGCTGGTCAAATACAGTAGCTGCTTGAGGGTCAGGGTTTTCTTGATTGGATTTCCCGTCGACAAAGTGCTGATATGAAAATAAGAAATCTATGAAATGTGTCGGAATGAAAGCTACAAAAGCCATTGTTTACATAGGAACCATACGAGTAGATGAGATTCGGAAGCATGCGATGGTTCGGACAAAAATTTATTTGTACGATATTTCCTGATTTACTTTGAAAGCAAAGCAGTTTATAAAAACTACATAACGGTATCAACAAAAATACCTCTATCTTGAATGAAATCAATCGTGTCCATGTTGAACCTGATATTAATTGGCCATTAATGCCGATTTGACAACACAAGCCAAAGCATAAATGTACGATGTTTATAGTTTAAAAATAGTAACACTTATTTAGGTCATGCACGGACAATTTCAGTATTAAATAAATTTTGAGCGGATTGAAATAAGTAGTTTTGTTCAAAAAATACTTTTGTACAGACGTATAGATGTTTCGCCTTTGAACGATCTTTCAAAATTTCCAAGTTCAGCTGTTGATGAGGTCTTCCACAGAGTCTGATACAGCACTTGTATTTTTCTAAATAACTCGCTGGTTTCGAATACGGAACGAATTGGAAGCCATCTTTAGTCGGCCTGGCTACCTTGTATCCGAATTACAAGTGCCACGACAACACCTTTTTACCATAATACTTAAAAAGGCGAGGAATTGCCAGCGCATGTATATGACGGACTCTGGTCAGTTTGACGGACAAAATGGCGGATAGCAACACGGCTTATCAGCCCTGCATTCTGATTGGCTGATAGGACCTGTCAATCAAATCCTGTCGTAAGGTCAATTGTAGTGCAGTGAAAGTTGTGTTTCTTTTATGAATATATATGGTACTCTTTATTATAGGAGATTTTACTTAATCTTACCCTTATTGAACAATTTGTTAGAATATAAGAGAATGGTTTCTGGAGGAAAAATAATTAAAGTAATAGATTTTATAGTATCAAAAAGGCTATTGATTGAAAGTATTAAATTCAATCTTTATCAAACTCTTCACTTTGATAATAATTTAAAAATTGAATGATTCTAAAAATATCGAGCTATATGTAATAATGTAGACAAATTTGAAGAGCTTGAGATCCAGAAACTTACAACTTTTAATATTTAGTGTAGCATCTTTTCTGTACTAGGTAGTGTCAAGGTTTTTCCTGCAGTCATACAGGGGTGTAGAAATGGGCCGGGAGCCGGTAAAATAACCCGGTTACTTTAGCATCTCCACCCGGCTAATTTCCCCGCATCAACAAAAATAAAATCTGTTATTTTTTGTCATGTCTGTTCTGTTTACATCCGTTTAAAACCTTGATTGTTGGTATTGTTTATTTTGCTTTCCGCGCGTTCCGACTACAATACAGCATTAGCTCGAAACGTGACGTCATTAGTCGCATCCCCCTCTGGGATGTTTTCAAGTATTAGGTTTGGGTTTCCCAGTGTTCCGAATACAATAACATTAGCTCGATACATGACCTTATTAGTCGCATCCCCCTCGGCGGATGTTTTGAAATTAATGATTTGCGAAGCAATGGAGGGTGGAATAAATATTTTTTTCCAGACACAAAAAAGCGTAGTAAGTATGCAACATGAGCGTGTCTGGCCTTCTGTTAGTCCTATTACCATTTACGCAACAGTAAATTTTATATACACCTGTTAACCAGGTGTAAACAAAATGAACAAGCTTGCGCTGATGTCACTGCTAAAAATAATCCATTATTTTGATGAATTTTACATGTACGTTGGGTGAAATTTAGTACGCTTTAAATGTCACAAAGAACCACGGAAAATGAAGTTAGATGTTTAATTTTCAGAGGTTAATAGTGATTCAGTGAAAGTATATAATTGGTAGAGAAGAAATAACATATATTATTAGGAGGGAATAGCTAGCAAATGTCAAGGCATGTGGTCTGGAATGTTATAATATTATCCTGAATCTGAATTTGACAGTAGTTTGGTTCATTAGTTAGCCCTCACCGGTGGGTGGGGGGATAGTACTCAGTTTCAGTATCATATTATAGTACATTTATGTTAAGGTTCCCTGTTACAAAATAAACATGCACCAGAAGACTAGAATGTTTGGTTAAAAAGGCTTAAATTCATCCCACAAGGGGCGTTGCCCCCTTGACCCTAACAGGTGGAGGACACCCAGACCCCCGCCTACTTTTAGGATATTCCCTGCTACTTGAATTATTTTCTACACCCCTGGTCATACTGTGGGGACATTTAAAAGTGTCTGACAAGTTTATGATATACACAGAATGGTGTCTCTGTTTCCCACAAGGATCATAAAAACAATGAAAAGGCCCTTTTCAAAGAACGAAGTCATTCAATACATAGGAAAAGCAATAAATAAGGCCATTTCATAGTAACTTAAATTTAGACTTAGAAAAAGAAAACTTACAAGTATGGTGGTGCCTAGAATAATGCTATTTAAATGACTTATTAGTATGTGGAAAATGCAGCTCTTATAATTTCAACAACTTTAAGGTTTAAATGACAGTATATTAATGATAAATTATTATTCACAAGTAGTTTTAAGGTCAATATGTTTTAAATTTTATTGGGACTTTCCTTAGTGGCGGTGGGGGACAATATTGTGCGAGTGTTCTTCAGGGTTGAAGCTGTGGAGGATGGTATATTAACGTTGACACACTTTAATAATTGTTGACACTCACATAGGATTATCAAATATATATTTTGATATTTAAAATATCCAATCAAGTTCCATTTCTTGAAATACATATATGATATGTAAACGTGAATTTATCGCCAAATTATAATAAATTAAAGCTGCACTCTCACAGATTTACCAATATTACAACTTTTTTTATTTTTGTCTTGGAAAAAGCAAATTTTTGTTAAATATCTGCAAACCAATGATTGAAGATTGCTGACAAAAGCTAACATCAAAGATTAGCATATTTCGTTCGGAAATTAATAATTAATGGCTTAAGCCTTATTAACGATTGAAGAAAACTGCATAAAACATTAATGTATATGTGTGACATGTTAGTATTAAAAGTTTAGCAACTAAAAAAGAATACAAGTCATGCATTCAGTGACATAAAACAATAAAATTGTATTGTTCAGAATTTAAGATATAAAGAAGAATATAGTAAAAATAATGTACATTTTTATTTATTTTTAATTCAATATACATAAATCACGGATCTATAAACCATAGTTAATAAGGTCCATGACATAATATATCATTGAAGGCTACTGACCCTGATCAAATTTTGATAAGAAATTTTTCAGTAGCAACTCTCTGACTGTTATCTTTGCCTTCATCTAAAAGCACCAAGTATTGTCATGGTAACTGTCTTTACTGTGTATAATTAAGATCTTAGTTGGTCATTTTCCTACTGATATTTATTAAATATAGTCAACAAAAGGGTGGTTATTGCCCGCTAATAGTTTAAATGATCTTATTGACAAAATAAATTGGAATGGTTGAAAAAAGCATATCATTAAAATTTGCTGTTGGAATATATTTTGTGGAATAAATATTTTAATAATTGAATTATATAGAGATATATATAGTTAACTTAAATAAATTTTGTTTTTAACTAAATTACATAAAAAAATGAATTGATCTGTTGTTTTTTCACACAAAAAATATTTGTTCATTCCTGGATCTTTTGATGAAAAAAATATGTTTTAGATCACCGTCATCATTGTCATAAAAACATTAGCCTATTCATATCACTAAAACTCAAAACATGTTCAAGAAGTGAAAGCCCAAAATTGGCAAATACTGAGACAAATGAACTTGGTTTTGTTATATATCAGTGTGTGTATACTACATGATATGGCCTAAAAAAATTGTTTGGTTAGGGTTACATCCTTTTCAAAAATAGGTAGGGTAGGTAGTCTTTTTAAAAAAAAATATTTATTTTTTTATTAGGCTTTATATAAGAATGTCATTTTCATCATTGGAGAATGGTGTTAAAGTTATCTTCTATATAAGCAATTAAGGTTTTAAACTACATATTGAAAAGCAAAAAAAAAAAAGAAAAAAAAAATATATTTATTTTTTATTTTATTTTTTCAAACTGACTATAAAAACGTTAGGGTCGGCGCCTATTCCGTAGGTAGGGTCGGGTAACCCGAACCAAATGTATTATTTTTTAGGCCTATGTGCAGTCACAAAAATGCTGCAACAGTAGGCAATATTCCTTTGAATGACTTAAAAGTTAAAACAGAAGACAACTTTTATTTTTCTTCACCATTTTGAATTAACTAAAGGACAGACTATACAGCTGCAAAGAGCCTTGTATTTGTTTTCTTACCGGTGTCGATAAGGTGATTACTTTTCTCAAACACTTTAAAGCTGCACTCTCACAGTACCATTTTGACATTTTTTTGTCTGAGCCAATTTTTGCCAAAATATCTGCAAAGAAGTGATATAAGACTGCTGACATAAGATCTAAATAGAATAATTTTAATGGCATAAAGCATTACTAACAGTTTAAGAAAAGTGCACAAGTATCCATTTTTAGCTCACCTGTCACTTTGTGACTATATTTTGTTTATAGTTAAAACTTCAAAAATATTCTCCTCTGAACTTACTTCGACTAGAGCTTAGATATTTGGCATGATTCATCGTCTAGTGGACCTTTACAAAGATTGTTCAAATTATGACCTTGGGGTCAAAATTGGCCCCGCCCCGGGCGTCATGGGTTTTCTCTACATGTTTATAGTGAAAACTTCAAAAATCTTCTCCTTTGAACTTACTTGGACTAGAGCTTAGATATTTGGCATGATTCATTGTCTAGTGAACCTCTACAAAGATTGTTCAAATTATGGCCTTGGGGTCAAAATTGGCCCCGCGCTGGGGGGGTCATGGGTTTTCTCTATATGTTTATAGTGAAAACTTAAAAAATCTTCTCCTCTTAACTTACTTGGATTAGAGCTTAGATATTTGGCATGATTCATCGTCTAGTGGACCTCTGCAAAGATTGTTCAAATTACGGCCCTGGGGTCAAAATTGGCCCCGCCCCCGGAGGGTCATGGTTTTTTTTCTATATGTTTATAGTAAAAAAAAATAAAAAATCACCTCTGAACTTACGTTGCTTGGAGCTTAGATATCTGGCATGATTCATCATCTAGTGGGCCTCTACAAAGATTGTTCAAATTATGGCCTTGGGGTCAAAATTGGCCCCGCCCCGGGGGGTTAGGGTATTCTCTATATGTTTATAGTTAAAACTTCAAAAATCTTCTCCTCTGAACTTACTTGGACTAGAGCTTAGATATTTGGCATGATTCATCGTCTAGTGGACCTCTACAAAGATTGTTCAAATTATGGCCTTGGGGTCAAAATTGGTCCCGCCCCCTTGGGGGGTCATGGGTTTTCTCTATATGTTTATAGTGGAAACTTCAAAAATCATCTCCTCTGAACTTACGTGGCTTAGAGCTTAGATATTTGGCATGATTCATCGTCTAGTGGACCTCTACAAAGTTTGTTCATATTATGGCCCTGGGTTCAAAATTGGCCACACCTTGTTGTTCATTCACCAGACTCAATGTTATCATCACTGTTCAACATATCATCCTCTTACTTGATATACTCCATAAGTCCTAGCTTATTCCAGACTTCTAAAAAACCTTAACTACTTTGAACCATCCAGATTTCTTATCAAACCAATGTGCAATATATGACAGATGAGCAATTCAGGGCCATTTGGCCCTCTTGTCTAAATTAAAATTTAAAATCGGTGATCTGATTTTTTGTCAGCACTCTTATATCACTGGTTTCCATTCATTTTCGCATAAATTGGCTCATTCCAAGATAAAAAAATAAACTTTTACAAAACGATCAATCTGTAAGAGTGCAGCTTTAATAGACCTGTAAAGACTTGTCATAGTGTGCCAAGAAACTAAACTCTCAATCAAACTTTGGTAAAAGATCAAATGCGGGGCTCTGTGAGACTGTGCTATTTTTTATTTAATATGATGAAGATCTAGTTAAGTTATCTTCATATGAAGCAAACAAATGTTTCAATACCCTGTATGAATTTTTTTCACCGGATATTGATTCATAAAAAAACTTGCTGTAGGGTGCGGAGCTACTTTTCGCTATATGTCTAAATGGAAAAATCTTCTCCTCTGAGGCTGGCCTGTTTTCAAAATAATGTCACAGAAATGTTCCTAAGGTTACCATCTGTCAAATTCCTTTACCATATGTTGATCCATAAAAAATATGGTTTCAGAAGGGGGGGGATTAGTGGGTGTGGTAGTGGATCTTTACCAAAAGTGTTCAAATGTCCCTAAAGTGAATGCCCTGAGTTATTTACGGCCCATAAAGTAGTAGTCTTACACATTTATTTGTTCATGTTCTGTCAACAACTATGCCGTGTTATTTCAATTTTTATATAAATTATATTGTATTATGAAATATCATTGATAATATAATTATGTAGGATTTGAAAAAAAAACAAAACTGCATACTGTTATAAATAAAATATGTATATACCAATATATTATTGATGTTGGCCTGAATTTGTATTTTTCCGAAAGTCAATTTTGTTCCCCAATGTGCAAGGCACAAGCGGAGAAAATAATTCCAATAAAAGTCACTAATTATTATTATTGTTATTATTATTAATAAACTATTACTGTTTCAGGAGACAAACAGAAACACAGAGGTGCTATACATTCTGATGGAAAAGACAACAAAAGCATCTCCCATCATTTTGGCGTGGCTCAGATCAAGAGGAGAAATTTAAAGAAGGTAATAACTGAGCAACTAAGAACATGCAAGTTGCACTGGTTAGAGTGTAAGACCCATCTCGCTTCATAAGAATTGATAATCATCAATGTATTAAATCAAGAAATTGAAATGTAAGTGTCTTGTCTTTTGCAGTGTTTTTGAAATAGAATTTATTAAAAAAAAAAACTAAATTATTTTTTAATATGATTGTGAATGTGTGATGTTTTCTTCTGATCATTCTCTCTCAAAACCAGATATAGCAAACATATTTCAAGTTGTAGATTTTTTTGTTTTACTTGTAAATATAGTTCTGAGGTTGTATTTTAGGCAAAATCTTTTTATTCTGCTCAATACAAACTTATTTTGTAAGTAGTATGGCCCTTTGTAATTTTCAAACAAATACATTTTTTTATGTTTTTGTAAGCCCATTATAAAGGGACATTTAATATTTTCACCAGCTGCATTATTAAGTCAGACCAAAAGTGTCCAGTAAGTGTTCAAACAATAACTAATTTAGAATCCTTTCTCAAATCTGGTGAGCAATATATATAGTGCCATCTCTGTGTTTGTCTGACAAAAAAACAATAATCAATATTTGAGTTAAATTGACAAATATTGTTGTAAAATGTTTTGTGAAGACATACAATTGGATTACTTTTGGGTTAATAGGATTATGGGTTCTGCACATAAAAATATATAGAATAATATTTGGGTCAGTCGGTTCATGTTCAATATTACTGATAGTATAAGTGGAAGCAGTGACTTAAAATTAATTACCAAACAGTTTATGCTCAATTGCTTTGAGTTAACATACAAGATATGACACTTGGAATTCTAGATCTTGGTGGCATAAATAAAAGACCTTGTTTTGTCACATTAACTTGTAATCAAGCACTAACTTCCTCTAAATTATCTTCAGGTGATGGTTGGGCACACACAAGAAGACATAGATCACATTCGTCTAGCCATATGAGTAGACAGGAGTTTCACACTCTGCCAGACTTACTTCCTCAGGCGAGCAGATTTAGGCTTCTCAAGATCACGCACTGCACACTAAGACATAGTCTTTGACTACAACAAGGCCTTAGGGGATGAAAGTACAGAGAGGTCCAATTGAAATCAATTCTGTGCTGTGTCATTTCTTCATTCTGGAGGTTGATGGACATGATTTATGGCATCAAGTGTGCAGTTTGTCAACTAACTATCAACACAGCAGTCTTGTTCACCAGCTGTGCAACTTGAACTTTTAGCTTTATTGCTTGAAGCCACTGCATAAGAGAAGGGAAGGTGCAGGCTCATCAAAAAGTCTCAAAGTTGAAACTAGGAAAAGAAGAGTGTGAATATTTGCTTTGAAAACAATTGTTACAATGGTTTGATTTCCTTTGAAACTTGATACATACTATGTGTATGTTGAATGAATTGAGATGCTTATATAAAGAACAGAACAGAACAGACAGTTTATTCGACTTATACATGTGTACATCGTCGTAATACATATAGTTATACATATAAACATGTCACGTATCTAAACTTACAAACATAATATAATAAAATAAAATATAAGCAAAAATATTATGTAAATTGGATACCAAATAGTTATTATGTTAACTTTGGCAGTGAGAGAATGTTACATAACTACTATATCAAGTTAAATTATTTATAAGTGAGTTGCGTATAATAAATGATTCTTTAATATATTTACAAACATTCATAACTTCCTTTTTATCACATGATACCAATAATTGATGGAATTTGAACACAGATGGATTAACCTAATAGCATCGTTTTATATAAGTTACACGTAACTGACGATAGCATGGACAAATACATATGAGGTGATATTCATCCTCTATGTCCCTACTATTACAACATAACACTATCTTTCGTTACGAGGTATATTGTAACGTGCATAACGTCCTGTTTGTATTCTTAAAGGGTGTGCAGAAACTCTCAATCTAACAAAGTATAAATAATTCTACATTTAAATTCGTTTATAAATACATTAACATGCGCAATATTTGGGTTATCAAATACGTATGCAAAACCATAATCATTTAACAGTTTTTTTACCTTAGAAACCCAGTTTATATAACCCTTATTACAGTCATCAATGGCCTGTTTATACACGGACTTTATTATAATGTTATTACTGATATATAAAGAACCGCTATTCAAATATCAGGAAACTGCATTTTTCATACTAAAGGGTAAAATGATGTCGCCATTTCCTGTATGTATTTAAATAAGATATGTTTCCACAATTAATATTTTTAGGGACTATTTCTCAACGTCATGAAATAGATTAAATTTGTACAGCGTTATATGAGCTTAATATGTGTTTTCTGTTTCCTTAAAATTGATGAAAAATTGTCAGAAGGTAATGAGACCAGTATCCATTACTGCAATTATACAATAAAAATACAGGGACAATCCCACTGCTCATATAATATGATTAAACCTTGTTTAGGGGCATGAGGCAAACAGAGTTACTTTCAAATGTTAAAGATGCACTCTCACACTTTGGATGTTTTGACAACTTTTTTCATTTTTAGGCCAGAAGAGCTTATGCGATGGTAATGTGTACGTAGTATGTGCGTCTGTAAACAATCCTCGTTAACATGATACAGCCTTCAGTTTTGATTGTATCTTGATGAAACTTGTACAGTATCTACATATCCACTAGAGCTCGGTTCCTTTCGAAAACCAGCCAGATCCGCCCATGCATGCCAAGATTATGGACCTTGATAATAATAAAAATAGTGTGTTAGTAAACAATTGCTCGGTAACACGATACAGTCTTCAGTTTTGATTGTATCTTGATGAAAGTTGTCCAGTATATCCATTAGAGCTCAGTTCCTTTCAAAAATCTGATCTGCCCATGTTTCCTGGATTATTGGCCTTGAAATTATTAGATGATGGGCCTTGATAGTATAAAAAATGCTATTTTGTAATAAATGCTTGCGAATATGATACAGTTTTCAGTTTTGAGTATTCAGATACCCATAAGGGGTTGGTTCTTTTCGAAAACAGTGATGTTGACCACACAAACCCAGCCAGTAGAGCATAGGCCCTTTTGGGCCATTTCTTTGTTTTGGATTGGTACCATCCAATCTTTGCGAAAAATGCATGGAAACCAGTAATATAAGACTACTGACAAAAAATTCAATTGCAGACTTTTTTATTTAAGTGAAAACATTGATGTTTTATGCACTTTTCTTAAACCGTTAGTAACATTAATCTTCGAAGGAAATATGAAATCTGGGATTTGATGTTTTGTCAGCAATCTTTTACCATTGGTTTGCTGATATTTACGCAAAAATTTGCTCATTCCAAGACAAAACAAAAGTTGTTAAAACGGTAAATCTGTGTGAGAATGCAGCTCTAAATGTTTTGGCAAACATGTTTTTGATTCGGCAGCACAATCAATCTTGAACATTGCTTGATTTTACTGCTGTATTAGAAATTACAGGGGTAACGGGGGATTTTTTTAGTGTTTTTATTGCTTTTTGTGATTCATACAGTCATACTTCATTCCCCAGGGCACAAGTTACAAATAGACAGAACAGGAAAATGATCATTTTAAAAGGTCAAGGACAATGCAAGTTGAACAATCATATTGTTCATGGCTTGTATTTTTGGTATATTTTGTTGCATATATGCTATAAAAACGTTGAAAGTTAAAAATAACTTCATAGTTGAAATGATGGCTTTGAATGGTTTTGTTAGTTGAGAAACAGCACTATTAAGAAATATGTTAATGGTACATTATTATTTTAATCATTTTTAGATATTTGTATGAAAATTATTATCTTATTTTGTACATGAGACCTTTTAAACAGTTATTTATAATTTAACAATGTGTAAATGATCAAAACTTAAAGCTGCACTTTCACAGATTGTCATTTTAGACACTTTAAAAAATTTGTCTCAAAAGCTGATTTGGTTATCATTCCTTTAATTCAGTCATATTAGATAATTCACAATAGAACCAATCAAAATGTTTGGTAAGTCTGCCGAAAAGTTCATTTACATTAAATTGTTCGTAATGCTACTATACCCATAAAACATCATTTTAGCCATAAATATGACAAAATGCTTATATCACTTAAAATTGGGTCTATGCAAAAAATGGTCTATTTATAGACCAACAATAAAAGAGTGCCGGTAGTCAAAACGATCAATTAGTGAGATTGCAGCTTTAAATACACCTTTTTAAGTCCGCTGTAAAATTCCAATGGATTGCCTCAATCTTTAAAGCTAACATACTGTTTAATTGACAGCCATACTTTTTGTTTAAAAGTGTCATGATATGTTTGTACAATGTGTTTATATAATTCATTAAAGAAGTCAAAACAAATTTGTTTATCTTGTAATTTGTTTTCTATTATTTAAATGACCCAGACGAAAATTGGGAACGTCAGTGCTAGTTCTTTTACTGCTAATATCCAATGAAGTTTCTATTAGTGTAGCAGCAAGGAGGATTTACATTAAGGATGCATCATATAAACCAAATTATACATTCATATGCACAACATACAGGCGCGTAGCCACCTATACGTGAATACGTGGCTGAAAAAACATGGTTCTGAAAAAAAAACCCACCGAAGTAGCAGTATGCGAACTTGACTACATGATCCAAAAACTGGTTATTTTCCAGTACAAAATAATGCACATCGAAACGCCCAGAATGCACTAGATTGCACCATGGTTTTCAAAATTTTCTGAGGGGGGCATGCTCCCGAACCCCCAGCACATTTATGAATCCACATGAATAGAGGGGTAGCTACGCCCCTGACATTATTGAAATCAGAGTGTGGCTAAACAACACTTGTATGATTATCTTAAAGAAAGTACATTGAAAATATTCATTTGATTCATTTATCTTTTTATAAATATATGTTGCAGTACATAAAATACGTTATTTTTTTATAATTGTTCACCCATGTTGAATTTTATTTGGCAAATTTATTAGAGATTTATATATTAAGAAACTCAGTTTTTTAGTATGTGAATGGTTTGGACCGGCTTCTTCAGCCGCTAAAGGGATATGTTTATGACATACTTTTTTAAAACTTTCTAACTTGAGTTTTTTAGTGAATTTAAGCGAAGCGTACAGGGTTTTGAAAATGCATCTTTTACTTGGATTTTATAGCTTATTATTACGAAATAAAGTATTGTGAATCAAACTAAGTGTTAAAGCTAAGCTATTGATGGCTGGAACCCTCAATGTTTATATGTGCTAAAATATATAGTCTTTGAAGTCCAAAATTTTGAAATGCGTTACAAACACGATTCAACAAAAGGCTGTTGCACAATCAGTTGATTGACATAATCTTCGAGTATGTGTTATCTGCACCGGCTTGCGCCCATCTTTTTTTAAAAATGCAATTGAAGTATAAAAGAAAATCAACCTGGTTACTATTATTTCTGCAAATTCAGTACCAAGGAGTAAAATAAATATAAGTGTTCAGATGCATTACGAGAAAAAGATATGTCTGGTGTTAAAACATGAGAGAGTCTCTTTAAACAGAAAAGTTTTGGCAGATAGTCAGATGATCGTAATTGTATAAATAATAGCTTTTAAACGTTGTCATTCCTGTTCATCAGAGGTCGGATGATAAATATAATGCATAGCATCATCGCACTGGAGTACGAGAACGTTGTATAGAGAGTATGTTTAAACTGAACATGCGTCTGTTTATTTCGATGTCCTAAAACGTTTAAACTTTTTAAAGGAACTATAACATTATGAAACAACAATTCTGATTACAGAAACTCATTGGCTCAATCTTTCCACATCCGCCCCTCCTTCAGAACAGAAATTGAATGGCTTAAAATGTTGGGCCGGGGTAGGTGTACTCCTCTAATTTATAGTCCGAAATAGGACATTTTTATCTTAATATTGTATTTTCCCCGATATTGACTAAGAATGTATAAACGGACGACTGACCCCCCTCCTCCCACTGAATCTGCAATTGAGTACATGCATTAATACCGTCTCCGTAGCCTACTGGTTAAGGTGTAGCCTATTGAAGTCGTAGTCGTGGGTTCATTCCATGGTCCATTTAGCTCGATCCCTTTGCCGCGTGATGCCTGCCTCTCGGTACTTTAAGGATGAAAGTGGTTTAGTGGTGTAGGTTTCTGCTTCTTACCCATGACTATGTGGGTTCGATCCCTACCAGGTGTACTATCTCATGGATGGCCTCTCAAAAATGACACAGTAACAGTTTCTAGCCAGGAAACGGACTCGAGAGTGATTTTATCAGCTAATCACCTTTAGCAAAATCGAGCTTGTTTATTTTAGTTAGATTTAACCAATGAAAGTTGTACCCCTTCATCGGTGCTTTGAAAAATAATTAAAAGACCCTGTTTGAAGCAAGTGCTTGCGCTTTCACGGGTAATCCTTGACCGAGTGGTCTTAAGGAATACATTCAGTGTTCTCTAACATTAAAGTCGATTAAAATTTCAATATTATAACCAAGTACCACCAGGAAGTATCTTTGGAAAATGCAAAATTAAGCAAACAGTTTGATTTTTTAGATATGCATTTTGATAAAAACAGTTTTCTGAAAAGGAATAATAAAACTACCCATCTGACGCAGTTGTATATCATAAAACTGCTTTAGATTACACACAAGTTGAAAATGCCGATGGTATACGCGAAATCAGGTAACAGTTAACATCTTGCATTTGTTATTTTCTTGAATATTCTATCAATATTAAATTAATTAGCAATTATATGATGACATGTATATATCCCAACTTTTTTTAACCCAGCAGCTGTAATACTGTGGAAATCTCCAACTGGTGATTTCTCCAACTTCTGTGTTCTCCAACTTCTGTATTCTCCAATTGGTGAATATTATCAATAGAAATTGACTGTGGAATTCTCCAATTGGAAATTTCTCCAATTAGAGAACCGTTTTTACAAAATCATAATTTTTGATTTTTTTTTTTAGATTTTAATAAAGTTAATAACTCTAGTACTCAAAACATAAATAGAAATGTAATTTTCTGTTCCAAATTGTAATATTTGATTTTTTTTCAAATTGCTGATTTTTCCCCCGTTTCGTCTCATATGGAAAATTCTCCAATTGGAGTTTGCCAAAACCCCGCGGGGGACCTAAAATCCAATTGGTGGCCAACGGGAGAAATCAATTTTGGAATTAAAATTTTCATATTTCTTAAAACTTTTTTTTTAATTTTACTTCAAATATTTTTAATTTAATGGACAAACTCTCTATGTGTCGCTTTTGAAGTTGATATCTAAGATAATAAAAAAACTAAGTTTGCAAGTAAACCGGATTTGCAAACTTATACCGGATGCTGTTGTAAGCACATGTGAACAGTAAAGGCATCCGGCGTATGGAATGAATTAAACTATTAACGAAAAGTAAAAAACTGTACCGTAAAATATGTTTGTTTGACAGAAATACGCCAAGCGTGTCCAACTTCGTAATATCTGACAAATTTATCGGCTGGTTATGTGTTGATCTGTTAACATAACAAAAGAAAATGAACGCAGCCGCAAACAAGTTAGAACTTCAGAGATTGAATGGAGTAGATAGTAATGCAGACGAATTTGGAGCAGGATGTGAAAGCACGGACGTTAAAGATGATGTCGCAGTGGACATTTATGTTAACGACGGAAGTGCCAGTCACAGTGGTGACTATGAATCTGGTTCTAATGATTCTAGCTCAACAAGACCGGAAGCGGTAAGAGAGACGTGGTCAGGGCGGTTTGAGTTTCTCCTCTCTGTTGTGGGTTACACAGTGGGGCTGGGAAACATTTGGAGGTTCCCGTATTTTGTGAAGCGTAATGGCGGAGGTATGTATACACACTATTTCAAATATTATTAGAACAGAATGCATATAAATATATTGATATAACTTAGGAGCAGTTTTGTTTCTGGATTTAAAATGCAATACTTATTACTTAAAACACATGTTATTTAATAATCTGTACGAACATTGAGTCTCAAGTAATATTATTTTAAAAAATAACCTTGTTGCAGGTGTTGCTTTGATTCCTTTCCTGCTATTTCTGGTCTCGTGTGGAGGACCTCTTTACTACATCGAGGTGTGCCTTGGTCAGTTCTCTGGAAAGTCCCCCGTTAATGTCTGGGATATATGTCCGTTATTCAGAGGTTCGTTGTAAAGAGTGTGTTGTCATCAGTATTTCCATGCTTAAAAGTATTTGTCATGACCGATTGGGTATATAGTATTATATATTTTACTTGACTTTTGCTTAGGATAATTATTGTTTCAAAATATATAGCTGTTATAGGAAATATTAACTGCTAGTCTATACGTAGTTAAAAATTTAATAAGACAATTATTGTTCGACCAGATAATTACAGTACTAAGTGAATTGACGTCCTAAAATTAAGCCATTTTAAATATCAAAATATACTAGTACTTCAAATCAAAATTAACTAATTTAAAATTGATTTCGTAATCGTTAGTTAGTCATAAAACAAGACTGAAAATAAAGCTTAATTTTGCAATATAATATATCTTAAGTCAGTTGTACTTGAATGATGGCCCTTGACTTGACAGAATCACTTGATAAAGTAATTTGAATCAATTTCTGGTAAAATTCCTGTACTTTTATAACAATGTATGCTGAAATAAACTAGCCAAGAACACGGGACACATAGCATCACAATAGTTTCTTGTCCTAGAACATAAACACTAAATAAGTTTTATTGGTACATTTTGTGGCTACTGCTTTTTTCCAGGAATTGGGTTTGTGATGGTTGGATTATCCCTTATGTACATCTGGTACTTCGGGGCGTGTTTTGCCTGGGTCATCTACTACCTTTTTCACTCCTTTCATCCTAGGCTTGCTTGGGCCACTTGTGGTCAGCCTTGGAACACGGATTTGTGCATAGGTAAAGTTTACATACTCTAGAAAAATAGACTTATTATTGTTGTAAAACTATTTTGTAATGTAAATGATCCTATTAAATACGCTTATTGTAAACTGCCCTTCGACTTGTATGCCCTTAGACGCTGAGATAAAACACAATTATTTTATATATAATAAGAAGTATGCTAGTGGTATTGACAAAAATACCTGCCGATTATATACTTATTTTAACCATTTCATTGCGCATGCCGGTATGCTTCACAATTATATCAATTATTTGCTTAGTAATGTGATTATGTTTCGTAGATTTCTAGCGACCAAATTATTTCAGATGCATCAACGAATTTGACGGAAAAGAAGTTGCAGCTGGCATCAAACATATCTGCTAAATTTAAATTTTCTACTTCGGCCACAGAATTTTGGGAGTAAGCGAAATCTTTATGTATGAGAGCACAATGAGTGTATTACACACGTTTTATTAACTGTTTAGTATTTACACGCTGTTTTGACGAAATATACAAAAAGAAAAGTGTCGATACGTTGCTTATATTTTCAACCAAAAGCAAAACTCAGAGCAATTGGCAGTTGTTACTTCGTAAACATCTTTTTACGAACGTTACGACTACCGTCAATTGTACAATATTCTGACAATCTTGTTAATGTAACATAACGCAAGTGGAAACTAAATGACATTTGCAATTTAATTGATTAAATTCTCTTTTTTCAGTTTTATTTATAATAAATGTATCACATGTGCTACTAAATACTCTTAAATGTCGCAAGCTCACATACGAGTTCCTTTAGTCTAAAACAGAACATGTTTTCTAAATTTATATAAATTTACAGGTTTTAATGAAACTCGACTGTTTAAATGTTAAATCTATCATAAACGGTTTTGATGCGTTTTCAAGTGAAAAGCCTAAAATAAAAAATAAAAGAGAACAAAGATCATTTAATAGAAAAACATAATACCTTTTGTTTTGTATGTTTAGATACAGATGCTATAGTTTATGTTTATGTCTTTTTTTAAACGTTCTCTTTCGCATTGTTTTATGTTGCATGCGTTTCAATAGTACACGTATAGGTCTTCAAAACAACGCTAGCTAGTCTTTGAATAGAGTAATTGAAGCCTTTGAAACAAGCTAAGTATCGACACATTTAACGAAGATCTTAATACTCAGTCTTATTCAGCTCAACGCTCAGGACAGAAAGGTAGGAACGTATAGTCTAGTTACTTTTGTGTAGGAAACAACGATCGATAGAGACAAAAAGAAATAAATCATGGTTACAAATGCATGGTAAAAATTGACATTTGCATATTTTGCGAAGCATTTTGCCTCAACATTTTGCAATCATAGATTTTTGAAAAAAATATTTTTTACATAATCTTCTCCAATGTATTTTGACACATTGTGATTTGTTTTTGTTTCATTGTATTGCTTGGATACATTGAATTAATTTATTCTCAATTAGTTTAACTGACCCCATAGGCATCGTTCTCGCTGTCAAGGCCACAGAAGTCAAATTTGCTTTTTCTATTTATTCATTCGGGTTGTTTCGCAGGAACAATGCACTGGCCAAGTCGCGTGGTATAGACGACCTAGGATTTGTTCAGTTGCACCTGCTTGGTTGCCTGGCACTCGGATGGCTTGTGGTGTACCTTTGCCTCTGGAAAGGTGTCAAGTCACTTGGAAAAGTGAGTAAAATATTTGATTCAGATTTTGTTTTTTAAATTATCATGTTAAATTCGCATACAGTTCATTAGGCTAGTCGGCTGTTTTATGGGGATGTATCACTTCGAGATCCTTGTTTACAGAGACCAAAACTTTAAAGCGATCATGTAAATTCACACAATGAATGTGATGTGATCAATGATATCTTTTTTACGTTGTTCAATATTTATAATTATAACAGTACTTCTTTCAAAATGTATTATTGAGTTGATATGACTGATACAACGTTTCCATACACGTATACATATTTCAATTTCGAATCGTAACAATACAACGTTTTTAGGTTGTGTACGTGACGGCGACATTGCCTTACGTATTACTGACTGTGCTCCTGATTCGCGGCGTGACTTTGGACGGTGCAGTTGATGGAATTAAGCACTACATTTATCCAGACTTAAGCAAACTCCTGAAAGGACAGGTGAAACAATTCTATTACAATTATAATAATTATTGTATCATCGGTTCTGTTTCCTTTTGGTATTATCAAACGATTACTGTTGGGAAAAGAATGATGATTGTTTAATTATCCTGGCAGTTTTGCCGAAAGTTTGATGGCAAAAACGCGTCATTATAGCATTTATGTAATCAGTGCCTTTTGTGCCATTGGAATTTGTTAGGGCTTGTAACAGAAGAATCGAGTTATAGTTATTAATATCACTACGGTTTATCAAACATTTTGTTTTAGCACGTTAAGCGTATGCTTTCTTTCTTTGAAACTGTATCTTGTATTAGTTTTAAAACAAAATCACAAGCGCAAACTATTCATAATCGAGTTTATTTTGTAAGCCAAACTTCTAGTAAAAAATATCTGAGTTCACATCAATAATTATTGTAATAATACACGAGCACATGCCGCGAGTTGCTTATTTAATCAAAGTGTTTGTGGTGAAGTTACTGTTTTGTACCATGGCAACGTTAAGTAACTAAAGTGTGTATCAGTATGTATCGCTGTATTTTATCCGCACGATACTAATTTCACTGTTCAACACTACCACTGTTAAAGATTTAATGTACAAAAGAAAACAAAGAAAGCATTTAAAGCTTGATGTTATTAATCTGCTAAACCAACAGTTATGGATTGAGGCTGCGGTGCAATGCTTCTATTCGCTGGGACCGGCATGGGGAGGTGTCATCACTATGGCTAGTTTCAACAAGTTCAACCATAACGCATTCAGGTAGCAGTAGACTCCTTTGTTTAAATCCCTTTACATGCTATATGTATTAATTTAGGAAAGAAAAGTCATTTGTGTTCGGATATACTTAGTAATATCATAAATTATAAATATTCTAAAAGTAAAATTGATGTCCTTATCAACATTATTTTTGTCTTTAAAGTATTATAAAGCACTTTTTTAATATATTGGGTATATTATGATAGGACGATTTTTTTGTGACCTGTATCACGTCGAGTTAGGTGTGTAAGCACGTATCCGCCGAGACCGCAGGTCGAGACGGATACATATTTACTTACCGAATGAGACGTGATACAGGTCTCCAGAAAATCGCACTATCGTAATATTCCATTTATAACATACCTGCCTATCTAATTATTCCTTTTTAATTTTCGATTTCGATTCATCTGTCAATGCCAAAATATGGAATGGCTTGCGCGTATGAATGTGTTACGTACTCTTGTGTTGTTTTGAAGTCAAGGGAGGTTACTACAGCGAAACGAAGTCAGAAATTACAGAATTATTTTTATTGAGCAAAACAAGATGGAATTATTTTACATCTTAGCAAAATTAACAAATTGCTTATACAAAAACAATTATTAAATGTCACAGCACTAAAAGGGAGAAGAAAAAATACGGTACTTATTTTACGAGTATACACTAATCGTCATATCATGTAGACGTAACGCGGCCATTTTTTCACAAATTGAATATTCGTGGGATTATTTGACGATCAATTAATGCAGAATTGAAAGAAGTTCGTGAGTCAATCGCTATTTCTATCGATGACGCGAATTTGCCTTCTTTGTATTGGCGAGCCGCTCATGTTGATGATAATGTTATATGAACTTCTTATGAACTTCGAAATGGCAAACAAAAGGTTGTCTAGACAAATTGGAAGTTTTCTCTGCTTCGTGGCTATCCTCATGTTTTTGAAGAACCAAGTTCCTGAATATTTACATGCTTCTTGAGCAAAAGTAGTTCCGAGGCTACACACGGTACTCGCATTATACGGAATCAGAAAACGACAGTATGGTGATACACAGTTTTTAATAGGCATGCTGTATTTTCACTATGGGATATGGAAAAGGAAATTGATAGGCATATAATAAAATGAATTATCACTTATCTTGGAAAACATAAAAGCCTAAAAACAACGTGTTAACCAATTGCTTTGTAGCTATATTTTGAATTATTGATAATTTTCAGGGATACGATGATCGTTTGTTTTGCGGACGGGTTTACGGGCTTTTTTGGAGGACTGGTTGTTTTTTCAGTTCTTGGGTTCCTTGCCAAGGAAATTGGCGTCTTAATTGACGACCTTCCATTTTCAGGTAAGGCTATTGATAGATTTATTAGTGCAGGTTGATGGAAATCTTGGATTGAAATGTTTGGTTTTAAAGTGTTCAAACAGACGAAAGAGTTTTGTCATTTAGCCTAATTTGAGCTGCTTTATCAATAATAAAATCTCAAAACGAATATTCATTTTCTGTAAGTTGTGTTATAAATGTATTATACTAACCGGATTAAGTCAATAATATGTTTCATCCAATTTGAGATCATATGTTTTAGAAATTGTGACACTTATAGGTTTATGTATGTTTATCACTTTAACTACAACTCAAAAATGCATTGCCTCTATTAATTTATAACAATTAACTAATGGATCACACACCGTAACTGTATTGTTGCAGGTGCCTCCCTGGCGTTTATTGCCTACCCGGAAGCACTAAGCAGACTTCCATTACCGAACCTCTGGGCAGTCCTCTTTTTCATTACTCTCATTTTAGTAAGCGTCGACACAACGGTACGTTGATAGATAGATACCATTTTATTTGATTGTAAAAGTAAACCGAAATATTGCCCACCTATTTAAGTTGCTTAACAAGCTACATGATGATAAAAGAAGTATGTCCCTTCTACAAATGACAATTTTCAGTATAACCTCAATAACCGTTATATATAAGTTTTTGTTAGGAAGCGGTATGTTTGGTTTGTACAAGATTTTATTCCGCTATTTACGTGGACACCAAATGTTGATTCATCATATACTGCCACGTTTTTGAATCCTTTCTGAATTAGCACTTGGAAGTACTTATTGTTGGTGATCCATTTTAAAAGTTCGTATTCATCAAACATAACTGAACATTGACAGATACGGTCCAAGTGATATCTTTGTTGTTTTTCATTGTCCACTATTCGGTTTACATCAGTGTGTTTCATTGTATTACTTAGCATTCATTCGATTAACAAATTGAATAACTCATTTACTTAAACATGCTATGCATGTTGTTTTCATCGGGTTAATACTTACACTTAATTTAGTTTGGGACGTTTGAAACGGTAATAAATGCGATCGTTGATTATGATTTCCGGCGGCTCCATCGATATCGCATCCACATCACCTCTCTTCTTACCGTCCTGATTATTGTCGGCAGCATTCCTCTGTGCACTTCGGTAAGGACATAAATTATCAAACATTGACTGTTGATGATGAATGTGTTTTGGTAAACCGTAAAATTGTGTAGTATATTTCATTCAATGAAACTCATATTAACAATACGGCGTTGAAAAGAAATATCAGAGCGTGTACTACTAAGTTGATTCTATTAAATATACTCGTATTTTTCATTTAAGGAGCTCAGTCGTTATCTACATAAATTTCCCTATCATAAATATGACAATTGAACTTTCACATATGTATGCCTTATTTGACTGTGTTAAATACAAAGTTGCTAACATATGATTTAATTTTTCAAAAAGCAAAGGTATTGTTGTATTAAGAAAACATGGATTTCTTAACCAAACTTTTGAATATTTTATCTATATAACGTAAAATGTTGTGATAGCGAAACAGGCAAAATCATACGATACCACCACCCGTGTTCCTTTTTTCATACGCAGATTAGTTTTTTTAACAGTATGCTATGGAATTTTGTTATCAATACTGATAATCATGATGACGCTTTCGCAATTGATACAATTCATACCGGGGTAATTTTCCAGGGAGGATACTACATCTTTATGTTGACCGACTGGTATATCGCAACCTTCAACATCGTGTTCGTTGCCCTGTTGGAGACGATTATCATTTCTTGGATATACGGTAAAGTGGGAAGAAAGAAAAATGACAAATTATTGTATACTTGCTAACGTTATGTGATTGAGTATAATAAATCTTTTGATATGGACGATGAAATACTTTTCGCAATACACACCCTAATGCTGTGCCCCATGTCATACAATACCTAACGTAGCACTAGTGCGCATTTATGCGCAAACCAAAACATGATAAAAGGGAAAACTACTACGTATTTTAATTGATATTTTCCTATTGAATATAACGTCGATGCTTGTGTCAAATTAAATCGTGATTAGTTAACACAGGTAACGCGAGTTGACAACAACCCTCCAAAGTGACGGTCGAAAATGTTGATAATTTGTTTTTGTATGGTAAAGTCTTATAAACAAAACTGATATTTGATTTGATTATATTCTTACTAATAATAGTAAGTATTTAACATCACCTCCTTCATTTAGATGAAAGACAAAACTGTTTGTTTTCTCATGGCACCTACCATTATTTTGCTTAAAGTAAAACAAAAATTCTATGAACAGGACCATAACTCTTTTTCCATAACGTAATACGTATAAATGTGTTGTTTGATACATACTCATTCAAACCAGTGACGTAGCTAAATGGTGCAGAGACATTTCTAATTTATTTAAAACAAACGGATTAATTGTGTAAGCACTTACCATTGTTATCAATGGAAAACATCAATCAAACCGAGAAGGCTTTTTCCTACAGATTGATTAAGTTTGTGCTTTATTGCGATTCTCTTTTCAGTACGTGTGTAAAAGAATATTCATCTTTTTTCCAGGTGCAAACCGTTTCAGCGAAGACATCGAGATGATGACAGGCAACCGACCGCCTCTGTTAGTCCGAATAGTCTGGTCATTGGTTATACCGATATTCATATCCGTAAGTAGCTCGTGATTAAAGTTGCAACGAAATCTAAATCTGTTCTGAAACCATCGGGTTACCCTGAAGATATGGGAATACATACTGTTGTTAATCATACGTTTGTATCGACAGTGTTTCATTGGTAAAGCGAACGATCGGCGGAGCATACTTGATATCATATTTCATGGGTTGGGGTTTTCCCCTACTCATTTGCATGATCTAGAAATAGCGCACAATTTATATGCTATTTCACATATGAGTAGAAGTAACTAAAATAAATCTAGTAAAATACTTTCGGTATCATCTATTTCCGGTATAAGTATCACTGATTAATTGTCCGGAGGCAGCTCTTATATGATGTTTTGCTCGTTTGTTTTTGAGATAAAAATGTCAAGATATAGTCATCCCCTTGATGTAAGCGGCGACACAGTTACAACAGTTTTAAAATATGCCATTACTCCGAAATTATTCAAAATGTTCAAAAGAAACATTGGAACAAATTTTGCCACAGACAAAACGCACATGTAATGCTAATAAATATGGATTTAGTACTTGTCGAGTTAGTCCCTTGTTCAAATAAACAGACTAGCGTCGCACTCATTCAGCGATGCTCCTGTTTTTATTTCTGACTTACTCTAAATTACGATGTAAAGATATTTTATGAACAAGTATATGAATATTTGATATATTGTGACTTCATATTATTTTGGTATTAACAAGCCTTTAATGTGTCGAGAAAGAAATAATAAATATATGTAAATATAAAACCAAAAAAATATATTTTGTCCGATTGCAGTTGAGCAGAAATAGAAAATATTTTTTCAAGTAGTTTTTTTTACATACTGCATGTTGTTATTAGTAGGCAATATCTTTTTAAATGATACTGAGGTTACTTTGGGTCGCCAGGAAGCAAAATATAACATTACCAACGGCTCGATGATATCTTTTTTTTTAAATTATTGGGCCTGTATCCGACAACATACGTTTAGACTTTGTTTGTTTGTCAATGTATTGCACCATCATCATATTAACTGATGTGTATGAATACCACTTTTATTGTTTAGAAAAAAAAATCATTCAGATTTATAACGGTGTGATCAGTGCGAAAACACAATTATTATCTGCAATTTGATCCATGAATATCTTTGACATGTGATCTTTTCATTTATGCTAAGCTTTTTGTTAATAAAGTGATTGCCTTTTTGCCTGAAATATTATACTCATTATGGTCATACATTTGATATGTCTTATAAGTAAATTATACATTTTCCATTAGACCATTCTGATTACCTCGGCGATCAACTTCGCCGCGCCGTCGTTCGGCAAGGGGGGCTACCAGTACCCGTACTGTGCTGTTGTGCTGGGTGACGTGCTCGCCTTCGCTCCGCTGATCAGCATTTTTGCTGTGGCAGCTGTTTTGGTGTTTATTAAAGGCACGGGCACATTAACACAGGTTTGTTTCCTCGGCTTAGATATTATTTAATATATCAAGGATAATTTTAAATTATAAGACAAAAATATGAATATGCTACAAATGTAAATGATAGAAAACTTAACGATACAAGACCGGTAGTCAAAACTTGACTTTAAACTTGACAAAACTTTAAACTGGTTTAACCCCCAAGTAAATTTACATTTTACTGACCGTTCCAAGGCGGAACAACTAACAATTCTTGATAAACGTACCCATTTTTTATTTAAGTAATGAATTGCGTTCATATCCCCGATAATGACATGAACCCCGCAATTCATTCCTTATATTTACACCATTAGTTCAACATTTTATTCAAGAAACGTAAAAAAATACTTCATTTCATTTCGGATTACCATTCAGTAATGCTTTCTTACCCATTCTGTAAATAGGACGACCCGACTGTTACCTGAAACATTTTTTTTCAAATGACGTCATAATAACGCGGGAAAAGATCAACAACTTGAAATCACTTTTAAACTTAAAATTGAAACACTTTTGGCAACAAAACGTCTAAAATATAATAACTTAGCACTTTCTAAAATGTTGATTTATATTCTACGGGACATGCTGACACAATACAATCACTAAAAAGATCAATAGTTTTCTTGTATTTTGTTATTGAAAGGCAGTTCATTTAAGGATTGGAAGTTGAGGTGTAAATATATATAGTATGAATGCACTGCGCTATTTGTGGTGTTTTGTGCTGTTCTTCCAAGTTGTTTGTGAATTTTTGTTTTTATGTTCTATGTCTTTGGCGTTAACCCAGTGCCATTAAACTGGGTTTATGTTTAAATTTTTTGCTGCTGAGCTTGTTTCTGTAGCTTTCCACATAACTATTGAGATATAATCCATGTTAATAGACACACAGAAAGAGCACACACGGCACTGAACAGGAAACACATAGAGACCACACACGCATCAACACAGCTTTATCATTGAAAGATGAGATTATCGCCTAAGCGGTCAGTGAAAAACGCGTTCATTCTGACATGAGTTCAATTGGTTTTTTAAACAAGTTTTTTATGCATATAAACTCAAACCTCATCTGAGCCAATACCATTTTATATACGATAAGAATAAAGCAAGCCAACCATAGAAGCAAAATAATTGACCATATAGCAGAACGAAAAAAAACAAACTGATGAAAGTGTAACAAATGTAGGATTTATCTTTCTCTAGAAAACAACCAAGGCCGGAGCTCAATCCATTTGTTCTTGTATGTTCAGCAACTATTTTGGGCGTACCGATATGGGTTTTGTCCATACGTCGATTGCTTTCCAAACTTATCCCGACCAAAGGCATTAGCACACTATTTACATTAAAGTATACAAAAACCAGAACATCCTTTTAATGTTTCAACCTAAGCTTTTTATAGTCATACTATTTCGCATCATTAGAAATGACAAATTAATACCTTTTACAGAAAGTCTGCCAGCTAACACGAACTTCTAAAGGATGGCGCCCAAACGACAAGAAAGCCGAGCAGACATTCAACAACAAGTCCTATACGTACCGGAAAACACTTCTAGAAAGAATCAAATACGATGTGATAGGGTGGCCGTCGAACTCTTAGCAGCATAAGATTCTATTGTATGACCATTATGGTCATTTTATGAAGTCAAATGTGTGTTGGTGTCTTGGGGATTTTATTAAAGAAGTTGCTAAATTTACTTAATAACATATACTATCGTATATCAATGCCTGGGTTATTATGATTGTATATATGAGTGTTTTGTTTTAATAGCCTACACGTCTATATACATGTTGCTGTTGATGAATATTATTGACTTGCTATCATCATCCATTTTCCTTACTGAGCATACGATTGATCTGGTGGTATAAAGATTGTTGGTTCGTGAGCATCAGCAGTACCTTCTCATTACCTCTCAAAAGTACACTAGTACTCCGTAGTATTCCGATTTCATTTGACAGAGAGTTACTTCAAAAGGAAAAAAAGTGTGCCAACATTTTAAATATTTCCATTCACAAATGTTTTGTGGCTTCTTAATTTGACATGATTTAAAGATAGTAACATAAACTTAAATTCGCTTCCTAATTACAATTAAAGTGCTGAAAGCGTTGAAGAGTTCTGATTTGTTTAATAATAATTATGTTCACAGGTAATAACAATCGAATCCAAAACATCTTTTGAGTGACCTGTGCCTGTCATAGTAAGAATAAGAAATGTTAATTGATGGGTTTATAATACAATTAGAAATTGACAACGGGTTGGCAGTCAAGTACTACTGCTTCCAGTTGGGAAGGTGTTGCAGATAGGAAATCCTCATTCATTTGTTATATCTCTCCCAGGTTAAGAAAGGGTACGAAACGTTATATTCACTTTCACATTTTCGTCTTCTTTTTGTACCAGCCGATTTGTAACGGCGGTTTCTTGACATACGGGGACAACACGGGCCCACGCTGTTAGCTTTTACCCAGACAGAATGGTTTCTCCAAAAGCCTTAGAATTCGTGTATAAATGAGTTCCTGATTTTGAATATGATTTGGAAAATCTACATTAACGATAGCTGTGATTTAACTACTTCATCATTATAATTGTGTTCATCATCGTCAATTTTATGTAACCTGTTTGCTTATCTAATGCCTTTTTAATTCGAATTAATCTCGCTTTAAATCAATTTTATCAGGGTAGGCAACACTCAAATATTGTGCATCACACCGCAAGGGATTTCCTCCCTTCCACTGAGCAAATATGGTTTTGTCCCTTTTCCAATTGTTACAATGTACCAAAGTTGAAAGTTGACACAACGATTTACTATTGCTAATGAAAACACTCTTTCTGTAAAATGAATATGGGCTATTCCACAACAATACCTATATTCAAGTATGATTTAAATGAAGATCTTAAAATTTGATATTTAGACAGCCAAAACATTTTAGGTTAATCTTCCTGTTTTCAAACAATGGTATCAATCATATATGAAGAAATGTGACGTCGTTCAAATAAAATGCTAAAACTTGAGGTCATTTAAAAAAAACCATCTATAACGCATAAAATATAATTTGTGGATTGCTCAAAGATATAAGTTACCAAATATTTTCGAATGCTTGAAATCTATTTTATTATTTTGGCATACATCTCCAATCCTCTTTGCAGTGTCATTTTGCAGTTTTGTATATGTTCGAGAATTAAAAAAATGCATGTTACTGATGATTTGTTCAATTTCTCTTTTCACTCTGTTAGGGCCTTGGTCCCTATCCCCGGTTACAATTTGACCACATCCTTAAGACTGCTGGAGCGTGTATCTCACATACGCAGCGACCCTGTTTCATTGCAAAATTAAAAAAGTGTCATTATTTGTAAAATATGTTATGTGTGTTCTATAACGTTTTACATTCGTTGCTTATTTCATGGAATTCTTTTTTTATGTCTGATAAATGTCAGTTTCCCTATCAGCAAAATGTCAACCTTAGGGCTGAAAGCTGCACTCTCACAGATATACCATTATTACAACTTTTTTTTATTTTTTGTCTTGGAAAGAGCAAATTTTTAAATAAATATCTGCAAACCAATAATATATGATTGTTGACAAAAAATCAGATCGTAGATTTACATATTGCCGTTCGAAAATTAATGTGTTATGGCTTAAACCGTTAATAATTGTTTAAGAAAAATGCATTAAGCATCAATTTTTTAACATAAATATAAAAATCTGCGATCTAATGTTTTGTCAGCAGTCTTATATATTCTTTATCGCAACGTCAAATTTTATGCACGTTAATAAACGCTTGAATGGCTGAAATACACAAACGAAGTCCTAAATCATGACAATGTGATTTCATTTGGGGTTTGCGATGTCTGCCATTTTGGCGTGAATTCTGGCGTCGGTCACATGACAATTCAAACTATACATCATGATGTACAAAACACGATTATCTATGTCCGTAAGGCGATGTCAACATTGCCATGTTTAAACATTTGCTGTTAACTTAACAAGGCAATGGAAGCATTAAATTGTTGAAACAGTTGTTGTTCAACTGAAACAAGGCGATGTCAACATCAAATTGTTGAAAAAGTTGTTGTTCAACTGAAAAATGCGATGCAAACATTAAATTGTTGAAACAGTTGTTGTCCAACTGAACGAGGCGATGTTTACATTGAAATGTTGAAACAGTTGTTGTTCAACTGAACAAGGCGATGTCAACATTAAATTGTTGGGGCAGTTGTTGTTCAACTGAACAAGGCGATGTTAACATTAAATTGTTGGAACAGTTGTTCTTCAACTGAACAAGGCGATGGCAACATTGAAATGATGAAACAGTTGTTGTTCAACTGAACAAGGCGATGTCAACATAAAATTGTTGGGACAGTTGTTGTTTAACTAAAACAAGGCGATGTCATCATTGAAATGTTGAAACAGTTGTTGTTCAACTGAACAAGGCGATGTCAACATTGAATTGTTGAGCAGTTGTTGTTTAATTAAAACAGGCGATGTCATCACTGAAATGTTGAAACAGTTGTTGTTTAACGGAAACAAGGCGATGTCAACATTAAATTGATGAAACAGTTGTTTTTCAGCTGAACAAGGCGATGTCATCACTGAAATGATGAAACAGTTGTTGTACATTTGAAACGAAAGTGATTTTAAAACCATTGAGCCACTTGCCATATACGATTCGTTTGAATGTTACCGACATGTTACATTATTCCATTTGTCGTCTTCCTCTGTTCTTTAAACTGGTATCCTGAGAGCATTTGGAACCACCAACATTGCTATTTTTCATTCAAGATTACACACGCATATACAATATCGTAAAGGGTGAAAGGGAAGGCAAACCAGTTTTCTGTGTATAACAGCCCGGTTTACAACCTTGAATGAAGAATACACGTATGCAAGCGTGTTTTTTTCAAGCCGCTCATTTATGCGGACCGACTGACCATAACTATTTTTCGTTTATAACAGTACAGTTTAATTTCCATAACCAACGTATAAGGGTTATATCCCTGTTGTTAATTAATTAAATTTAATTTCATCTTTTGCTTCTGTTTCAATACTGGTGAAAGCACTCCATGTTACCAACTTTGATGATATAACAAAGCCGAAAATGTTATAAGAAAGTACGCTTAGGGGCTTGATTAATATATTAGCACTTTCAACGAAGTAATCGTAAAAATAGTGTCACATCCAGTGGCTTTATTTATATTTAGCATTTTAATTGCCCTTGCGATTTCAGTTGCTGTAATTCTATCATCAAGCTCTTCAATCATCACATTGCGGCCCGATTTATTCATTTCAAAGTCATTTAAGAATGTCTGTATTATATCCGGGCCTTGATTTGAATTATCCGCTTAATCTTGAAAATAGTCAAAAAAGACTTAAAGTGTGGTCAGCCTGATTTTTCGATTTTTTAATTATTTTCCGAAATTCACTTGGCCTTTATCGACTTGAGCCATGCATTTGTTTCGTTTCTGAATTTTGTAGCTACAATTCGCGCTACCTACAGTATATTTATAGTTTTTTACTGCCCTTAACCTTTTCAAAGTTTGCTGGTGATCGGTTGAAAACATATCAAGAGGGTGCTTTCTTATGCTTTGAAGTGTGTATCATTACATTATCCACTAAACCAAGACTTCCTCTCCGTACATGAATATTAGTAACATGAGAAGTTGAGAACCAATCCTTTAGCAGTTAAATCTCAAAGAAAATTCGTAATAAGGTACTGTAGGACTTGAAAAGAATATGACTAGATAACTTAAGATAGTAACGCCTTAGCATTTCAACATTAAATAGTATTAACCAGAAAAAGAAAGTTAGTCGGTAATGGTTACGTCCCGTAATTTCACTATTGTTTGTCGCCTTTCCAATCAATTGTCGATTATAATTGATCATTGTCACAACAGTAGACTACACTGAGCAAACAACAGTTTAGGCATGTTATGGAAACTCATATTAAATATTGAAGTGCTTAAAAACTCAAATAATGCAATTGTTTAATTAATGCTCATTTCTCGTTTCAGATTCTTACTGACCTTTTAATAAAAGGTTATTAACTTAATCTCAATTTGACCTTGGTCCTTCATAAAGGAAAATGACTCAAGAAATAGTAGAAATGAAGAATATGTTAAGAGTGAAACTTTGCCATGTCATACAATGCATTGAAAATGGACGTACTCTAAATATTGAGGAGAAGATGAGGGAAACATATGAACTAATGCAACAGTTATCATTACTTACCTGCTTAGATGGGCCTTTGAATTGTGTAAGGCAAGCCATGGACTTGATGTTGCATGGTACTGATAGGATCGAAGACGTTTTCCACATAGAAGTGCCACTAGAGTGTGGAAAGAGAGGTCGACCGAAGTTTTTAATTCCTGTTTCAGTAATTGAGTTTTTGGTAGACAACAAATTTACAGTGAAGGACATTTCGAGATTATTAATGACCAGTGAAAGTACTATAAAAAGGCGACTTAAGGACTATAATATAAAGATCGGCAACACCTATTCTATTATGGAACAGGGAGAGTTAGAGGACTTGGTGAGGAACATCACCAACGAATATCCAAATGCAGGATATCGAACTGTCATGCGAGTTTTATCATCTAAAGGTATGTGTTTTGTATGGTAAACTCTGTGACTGATCACAGGAAGTGTTAAAATCATAATAGAAAAAGGGTATATTTTGTACTTACTAGTAATATTTGTAAGAATTTTAGGAGCATAATCCTTTAAAGATTGAATATACTTTGTTTGTTATTTTGGAAAAAAATGTCTGGAAAAGGCATGATTACTGAGAGCTTAAACTATATATACTTTTTTATTATTATGTATTAATTTTTTTTTTCAAATAAAATCCATTCTGTGTCTGATTAGTATAGTAACTGTCATGTCATATACAAATTAAACTGCACAATTTTTTTTTACTCAATTTTTTTCTTATGGACTAAGATGTGACATGTTTGAAATCATTTCTAAATACTAGGAAGAATCGAAGCCACCACATCCAGGAATCTAACCAAGGTTGCTGAATTGCCAGTCCATGACAATGGTAGTCATTCCAACTACGAAATTGGATGAATACTTAAAATAACTAATATATAAATATTGTATTGTTCAGAAGGTCCAAAATGACCTTATTGAAAATATGTGGGTGCTTTGTTTTTTATTAGAAATATGCTTTTCAAGTTTTGTTGTTAACTAGTCTTGGTTAAAAAAAAACATCTCGATTTAAAAGTAAGTGAAAACTGTACAGATAATATGCACACAGCAACATATTCATGCCTGGTAAATTTATTTTTATTGTTACATGTAGGTCACCGAGTGCAGAAAAAACGAGTGAGAGATGCCCTCAAATATTGTGATCCACAAGGTGTTCTGTTCAGGAGGTTGTTCTTGTCAGCTTGTAGAGTGCAGCGTAGAGCATACAATGTG
Source organism: Mya arenaria (assembly GCF_026914265.1). Lineage (NCBI taxonomy): Eukaryota > Metazoa > Mollusca > Bivalvia > Myida > Myidae > Mya > Mya arenaria. The sequence continues at coordinate 32,727,437 of NC_069127.1, read as the reverse complement.
CGTGCACCATTAGCATTGTGGCACATTGATGGAAATCATAAATTGACCAGGTATGATTTCCAGAAATGTTGAAGTGTTCCAGCCATTGAAATATGACTCTTGGACGAACAAGCCCAAATTCTTATACTATTGCTTTGTTAAACAAGGCCTGCTATATAAGATTGAAAATGTTAACAAGCCCAGAATACGTTTAACCAGTGCAGGGCTTGCAGACTTGTGTTAACTTTGACCACTGAGTATTCCAATACTTATAGATTCATTTTTGCCTTAATCAATTTTGTTGTGGAATGGTCCTAATGGACAAGAAAGTATAACAACACTGAGATGTTCTGCATGGTGACCTTTACTGATAAAATAGCATAGCTAAGTTAATAAACTTTATGTAGTGTCCTGATCTTGTACATTATAAGATGCCCCCATAAAAGTGGTTGGGGAGGGGTCAAAAATGATACAGACATATCTGTTCATATTCAAATTTGTGTTGCACTAGTCATTTAACCCTGGAGAATGCTGGATAATGCTGTTAAGGTATTGATGCTGTGCACCATGGGGATCTTTAGAGGATTTAGTTATGATATTCAAAATGTAAAAGCAGATTTATGGAGAACGCAGCATGTCAGAACGTCTGTTTCCTATATGCACACAGTTGTTGTTTTCATCTAGTTATATTATGGTCATATGACTGCAAATTGTGACCTTAACATTTAGCCGTATATTTAAGAAATATAACACACCACTGAGGGCCATATGACATTATAAGGACCGGCCAGTCAGCCAACGAAGGTGTATATGGACCGAGGCGTTAGCCAAGGTCCATTCACCTTCCGGGGCTGACTGGCCGGTCCTTATAATGCCATATGGTCCGAAATGGTGTGTTATATTTCTTATATCATACCAAACACTTTTTTACCATTTGATAATTTTAAAGCGCCTTTGATGTGTTTTATTGAACAAATCTAATAATGTTTAGATGCGAAAAAAATGTCCTTGTGAAAACTGCAAGCAGCACTCACCGGTTTTATGACGTCAGCGGTCCATATTATATGACGTCATCGGTCCATATTATATTTTGGCAAGGTCCGGACCGGCCAAAAACATGATATGGACCGCTGACGTCATAAAAACTTGATTTTTATTAAAATACATTGATATACGGACCGATCAACTTTATATACGCAAAGAAAGGACACATTTAAGTAAGGTATAATATATGTATATATATATGGTGATCATTTGTGGCAAGTTATTTTAAAATCCTTCCAAGTGGTTCATGAGATATGGAGTGGACAAGAAATGGAGTCAGCATGTCTCCGCAAACTTGGTTGAGACATAATGACACTCGTCATGGCACTTTTCATTAGGATACATATATGTATGTTGTCACATGTTTTAAGAGAAACATCACACAATTGTTGATGGTTGCTATCAAAACAGCAATAATATTCAACAGTATAGCAGGTATACCGCAATAAAATATTTTATACTGTGATTTTGTTTATTTCTAAAATCAATAGGATTGCTGATATCATGAAGGCAGATTGTTTTACTAAAAATAATTAATTTTCATTAAAAAATCCAGTTGTTGAACAATAGTGTATGCAGTTACTTCAGTTTAAGGGATCTTCTGTATTGCCACTTCCATACTTATTTGTTCATTTACCCTTTGTAGAAATGAGAACAGCATAATGTTTTTCAGATGGAGATTCGTGATTCATGGTGGAATTGACGGGTATTCTAGACTGCCAGTTTTCTTGAAGGTAAACACTAACAACAGTGCAGTGAGTGTCCTTAGTGTTTTTACAGAAGCTACACAGCTGTATGGATTGCCAGAGAGAGTTCGGTCTGACAAAGGAGGAGATAATGTTTTGGTTGCTGAATACATGGTTCAACATAATGGCACAAGGTCTTTTATAACCGGACGCAGTGTACATAATCAAAGGTAATCATCTCTGTGGAAAGCCTTGTCTTGGCTGTACATGTATCTTAAACATGATTGTAGAATTTCCAAAAACCTTGGAAGGTTCTATCATGATAAGGCGGCATGGGGCAGGCTTTGTGCTTGAGTGCACCCATCAGGACCTAGTCTATCCATTATGAATTATTTTTGATAGTTTTTGATGTTTCACCTTAACATTGCAATCCTTAACTAAAAGACAGTGGAAAGGTCTAGTGCACTGTCTCGGTGACAACTCTTAAATAGATTAAACTAAAACAGTGATTAGTGTAAATTTAGATGTGCCTTTTTGTGTTGCACCTTGCTCAAACGAATTAGCCTAATAATGAAAGATAACAGGAATTATGTAATTAAAGAACGCTTGCATCCAGGAACGTCATACTTGGTATGCAAGTTGGTCATGACTAGTAGATGACCCCTATTGATATTGTGATCAGTTCATCAGTCAGTCTGTATGTCACACTTCGTTTCCAATCAATAAATAAACAATGCTTGCACCCAGGAACTTTATATTTGGTATGCTTTTTGGTAACGACTAGTAGATGACCCCTATTGATTTTGAGATCAGAAGGTAAAGGTCGCCGTGACATGTCCATCATTTATTTTTATTCTGCTACGACCACACAATAGGGGTGACTAGCGCTATTTCAAAAAAGCAATCTCTAGTGTTTATTAGTATGCCTTGTTAGCACATGATGTTTGCTTGCAACTGTGTGTGCATTTATTACACTGAAAAAAATGTATATACATTTTTCTTGATTCATTTTCAGATCCCAAAAATGTTACTATCACTGTATTGGTTATTGTTTTCTTAAGAATTGAGAGACTATGGCGGGAAGTCTGGACTGGTTGCAATGCCTTGTACTATGGACTCTTCTTCTCGATGGAGGATGATGGTATTCTGGATGTCACCAATGAGAGGCACATGCTAGCACTGCATCTTGTGTTCAAGCCCAGGATACAGCAACACCTGGATAACTTTAGAGAAGCTATTTCTCACAGGCCATTAAGAACAGAACGAAATAAAAGCCCACTACAACTTTGGATAAGTGGTCAAATGCTGGATCCTAAATGGAATCCAAATAGTGAGGTATAACAAAAGTAACAAGATTACCTTTATTTATATGATTCAATAAATACATAAATACCAATTGGCGTGTAGGTTTAACTAACAATGCAATAGGTTTATAAGTATATCGAAGAATCCAAAGAAATTTCACATGTATGATGAGTGTAGGATACAGAGCATTACCATCACATCACATGACATCAATCACTTTGTGAAAAGGTCAAGATCATTTGATACAATACATTTATTTTCAAATTATACCATTTCTTCTTAATGTTAGCATTTCTGAGAAATATTTCTTTATTGTTTTACACAAGTATCATACATATTAGGTTCATTTTTCTGTCATTTGTCACTCTTGCCAGAACTTCTCAGATTTTCAAACCCTTCCTATGATGATATATCTTATTATGTAGACGACCTTTTTTGGTTTGGGGGTCTAAGTTCGAGATTGAACCGGATCATGAAATATGCACAATATCTATTTGTCTTTATACTTTACATAATTTTTCTTATACTTAACATAATTTTTCTTATTGTTCTTTTGTTGTTTAGGATGAGCTTCAAACCTTTGGTATGGAATTTGGTGACCTTATTCCTGATGAAGATAATGTTCCCGAAGCTGTGGTTGTTCCCGAAAATGAAGAGAATGTGGATCCTCATGTGCTTGACAATATACAAGATATTCATGACAGGAGGTCATTGAATAATGGTATTGACATTTATCAGGAAGTGTTATCAATTATTAATCATTAGAAAGAATTGCAGTTATTATCTACCGTACTGTGTCATCAGATGAAACTACCAGGATTTGTGTATTCAATTATATTATTAGCTCTACTTTCCAAAGACCAGAAGAGCTTACAAGATTGTGCAGTGTACATCAACACAATAAAATTTTGGTTGTATCTCAATAAAATTATGCAGTCATTAGATTTACATAAAAGCTTGGTTTCTTTCTTAACCAACCAGTTCTGTTCATGAATTATGGGCCCTTTAAATGTTGAAAGTGGCTATTTAACATGAGACCCTTTAATTCTTAGAAAATGCACATGTAGTGTTATGTGTGTAATGTGTGTTTTTGCACATTTTAATTCCTATCCATCTTCAGCAGTAAACAATGTTCGCTGATTGTTATTCAGTACAGAACGCATTCACCTGTATATACACCAACTTGTGATGCATTCAGGCAATCTTGTCTAAAGCATACAAACAATTATCAGCATGCACCTAACAAGGCTTAGAACAAAGTTCACCAGTATACATCAGGATTTGATCTGTCAAGCCAAGAAATGTTCTGATTGTGTTTCAGCCACAAAATGACTACTAGCTTAATATGTAAAGACGAATGATAGTTCACACCAGCATGATTGTATTCTCAACTATGCCAAAACTTAAGAGAGTAGAGCAGTTAAGCACTAGTGTATCATATTGAAATATTCAGGACATAGATATTTAATAAAACACTCACTCTGACCGAACTCTCTGTTTCACATTTACCCTAAAGATACAGACCCCAAACAATATTTTTTAATGAAAATAAATCAAGTTTTGTACAGTAATTGCTTGCTAAGTTTCATTGAAATCCATCCAATGGTAAAGGAGTTGCTTAGACATGGTGAATAGTCCATATTTTGTAACGTTGATATTTAAGCTTAAGACAAAAGTTAATTTGAACATATTTTACAACGATCATAAAGAAAGTTATGATTCTCTTAAGCACATAGTTGCTTGAGAGATAATGGTCTTGTGTACTCGCAGTTTCCAGAGTTCGGTTGCGAAATGTAAACTCTTAACTGGAGTTATCAGTACCAACTGTAAGAGCTTGTGTTTTTATAACAGTGACCTTGAACTTAGGAGCCCCAATAACAATCCTATGAAAGGTCTGCATACACTTCCTATATTCCAAGTTCAGTCACAATATGTCATTTACAAGGTTTTGGGGCCAAACAGTTTTCTATTTTAAGTAACAGTGACAGTGACTCAGAGCCCAAAATACAATCTTATGAAAGGTCCCTATAATCTGTTCCTTTTCAAAGATAAACAGCTGCAATATGTCAACTATATCTCAAGTTATTCAGTACCAAATGTTATTCTATTTAACATATGTCAAACTAAACTTAAAATGGATTTTTGTAACATAATTGTGTGCTGCCCGTTACAGACTGCGTGAAAAGATTAAGTCAATTTAATGAAGAGAATATATTAAGTAAATCTCAACTTGCCCATAAACTTTAACCAGAAATGATGTGCCCTAAAATTTAAAACCAAGTTCTTAAGTCCACCAGGGGCCATAGTTTGTATTTAGGATGACATTGTGATATGTAACCTTAAGTTATTGTAAGATTGTAATTTATAATTGTGACAGGTATTAAGACAATTAGATGAACAGTATTGACATTCTTAGTAAAAATCCCAACTTGCCCTTAAACTTTAACCAAGTTAGTATTTAAGTCAATCAGGGGCCATAATTTGTATTAAGAATATATGGAGTTATGCAACCTCATTGTGTAATGGCCCTGAACAACTGTGTAAGAATGTTATCCTTCCCTACCTTAACAGGACGCTGATGCTGAAGCTGGGGCGATTAGTAAAGCCACCTTATTCTGCAAATAGTTGAGCTAAAAACTAACTTAAATTAACTCAAACCTTTTTATTCATTATAACAAACAACTAGGCCATTTCAGAATATAGCCACTGTTTTTTAACATAAAAATACATATACAACTGTAAACATTTGGGGAAGAATTTAAATATTTCATAAACAAAGACTGCTTTAAACTGCACTCTCACAAATATACCGTTTTTACAATTTTTGGTATTTTTTTGTCATGAAATAGCAAATTTTTGTGTAAATGGCTGACAAGAGATCAGCTTAAACCATTACTAACAGTTTTAAAACAAGAGGCCCATAGGGAACTATGCTTTACTGGCATGGCTCTTGAGGTCATTTTTAATCCAGAGCATGTATGTATGTGTAAAAGGCAACAGACATATAGTTCACGTTTTGTGTTTGGGTTACCTGAAAACGTTGCGCTTTCAACATCTGAGCCCAGAAAGTATTGTAAGCAGATTAGTTGCATGAACTATTATAATATGTGCCAAGTTAAGGTCATCTGACAAAAAACAAGAACTGTCACAGAGACAGCACGCTCGACTATTCTGCCGCTTTTAAGATATTAACATTAATGTATTTACATGGAACATTTTAACCAGAATTCTAATAATAAAGGGCAATTATTTGCAAAATACAGTTATCTAACTTGGTTATTCAATTGCATTGTGTGGTTGAATACCATTGTATAAAGTCTCAATGGAATACCTCAAGTAGTTGCTGAGATCAAGTAATTGCTGAGATATTATCCTATGTGTGCTAACATGCAAGACCTTAACCAGAATTTAATCGCATACCCGATAATAAAGGGGCAAAAATTATTCCAAAAAATGTCCAATAATAAAGGCATATTTGCAAGTTTTCTAACTTGGTTAATTAAGTAGGTTGAAAGGTTCAGTACCACTGTATAAAGTCTGAATGCTTAATACCTCAAGTAGTTGCTGAGATATTAACCTATGTGTGCTTGCATGCAAAACCTTAACCAAGGTGTGATGCAAACGCTGACGCCAACGTTTGGGTGAGTAGTATAGCTCTCCATATTCTTCGAATAGTCAAGCTAAAAATGGTTTAAAAACTGTACTCATGGTAATAATTTCTGTAGTTTTAAAAAATAAAAAAATGGTCAAAAGGTCAAAGTCAAGGGCATCTGAGGACAACATTGATGCTCATTTGCAAAACTGTAGACATGGTCTAAATATCATTGCTGAAGCTTTAAGAATAACAGAGGTCAAAAGGGGTGTGGCCAGCTTTCGCATCAGGGGCATATTTTGAGCCTTGTGGTGCCTAATTCAAAATAGCAAGTGTTTGCAAAGCTGGTTCCAACAAAAATATTTTCAAACCATTCCCTATTCAAGTTTACCAAACCTGGGAATCCTGCGCGTGGCCAGTAATGACCCCAGGTGCATAATTTGAACAAACATTCACAACCAATTTTGTTAAGATGAATGCACAACCTACAGACACTTAGAATTGAGCTAAAAAATGGCCTTTGGGCTATCAACAAGAACAAGGCACAGTAATTCACAAAATCAACTGCAGAACCAAAAAGCAAATTGTCTCCCTTAATCCTAGACTTGACATGTTAACGTGGCTAAAAGGAGAATTTGCTCATGCAGGCCTGGCTAAAAATAACATTTCTTTAACACTTTGAAGGCCCATAATCTAGGCATGCCTTGGCGGTATCTGAATATCTGATATCTGAATACCGTACGAGTTTCATCGAGAAACAATCAAAACTAAAGACTGTATCGCGTTAACAAGAAATTGTTTACAGAAGCACTGACACACAGACTGACATACTATGTACACATTACCATCACATGAGCTCCTCTGGCCTTTGGCCAGTAGAGCTAAAAATCATAAAACATTTTTCAGTTTTTGAACTTGAATAAAAAAATCTGCAATCTAATTAAATCTGCAATCTAATTTTTTTGTCAGCAGTCTTATATAACTGGTTTCCATGCATTTCGCAAAAATTGGCTCGTTTCAAGACAAAAAAAGAAAAAGTTGTCAAACTTTTAATCTATGAAAGTGCAGCTTTAATATAGAAATCCTAACATAATTGATCAATGACAAGGGGTGGCAAAATAACTAGATGCATTCTACATTTTGTTTAAGTATGATCAAACTTAAAGACTTGCATTATAAATACCAAATTTTATAAGTTTTAGTTTGCAAAATTTATTGTACATATAGTGCAAGATAGATGAATATGAAATTAAACATTTACTTTCATGATCACTTCTTAGCAATAGATAATGTAAACAAGGAGGCATCACATGCTTTTAATGTTGTCCAGAATAACCCTAACTTTAAATAACCTAGTATTTGCTACTGTAAAAATCTTTACCAATTCACCAGCAATTCAATGAATACATGCAATAATTATCTACAAACATAATGCAACTAAGATTAGTTCTTGACAACATATTATTCAATCTCCAATTAGAAAAAGAAAGAAATGAAAAGCAAATAATTATGAAAATAAAAGATTCATTTATTTTTATACTTATATACCAAGCGTATTTTGTTTCCAAATATCTAACTTGTTCAATTTGATCTTATCACAGATAAAGAACGATGAACTTAGTAGTGTTGTCTTTATGATTGAGCAATAGTAATGTTTTCACTGTAAAAATGATATGAAAATTATAACCATCTTTTTTAGGTCACCAAAAATTTTAGAATGTTAGCATTAAATATTTTCTCTGACAGTAAGATACCTTGTGATTTATTCACAATACTAGCATGCACATATTCATGCCTTAAATGCAGGAGAGAAGTAGGAGACTTACGTCGTAAAAAAATATTGACTTAACTACATCCCCTTAAGTACTCTGAGCAAAATTTTCAAAAACCATTCCAGGGGTTGTTGTTGACAGTTAACAATGAAGTTGGTTAACAGCACAAGCTGTGCAGACAACCCTGGTTTCGTTCTTTTAGTCTGACATGAAACACTAACACAAATAGAAACCATTGAAAACAAGAGGCCTATGCTCTACTGGCTGGGTTTGTGTGGTCAACATCACTGTTTTCGAAAAGACCCAACCCCTTATGAGTATCTGAATACTCAAAACTGAAGACTGTATCATGTTCGCAAGCATTTATTATACAATAACATTTTTTTATACTATCAAGGCCCATAATCTAATCATTTCAAGGCACATAATCTAGGCATGCATTGGCAGATCTAGCTGGTTTTCTAAAGGAACAAAGCTCTAATGTATATCCAAATACTGTACAAGTTTCATCAAGAAACAATCAAAACTGAAGACTGAATCGTGTTTACGAGCAATTGTTTACAGGATTTTTATACTATCAAGGCCCATAATCTAGGCATGCATGGGCGGATCTGGCTGGTGTTCGAAAGGAACCGAGCTCTAATGGATATGTAGATACTGTACAGGTTACATCAAGATACAAAACTTAAGGCTGTATCGTGTTAACATGAATTGTTTACAGACGCACGGACGCACATACATGTACTACGTACACAGTACCATCGCATAAGCTCTTCTGGCCTTTGGCCAGTAGAGCTAAAAATATAGAGCAAAATTCATGATATACAAGTCATACATTTCGATTACAAATATTGCCAATACAAACCATTTAACAAGAGGACCATTTGGCCCTAAAGCATTCATAGCGGAGTCAGCTCAGGGGTGTTGATAACTTTGTTTTCTTTTCATGAAAGACCACAATAAATGTTACATACCACAAGATGGTTACATACTACAATGTCACTAAATTAATAGTTGTGCCTTACGGAAATTAAATTTCTTTCCCCCAAGATTATAGATGAATAATAAAGATATAATTATTCCACTAAAAGTGAGTAAAGTCTAATCTGCATCCACCTGCACACTGTTTTTAATTAGTGAATGATTTGTCATTTATTGCAGGAATATAACAATTATCCCCACGCTATAATCTTTTGAAAATCAGTCTCATTTGTAGTGAATTGCACTTTGTTATTGCCAATGAACTATTTCTATAAAACCAATGTTGGTGTTTTCTAAAAAAAGGGTATCACTGGTAGCTATGGATGCCCCATTCATCCACATTCTTTGGATACTAGGCAAAAATTGACCTACAATTGAAATTCTGGTAGAATGTGAATGACTGTAGCATTATTATACACAAGTTGAAAATAAACCATAACCTGGAAAGATATGGGCAGGCTTGAGAATTAATTTTAAAGGGAATTGGCATGATGGCCTGATATTGATCTTCAAATGTTTCATTATGTCATTGCCACCTAACTATATACCAAGTTTCATTTGAATCCCTTCATAACCTTCCATAATATTGCCGAACAAGCACCAAGTATGTAGAAACAAAAGGGGAGATAACTAAATAAATATGCAGGATAGGATTCGATTCTTGGGAACTTACTCTTATCTCCATCTATCTACAAGTTTCTTTGATTGCAATCCCTTGATAACTTTAAGACAAGCAACCATTATAAAAAAGAATGGGAGGTTATGGTTCTTGTTTACTGCCTTTCCTGCCATCTGTCTATATTTCAAGTTTTATTTCAATAACCTAAACTTTTTTCAATGGTAAGGCCCAAACAAGCACCAATTATGAAAGAAATTGTTAAGTGGAGATAACTTAATACATATATGCATGATAGGATTATGGTTCTTGTGCAGTGCTCTTCCTCTCATTGTCATCTTTCTATGAATCAAGTTTTAATTCAATCACCATCAGTAGTTTTAAAGGACAGACAGACGAAGCGGAGACTAAATGCTCTTACTTCGATAACATAAAAATACTTCTGGTTCAGTAACAATTAACTTTAATAGTTGATCACTACTTTTGGCCAAAGCCTTTACATCCAAAAATGATATCCAGCATTGTCCGCTCAAAATCTTCAAATTTTAGGAGTTTTGATGTATTTTGAAATGTTATACTAGGGGCACAAGTGTTGACATGGCTCAAAGCTGAACTGTTATGATTGAACTCTATTAGTCCAGATGGAATGTCTTTTGGTAATCCTTGACAACCAACAAAGGCTTGCAACACCAGCTCAAGGGTAACTTGAATGCTGTCTTCCTCAGCAGTTTCTGTGGAAATGTTTATTACAGTTGAGCTGATCCGGCCTTCTGAAATGAACATCACTAAATTAAATCTCAACTCATTAAGAGCCATTGTAGCCCTGAAATGCTCATCTGAGACCCTATGGGTCTTTATGAGACCACATAACAGTTTTCAGGACAAGGCCCCAATATCAGGAAACTAAGCTTCATAACGTGCTATTTGTTTTAAAATTCCTTTTAAATCATATTGAAAATCAGTTCACATCATTTATCAGTCAGATACACCTCAATACAAGCCTAAATACTTTCAAAGAAGTAAATATTTCACAAATTATAAAAGATTTTTTAAGGTATAGAATGTTGAAAACAAACAGATAAGACTGATATGGGTTGTTTACAGCTGAGCTAAAAACAAAAGAGAAGTATTTTTAATTCTTAACTTTGCTCTTCTGCGCAATATGACTACATTGCATGTGAACAAGAGGGCCATTGTGGCCCAGACTCACCCACCTAAGCTTTTTAAAAGGACAGTGCTGTGAAGTTTCAGGAAAGAGTATCGAAAAAATGCCTGGAAAATCTATAGGTCACATGAGACCTCTGGAGGGAGTCGGGCTTTGACCCAGGGGCAGAACTTGGTTACTGCACAAGACTGCATATCAAATATCAAAGGCCTGTGCTTGGCAGTTTAAGAAAAGTCTTTCAAAGGTCTTTATAGGACAATTACACTATCATTATACACACCAAATATTTAAGGGAAGGCCTTACAGTTTAGGTCAAGTTTTTTTCCTTTCAATTTTCATGACAACCAGTGTTCTACATTGAATTAATGTCTTTGAATAATTCTAATTTCAAAAGGGCACCACAAAGTAAAATCCCCGTTGAGTTTCAATTAAATGGGCCAAGCAATTTGGTTCTGTGGTTAGAAGTTGTCGATAGATGACATACGTTGGGCGATTGGAAAAGCTCAGCTAGAGCACAATTATCATTTAATGGATGCATTTTCAGGAAACTTATGCTGTTATGTTGGTGTGGAAAACTTACTCTTAACTTGACATATGAAACAGCGAAAGTTGTATTCAATTGCCTCTTCCGTTTCCCAGTTTGGATCCCCTTTGTCAGAAAAGCTGAAACTGTAAAAGTTATTCACCACTTCTGCAGTTAAAGCTGTAGCTTCGCCCAGAAACTGTGTTGCCTCCTGGTGATGAAGTATCATTATATCCAGAACTCCATGCAGTTTCAGCCCTGCATATCAAAAACAAAGGCATAACCAAGAAATTAAATGAAATTAAATTATTGAAAAGTACAAATAAAGACCCTGTATTGAGTAAATTGCCTATCAAATGATTATTTGTGTATTAAGTCCAGACTGAAGGAATGATACATTTATAATGCACACATTTATATTCAACACATCCATGCAAATGATATAAATGACTATTATATCACTCACCATCCATGAACTGTCTGATATGGCCAAAGCACCTGTAGAAAATGTGGTACTCTTTAACTGTGTAGACTGCTGATTGAGAGGAATCTTGTGTATGAGGTTTGTTGAAGCCTGATCTTTCTAACAAATCACTTGTTTCTATGGCTGCCTCCATATACTCCTCCTTAGATGATGCTTTCTGGATCTGAAATTGAAATCAAACTAGAGCTATCACAGAATATGATAAATGCCGTATGCCCAAGTGTTAGGAAAACTGCCTGAATGGAACAGTTTATGAAATCAAGGCACTTCCCCATATCATTGTGGTCAATTCTGCCAAAATATTTAAAAAACCAACCATACATGAGAAAGGAATGGACTGGACACATCATCAGTAAGGCCTTTTATAACAAAATTAGCTTAAAGTTCAAAAGGTTGCTATGACCTTGACCTTGAAGGACATGAGTCCTGTGCACACACATCCTTATACTATGATGGTCATTTCTGCCAAAAAACTTTCAAATCAAACCATGATTGACACAGATATGGACAGAAAATGAAATTTGGATTGAATGAACGGAGAGACATGACAACATGCAAGTTCTAATAATACCCTCACTTACTTTGTGTACCATAACATTGACCAGGTGATAAACAGTGTTGCTTTATAAAGTGCAGTTCCAGCAAATCATCAGTTGCAGCTTAGTTCTACAATTTAATACTAAACATTGCACAGCACATCTTCTCATTGCACTTAGTCATTATTGTATTTTGAAAATGGAAAAAAAAAGTTGTAATATAAGTTTGAGTTATGCAACTTGTGCAGTATACTTAAAGCTCATAAGATCCATTTAATGGTTCTTGTTTTATATTCGGGACCAAAATATGTGACACACCAAGTTGTGAAAATATGCTCTCCTTTCAAGTGTAAAATGGTGGTAGTGGTTCTCGTTACAAAATGCTATTATTTAGCAATAAAATATTTTAAAAACGGATCCTTACTGTATCTATAGCCCTCAGTACAGTGGCATTCTGAACATCTGCTAAAGGGATTTCTGTAGTTGGCGTTTTTTCATTCAATATGTATTTTATGATAGTTTGATGCAATGTCTTTAATCCAGGGTGCCCATAGATAAATGTTAAAGACACAAGCTTTCCAAGAATAATATATTCTCCATGTTGAAGTGAACATGCTTCATTGGAAAATGTATTTCTGTCTAAGAGAGGAGTTTTTTCAAACACAAGACTAAAGAGCTCTCTTCGAAGACCACCAGCATCCACCCCTTCTTCCCCTATGAACTTGACCATAAGCTCTGACGCCAAATCCTGTTCATCTGCATCTGCCATCATTTCCATTGTTGTTTCTATGATTTTGGTGCGCCTTATAGACAGTGTCCATTTTTTATTTTTCAGCTTACCCCGAATCTCTGTAACCGTCTCCTCTAGAGACCTGCATTTATAGAAATTTATAGATGATACAACTAAACTTTAGGGCTATTCCATTTAAACATATAATTCCCAGGGTAAAGGCACTTTTTTGAATACCTGTGTCAAATACCATGTTAAAAAACTTAGGGTAAACATGTGTGTTGAATTTTACGACTTATTTACAGCTATGGTAACATAAAGGCAGTCAGGCAATTTGAGGAGTGAATGCGAAAAGGTTCTAAGTGACATTAAATAAAGAAGCAGATATAACCTTTTCGCTTTCACCTCTCGAATTGTAGGCCATACCTTAAGGCATACTGTAATCTAGCCAATAGCCATTTGTTCTAAATGAGATAAACAATGATACTAACTTAATACAGAATTTCAACAGACACCTCATTACATTTTTTTTTCATTTAATTTATATATTCAGCTTAGTATATGTACCTGTACTCAAAATAATTGGTTACTTGTGTTTTACGGGCCCTGTCTTAAAGCCTTCGAGTTGATCATTTTCACAACACTGATCTGCATGGAGCTCAATATCAACTGCTGGAACAGACATTCCACAAACTGGACAGGAACAAACATCTCTTCTGCAAAATAGTAAATTGTCTTCAAATTGTGCATTAGTACTACTTGTACAAGTATTCTGAACATATTTAGCATATGTTGGTTCAAGAAACCATAAACTGTTTTTTTGATATTTAAAAATGGAATAAATTATAGCCTCTTAATAGTTTAAGCCAGCAGTTATAGATATTCTGTTTTTCCCAAGCTAATCCACCAGTGCAAACAAAATTATACCTTTTTAATATACACACAATACTTGGGAAACAATAGAGTCATTGGACTCTTACATGAATTTCAATAGCTCGAAATTTACCTTCTATTTGTACCGGCACATGAAAACCCAGTGTGAATTACAGGCTATATATATATTGATATTCATTTTTTACCCTGGCCTATTGATAAATATAATCCCTATGTGACTGTCATGATATTTAGTGTTTTATTGTAAAAATGACTGTTAATTTCATCCAAAACCTTTCTTATCAATATATAATATATTGATTAATATTATTATGCTGAATCATTTTCTTTCAAATCAATGGAAGCACTTTGACAACAGGTCAGAGTTGTGGTTCTTGATTTTTCAAGGTCATATTGCCATTATTTTATTTATGTCTCATTGAATTCCTTTCAAAACATATCATTTTTTTTTTAAATTTTAATACATGTAGGTTATAAAGGGCTATAAATCTTGACACTATAAATGTTTTTATAATAAAACTTGTCAAGAAAAAACACATTGTTACTGGAAGTGAGTGTTTAAAGTTAAAAGTTGAAAAATTCAATAGTTTTAAAGCTGTTATAAAGAAAAAATACATTGAAAATGTGAACAGACAGAAAGGGTTATAACTTTAAGGCACAAACATTTCAGGCCTAAACAAGAGATGTTTGTACAACATGTATTCCCCCCTGATGGCACCAAATTAATGAGTTTGAATTTTCTTATATTGATCAGACATGTTTTTGCGTTAAATTTCACCATGACCTTCCTCCTGTTTATCTTGAAATTGATAGGGTTCATCTACCGGTACTTGTTATGATCAACCCACCTACTATTTGAGTAACATAGTTCAAATCATTCTCTAGTTTTCCAACAAACAGTCTAACAGGCATTTGCAAAGTAATAAACATGCTGCTTATTCAAACAAAAATGATCAATATGAACACAAAACATAACAAACAAATCATAAGAAAAATCATGCAATCAGGATCTCATATTGATCTAAAAAATAAGTTGGTACATTAATTAGATATTTGGTCAAGGAGCAACTACAATCATTTATTTGAAACTTCCTTGAATTTGTTATTCCTCATGGATCAACTTCATAATAATGTTGTTGTTGATCAATCTTGACCCCTTGTTGTATTTTTGTAGAGTGTCACCCAAGGAAGCTTCCTGTAAAGTTTCATTGAATTCATCCAGGTAGTTCAAGAGGATATGTTTTTTAAGCAATTGTTGACGGACGGACAGACGGACTGAATGACTGACAGCCGGACGCCTGACAAAGATCGATCACAATAGCTCACCTAGAGCACTTCGTGCTCTGGTGACCTAAAGAGCTCACTTTCAGCTGTTGGCCAAGTAAGGTTAAGCAACATGAAACAAAACAAATCTAAAGGGAACACTTTTGAACTTAAACAGGTGCTATATTTACTTCGCTTCTTCTTCGGATCGATTTTCTTTTACCTGTTTATGATTTAATAAGAAGACACTCTTATATTGCCAAGCAACATGGTTCCTAATAGTTTTCTAAGTGTTTCTAGTTGGTAATCAAGGCAACCACATTATGGATATATTAACAAGAGATGTTAGTCAAACATTATGCCCCCCTGAGTGCCAAGTTGTCAGAAATATTTGGACAATTGAATGAAATATGCATGGACTGAAATGACAGCTGATTTGTCATTGACATTGGATGCATATGAGGCAGGTCATCTACTGGTCATACCTAATCTTCATGTCAAGTTTGATGACCATAGGTCCGGGAATTGTTGAGTTATCACTCGGACAAGCTTTGGTCTTCCAACAGACCGACCGACATGTGCAAAGCAATTTATATAACCCCTCTGCTTCGAAGTGGGGCATAATTAAACTAGATGTTCACTGAAAACTGATACTTCAACTCATGCATTTAGCGACATATAAATTTCTACTGTCTACTATATAAGACAAATATCAGAACAATACTCTTACTTTAAAACTTTACTGGAGAAAATATATCCTTGATGATCATCTATCTTAGTTTGAAACAAACACGGCACTTAGTGGATAGAGGAGCTTGAGGCAAATGTTCTCCAAAATTGCATAAGATGCACTTTACTTATGATAACTTCAGAAGGCAAATAAATGCCCAACTAAAATAGTAACATAAAAGAAAATCCTTTCTATACAAACATTTATACATCAATCCCAATCATCTGTGCATGCATTAAAAAATCATCCATATAGTGAACTAGTGGCATAATGAACAATAACAAAGGTTCTTGTAAATTAAACCTGTACCGGTATTCATGAATTACATCATAACATATGATACCTTACCAAATCAGAATTTCCGCAGACTTCTATATGCTTCATTTCCACACTTCAGGCACTTCTCATGAAAAACTTCCTGCAACGATGAATGAGAAACATAGATATATGTATTTACTGTGTAGAAATCAGTCAAGAACCCTCTTTCTTTGAAAGCAATTGGTAAAAACATTATTTTCTTAAAGCTTTTGAGTGCATATCATATTCTGCTTTCTGACCTTATTGGTAGTTCTGAGTGATGAAGTTCAAAGTTATTTAAATAACTTTACACTTTTTGACAATTATTCAAATTATTCTATGATTTTTTCAATTTATTTCTTTGGACCAGTAAAAATAAAGCAAAATAATTAATGCAACTACATGTACCGGTATTATACAATGGCAGGGCTTTTTCTGCCCATTTTGGGAAAAAGACCCTAGACATTTTGCGAAATTTTGCGTCGTGAAAATGCGGAAATTGGGAAATATTACAGTGAAAAGAAAAAGGTCTAGTCTAGTCTCCTGTGAATTAGGAAATGATTTAATATTAGTTTGTTTTCCCTTTTAAAAGACCCACAATGGCTGAAATATCAATCCTTGGGGTGTAAATATCTATTGCAATAAATCATGACAGATAATATTTCATATCTCTGAATGTGATGAAAATCAATGATTTCTGAGTTCAATTACCAAAAAAACTTCACATCACCTAATTTATTAGGATGTTGAAAATGAACCAGTACAGGTAAAAATAATCTCTAAAAAAAATTAAAAAATAAAATTTTTTTTTTTGGATTGGGATTTTTTTCTGAAGATTGGGAAAAATATCTTATATTTTGCTTTGGGAATGGGTCCGATAGTCGGACCCGTGGGTACTATAGAAAAAGCCCTGAATGGTTTAAAGAAGTTGTCTGCACGCTCTTCCCTGAATAATTCATTAGTTTTAGTTCATCATTTATGAACATTCAAATTTAGGGCATGTCAATAAGTTACTGTTTCATTTTTTTAAACACAAACTCAAAGCATATTTACCGTTCCACTCTGACTTTTCACAGGACTTACAGACAGACATGTCTGTAATGGTCGGACATATATAATGGCCTGTCCAAGGCCACATCTGTCAGCTAAATACTGTGTTGTGTAGCCTTCTGGTGGCAAACGGATCACTTCTAGCAAATTTCTGGACCCAACTGCAGATCTTAGCAGTTGAAATCCTCCAGCCTCTTTTAATTTGGGAAAGAACTCTGACAGTTTTTGTCTTAGGTCAATGAAGGAGTTGGTTTTTGGAATTGTGATTTTAATTTCCCCTAGCCCCGCCTCCTGAAGCACCCTTTTTTCTTCCCGAGATGGAGTCCCATCCTATATGATAACAAAATTGATTCATATGCAATTTTCAATTCATTAATGAAATAAAATGCTTTTAAATTGAAGTACATAAGTATCATGAGGACATATTATAACTTTCAACTTACTGTTTTTATTTTATACATAACAGATCCTACTTTGAAATACACTATTGAATATAACATGCTTGAAGCAGCAACAACATTAGGTAAAATGCCTTACTAATTTAATAATATCTTTAATTAACCTCAAATTTTAAAATATTTAAAGTTATGACAAACAGAAATATCTGTTTAGACTGTAAAATATATCAACATGAAAAAAACAAACCTTCTGGCTAATACGAAATCAAGTTTGCTCGAACATGCACATTTGGTTGAAAAATGAAAAAAACTGACCAATAACATACTAGTCGGAAGATATGTTTATAAATTTATAATAAAGAACGTAAAAGATAGTAAGCAAGGAAGTTTTATTGATTTGTTAAACCTTGTTTTCTTTATTAACCTGATCTATCCTTGAAAGGCAGAAAAACCTACGAGTCCATGTTGTAAACTCATCACTTGGTGACGGATGCTGCATCCGTCGCCTTGCAGGTCCATTAGTCCTGTACCGTGCGAAAAGCTGCCGAACAGTAGGCCTAGCACACGTAGAAGCTGTATTACTACTATTACTACTTGATGAATTGATTGCTGTGCTGGTTGTGTTGTTTGCAATTCTCCCAATCGAGAGCAAGCTTGTTGCAACAAAGACACCACTTTTTTCTGTTGCTGGGACATCTTATCTAAAATTAAATAAAAAATTGCCATGAATCAAAATAAATGATACCAAGGGCAGTAATGTCAGGTGCGTCAAGGTTGCCTAGTTCATTGTGGTATAAAACATCCTCAATTCCATGAATAGAAAGATCCCCGGTTCGTCTTAGGTCCAATGGTGGCTCAATGGGAAACAGAAGAGAGGAGAAAGATCTTGTACCATGCACAAATATAAGCGGTGGCTCTGAGAGACCCAAACCCTTCATGCACCAGTTAATTGTAACCTAGGCCCCCGAGGTCCGGGGAATAGCGGGGACTTTGACTTTCGGTCCAGCCAAGCCCGGGCAGAATCTCTGCCTAGTCCAAATAATTGTACGTTGACGGATTTTTTTTAGATTTTTGATATGGCAAATCCTTCACGTACAAATTATTTAGTATCAAAAGTGGGTAGTTGTTCCGATCGGGATTCCGGGTTAAAGCACATTGCGTCTATAAAATATAATAAAAACAAGAATTATTACCAGATAATGTTATTTTATATTAGTTCCGTACACCAAAAATAAATATCCAACTTATAATTATGAGTTTTGACGGCTTTTCTTCATTTCATTCTGTCAAAACATAACGATATTTACATGAAGGGCACCTGCAAGGCTTCAGGGCACAGTTTTAAATCGCTCGGAACACTTTGGCCATGGCCGAGTTGTTACGATTGTATAACGAGGTCTATCTCGAAGCTTTGTCGGAGGAGGCCGAGTTATTAAGATTGTATCGAGTTGTTCCCCTTCGCTTAATTGTTGTCTGTGTCAGTCAACTTTCGTTTTATTGGAAAGGTAAACAACTTGTTTTAATGCATTAAATGCTTGTTTAGTGCAAAATAACATTTCACGTACATGGTAAAATATGAATATAACTCTTTATGATCAATTTCAACCATAAAATACTTCACTTAAAACAATTTCAATCGTTTTTGCACATTCCCCTTTAGACGTTAGGGATTGGAAGAATCCCGTATAACACGTCTATTATTTTAGACTAAATCTCTGCCCTGTGGGAACGATCTGCTAGTTAACCCCCCCCCCCCCCACACACACACCATATGCCCCCGCACGCAAGGGACTCTAGTTAAAGCCAATTTCCCGCTATATTTGCGAGAAGACAAAACCAATACAGTCACCAGGCACTGGGAGGCCTAGGCTACTGGAAGCTCAAACGGGTTGCGAAACAGATGACATTTAATTTCAGACATTTTAGAAAAAAGATGGCAAGCCAGTTTTTATACAGAAATATGTTTTAATAAATGTGTTTCTTACCTAAATTTTGAAAACGTAGCTACATCGGTCTTGTTTTCTTGATTTACAAAATATGTTTCCTAAACCAGCCATGTGTTTAGTGAAAGCGCGCAAGTTTCCTTATAGTAAATGACAATTTTAAATCAAGGGGAAGTAACTTTACTTTTATTAGATGGAGCTATCATTTACAAGCTCGTGATTGGTTTCGTATTCAATTTGCAGTTTTAGAATAATGCAGATTCGAGTTAGAAGTTTGAGGAATAGAGTTCTGCATTTTAAATAAACGAGTTTTATTTATAACGACATATCTTCACTGTGATTTGTTAATATGGACATGCTTAGTTTCGTAATCGAAATCCAGTTTAAGCGTAATGCGGTTTGCCGTAATGCGTCTGCCACATAGCGGTTTGGTGTTTAGCATTAGACACATAGCGGTTTGCAACATCGTGAAATTCGCTAGCATGATACGGACAATGTATATTCATGAAACATGGAAAACATAATGTAAATTACGATATAGCACTTTATAACAACGATTTAAACAATACATGAATGGAATGTATTGTAGAGATTACTAATAAAACATTCAAATGTTAACACATTGCCAATTTCATTTTTGACCCAAATACCGCTCCATAAATCGCAAACTAGAAATAGTCGTTATTCTTATGAACAAATACATGGGTGAATTCGGCTTCTTAGGTTCTTACACATGCAAAGGCAATAATTGAAAAGGCAACATAGAGGGTTTTGCTAGTTTACATGCCAACTCCTTTAAAAAAAGTTAGTGATGAGGACCAGAAGCCTTGCATGTTGATAAATCGAAGGAATTATCAGATAGGGTTATCGGACATGCATTTGGATTTAAATCGACACAAGCAAGGAGGGTAATTGACAGTCAGAAAACAAGATCAAAGTTTTTCAAATAATTATAGCTTTTTCCTCGCAACTTCTATGGTCGAAAAAGGTATGGTCGAAAAAGGCCTACGCTTACCCGATATACACATAAATCAACTACCATAATGTTATACCATAATCATCAATACCCAAGACAGACACAATCGTAACGGCGTGTACATTGATAGCGGGTGCGAATATTAAGTCAGTTAAGTTACAATCCAGATTAAATATAGGAAATAAACAAATAATATCATTCTGTAATATGTCCGTAAGTAGCATATGCATGTGTCGACGTAGCCCAGTCGGCATATATTTTTAATTAGGATCCGTTTGTGTAGAGTAACCACTGTAACAAATCAAAATATCCTAGATATTTTATTATAACAATAATGTGACTGGTCACTATAAAATCAGGAAGGCAAGTGCCGATTTACAAATGCACAATGCAAATACAAATAACAAACATGTAGATATTAATACAAACGAGATTCAGGCTATATACTTATATAGTTATAATACTCATGTAAAGATATAATTACATCAGATGTTAATTGTTATTAAGATATATTTCAACACATATTATATGCTTATTAAATACCAAAAATGTACTAACCTGTAACAAATCAAAATATCCTATATATTTTATTATTACAATAATGTGACTGGTCACTATAAAATCAGGAAGGCAAGTGCAAAGATTAACACACTCGACACCTGATGACCAATCACGCGTGACAGGTTAGTACGAACAATGGTAGAATAAAATGTAGAGTAAAATAATGATCACAGGACACCTAGGGCGGAGTTAAGTTGGATCAAGGTAAGGACAAAAGTAGAAATATAGGAAATAAGAATAATACGAATATCGTGGATGTAATAAATACAAAGACTCCTGACTTAATGCAAATTTAATATATTTTATTAATGTATTCAATACAATCAACACATGTCCTGTGACATACTCCCCCTGCTTAATAAAAAGGCTCCTGACTTTTCCGTTATACAGCCTGAAAATATATAAAATACTGAAAACATGCAAATTTAAAAGAATAGTAAGCACACAAATAAATCAATATGTGCACGCTGGCTAGGCTACCGCTCAATAATATGCACATTACCAGAGGTAAGCGTATCTACATCTAGAAGGTTAAGTATTAAACTAAACTAGAGTAATTGGGGAACTCAACAACTAGAGCAATCTCTACTACATACAGATCATACGGTAAATATGAACCTGTACGAAATACAACTTATAACTACCCAAGGTAAGTATAAACATCTACTCATGCAGATCTAAGGGCGATCAACGGACACTTACCAAAGGTGAGTATCAACTACAGGTAAGTACTCTTCATACCATACTTAATACATCAGGTAAGTATTACAAAAGGTAAGTACCTTGTATCAAAACCTACCAAACTCATATCTTCTTCTAGATATGGGCTTGAAAATCATACATTTCCACAAATAACAATGACAACGTATAACATATGTCAACATTAGCAATTTACACGTATCACGCATACCTTCTGCTAAAATAGTAAAGTTCATTAAAATCTGTACTCCACTTAACACCACTCAAGGGTCACTTCTCACACTTTCCAATCACCTGTAGTCATCCAGGTCGGCTTCTTCCGTATCCTCTTTGGTCTTGGGGTGATACCAATATCCTGTGGATGTTCTCTGGCAGGGGTAGCAAATCTAGGTACGGAATCCACATCGTTGTCGTCATCATCATCCTGTACACCGCCATTATTATCATCTTCCCGTTCATCCACACAAACACTGACATCTGATGCCTCATTGTCATCCGCTCTTACATCATCTACAAGAGCATCCCTGTCAGTGGTAGACATGAACGGAAGGAGTAGATTACGATGCAGAGTCCTAGACTTCTTATACCGTGCTCCTTCGCGTTTCACCTCAAATACAGGTATGTCATCAATGGGCTTGTCGATGACAATATACGGATGTGGCTCCCATCTATCTGCTAACTTTTGTTTCCCCCTGATGGACACGTTGCGGACTAGAACACGGTCTCCTGGCAGTAACACAGAACTGCGGGCACGGCTATCGTAGGTGGCCTTGTTCGTCGACGAGGTCTTCGCTGCTACCTCCCGGGCCTTGGCGTAGGCGAACTGGAGACGGTCCTCGCAGCTTACCAAGGTACTCCGAATGTGTGCTCGACGACAAGCTGTCAGTGGGGAGCCCAGGAAAAGCGTCAATAGCGAGCCTGGGGTGCCTCCCAAACATCAGAAAGTACGGAGAAAACCCTGTACTTTCATGGTGCGTGGCATTATAGGCGTGCACCAGACCCGATACATGAGACTTCCAGTCAAGCTTCTGACACTCCTCAAGGGTCCCGAGCATCTTGAGTAGCGTCTGGTTAAACCGCTCGACCATTCCATTACCCATGGGGTGGTAGGGCGTAGTGCGTGTCTTTTCCACACCTGCCAGGGCACACAACTCCTTGATGAGCGCAGATTAATAATTCCTTCCCTGGTCACTGTGGATTCTTGCGGGAAAACCATAGTGCACGATGAAATTTTCAAACAATTTTCTGGCGGTGGTCTTCGCAGTCTGGTTGCGTGTGGCGTAAGCTTGAGCATACCGGCTGAAATGGTCTGTCAATACAAGGACGTTCTCAAAGCCTCCCTTGGACCGCTCCAATGACAAATAGTCGATGCAGATAATGTTCATCGGAGCTGTAGACGTGATTGGACACATATCTGCCACAGATGCGCGGGACTTCCGGCGAATACAACGTCCACAGTTCCTGACAGCATCAGCGACAAAACTGTCCATCCCAGGCCAGTAGAATCGCTCCTTGAAGAGTGCAACCGTCCGGTCGCGTCCTTGATGACCAAGGTCATCGTGAAGCGCCTTGAATATCTCGGTACGGAGGTTCTCTGGCAACAGCAACTGGAGGCGTTCTTCTGTATGGAGGTTGGACTTCCGATACAGCACACCCTGAAGCACAATAAAGTGGTTCCACTCCCTCAGATATGTAGTCATATGTCGGTCCATCGGCGTAGCCGGTCGGGTTCCGCGTGATATATGGTCTGCAATCAGTGAGAGGGTCGAGTCCTGGACTTGTGCCTTGTGCCAATCCGTAGAGGATAGACTATGGGCACTGAGTATATCATCTGGAATATCCACATGATGACTGGGTGGTGTCGATTCCGGATTGCGTACCGTCTCTGACAGCGGTACTGTCTCTGCTGTCGCAGCATGACTGACGGCGTGAATGACATCGGTCGGAATATTCCTACTGAGGCCATCATCATCCTGGTTATTCGCTCCCTTCCGGTAAGAGATCGTAAAATCATAGTTGGAAAGCGCAGCGAGCCATCGATGTCCAGTGGCATCCAGCTTGGCAGTGGTGTTTACGTACGTGAGCGGATTGTTATCCGTCACAACTAGGGATGCAAACGAATGGCAAAATCGATATTCGAATATTCGGTAATTCTTTCGATCGAATATTCGAATATTCGATAAAAATTGAATCTTTAAAAAGTTATAGTTATCTATTAATTTTAGTTATAAACCACGATACCCTTTTCTTTATCTGTCGAATGTTTCTAGTGTTATCGTAATACAATACAATACATAGCAGCGTGTCGAATATTATTACATCGACATATGAAATACATATCTAGCACATAACAAGCACATAACAAGCACGTACAATTCAATGAAATCACTCATCGATAAAATCATCACATATGATGGCCTTGTTCTTATTCAGAAATATTATCTTATCAACAAGATCACATGACAGT
Source organism: Mya arenaria (assembly GCF_026914265.1). Lineage (NCBI taxonomy): Eukaryota > Metazoa > Mollusca > Bivalvia > Myida > Myidae > Mya > Mya arenaria. Next base: position 32,702,746 of record NC_069127.1, on the reverse strand, counting down.
CTGTTTCTAAGTTTGTTAACAATGAGTCCGGCGCAGGAGAAAATTCTTTCTCATGGCACAGACGTCGCAGGTATCCCAAGCAGTTGGCGAGCAACATGTGCAACGCGAGGAAAGCGTCCCTCGTTCTTTTTCCATCATGCAAGTGGAGTGGCCTCCTCGTCGGAAGATTCGTGCCGGTACCGACGCAGCTCGTCGTTAGCCGTCTTGGTCGTCTTTGGAACCATGAAGCTAAGACGGGGTCGTTTGGAGGGTGTTGACGCACTCTCGTCGGGGTTGGCAACCGAAATGGAACATCGTCCAATCTACTCTCGAGCGCGTCTTCCGTGTAGCGCCGCTGTTCCGTTGACAGGAAGTCCAGGTCTTTGTAGCGGGGGTCCAATAGAGCGGCAAGGACTAGGGTGGATGTGGCGGTGGCATCGTTCGAAGGTCGGAAGCGGCGACGAAGCTCAGCAGCAATAACACCATTCACTTCCTTGACGACATGAGAATCAGCCTCGCATGCACGGAGTGTGTTGTCCAAAAGACTTGTCACGATGAGATAAACTTCACTGCATGACACGTTCTTCTCCGTTGACATATACGAAGTCGTCTCAGTCAAATGACGGAGTACGTCACTCAGCTCGGAGACGACGGTCCACTCGCCGTCCTTCAACGACAGGTGCTGGTCGGCCTTCCGGGTACCCGAGTGTCCAGCATGAGGTTGGACAGGACGCGGCGTTGCTCGTTCAGCCGGGCCAATATAGCATGCGTGATGTTCCATCGGGTTGTAACATCCTACACCAGCTCGTGTTTGGGCACCTTTAGAGTAGCTTGGCGCTTGCGCATTTCGGCCGTCAATGTAGTCGAGTGTTTGATGTGCCCGACCAGCTTACGACATCTGGAGACGACCCTGTTGACATCCGGGAGAGCTAATGCCGGCTTGATGGCCAGCTGCAGTTTTTGCCCAAAGCACCCAAAACACAAATCATGTTTAAGACCAGAAACGCTAAACTTTTTCATTGATTGCTGTTTACTGCTTTCACTTTGAGAACTCGGATGCTTAGCCTTCACGTGATTCCAGAGATTAGTCGTCGTGCCCATGTACGACAACCTCACACTGCATAGTTTGCACGTGACAGATTTCTTGTCAACAGAGCGCGTGAAATAAGTCCATACTTCAGATGTGGCTGGCATCTTTTACGTTGTTAAGAAATACAAATCTAATATATAATAATAATAATAATAAGTTTAACTTATAATGTTATGCGAACATATATTCTGAAGGAATGAAGTGGTATCTACTTTCAGCGTATAATATCAATCACCGATTTGAGCAATATTGCTCAGCTTAATTGGCAGGCAAACTGACAAGAGGGTGTGAAGGCCGCTTCCTTAAATTCTTAATTGGCATGGTCATTTAAAAGAACTGAAAATCAATTAAACTTGTTTGATGTTACTTCCTAATAGCCAGTTATTTTACAATTATGGACACTGTTTATAGTACCCTACGATCGATCCCTAATTGACACATGACGCACACTCGATTGTCATCTCGTTAACGCCTCAGGCACAAGATGCGTATTGTTGTAAAAACAAGACAATATAATTTTAAACACAACAACTGCCCTAAAGATCCAAGGTTTATATCATTATTTTTTGAAAAAAATAATCGAATATTCGAATACCGATTTTAACATTCGAATACTAAACGTTCGATCGAATATTCGAATATTCGAATATTCGTTTGCATCCCTAGTCACAACCTCAAATCTCCCGCCATAAAGATAGTCGTGAAACTTTTCAGTGACCAACCACTTTAAGGCAAGGAATTCGAGATTGTGCGCTGGATAACTGCGCTCGCTCTGCTTTAAACTTCTGCTGGCGTATGCTATGGGCCGCTCCTTCCCATCATGACGCTGGTACCATACGGCACCAAGACCAAGTGATGAGGCATCAGTATGCACCGAAAACGGCTTGCTGTAATCCGCGTAGGCCAACACTGGAGGGTTTGTAAGCTGTGCCTTCAGCTCCTCAAATGCCTTCTGCTGTGATTCTGACCATTGGAATGGTACCTTCTTGATCTTCCTCGGGGTCTTAGAACCCGTCTTCCTCTTGGTCGGTTGTACAATCAAAAGATCATTAAGAGGCCGTGCTATAGTCGAAAATCCACGAATAAAGCGCCTATAATAGCCGGCGAAACCAAGGAACTGCCGGACTTCCTTTGTGGACTTAGGCTTGGGCCAGTTATTGACGGCTTCCGTCTTTTTCGGATCAGCCTTGATCCCCTCAGCTGATACAACGTGACCGAGGTACGTAGTCTCCTCTTTGAAGAACTCGCACTTGCTAGGCTTGATCTTCAGGTTATAGTCGGCAAGGCGTTGGAATACGGCATCGAGTCTATCAAGGTGGCTATCGATGTCCTGACTGAAGATGATGATATCGTCCAGAAAGATTAGGCAGTCTTTCAAGTTGAGGTCTCCCATGCAACGTTCCATAAGGCGTTGGAACCTCGCTGGCGCATTACAGAGGCCGAAAGGCATACGGTTCGCCTCATAGAATCCTAGACCCCAGACTTGAAAAGCTGTCTTCTCTTTATCATCTTCTTCAAGTTCCACTTGCCAGTAACCTGACTTGAGGTCAAGTTTAGAAAAATACTTCGCTCCCGACAACATATGTAGCGTGTCTTCGACGCGTGGAAGTGCGTAGGCATCCTTCTTGGTGCGGGAGTTGAGTTTCCGGAAGTCGATGCAAAATCGGATGGTGCCATCCTTCTTCCGAACGATCACGACGTTGGACGAAAAGGGGCTGCTTGATTCTCTGATCGCACACATATCCAACATGTCTTGCAGGTGGTGTTTCACTTCCTGGAATAGTGAAGGAGGTACTCTTCTACACGCTTCTTTGAAAGGTTCTGGATTCGTCAGTACTATTCGATGTTTCACTGCTGATGTGTTTCCTAGATCGAGTGATGTTTTGGGAAATATCGACTCCCACTTGTCGAATAACTTTAATACCCTTTCCTTTTGCTCTTTAGTTAAAGGAGAATCATTCATGTCACACTTTGTTTCATTATCTATGTTTTCTTTTTCAGGTGCGGTTTGCTGATGGACAGAGGCGGAGGGAACTTCAGAGGTAAGTATCTTATTTTCTTTTTCATGTTCTTCGGCGTCTTTCTTCTTTTCAAAAATTGGTGCTGATCTAAGCACTTTCACCTCTTGTAATTGACAGATAGGCGTCTTAGCCTTGATTTTCAAAACCTTTGCTGAAAGATTACACACACGTACAGGCACTCTTGTAGTTTTCCCTGGGTTACTAAGTGTAACAACTCTTGGACCTATAGTGGGTTTATCTGGACCATGCATTATCGAAGTTCTCTGTTACAGCAGATTCTATCTCTGATGTCTTTCGTACCAGACCTGTTACAGTTCTCACTTCCATCGGCTGTAATGAAAAATCTTTGGTAGCCTTAACTACTCCGACACTAGAACAACACGACATTTCAAAGGCCATGCTCCATTCATCAGGAATGTCGTCTACATTCTCGCATTTACACCACACGGCACATTCACGAATAACATTCATGCCAACTATTGCAGGTACTTTTCTGTTATACTCTGTGCTTTTAACAATGAGCAGAGGTATTGTTAATGGTGGCATATCAGTGTTAGGTAAACTAACGTTGGCCTCAATATAACCACCATATGGTATCTGTTGACCATTTCTCCTGTAACGTTCAATTCAAACTCATCTAGGCCTTTCAAATTAGGCTTTTCATTCATGGACAAATAAAACTCCTCTGATAGTGTACTTATCATAGACCCCGTGTCTATCAACGCTTTAACTGTCTGCCCTTCTATTTCAACAAAGTTCTCATTCGACTTCCCTACTAATCTCTCATGTAAGTTATTCTTTGAATTTCTGATGGGGCTATCTACTTTTTCGCTTCCATCGTGCCCCCCGATAAAAGCTTCTTCTCGTTTAAAGACTTCTCATTCTGCTCTGGTCCTTTTTCTGTTTCCTTGTTCTGCTCTTCTTTCCCATCGTCACTTCTACCTCTGAATCCTCTATTTCCACCTCTGTACCCTCCTCTAAAGGGTCTTCTGAAGTTACTGTTGTAATTATTTCCTCTATAACTAGTACTTTGCCCTTTCAACCTTTTCATTTCTATCTCCATGGATTTCAATCTTTCTAAGAGTTCTTTCATTCCACTTTCATCCCTTATCTGATTTACAGATGCACTACGCGTATTCTCTTCTCTGACTTCACTATTCTCTTCCTCTTCTTCTGACCTAGCCTTTCTCCTTAAACATTCAAATGAGTCTTTACTTTCATATGCCACTCTAGTGGTCATTCGTATTTTTTCAGATCTCAATCCTCTCCAAAATCTTTCCTTCAACTTCTTATCTCGTTTCTCTTCATCAATTTCACCCTTTTCAACAGCCTGTTGAAACAATGTTTCTACTCTTACTCCCCAAGACGAACACGATTCTCCTTCTTTTTGCTTTGCTGAATAAAACTCCGTTACTACTCTATCACCTGTTTTCACATTACTATATACTTCTTTCAACTTATTCACTATCGTTTCAGCACTAGCAGTGGTTTTAAGATTCAAGAGAACTTGTCTTACATCTCCTTGCAATGAGTTTCTAATTGCTTGTACTACAGCATGATCTGGATAAGAATTACTTTCTAGAATACTACAAACATCCACTTTCCACTGCTCAAAATGATTTCCGTTCAAGTTTGGTATCTTTGGTGAACCAACTTTATACATAACGCTTTCAGCTTTCTGTTCTCTACCTTTCAATCTTTCCTCTTTCTTTTTGTTTCGATCATTAAATTCAGTTTTTCTGTTATCAGCTCTATCCAGAAGCAACTGTTCTTTCTCTTTCAATAATATTAATCTATGATTCAATTCCTCTTCATGTTCTCTGCTCATTTCTAAATCTCTTTCAATTCTCTCATTTTCATTCCTTCTTTTATTGAGTTCCAACTCTTGTTGCTCTAATATTTTGATTCTTTCTACTAACTCATGTTCCGCTTTTCTCTTCATTTCCATTTCATAGTTCAATCTCTGTCTATTTTCCATCATGAATCGCTGCTTTCTATCCTCCTCCATTTGTAACTGTTTCAGTTTCAAACTTTCACGCTCATATCTACTAGATTGACTTTTAATTTCCTCTTGGTCCAATCTTAAACTTCTAATTTCAGTCTTTAAATCACGAGAACTTTCGTTTTGAACATTTTTGTGCTTTACATCTTTCATCACATCATACCTCATATCAAAAGCTTTATAGCTACCTTTCAGTTTTGTCTCACTCAAATCGTCAAAGTGCCTGAGACGTTTAGCTTTTTCTATTTCTCCCCTCTCCCCGATGGAATTGGCCCTAATTCCATATTTACTCATAGGCTCAGTTGTAAGCTTCTGATCAAGCAAATCATCATCGTATCTAAGCTCTCGCAAAGTATGCTCTATCCTTTCATAGTGATCAGCAAGATATTTTAAGTTACTTTCATTTAAGCTTTCTTTCACTCTGGTTTTTGAATCCACACTTCTTTCCATGGCCCGTATCTCCATTGAAGTACTCTCGTGAAAATATTCATCAATCGTGTTCAAATCTGAGATGTCACTTAATCTATCCATTTCAATAGCATGTGCACCATGATCATATGCACCAACATAGCTTTTACTTTCACTAAAACGTCTCCTTACATCACTTTCGATATTCATTCTGTCAGGCTCAGCACTTAACTCTGTATCCCTCACTATGTTCCGACGAATCAATCTCTTTTCACGTTCACTTAACCCTTCTCAAAAAAAAAAATACACTTTATACCAAAACGCGCTTAAAACGCATTAAAAAGTGTATTTTTTTCCTGCGTTTTTCTGAAAAAGTGTATTTATTCTGCGTATTTTTATGAATAATTGCGTAATAAGTGTATCTTTTCTAAATAAGTGTATTTTTTCTGCGTCTTTTGTTAACTGAAGTGCGTTTTTTGTGTGAATAAGTGCGTCTTTTCTAACAGAAGTGCGTTTAAGTGTATTTTTTTCTGTCAATAAGTGCGCTTTTTATACAGAAGTGCGTTAAAAGTGAATCTTTTAGGTTTTTGTTTTCAGCAGGTAAAATGCACCTGAGTGAATTTGTGCTCTTTTTTAACACAGAAAAATGCTCTTTTTTCATAAAATTTGGATGCAAACGATTCACTTTTAATCAGTAAAAACGGAAGTGCGTTTTTAAGCGCGTTTTTAGGGATCAAAACGCACTTCTTTACTGAAGTGCGTTTAACTGCGTTTTTAACCAAAAAATGCGCACTTAAAACGCAGTTGAGTGCGTCTTTTCTAGAAGTGCGTTTTTACCTCCAAAAAGCGAACTAAAAACGCACTTTCAAGAAGTGCGTATTCTTTCTAAAAAACGCACTTAAGTGCGTATTAACTGCGCTTTTTGGAGGTAAAAAACGCACTTTCAGAAAAGACGCACTCAACTGCGTTTTAAGTGCGCATTTTATAAAAAAAAACGCGGTTTAAACACACTTAGTGCGTTTTTTTTGTGTAAGTTCCTTTTAAGTGTATTTTTTTGGTTAAAAACGCACTTAAAATACACTCAAGTGCGTTTTTAGTGCGTTTTTTTATAAAAAGCGCAGAAAAAATATGCTTAAGTGCGCTTTTCTGTTCAATTTTATTCACTTTTTACGCACTCGGTAAGAAAAATACGCTTAAAACGCAGTGCCAATACCGCTGCGTTTAACGCGCGTTTTCTGCACGTTTAACGCGTGTTAAACGCGCGTTTTTCCGCACTTTTTTGAGAAGGGAACCCTTCAACCATAATTCACAATTTACACAACACTAAATACGCTTCAAACACAATAACTTTATTTCGCTGGAAATGTGTCTGTAAAATGTAAAGTTCATTAAAACACTATTCGGTCACTTAAATTCCACATAAATCCATTTGAATCACACATCACTGGTCACAAAACACACAATAAAGATAATCACATACACGCAAATCAATCAATAAAAATGCACACAAAGCATATCAATATCAACACAATAATCAAAGTACACAGTGCAAAGTCACATAAACTAATATTTGAGACAAATTAATGACTATATTAGAAACAAGGGAAGCAACTCACTATTATTGGCTATCATAATAATTTCACGTTATCTGTAGATTTATCGTGCCTACCTACACCATAGCAATTACTACATCATAGCACTAGTATTACTTAGAAGCTATCATTACATTTATACACACAGATATCTGCAGAATATTAAACTACCAACTTTTTAATGTTCAACCTGTCTCTGGCCGGGGTCGAACTCATGAACTCAGGCTTACAAAGCTACCGTCTTAACCACTAGGCTATCGCTTCTGATGCTCTATACAGATACAGGATACTACTAATTTACAACTATCGCTAAATCTCCAGTACCTTTGTGTCGAAAGAAATCAATAATTTAAACCTCGGATACCAAATCCTTAAAATATATGTAAATTTTCCAGATATTTAAATCTGCAAACTTTTACAATATTTCAAGAGAGCGCGAACTCAAAAATACCGTATGAAGGTTTCTGCGTATTTTATATAAGTCTACCTTGCAAGGATTGTATACGCAATGATCTACTTCCAATGTAAAATCAGATATGAAATCACATTTGAAGTAAACTCAAACTTGTGATCTATTATTTGCTTTTCCACAAAAATATCTAAATGCATGTACTTTTTACATCCAATAAGAGAAAAAAAAAATATAAAAAAAAAATTAGAGAAAATAATGTAGAATGACGGGATTTCGAACCAAGGACCTCTAGACTGCGAGCTCTCAACGTAACCACAGGGCTATCGGGACTGATATTCAGACACAGGTAGATAAATGGATATGAATAGGTCAATGAGAGGACTGGGAAATACAATGCAAGATTAATTTGCTAGTTAGTATCGTGCAAGTGAACCTACATGCCTATTTATCAAACCTTAAGAATCTGAGGCAATAATTTAATTAGCACTTAAAAAATGAAACACTTAATCTAACAGCGAGAAAAAATATATACTAATGCACGTGTAAATGAAAGACTAAGTCAATCAATTAACTCTAATATCAAAATCTAGCACACTTAAACTAAACAATATAAACACAAAAATCTAAAATTGCATTTTATAATTAATAAAATAAATCTTACAGGTCTAATCCTAAATCCATACACAAATAAACACATTCACAACACAAACACACTGTCAAAGTTAAGTGTCAAAGCACTCAATTTCACCATAGGTGAAATATAAATCCAAATGTCTGTGGCACAATCCTGCACGAAGAACCGCTGCACCTCACGAAGTAAATCCAACTCGACGTCTCGAGTTAACGTTTAATTCCATGGAACAATGTTTTAAACGGGCCCAAAAAAATAACGTTGCGCACACGTGACAATGTTTATATCCGTAAAGGTATATTGGATATGATATCCCAAATATGGCAAGCCGCTAGAGGCTAATCCAATAGAAGCGATCTTTTTTCAAGGCGGAAAGGTCCCCGGGTCAAATGCATAATCGCGCACTGTGACCGTCCAATAAGATACACTCCTCCGGTCAACGTGATGAAGTTTACCAGGTCAAGTGCATAATGCCGCACTGCTATTAACCAATGAGAATCCTTCTTTACAACACGACACTCAATTCGTGAATACTCATTAAATCCGAGTATTGGAAATATATGTACACACTGGACTGTCCAGGTAAACACAGGTATAACAGGGATACACCTGTATAATGTATACTGATGTACAAAATGTGGTTATATCTCAACAAATTTCCACTTCAGTCCAAGACGTTGAAGCTTCACACAAAACCAATCGTTGGGCGCCAATGTCGACGTAGCCCAGTCGGCATATATTTTTAATTAGGATCCGTTTGTGTAGAGTAACCACTGTAACAAATCAAAATATCCTAGATATTTTATTATAACAATAATGTGACTGGTCACTATAAAATCAGGAAGGCAAGTGCCGATTTACAAATGCACAATGCAAATACAAATAACAAACATGTAGATATTAAGACAAACGAGATTCAGGCTATATACTTATATAGTTATAATACTCATGTAAAGATATAATTACATCAGATGTTAATTGTTATTAAGATATATTTCAACACATATTATATGCTTATTAAATACCAAAAATGTACTAACCTGTAACAAATCAAAATATCCTAGATATTTCATTCTAACAATAATGTGACTGGTCACTATAAAATCAGGAAGGCAAGTGCAAAGATTAACACACTCGACACCTGATGACCAATCACGCGTGACAGGTTAGTACGAACAATGGTAGAATAAAATGTAAAGTAAAATAATGATCACAGGACACCTAGGGCGGAGTTAAGTTGGATCAAGGTAAGGACAAAAGTAGAAATATAGGAAATAAGAATAATACGAATATCGTGGATGTAATAAATACAAAGACTCCTGACTTAATGCAAATTTAATATATTTTATTAATGTATTCAATACATTCAACACATGTCCTGTGACACATGTTGATGAAAAGTGTATGTCATTGCTTTTCAAGCAATATTGCATTTTTTTGTAATTTAATCATTTATCTGTAGGTAGTAATCATCAATCTTATTTATAGGAAAGCGTGTAAACCAGTCTTTGGTTATAAGTTTAACTTGATTGCAACTGTTTGATATTGATCGTTGAAGACTGTGATCATAAACAAGTCAGACAGACTAAACAGAAGTGATTGGATATTAATTTTGCCTGTGGGTACAACAGGGGATTATTATGCCAAATAATCCTTAAACTAGGCTTTTAATGCGTACAATCTTTGTTTCAAACTATATAAAAACATCCTTGAAAGCAAATTACGATTTCAATTGATAAAGCCTTTACTATCAAATAAACGAGCAACCGCAAATGCACGCACAAGCAAGAAACGGGTAAAAACAGCATGCGGTATAAGTTTGCAAATCTGGTTTACTTGCAAACTTAGTTTTTTATTATCTTAGATATCAACTTCAAAAGCGACACAAAGAAAGTTTGCCCATTAAATAAGAAATATTTTAAGTAAAATTAAAAAAAAGTTTTAAGAAATATGAAAATTTTAATTCCAAAATTGATTTCTCCCATTGGCCACCAATTGGATTTTAGGTCCCCCGCGGGGTTTTGGCAAACTCCAATTGGAGAATTTTCCATATGAGCCGAAACAGGGGAAAAAATCAGCAATTTGAAAAAAAATCAAATATTACAATTTGGAACAGAAAATTACATTTCTATGTATGTCTGTAGTACTAGATTCATAAACATAATTAAAATCTAATAAATAATCAAAAATTATGGTTTTGTAAAAAGGGCTCTCCAATTGGGGAAATTCCAACTGGAGAATTCCACAGTCAATTTCTATTGATAAAAGCCACCAATTGGAGATCACAGAAGTTGGTGATCACAGAAGTTGGAGGAATCACCAGTTGGAGACTTCCACCGTATAACATCTGCTGGGGAGAAATAAAGTTGAGATCTATACATGCCATGATATTATTGCTCATTGATTTAATATTATAGATTATTCAAGAAAATAACACTGCAAGATGTTACATGATTTCGAGTATTACATCGGTGTTTTCACTTGTGACGTTGTGTGCAATCTAAAACAGTGATCTTATATACAACTGCGTCAGATTTGCGAATTATTTATCCTTTTCTGAAGCCTTGTGGTCCTAGATGCTCGAAAATATTAAATACTTTTAAAAAGAATAACTTACTAATTTTCATTTCCTGGTGGGCTCAATTTGTGTCTTTCATTTAATCGAATAGGTTAGAGAACACCATCTTATATTGTCAGTAGGTACATTAAACTATGTTGACTTAGTGACAAACTTAATTTGATCACTCCAATTTAAAGAAAAAAACCTTTCGATGTGTATCTTTTATCTTATGCAAAAGTGGCTTCTTTTTATTATTTCGTCTCACGGTATGTTATTTTTCTTGCCATATGAAATGGGTACATATATGTATGATAGCACTATCACGAACCTATTATAGGTTAAACAATTATTTATAAGTCAGTGATATTATTTATAAATGTTCTATAAAATTGTGTATTGACTTAATACTTCGTAAAAAATAAGCTCAACAATCATTCTTTGTTTCAGAATTCACCCATTTCAAATGATTCTTTGAAAAGGAGCCATTTTCTCAGTTCACTTATTGTCAGGGTTTAGGAGCTGTAGCTAAAAGCAGTGACGAAATTCGTTTACACTCTTAAATTGTGCCAGTTACATTGAACACCTGCCGTAACTGAATGATAGCTTTACATTGATAAATAAGAAGTAAATATATCCAAATACTATTGCAAGGGGTATTTTTTTTTTGCAAAAGTGTATAGCCCTTCACGCAATTCATGATAGTTTAAAAACTCATGTCTTGAATGTCATTATCTTTGATCAAGTATACGTTCTAAGCATTAGGAATGATATTGTTCATATCATTTTATCCTACTACCTGTTTGCATGTTTTTGTCCGTTTATCAAATATACGCATGTACTTTGCTTATCATGTCCACGTGTTTGTGAATGGAGGATAAAGATACTGTAATAATGTTTCAAAGATGAATGCTAGATCGTTAAACACGTTGATTAAATATTAACATATTTTTAAATCACATTTATGAGAGTTAGGCGAAGGTTTTGTGATAGATTTTATATTTGCTACTGTACAATAGGGGAGGTTACTGCATAGGAGACGAACATTTTCTTAAACCGGTTTAGCATCAAATCAAGTAGGACCTACTCCGGTGACCTCAGACGAACATTCGTGTAAAAAATGGATTGAAATGGACAATCATAAAATTTTGGGCTATGGACTTATTGAAGACAACTGTATGGTAAGTCTAAATGCCGTTTGTTTTCATGATGGTTTAAATGATAAGAAATGTTTGTTATATTTGATCACGCACAGGTATGCGCACCCCCCCCCCCCACATAGTGACATTACTCCGCAAAGCTTTGTCTGCTTTTTCCCCGCAAAATTTAACCGGTAATGGGCGTAACCTAGGTTCCCTTTGGTGCAAGGACATTTTACCATCAGTTCATCCCTGCAGGAAGGAATTTAAGCGGGGGGGGGGGGTTGTCCACCTAAATGGTCTTCAACAAGTCTTTTGAAGATTTTTAGACTATGGCAGACTCGAGACAGGGATACATAATGTAGTTAGTGTCGGTTAGAACCAGCCGCCCGGGTAGCCCAGTTGGTTAGAGCGCCGTGCTAGTGTTCCGGCGGTCGTGGGTTCGAGCCCCACACCGGGCAAACTTTTCCTCCCAGGTTTACTTTAATAACAAATGTCAAAATAATAAAAAAGTATCCCTGATCGCTAATTATTGTAGCTTTATAAAGCCGGGGTTGGCTGGACCGAAAATCCCCACTTAATTCCCCGGACCTGGGGAGGCCATGGTTACAATTGACTGGTGCAATAATTAGCAATAGACTTGGCGTTCCATTGAATTTAGTTTGAAGGATAAACAATAACATTTTTTACCTTTTATTTCCAAAAAAATGATTGCAGACATAGAAACAGTGATTCGTCACAATCGTGAGCTTATGCAGACATAGAAACAGTGATTCGTCACAATCATGAGCTTATTTGTTTGTCATACTGTACCAAATTATTTGGGAATATTGTTAGCACATGTTTTAATAATACCATTTTACCTCAGGACAATTTTTCAATAAGAACTCAGTCAAGTATGAAATATTTCCATTTTGGAAGAATGCTGTAGATTTTGAAATTTGAAGATTTGGAAATTATTATTGGTTATTCTTTAAAAAGTGTCGAAATTTGAGTAGATCTATGGTAATGCAATTAGTAGCTCAACATTTTAATCCTTCAATTGTTATTTTAAAAACTGTCATTTTATTAAACAGATGTGCACAAGAAGGTATGCAATTCTAATTTTGTTAATTTTATCCAAAATTGAAAACTTATGGCTAAGTATCTGTAGATGTTGATATATATTATATATACAATTGACTGTTTTTATTGCTTATAGGTGTTGGGAATCGGACTGAAATATTACTATAGATAATCGGTTTATAAAAACAATCAATGATTGATTATTAATCGCTTTAATCATTATTTAACTATCTTTGGTCATCATATATAAGGCATATAGATAAACTACATGAACCAGTTTAAGAAAAAATGTTCCCTTACAATATTATTTGTACATTTATTTGTATAAATTACATTATTTATTCACAACGCAACTATACTTTAGTGTTTACAAGTTACTATTACAGATCATGAGACCGCAGGCTCTAAATTTTGTGTACGGTATTGAATACATGTGTAAAGTAAACACAAAGAAAAATATCAATTTCGTTTTGATAATCAGTCAGTAACAAGTAAAACAAGCAGTTGAATATTCTGTATGTTTTACAAGAACATTTTCTTTCAGAAAACTGAGAAAACTAAATTCTTACATGATATAAGAAGTAAACAATAACATTTTAAAACCACAAAAGTGTGATGTTGAGAACAAATCCTTTTGCAGTTAAATTTCAAAGAAAATTTGTAATAATGTACTGTAGTGAGCTACTGACATGATGATATGACTAGATAACACAACATAGTACCACATGAACATTTCAACATTAACATGTATTGACCAGAAACAAAATATATTTCAAGACAATCTTTTAACTGGTAGTTGGTAGTGTTTACGTCTCTTGTTTCTATAATCGATTGTTCAAATTTCACTATCGATTGTCGCCGATGAAGGCCTTTCCGATCAATTGTCGATTATAATTGATCATCGGCACAACACTATTGCTTATACTTCAGCGTTTTGAGATTTCATTAAGTTTCAAGTAATATGTTTCATATACATATCATATAATTTCCATGTTCTTTTTTTAATTATGATATAGATAGACTATACTAATTAGTGATGTTCTGATGATCAATTATAATGAAAAAATAACTGGTATGTTCCTGAACTCAGTTTTTCTTCTTTCATCTTGTCAATTTTGTTCAGTTGTAATCATTAACAATATGGCTAAAGCAACAACAACATTAATAGTGTGTTTTTTTTTGGTGAAATTTACTGCCTTACTGCCTTCTTCCCTAGTGAAAACTTGTCCATTTCTCACCATATTTTATGTTTTCCAAATTTGATAAGTGGAGATTTCATAACATTAATGAATAAAAATCTTGACAACACTTACTATAAATTAACAAAATAATATATGCATAAAAATCTTAAAAACATGTAGTATATCGAATTAGCACAAGCCCACAACCCTGCACTGGTGAAAATTATGTCATCTGGGCTTGTTCTAATTCTGAATTTAATATAGCAGGGCTTGTTAAAAAAAAATGCCAAGCAATAGAGTAATAATTCAGGCTTGTTCATCCCGAACTCTAATTTCGATGATATATTTTGCCATTAAAATCTAAATTAGATACTTAAGCCTGATTTTGTAAGCCTGATTTTGTATTTTTCCCAATGTCAACTTTTTTTCCCAAATTGTATTGTACAGGTGGTAAAAATAATTCCATAAAATACACCAATTAGATATTTTCAATCCTTTACCTAACATTTAAGTAGAGTAAAGGTTGATGAGTTTTTGTACAAGAATAAAATTACAAGTACGGTACCAGGTATTGTCAAAAAACATTTCTTCTATTAATAAACAGCAACGTGAGTGGAACCGATTACCAATAGTCAAACCAGTGTGTGTATACCACGTGATAAATTACGTCATATATGCTACGTCGGAAGGCAACATTTTGCTTAAAATGAACACTTAAATTAAAGATACCTTTTCTTTTACACCACCATTTTAAATGAAACAAAGGGCAGTCTATGCCGCTTAAAGAGCCCCGCATTTGTTTTATTACCGACATTTGATAAAGTCATTAGTTTCATCAAACACTTCGACAAACCCGTTTTCAAAATCATGTTTTGACAGTGCTCCATCAGACGGCCGTATTGTGAAAAGGTTTGTCGAAGTGGTTAAAGAAATTAAACTCGCAATCAAACTCTGGTAAATGGCCGAAAGCAAGGCTCCGTAGGTGGCGTAGACTGCGCTTTGTTTCATTTAAAATGGTGAAGAAATAGTAAAGTTATCTTTGTTTAAAGTCTTTTTTTCAAATCAAAATATTGCCTTCTGACATAGCATTTATGACGCAATTTATCATGTGGTATACACACACTGCAAACAGGAACTGATTCTCAACACTTTAGTTCTTTAAGCATTCTGTGCAACTCTCCAAACTTGCCCCAGGGTCTGAAGTAAAAAAAATGACCTAATAAATATTCTGCTTTGCTGGCATGTTATTAAATGCTTGATCAACACATATCCACTGAATATTATATATCTTAAAATGTCTGACCTCATCAAATGCAAAAGAATCAGTTACTACAATTCAAAAAAAAATTGGTATTAATTTTCTGTCACATAGCTTAGACTTTAAAATTCTAATTAGCTCTTAAAACATGATTTAACATAAGTCATATATATGCACTTGCCACTAGACCATTACAAGTTAAAAGGCCATAAATCACTGATTGTGTAAATCACTGATGGTGAATCAATTGGAAACAAATGGAAATATTACTAGATTTTGATTGGATGCCTCCATTCAGAGTTTATTATATTGGTCAGGATTTTGATCCAATCAGATTGTTTAATCAAGAAAGGAACATTACTTTGAATTTGTGTCATTAAGAAACAAAACTATCTTCGATATTTCTGTATATTTTCTAAGCATTCTCGTTCATTTAGAATGTCAAGTCTCATCTTTGATCCCATTTCTAAATGTAAATATAATCTTGTGTTGCTTTAGCATTTCTTATTACATCATATCATTTTATGTTTAAATAATTGCTTTGCTTATTTATTGGACTAGTTAATAGTGAAACAGACAGTGTTTCTGTAATGAATATATGGAATTCTTTATAATTGGAGATTTTGGAAATGGAAATTTTAGGGGATTTGCTTTAAGAATGAAAAATAATAGATTTTACATTTAAAAAAGTTGTTAAAATTCAAATCTAAATCATACTCTTTATCTGAAAAAAGATTTTTTTTATTTATTTTTTTATTCTTGAAGTAGAGATATATGTCATATTTTCCATTTTAGAATTTTTAAAGAAAGTTGAAGAACTTAAGAAAAAGAAATATATTTTAGAAAGAAAATTTTCAGTCATATGATTAGTGAATGTATCAGTTAGTCAGAGACCTAATGTTCTGCTTTGCTTTGCAAATGCTTTGTCTTTTTAATTGACCTTACGACAGCGGCTTCTAAGCCACGCCCCCTGATATCAAGGGAGTGAACTCTGTCTATGTCCGTCAAACAAACGAGGAAGTAATGGCGTCTCGCGTTGTTTCGCTTTCCGATATTCCTGACATATTATCATAAATGTGACATTACAATGCGAAAAAAATAGAAGTCAAAGGAATTTGTAACTGGCTGCTACATCGGGAGGCTCGATATATCTTTAGAAAATGACGATATCTAACATTGACGGGGTGAAATCTATCGAAGTCAGAGAAAATCGGATAGCCGCCATCGATACAAAGGAAAAGCGTGTGTGTGACGGATACTGTAAATGCAAACAAGGGTAAGTTAAACTTTTAATAACACCGATCCTTCTTACAGTATTGTTGAAACAAAGATTAAATCATCGCACAATATGAGTAAATCATAAATGGCCCGAATGGGGAACCCGGAAGTGACATTAAATAACAGTTATACATGCCAGCTATACAGTATAACCTTGTATTCTATAGTATGAGTAGAAATGGTTTATTGGAGTTATGCATAAAAAGTTTAGTTCTAAGCGATTGAACTCTCCCCCTTATGAATAATAATGTAATAGTTGACAAGTGACAATCGTGGGTGATACCAATCTGTAACTTTTGCATTGCTCAAACATTCACATGCTTTGATTTTTGTTCTTACAGAAATTGTGGAACATGTTCACACACTCTGGCTGAAAAGAAGACCTGGGAGGAAAATTGCCCCGGTGTGTGGCTCGAACTCACAACCACCAGAACACTAGCCCGGCGCTCTAAACAACTAAGCTGACCGGGCAGCTGGTTCTAACCCACACACACTACCCTCCCCCCATTTACTGGTTAAGGCTGGTGGAGGGTCTCCTGCTATTTACCGTTGACACCATTAAAGTATTCTGATTGATGGAGATAAGGAAGTCCCCTTATTATTGTCTTCAACAAGCCTACCGCAACAGGGGACCTAGCATAAGACCGGAAACCGCCCCCCCCCCCCCCCCACACACACACGATATTTGCCAGTCCAGGCAATGTCAACCGCAAGAGAAAACCAGTGATGACAAGTTTTACAAATAATCGGTAGGACCAATTTTAAAGCTTTTTATAACATTTAGTTTTACTTTGCTGTACAAAAGTAATGGACTATTTGTCCAGAGAAAAACAACAACCACAAAACATTAGCTATTATCTTGTCAATATTTCATTATGATATACATGAAGGAAGCAAACATCAAAGGCAGTAGCATTTACAGCTAGTATTAAAATATTTAACAATACATGTAACTGATTTATTTTAATATTGGCATCTTTTATTTATTTCAGGAAAGTGTGGTCTTTTGAAGAGAGTTCTTGAAGTTGTTCAGCATGTTGTTTTGATGGATTCTTGGAAGGATGTACCTCTATGATGTTAGCTTCAGTTCTGGATTATAACACCAGTTGTTGCATAATTAATATCAGATTTATTAAATACATTGTTGTTTTGCAAACATTACTTAAACTTTGATATTTCTTTGGTGTTTATGTATGATATTGTAGGTGAATATCTCTTTATTGCAATGGCAATATTTTGGCTCGGAGAAGTTTGCTTTGTGATTTATATATTAGTTCTTAATTTAAAGAATGCCAAAATAAGCCGATTCTGAGACAAAAAGTGTCAAACTAGAATTCTGTGAGAGTGCAACTTTAAGAATACTGTTAATCGAGTGTGCATGTGATCCGGACTCTGAACATTGGATGAAAACTATCATTAAATATTGTAGATTTACGTAAATGGCCCAAAATATAAGAATAACAATGAAAATATGTACATGTTTGACTTGTTCTTTATTCATAATAAGTCTAAGTCTTTACAGCACATGTTTGGCAGAATCAAGTTCTAATGAACATAATAATTGATTTAAATATACAGTGAAATAAATTGTTTTATACAGAAAATAATACCTTAACGATTCAGACCGATCTGTTCTCGTTTTTTTTGGTGGCTCAAATATTTATCTGAGTTTTGGAGGAGGCCTAGCTGGTGTGAGCTGGTCAAATACAGTAGCTGCTTGAGGGTCAGGGTTTTCTTGATTGGATTTCCCGTCGACAAAGTGCTGATATGAAAATAAGAAATCTATGAAATGTGTCGGAATGAAAGCTACAAAAGCCATTGTTTACATAGGAACCATACGAGTAGATGAGATTCGGAAGCATGCGATGGTTCGGACAAAAATTTATTTGTACGATATTTCCTGATTTACTTTGAAAGCAAAGCAGTTTATAAAAACTACATAACGGTATCAACAAAAATACCTCTATCTTGAATGAAATCAATCGTGTCCATGTTGAACCTGATATTAATTGGCCATTAATGCCGATTTGACAACACAAGCCAAAGCATAAATGTACGATGTTTATAGTTTAAAAATAGTAACACTTATTTAGGTCATGCACGGACAATTTCAGTATTAAATTTTGAGCGGATTGAAATAAGTAGTTTTGTTCAAAAAATACTTTTGTACAGACGTATAGATGTTTCGCCTTTGAACGATCTTTCAAAATTTCCAAGTTCAGCTGTTGATGAGGTCTTCCACAGAGTCTGATACAGCACTTGTATTTTTCTAAATAACTCGCTGGTTTCGAATACGGAACGAATTGGAAGCCATCTTTAGTCGGCCTGGCTACCTTGTATCCGAATTACAAGTGCCACGACAACACCTTTTTACCATAATACTTAAAAAGGCGAGGAATTGCCAGCGCATGTACATGCGCTGGCAATTCCTCGCCTTTTTAAGTATTATGGTAAAAAGGTGTTGTCGTGGCACTTGTAATTCGGATACAAGGTAGCCAGGCCGACTAAAGATGGCTTCCAATTCGTTCCGTATTCGAAACCAGCGAGTTATTTAGAAAAATACAAGTGCTGTATCAGACTCTGTGGAAGACCTCATCAACAGCTGAACTTGGAAATTTTGAAAGATCGTTCAAAGGCGAAACATCTATACGTCTGTACAAAAGTATTTTTTGAACAAAACTACTTATTTCAATCCGCTCAAAATTTATTTAATACTGAAATTGTCCGTGCATGACCTAAATAAGTGTTACTATTTTTAAACTATAAACATCGTACATTTATGCTTTGGCTTGTGTTGTCAAATCGGCATTAATGGCCAATTAATATCAGGTTCAACATGGACACGATTGATTTCATTCAAGATAGAGGTATTTTTGTTGATACCGTTATGTAGTTTTTATAAACTGCTTTGCTTTCAAAGTAAATCAGGAAATATCGTACAAATAAATTTTTGTCCGAACCATCGCATGCTTCCGAATCTCATCTACTCGTATGGTTCCTATGTAAACAATGGCTTTTGTAGCTTTCATTCCGACACATTTCATAGATTTCTTATTTTCATATCAGCACTTTGTCGACGGGAAATCCAATCAAGAAAACCCTGACCCTCAAGCAGCTACTGTATTTGACCAGCTCACACCAGCTAGGCCTCCTCCAAAACTCAGATAAATATTTGAGCCACCAAAAAAAAACGAGAACAGATCGGTCTGAATCGTTAAGGTATTATTTTCTGTATAAAACAATTTATTTCACTGTACATTTAAATCAATTATTATGTTCATTAGAACTTGATTCTGCCAAACATGTGCTGTAAAGACTTAGACTTATTATGAATAAAGAACAAGTCAAACATGTACATATTTTCATTGTTATTCTTATATTTTGGGCCATTTACGTAAATCTACAATATTTAATGATAGTTTTCATCCAATGTTCAGAGTCCGGATCACATGCACACTCGATTAACAGTATTCTTAAAGTTGCACTCTCACAGAATTCTAGTTTGACACTTTTTGTCTCAGAATCGGCTTATTTTGGCATTCTTTAAATTAAGAACTAATATATAAATCACAAAGCAAACTTCTCCGAGCCAAAATATTGCCATTGCAATAAAGAGATATTCACCTACAATATCATACATAAACACCAAAGAAATATCAAAGTTTAAGTAATGTTTGCAAAACAACAATGTATTTAATAAATCTGATATTAATTATGCAACAACTGGTGTTATAATCCAGAACTGAAGCTAACATCATAGAGGTACATCCTTCCAAGAATCCATCAAAACAACATGCTGAACAACTTCAAGAACTCTCTTCAAAAGACCACACTTTCCTGAAATAAATAAAAGATGCCAATATTAAAATAAATCAGTTACATGTATTGTTAAATATTTTAATACTAGCTGTAAATGCTACTGCCTTTGATGTTTGCTTCCTTCATGTATATCATAATGAAATATTGACAAGATAATAGCTAATGTTTTGTGGTTGTTGTTTTTCTCTGGACAAATAGTCCATTACTTTTGTACAGCAAAGTAAAACTAAATGTTATAAAAAGCTTTAAAATTGGTCCTACCGATTATTTGTAAAACTTGTCATCACTGGTTTTCTCTTGCGGTTGACATTGCCTGGACTGGCAAATATCGTGTGTGTGTGGGGGGGGGGGGCGGGGGCGGTTTCCGGTCTTATGCTAGGTCCCCTGTTGCGGTAGGCTTGTTGAAGACAATAATAAGGGGACTTCCTTATCTCCATCAATCAGAATACTTTAATGGTGTCAACGGTAAATAGCAGGAGACCCTCCACCAGCCTTAACCAGTAAATGGGGGGAGGGTAGTGTGTGTGGGTTAGAACCAGCTGCCCGGTCAGCTTAGTTGTTTAGAGCGCCGGGCTAGTGTTCTGGTGGTTGTGAGTTCGAGCCACACACCGGGGGCAATTTTCCTCCCAGGTCTTCTTTTCAGCCAGAGTGTGTGAACATGTTCCACAATTTCTGTAAGAACAAAAATCAAAGCATGTGAATGTTTGAGCAATGCAAAAGTTACAGATTGGTATCACCCACGATTGTCACTTGTCAACTATTACATTATTATTCATAAGGGGGAGAGTTCAATCGCTTAGAACTAAACTTTTTATGCATAACTCCAATAAACCATTTCTACTCATACTATAGAATACAAGGTTATACTGTATAGCTGGCATGTATAACTGTTATTTAATGTCACTTCCGGGTTCCCCATTCGGGCCATTTATGATTTACTCATATTGTGCGATGATTTAATCTTTGTTTCAACAATACTGTAAGAAGGATCGGTGTTATTAAAAGTTTAACTTACCCTTGTTTGCATTTACAGTATCCGTCACACACACGCTTTTCCTTTGTATCGATGGCGGCTATCCGATTTTCTCTGACTTCGATAGATTTCACCCCGTCAATGTTAGATATCGTCATTTTCTAAAGATATATCGAGCCTCCCGATGTAGCAGCCAGTTACAAATTCCTTTGACTTCTATTTTTTTCGCATTGTAATGTCACATTTATGATAATATGTCAGGAATATCGGAAAGCGAAACAACGCGAGACGCCATTACTTCCTCGTTTGTTTGACGGACATAGACAGAGTTCACTCCCTTGATATCAGGGGGCGTGGCTTAGAAGCCGCTGTCGTAAGGTCAATTAAAAAGACAAAGCATTTGCAAAGCAAAGCAGAACATTAGGTCTCTGACTAACTGATACATTCACTAATCATATGACTGAAAATTTTCTTTCTAAAATATATTTCTTTTTCTTAAGTTCTTCAACTTTCTTTAAAAATTCTAAAATGGAAAATATGACATATATCTCTACTTCAAGAATAAAAAAATAAATAAAAAAAAATCTTTTTCAGATAAAGAGTATGATTTAGATTTGAATTTTAACAACTTTTTTAAATGTAAAATCTATTATTTTTCATTCTTAAAGCAAATCCCCTAAAATTTCCATTTCCAAAATCTCCAATTATAAAGAATTCCATATATTCATTACAGAAACACTGTCTGTTTCACTATTAACTAGTCCAATAAATAAGCAAAGCAATTATTTAAACATAAAATGATATGATGTAATAAGAAATGCTATAAGCAACACAAGATTATATTTACATTTAGAAATGGGATCAAAGATGAGACTTGACATTCTAAATGAACGAGAATGCTTAGAAAATATACAGAAATATCGAAGATAGTTTTGTTTCTTAATGACACAAATTCAAAGTAATGTTCCTTTCTTGATTAAACAATCTGATTGGATCAAAATCCTGACCAATATAATAAACTCTGAATGGAGGCATCCAATCAAAATCTAGTAATATTTCCATTTGTTTCCAATTGATTCACCATCAGTGATTTACACAATCAGTGATTTATGGCCTTTTAACTTGTAATGGTCTAGTGGCAAGTGCATATATATGACTTATGTTAAATCATGTTTTAAGAGCTAATTAGAATTTTAAAGTCTAAGCTATGTGACAGAAAATTAATACCAATTTTTTTTTTTGAATTGTAGTAACTGATTCTTTTGCATTTGATGAGGTCAGACATTTTAAGATATATAATATTCAGTGGATATGTGTTGATCAAGCATTTAATAACATGCCACAAAGCAGAATATTTATTAGGTCATTTTTTTTACTTCAGACCCTGGGGCAAGTTTGGAGAGTTGCACAGAATGCTTAAAGAACTAAAGTGTTGAGAATCAGTTCCTGTTTGCAGTGTGTGTATACCACATGATAAATTGCGTCATAAATGCTATGTCAGAAGGCAATATTTTGATTTGAAAAAAAGACTTTAAACAAAGATAACTTTACTATTTCTTCACCATTTTAAATGAAACAAAGCGCAGTCTACGCCACCTACGGAGCCTTGCTTTCGGCCATTTACCAGAGTTTGATTGCGAGTTTAATTTCTTTAACCACTTCGACAAACCTTTTCACAATACGGCCGTCTGATGGAGCACTGTCAAAACATGATTTTGAAAACGGGTTTGTCGAAGTGTTTGATGAAACTAATGACTTTATCAAATGTCGGTAATAAAACAAATGCGGGGCTCTTTAAGCGGCATAGACTGCCCTTTGTTTCATTTAAAATGGTGGTGTAAAAGAAAAGGTATCTTTAATTTAAGTGTTCATTTTAAGCAAAATGTTGCCTTCCGACGTAGCATATATGACGTAATTTATCACGTGGTATACACACACTGGTTTGACTATTGGTAATCGGTTCCACTCACGTTGCTGTTTATTAATAGAAGAAATGTTTTTTGACAATACCTGGTACCGTACTTGTAATTTTATTCTTGTACAAAAACTCATCAACCTTTACTCTACTTAAATGTTAGGTAAAGGATTGAAAATATCTAATTGGTGTATTTTATGGAATTATTTTTACCACCTGTACAATACAATTTGGGAAAAAAAGTTGACATTGGGAAAAATACAAAATCAGGCTTACAAAATCAGGCTTAAGTATCTAATTTAGATTTTAATGGCAAAATATATCATCGAAATTAGAGTTCGGGATGAACAAGCCTGAATTATTACTCTATTGCTTGGCATTTTTTTTTAACAAGCCCTGCTATATTAAATTCAGAATTAGAACAAGCCCAGATGACATAATTTTCACCAGTGCAGGGTTGTGGGCTTGTGCTAATTCGATATACTACATGTTTTTAAGATTTTTATGCATATATTATTTTGTTAATTTATAGTAAGTGTTGTCAAGATTTTTTATTCATTAATGTTATGAAATCTCCACTTATCAAATTTGGAAAACATAAAATATGGTGAGAAATGGACAAGTTTTCACTAGGGAAGAAGGCAGTAAGGCAGTAAATTTCACCAAAAAAAACACACTATTAATGTTGTTGTTGCTTTAGCCATATTGTTAATGATTACAACTGAACAAAATTGACAAGATGAAAGAAGAAAAAAACTGAGTTCAGGAACATACCAGTTATTTTTTCATTATAATTGATCATCAGAACATCACTAATTAGTATAGTCTATCTATATCATAATTAAAAAAAGAACATGGAAATTATATTGATATAGTATATGAAACATATTACTTGAAACTTAATGAAATCTCAAAACGCTGAAGTATAAGCAATAGTGTTGTGCCGATGATCAATTATAATCGACAATTGATCGGAAAGGCCTTCATCGGCGACAATCGATAGTGAAATTTGAACAATCGATTATAGAAACAAGAGACGTAAACACTACCAACTACCAGTTAAAAGATTGTCTTGAAAATATATTTTGTTTCTGGTCAATACATGTTAATGTTGAAATGTTCATGTGGTACTATGTTGTGTTATCTAGTCATATCATCATGTCAGTAGCTCACTACAGTACATTATTACAAATTTTCTTTGAAATTTAACTGCAAAAGGATTTGTTCTCAACATCACACTTTTGTGGTTTTAAAATGTTATTGTTTACTTCTTATATCATGTAAGAATTTAGTTTTCTTAGTTTTCTGAAAGAAAATGTTCTTGTAAAACATACAGAATATTCAACTGCTTGTTTTACTTGTTACTGACTGATTATCAAAACGAAATTGATATTTTTCTTTGTGTTTACTTTACACATGTATTCAATACCGTACACAAAATTTAGAGCCTGCGGTCTCATGATCTGTAATAGTAACTTGTAAACACTAAAGTATAGTTGCGTTGTGAATAAATAATGTAATTTATACAAATAAATGTACAAATAATATTGTAAGGGAACATTTTTTCTTAAACTGGTTCATGTAGTTTATCTATATGCCTTATATATGATGACCAAAGATAGTTAAATAATGATTAAAGCGATTAATAATCAATCATTGATTGTTTTTATAAACCGATTATCTATAGTAATATTTCAGTCCGATTCCCAACACCTATAAGCAATAAAAACAGTCAATTGTATATATAATATATATCAACATCTACAGATACTTAGCCATAAGTTTTCAATTTTGGATAAAATTAACAAAATTAGAATTGCATACCTTCTTGTGCACATCTGTTTAATAAAATGACAGTTTTTAAAATAACAATTGAAGGATTAAAATGTTGAGCTACTAATTGCATTACCATAGATCTACTCAAATTTCGACACTTTTTAAAGAATAACCAATAATAATTTCCAAATCTTCAAATTTCAAAATCTACAGCATTCTTCCAAAATGGAAATATTTCATACTTGACTGAGTTCTTATTGAAAAATTGTCCTGAGGTAAAATGGTATTATTAAAACATGTGCTAACAATATTCCCAAATAATTTGGTACAGTATGACAAACAAATAAGCTCATGATTGTGACGAATCACTGTTTCTATGTCTGCATAAGCTCACGATTGTGACGAATCACTGTTTCTATGTCTGCAATCATTTTTTTGGAAATAAAAGGTAAAAAAATGTTATTGTTTATCCTTCAAACTAAATTCAATGGAACGCCAAGTCTATTGCTAATTATTGCACCAGTCAATTGTAACCATGGCCTCCCCAGGTCCGGGGAATTAAGTGGGGATTTTCGGTCCAGCCAACCCCGGCTTTATAAAGCTACAATAATTAGCGATCAGGGATACTTTTTTATTATTTTGACATTTGTTATTAAAGTAAACCTGGGAGGAAAAGTTTGCCCGGTGTGGGGCTCGAACCCACGACCGCCGGAACACTAGCACGGCGCTCTAACCAACTGGGCTACCCGGGCGGCTGGTTCTAACCGACACTAACTACATTATGTATCCCTGTCTCGAGTCTGCCATAGTCTAAAAATCTTCAAAAGACTTGTTGAAGGCCATTTAGGTGGACAACCCCCCCCCCGCTTAAATTCCTTCCCTGCAGGGATGAACTGATGGTAAAATGTCCTTGCACCAAAGGGAACCTAGGTTACGCCCATTACCGGTTAAATTTTGCGGGGAAAAAGCAGACAAAGCTTTGCGGAGTAATGTCACTATGTGGGGGGGGGGGGTGCGCATACCTGTGCGTGATCAAATATAACAAACATTTCTTATCATTTAAACCATCATGAAAACAAACGGCATTTAGACTTACCATACAGTTGTCTTCAATAAGTCCATAGCCCAAAATTTTATGATTGTCCATTTCAATCCATTTTTTACACGAATGTTCGTCTGAGGTCACCGGAGTAGGTCCTACTTGATTTGATGCTAAACCGGTTTAAGAAAATGTTCGTCTCCTATGCAGTAACCTCCCCTATTGTACAGTAGCAAATATAAAATCTATCACAAAACCTTCGCCTAACTCTCATAAATGTGATTTAAAAATATGTTAATATTTAATCAACGTGTTTAACGATCTAGCATTCATCTTTGAAACATTATTACAGTATCTTTATCCTCCATTCACAAACACGTGGACATGATAAGCAAAGTACATGCGTATATTTGATAAACGGACAAAAACATGCAAACAGGTAGTAGGATAAAATGATATGAACAATATCATTCCTAATGCTTAGAACGTATACTTGATCAAAGATAATGACATTCAAGACATGAGTTTTTAAACTATCATGAATTGCGTGAAGGGCTATACACTTTTGCAAAAAAAAAATACCCCTTGCAATAGTATTTGGATATATTTACTTCTTATTTATCAATGTAAAGCTATCATTCAGTTACGGCAGGTGTTCAATGTAACTGAGCACAATTTAAGAGTGTAAACGAATTTCGTCACTGCTTTTAGCTACAGCTCCTAAACCCTGACAATAAGTGAACTGAGAAAATGGCTCCTTTTCAAAGAATCATTTGAAATGGGTGAATTCTGAAACAAAGAATGATTGTTGAGCTTATTTTTTACGAAGTATTAAGTCAATACACAATTTTATAGAACATTTATAAATAATATCACTGACTTATAAATAATTGTTTAACCTATAATAGGTTCGTGATAGTGCTATCATACATATATGTACCCATTTCATATGGCAAGAAAAATAACATACCGTGAGACGAAATAATAAAAAGAAGCCACTTTTGCATAAGATAAAAGATACACATCGAAAGGTTTTTTTCTTTAAATTGGAGTGATCAAATTAAGTTTGTCACTAAGTCAACATAGTTTAATGTACCTACTGACAATATAAGATGGTGTTCTCTAACCTATTCGATTAAATGAAAGACACAAATTGAGCCCACCAGGAAATGAAAATTAGTAAGTTATTCTTTTTAAAAGTATTTAATATTTTCGAGCATCTAGGACCACAAGGCTTCAGAAAAGGATAAATAATTCGCAAATCTGACGCAGTTGTATATAAGATCACTGTTTTAGATTGCACACAACGTCACAAGTGAAAACACCGATGTAATACTCGAAATCATGTAACATCTTGCAGTGTTATTTTCTTGAATAATCTATAATATTAAATCAATGAGCAATAATATCATGGCATGTATAGATCTCAACTTTATTTCTCCCCAGCAGATGTTATACGGTGGAAGTCTCCAACTGGTGATTCCTCCAACTTCTGTGATCACCAACTTCTGTGATCTCCAATTGGTGGCTTTTATCAATAGAAATTGACTGTGGAATTCTCCAGTTGGAATTTCCCCAATTGGAGAGCCCTTTTTACAAAACCATAATTTTTGATTATTTATTAGATTTTAATTATGTTTATGAATCTAGTACTACAGACATACATAGAAATGTAATTTTCTGTTCCAAATTGTAATATTTGATTTTTTTTCAAATTGCTGATTTTTTCCCCTGTTTCGGCTCATATGGAAAATTCTCCAATTGGAGTTTGCCAAAACCCCGCGGGGGACCTAAAATCCAATTGGTGGCCAATGGGAGAAATCAATTTTGGAATTAAAATTTTCATATTTCTTAAAACTTTTTTTTTAATTTTACTTAAAATATTTCTTATTTAATGGGCAAACTTTCTTTGTGTCGCTTTTGAAGTTGATATCTAAGATAATAAAAACTAAGTTTGCAAGTAAACCAGATTTGCAAACTTATACCGCATGCTGTTTTTACCCGTTTCTTGCTTGTGCGTGCATTTGCGGTTGCTCGTTTATTTGATAGTAAAGGCTTTATCAATTGAAATCGTAATTTGCTTTCAAGGATGTTTTTATATAGTTTGAAACAAAGATTGTACGCATTAAAAGCCTAGTTTAAGGATTATTTGGCATAATAATCCCCTGTTGTACCCACAGGCAAAATTAATATCCAATCACTTCTGTTTAGTCTGTCTGACTTGTTTATGATCACAGTCTTCAACGATCAATATCAAACAGTTGCAATCAAGTTAAACTTATAACCAAAGACTGGTTTACACGCTTTCCTATAAATAAGATTGATGATTACTACCTACAGATAAATGATTAAATTACAAAAAAATGCAATATTGCTTGAAAAGCAATGACATACACTTTTCATCAACATGTGTCACAGGACATGTGTTGAATGTATTGAATACATTAATAAAATATATTAAATTTGCATTAAGTCAGGAGTCTTTGTATTTATTACATCCACGATATTCGTATTATTCTTATTTCCTATATTTCTACTTTTGTCCTTACCTTGATCCAACTTAACTCCGCCCTAGGTGTCCTGTGATCATTATTTTACTTTACATTTTATTCTACCATTGTTCGTACTAACCTGTCACGCGTGATTGGTCATCAGGTGTCGAGTGTGTTAATCTTTGCACTTGCCTTCCTGATTTTATAGTGACCAGTCACATTATTGTTAGAATGAAATATCTAGGATATTTTGATTTGTTACAGGTTAGTACATTTTTGGTATTTAATAAGCATATAATATGTGTTGAAATATATCTTAATAACAATTAACATCTGATGTAATTATATCTTTACATGAGTATTATAACTATATAAGTATATAGCCTGAATCTCGTTTGTCTTAATATCTACATGTTTGTTATTTGTATTTGCATTGTGCATTTGTAAATCGGCACTTGCCTTCCTGATTTTATAGTGACCAGTCACATTATTGTTATAATAAAATATCTAGGATATTTTGATTTGTTACAGTGGTTACTCTACACAAACGGATCCTAATTAAAAATATATGCCGACTGGGCTACGTCGACATTGGCGCCCAACGATTGGTTTTGTGTGAAGCTTCAACGTCTTGGACTGAAGTGGAAATTTGTTGAGATATAACCACATTTTGTACATCAGTATACATTATACAGGTGTATCCCTGTTATACCTGTGTTTACCTGGACAGTCCAGTGTGTACATATATTTCCAATACTCGGATTTAATGAGTATTCACGAATTGAGTGTCGTGTTGTAAAGAAGGATTCTCATTGGTTAATAGCAGTGCGGCATTATGCACTTGACCTGGTAAACTTCATCACGTTGACCGGAGGAGTGTATCTTATTGGACGGTCACAGTGCGCGATTATGCATTTGACCCGGGGACCTTTCCGCCTTGAAAAAAGATCGCTTCTATTGGATTAGCCTCTAGCGGCTTGCCATATTTGGGATATCATATCCAATATACCTTTACGGATATAAACATTGTCACGTGTGCGCAACGTTATTTTTTTGGGCCCGTTTAAACATTGTTCCATGGAATTAAACGTTAACTCGAGACGTCGAGTTGGATTTACTTCGTGAGGTGCAGCGGTTCTTCGTGCAGGATTGTGCCACAGACATTTGGATTTATATTTCACCTATGGTGAAATTGAGTGCTTTGACACTTAACTTTGACAGTGTGTTTGTGTTGTGAATGTGTTTATTTGTGTATGGATTTAGGATTAGACCTGTAAGATTTATTTTATTAATTATAAAATGCAATTTTAGATTTTTGTGTTTATATTGTTTAGTTTAAGTGTGCTAGATTTTGATATTAGAGTTAATTGATTGACTTAGTCTTTCATTTACACGTGCATTAGTATATATTTTTTCTCGCTATTAGATTAAGTGTTTCATTTTTTAAGTGCTAATTAAATTATTGCCTCAGATTCCTTAAGGTTTGATAAATAGGCATGTAGGTTCACTTGCACGATACTAACTAGCAAATTAATCTTGCATTGTATTTCCCAGTCCTCTCATTGACCTATTCATATCCATTTATCTACCTGTGTCTGAATATCAGTCCCGATAGCCCTGTGGTTACGTTGAGAGCTCGCAGTCTAGAGGTCCTTGGTTCGAAATCCCGTCATTCTACATTATTTTCTCTGATTTTTTTTTATAATTTTTTTTTCTCTTATTGGATGTAAAAAGTACATGCATTTAGATATTTTTGTGGAAAAGCAAATAATAGATCACAAGTTTGAGTTTACTTCAAATGTGATTTCATATCTGATTTTACATTGGAAGTAGATCATTGCGTATACAATCCTTGCAAGGTAGACTTATATAAAATACGCAGAAACCTTCATACGGTATTTTTGAGTTCGCGCTCTCTTGAAATATTGTAAAAGTTTGCAGATTTAAATATCTGGAAAATTTACATATATTTTAAGGATTTGGTATCCGAGGTTTAAATTATTGATTTCTTTCGACACAAAGGTACTGGAGATTTAGCGATAGTTGTAAATTAGTAGTATCCTGTATCTGTATAGAGCATCAGAAGCGATAGCCTAGTGGTTAAGACGGTAGCTTTGTAAGCCTGAGTTCATGAGTTCGACCCCGGCCAGAGACAGGTTGAACATTAAAAAGTTGGTAGTTTGATATTCTGCAGATATCTGTGTGTATAAATGTAATGATAGCTTCTAAGTAATACTAGTGCTATGATGTAGTAATTGCTATGGTGTAGGTAGGCACGATAAATCTACAGATAACGTGAAATTATTATGATAGCCAATAATAGTGAGTTGCTTCCCTTGTTTCTAATATAGTCATTAATTTGTCTCAAATATTAGTTTATGTGACTTTGCACTGTGTACTTTGATTATTGTGTTGATATTGATATGCTTTGTGTGTATTTTTATTGATTGATTTGCGTGTATGTGATTATCTTTATTGTGTGTTTTGTGACCAGTGATGTGTGATTCAAATGGATTTATGTGGAATTTAAGTGACCGAATAGTGTTTTAATGAACTTTACATTTTACAGACACATTTCCAGCGAAATAAAGTTATTGTGTTTGAAGCGTATTTAGTGTTGTGTAAATTGTGAATTATGGGTGAAGGGTTCCCTTCTCAAAAAAGTGCGGAAAACGCGCGTTTAACACGCGTTAAACGTGCAGAAAACGCGCGTTAAACGCAGCGGTATTGGCACTGCGTTTTAAGCGTATTTTTCTTACCGAGTGCGTAAAAAGTGAATAAAATTGAACAGAAAAGCGCACTTAAGCATATTTTTTCTGCGCTTTTTATAAAAAAAACGCACTAAAAACGCACTTGAGTGTATTTTAAGTGCGTTTTTAACCAAAAAAATACACTTAAAAGGAACTTACACAAAAAAAAACGCACTAAGTGTGTTTAAACCGCGTTTTTTTTATAAAATGCGCACTTAAAACGCAGTTGAGTGCGTCTTTTCTGAAAGTGCGTTTTTTACCTCCAAAAAGCGCAGTTAATACGCACTTAAGTGCGTTTTTTAGAAAGAATACGCACTTCTTGAAAGTGCGTTTTTAGTTCGCTTTTTGGAGGTAAAAACGCACTTCTAGAAAAGACGCACTCAACTGCGTTTTAAGTGCGCATTTTTTGGTTAAAAACGCAGTTAAACGCACTTCAGTAAAGAAGTGCGTTTTGATCCCTAAAAACGCGCTTAAAACGCACTTCCGTTTTTACTGATTAAAAGTGAATCGTTTGCATCCAAATTTTATGAAAAAAGAGCATTTTTCTGTGTTAAAAAAGAGCACAAATTCACTCAGGTGCATTTTACCTGCTGAAAACAAAAACCTAAAAGATTCACTTTTAACGCACTTCTGTATAAAAAGCGCACTTATTGACAGAAAAAATACACTTAAACGCACTTCTGTTAGAAAAGACGCACTTATTCACACAAAAAACGCACTTCAGTTAACAAAAGACGCAGAAAAAATACACTTATTTAGAAAAGATACACTTATTACGCAATTATTCATAAAAATACGCAGAATAAATACACTTTTTCAGAAAAACGCAGGAAAAAATACACTTTTTAATGCGTTTTAAGCGCGTTTTGGTATAAAGTGTATTTTTTTTTTTGAGAAGGGTTAAGTGAACGTGAAAAGAGATTGATTCGTCGGAACATAGTGAGGGATACAGAGTTAAGTGCTGAGCCTGACAGAATGAATATCGAAAGTGATGTAAGGAGACGTTTTAGTGAAAGTAAAAGCTATGTTGGTGCATATGATCATGGTGCACATGCTATTGAAATGGATAGATTAAGTGACATCTCAGATTTGAACACGATTGATGAATATTTTCACGAGAGTACTTCAATGGAGATACGGGCCATGGAAAGAAGTGTGGATTCAAAAACCAGAGTGAAAGAAAGCTTAAATGAAAGTAACTTAAAATATCTTGCTGATCACTATGAAAGGATAGAGCATACTTTGCGAGAGCTTAGATACGATGATGATTTGCTTGATCAGAAGCTTACAACTGAGCCTATGAGTAAATATGGAATTAGGGCCAATTCCATCGGGGAGAGGGGAGAAATAGAAAAAGCTAAACGTCTCAGGCACTTTGACGATTTGAGTGAGACAAAACTGAAAGGTAGCTATAAAGCTTTTGATATGAGGTATGATGTGATGAAAGATGTAAAGCACAAAAATGTTCAAAACGAAAGTTCTCGTGATTTAAAGACTGAAATTAGAAGTTTAAGATTGGACCAAGAGGAAATTAAAAGTCAATCTAGTAGATATGAGCGTGAAAGTTTGAAACTGAAACAGTTACAAATGGAGGAGGATAGAAAGCAGCGATTCATGATGGAAAATAGACAGAGATTGAACTATGAAATGGAAATGAAGAGAAAAGCGGAACATGAGTTAGTAGAAAGAATCAAAATATTAGAGCAACAAGAGTTGGAACTCAATAAAAGAAGGAATGAAAATGAGAGAATTGAAAGAGATTTAGAAATGAGCAGAGAACATGAAGAGGAATTGAATCATAGATTAATATTATTGAAAGAGAAAGAACAGTTGCTTCTGGATAGAGCTGATAACAGAAAAACTGAATTTAATGATCGAAACAAAAAGAAAGAGGAAAGATTGAAAGGTAGAGAACAGAAAGCTGAAAGCGTTATGTATAAAGTTGGTTCACCAAAGATACCAAACTTGAACGGAAATCATTTTGAGCAGTGGAAAGTGGATGTTTGTAGTATTCTAGAAAGTAATTCTTATCCAGATCATGCTGTAGTACAAGCAATTAGAAACTCATTGCAAGGAGATGTAAGACAAGTTCTCTTGAATCTTAAAACCACTGCTAGTGCTGAAACGATAGTGAATAAGTTGAAAGAAGTATATAGTAATGTGAAAACAGGTGATAGAGTAGTAACGGAGTTTTATTCAGCAAAGCAAAAAGAAGGAGAATCGTGTTCGTCTTGGGGAGTAAGAGTAGAAACATTGTTTCAACAGGCTGTTGAAAAGGGTGAAATTGATGAAGAGAAACGAGATAAGAAGTTGAAGGAAAGATTTTGGAGAGGATTGAGATCTGAAAAAATACGAATGACCACTAGAGTGGCATATGAAAGTAAAGACTCATTTGAATGTTTAAGGAGAAAGGCTAGGTCAGAAGAAGAGGAAGAGAATAGTGAAGTCAGAGAAGAGAATACGCGTAGTGCATCTGTAAATCAGATAAGGGATGAAAGTGGAATGAAAGAACTCTTAGAAAGATTGAAATCCATGGAGATAGAAATGAAAAGGTTGAAAGGGCAAAGTACTAGTTATAGAGGAAATAATTACAACAGTAACTTCAGAAGACCCTTTAGAGGAGGGTACAGAGGTGGAAATAGAGGATTCAGAGGTAGAAGTGACGATGGGAAAGAAGAGCAGAACAAGGAAACAGAAAAAGGACCAGAGCAGAATGAGAAGTCTTTAAACGAGAAGAAGCTTTTATCGGGGGGCACGATGGAAGCGAAAAAGTAGATAGCCCCATCAGAAATTCAAAGAATAACTTACATGAGAGATTAGTAGGGAAGTCGAATGAGAACTTTGTTGAAATAGAAGGGCAGACAGTTAAAGCGTTGATAGACACGGGGTCTATGATAAGTACACTATCAGAGGAGTTTTATTTGTCCATGAATGAAAAGCCTAATTTGAAAGGCCTAGATGAGTTTGAATTGAACGTTACAGGAGAAATGGTCAACAGATACCATATAGTGGTTATATTGAGGCCAACGTTAGTTTACCTAACACTGATATGCCACCATTAACAATACCTCTGCTCATTGTTAAAAGCACAGAGTATAACAGAAAAGTACCTGCAATAGTTGGCATGAATGTTATTCGTGAATGTGCCGTGTGGTGTAAATGCGAGAATGTAGACGACATTCCTGATGAATGGAGCATGGCCTTTGAAATGTCGTGTTGTTCTAGTGTCGGAGTAGTTAAGGCTACCAAAGATTTTTCATTACAGCCGATGGAAGTGAGAACTGTAACAGGTCTGGTACGAAAGACATCAGAGATAGAATCTGCTGTAACAGAGAACTTCGATAATGCAGGTCCAGATAAACCCACTATAGGTCCAAGAGTTGTTACACTTAGTAACCCAGGGAAAACTACAAGAGTGCCTGTACGTGTGTGTAATCTTTCAGCAAAGGTTTTGAAAATCAAGGCTAAGACGCCTATCTGTCAATTACAAGAGGTGAAAGTGCTTAGATCAGCACCAATTTTTGAAAAGAAGAAAGACGCCGAAGAACATGAAAAAGAAAATAAGATACTTACCTCTGAAGTTCCCTCCGCCTCTGTCCATCAGCAAACCGCACCTGAAAAAGAAAACATAGATAATGAAACAAAGTGTGACATGAATGATTCTCCTTTAACTAAAGAGCAAAAGGAAAGGGTATTAAAGTTATTCGACAAGTGGGAGTCGATATTTCCCAAAACATCACTCGATCTAGGAAACACATCAGCAGTGAAACATCGAATAGTACTGACGAATCCAGAACCTTTCAAAGAAGCGTGTAGAAGAGTACCTCCTTCACTATTCCAGGAAGTGAAACACCACCTGCAAGACATGTTGGATATGTGTGCGATCAGAGAATCAAGCAGCCCCTTTTCGTCCAACGTCGTGATCGTTCGGAAGAAGGATGGCACCATCCGATTTTGCATCGACTTCCGGAAACTCAACTCCCGCACCAAGAAGGATGCCTACGCACTTCCACGCGTCGAAGACACGCTACATATGTTGTCGGGAGCGAAGTATTTTTCTAAACTTGACCTCAAGTCAGGTTACTGGCAAGTGGAACTTGAAGAAGATGATAAAGAGAAGACAGCTTTTCAAGTCTGGGGTCTAGGATTCTATGAGGCGAACCGTATGCCTTTCGGCCTCTGTAATGCGCCAGCGAGGTTCCAACGCCTTATGGAACGTTGCATGGGAGACCTCAACTTGAAAGACTGCCTAATCTTTCTGGACGATATCATCATCTTCAGTCAGGACATCGATAGCCACCTTGATAGACTCGATGCCGTATTCCAACGCCTTGCCGACTATAACCTGAAGATCAAGCCTAGCAAGTGCGAGTTCTTCAAAGAGGAGACTACGTACCTCGGTCACGTTGTATCAGCTGAGGGGATCAAGGCTGATCCGAAAAAGACGGAAGCCGTCAATAACTGGCCCAAGCCTAAGTCCACAAAGGAAGTCCGGCAGTTCCTTGGTTTCGCCGGCTATTATAGGCGCTTTATTCGTGGATTTTCGACTATAGCACGGCCTCTTAATGATCTTTTGATTGTACAACCGACCAAGAGGAAGACGGGTTCTAAGACCCCGAGGAAGATCAAGAAGGTACCATTCCAATGGTCAGAATCACAGCAGAAGGCATTTGAGGAGCTGAAGGCACAGCTTACAAACCCTCCAGTGTTGGCCTACGCGGATTACAGCAAGCCGTTTTCGGTGCATACTGATGCCTCATCACTTGGTCTTGGTGCCGTATGGTACCAGCGTCATGATGGGAAGGAGCGGCCCATAGCATACGCCAGCAGAAGTTTAAAGCAGAGCGAGCGCAGTTATCCAGCGCACAATCTCGAATTCCTTGCCTTAAAGTGGTTGGTCACTGAAAAGTTTCACGACTATCTTTATGGCGGGAGATTTGAGGTTGTGACTAGGGATGCAAACGAATATTCGAATATTCGAATATTCGATCGAACGTTTAGTATTCGAATGTTAAAATCGGTATTCGAATATTCGATTATTTTTTTCAAAAAATAATGATATAAACCTTGGATCTTTAGGGCAGTTGTTGTGTTTAAAATTATATTGTCTTGTTTTTACAACAATACGCATCTTGTGCCTGAGGCGTTAACGAGATGACAATCGAGTGTGCGTCATGTGTCAATTAGGGATCGATCGTAGGGTACTATAAACAGTGTCCATAATTGTAAAATAACTGGCTATTAGGAAGTAACATCAAACAAGTTTAATTGATTTTCAGTTCTTTTAAATGACCATGCCAATTAAGAATTTAAGGAAGCGGCCTTCACACCCTCTTGTCAGTTTGCCTGCCAATTAAGCTGAGCAATATTGCTCAAATCGGTGATTGATATTATACGCTGAAAGTAGATACCACTTCATTCCTTCAGAATATATGTTCGCATAACATTATAAGTTAAACTTATTATTATTATTATTATATATTAGATTTGTATTTCTTAACAACGTAAAAGATGCCAGCCACATCTGAAGTATGGACTTATTTCACGCGCTCTGTTGACAAGAAATCTGTCACGTGCAAACTATGCAGTGTGAGGTTGTCGTACATGGGCACGACGACTAATCTCTGGAATCACGTGAAGGCTAAGCATCCGAGTTCTCAAAGTGAAAGCAGTAAACAGCAATCAATGAAAAAGTTTAGCGTTTCTGGTCTTAAACATGATTTGTGTTTTGGGTGCTTTGGGCAAAAACTGCAGCTGGCCATCAAGCCGGCATTTGCTCTCCCGGATGTCAACAGGGTCGTCTCCAGATGTCGTAAGCTGGTCGGGCACATCAAACACTCGACTACATTGACGGCCGAAATGCGCAAGCGCCAAGCTACTCTAAAGGTGCCCAAACACGAGCTGGTGTAGGATGTTACAACCCGATGGAACATCACGCATGCTATATTGGCCCGGCTGAACGAGCAACGCCGCGTCCTGTCCAACCTCATGCTGGACACTCGGGTTACCCGGAAGGCCGACCAGCACCTGTCGTTGAAGGACGGCGAGTGGACCGTCGTCTCCGAGCTGAGTGACGTACTCCGTCATTTGACTGAGACGACTTCGTATATGTCAACGGAGAAGAACGTGTCATGCAGTGAAGTTTATCTCATCGTGACAAGTCTTTTGGACAACACACTCCGTGCATGCGAGGCTGATTCTCATGTCGTCAAGGAAGTGAATGGTGTTATTGCTGCTGAGCTTCGTCGCCGCTTCCGACCTTCGAACGATGCCACCGCCACATCCACCCTAGTCCTTGCCGCTCTATTGGACCCCCGCTACAAAGACCTGGACTTCCTGTCAACGGAACAGCGGCGCTACACGGAAGACGCGCTCGAGAGTAGATTGGACGATGTTCCATTTCGGTTGCCAACCCCGACGAGAGTGCGTCAACACCCTCCAAACGACCCCGTCTTAGCTTCATGGTTCCAAAGACGACCAAGACGGCTAACGACGAGCTGCGTCGGTACCGGCACGAATCTTCCGACGAGGAGGCCACTCCACTTGCATGATGGAAAAAGAACGAGGGACGCTTTCCTCGCGTTGCACATGTTGCTCGCCAACTGCTTGGGATACCTGCGACGTCTGTGCCATGAGAAAGAATTTTCTCCTGCGCCGGACTCATTGTTAACAAACTTAGAAACAGACTGTCATGTGATCTTGTTGATAAGATAATATTTCTGAATAAGAACAAGGCCATCATATGTGATGATTTTATCGATGAGTGATTTCATTGAATTGTACGTGCTTGTTATGTGCTTGTTATGTGCTAGATATGTATTTCATATGTCGATGTAATAATATTCGACACGCTGCTATGTATTGTATTGTATTACGATAACACTAGAAACATTCGACAGATAAAGAAAAGGGTATCGTGGTTTATAACTAAAATTAATAGATAACTATAACTTTTTAAAGATTCAATTTTTATCGAATATTCGAATATTCGATCGAAAGAATTACCGAATATTCGAATATCGATTTTGCCATTCGTTTGCATCCCTAGTTGTGACGGATAACAATCCGCTCACGTACGTAAACACCACTGCCAAGCTGGATGCCACTGGACATCGATGGCTCGCTGCGCTTTCCAACTATGATTTTACGATCTCTTACCGGAAGGGAGCGAATAACCAGGATGATGATGGCCTCAGTAGGAATATTCCGACCGATGTCATTCACGCCGTCAGTCATGCTGCGACAGCAGAGACAGTACCGCTGTCAGAGACGGTACGCAATCCGGAATCGACACCACCCAGTCATCATGTGGATATTCCAGATGATATACTCAGTGCCCATAGTCTATCCTCTACGGATTGGCACAAGGCACAAGTCCAGGACTCGACCCTCTCACTGATTGCAGACCATATATCACGCGGAACCCGACCGGCTACGCCGATGGACCGACATATGACTACATATCTGAGGGAGTGGAACCACTTTATTGTGCTTCAGGGTGTGCTGTATCGGAAGTCCAACCTCCATACAGAAGAACGCCTCCAGTTGCTGTTGCCAGAGAACCTCCGTACCGAGATATTCAAGGCGCTTCACGATGACCTTGGTCATCAAGGACGCGACCGGACGGTTGCACTCTTCAAGGAGCGATTCTACTGGCCTGGGATGGACAGTTTTGTCGCTGATGCTGTCAGGAACTGTGGACGTTGTATTCGCCGGAAGTCCCGCGCATCTGTGGCAGATATGTGTCCAATCACGTCTACAGCTCCGATGAACATTATCTGCATCGACTATTTGTCATTGGAGCGGTCCAAGGGAGGCTTTGAGAACGTCCTTGTATTGACAGACCATTTCAGCCGGTATGCTCAAGCTTACGCCACACGCAACCAGACTGCGAAGACCACCGCCAGAAAATTGTTTGAAAATTTCATCGTGCACTATGGTTTTCCCGCAAGAATCCACAGTGACCAGGGAAGGAATTATTAATCTGCGCTCATCAAGGAGTTGTGTGCCCTGGCAGGTGTGGAAAAGACACGCACTACGCCCTACCACCCCATGGGTAATGGAATGGTCGAGCGGTTTAACCAGACGCTACTCAAGATGCTCGGGACCCTTGAGGAGTGTCAGAAGCTTGACTGGAAGTCTCATGTATCGGGTCTGGTGCACGCCTATAATGCCACGCACCATGAAAGTACAGGGTTTTCTCCGTACTTTCTGATGTTTGGGAGGCACCCCAGGCTCGCTATTGACGCTTTTCCTGGGCTCCCCACTGACAGCTTGTCGTCGAGCACACATTCGGAGTACCTTGGTAAGCTGCGAGACCGTCTCCAGTTCGCCTACGCCAAGGCCCGGGAGGTAGCAGCGAAGACCTCGTCGACGAACAAGGCCACCTACGATAGCCGTGCCCGCAGTTCTGTGTTACTGCCAGGAGACCGTGTTCTAGTCCGCAACGTGTCCATCAGGGGGAAACAAAAGTTAGCAGATAGATGGGAGCCACATCCGTATATTGTCATCGACAAGCCCATTGATGACATACCTGTATTTGAGGTGAAACGCGAAGGAGCACGGTATAAGAAGTCTAGGACTCTGCATCGTAAT
This sequence comes from Mya arenaria, assembly GCF_026914265.1. Classification (NCBI taxonomy): domain Eukaryota; kingdom Metazoa; phylum Mollusca; class Bivalvia; order Myida; family Myidae; genus Mya; species Mya arenaria. The sequence goes on along the minus strand of NC_069127.1, from coordinate 32,662,774 downwards.
CTACTCCTTCCGTTCATGTCTACCACTGACAGGGATGCTCTTGTAGATGATGTAAGAGCGGATGACAATGAGGCATCAGATGTCAGTGTTTGTGTGGATGAACGGGAAGATGATAATAATGGCGGTGTACAGGATGATGATGACGACAACGATGTGGATTCCGTACCTAGATTTGCTACCCCTGCCAGAGAACATCCACAGGATATTGGTATCACCCCAAGACCAAAGAGGATACGGAAGAAGCCGACCTGGATGACTACAGGTGATTGGAAAGTGTGAGAAGTGACCCTTGAGTGGTGTTAAGTGGAGTACAGATTTTAATGAACTTTACTATTTTAGCAGAAGGTATGCGTGATACGTGTAAATTGCTAATGTTGACATATGTTATACGTTGTCATTGTTATTTGTGGAAATGTATGATTTTCAAGCCCATATCTAGAAGAAGATATGAGTTTGGTAGGTTTTGATACAAGGTACTTACCTTTTGTAATACTTACCTGATGTATTAAGTATGGTATGAAGAGTACTTACCTGTAGTTGATACTCACCTTTGGTAAGTGTCCGTTGATCGCCCTTAGATCTGCATGAGTAGATGTTTATACTTACCTTGGGTAGTTATAAGTTGTATTTCGTACAGGTTCATATTTACCGTATGATCTGTATGTAGTAGAGATTGCTCTAGTTGTTGAGTTCCCCAATTACTCTAGTTTAGTTTAATACTTAACCTTCTAGATGTAGATACGCTTACCTCTGGTAATGTGCATATTATTGAGCGGTAGCCTAGCCAGCGTGCACATATTGATTTATCTGTGTGCTTACTATTCTTTTAAATTTGCATGTTTTCAGTATTTTATATATTTCAGGCTGTATAACGGAAAAGTCAGGAGCCTTTTTATTAAGCAGGGGGAGTATGTCACAGGACATGTGTTGATTGTATTGAATACATTAATAAAATATATTAAATTTGCATTAAGTCAGGAGTCTTTGTATTTATTACATCCACGATATTCGTATTATTCTTATTTCCTATATTTCTACTTTTGTCCTTACCTTGATCCAACTTAACTCCGCCCTAGGTGTCCTGTGATCATTATTTTACTCTACATTTTATTCTACCATTGTTCGTACTAACCTGTCACGCGTGATTGGTCATCAGGTGTCGAGTGTGTTAATCTTTGCACTTGCCTTCCTGATTTTATAGTGACCAGTCACATTATTGTAATAATAAAATATATAGGATATTTTGATTTGTTACAGGTTAGTACATTTTTGGTATTTAATAAGCATATAATATGTGTTGAAATATATCTTAATAACAATTAACATCTGATGTAATTATATCTTTACATGAGTATTATAACTATATAAGTATATAGCCTGAATCTCGTTTGTATTAATATCTACATGTTTGTTATTTGTATTTGCATTGTGCATTTGTAAATCGGCACTTGCCTTCCTGATTTTATAGTGACCAGTCACATTATTGTTATAATAAAATATCTAGGATATTTTGATTTGTTACAGTGGTTACTCTACACAAACGGATCCTAATTAAAAATATATGCCGACTGGGCTACGTCGACACATGCATATGCTACTTACGGACATATTACAGAATGATATTATTTGTTTATTTCCTATATTTAATCTGGATTGTAACTTAACTGACTTAATATTCGCACCCGCTATCAATGTACACGCCGTTACGATTGTGTCTGTCTTGGGTATTGATGATTATGGTATAACATTATGGTAGTTGATTTATGTGTATATCGGGTAAGCGTAGGCCTTTTTCGACCATACCTTTTTCGACCATAGAAGTTGCGAGGAAAAAGCTATAATTATTTGAAAAACTTTGATCTTGTTTTCTGACTGTCAATTACCCTCCTTGCTTGTGTCGATTTAAATCCAAATGCATGTCCGATAACCCTATCTGATAATTCCTTCGATTTATCAACATGCAAGGCTTCTGGTCCTCATCACTAACTTTTTTTAAAGGAGTTGGCATGTAAACTAGCAAACCCTCTATGTTGCCTTTTCAATTATTGCCTTTGCATGTGTAAGAACCTAAGAAGCCGAATTCACCCATGTATTTGTTCATAAGAATAACGACTATTTCTAGTTTGCGATTTATGGAGCGGTATTTGGGTCAAAAATGAAATTGGCAATGTGTTAACATTTGAATGTTTTATTAGTAATCTCTTACAATACATTCCATTCATGTATTGTTTAAATCGTTGTTATAAAGTGCTATATCGTAATTTACATTATGTTTTCCATGTTTCATGAATATACATTGTCCGTATCATGCTAGCGAATTTCACGATGTTGCAAACCGCTATGTGTCTAATGCTAAACACCAAACCGCTATGTGGCAGACGCATTACGGCAAACCGCATTACGCTTAAACTGGATTTCGATTACGAAACTAAGCATGTCCATATTAACAAATCACAGTGAAGATATGTCGTTATAAATAAACTCGTTTATTTAAAATGCAGAACTCTATTCCTCAAACTTCTAACTCGAATCTGCATTATTCTAAAACTGCAAATTGAATACGAAACCAATCACGAGCTTGTAAATGATAGCTCCATCTAATAAAAGTAAAGTTACTTCCCCTTGATTTAAAATTGTCATTTACTATAAGGAAACTTGCGCGCTTTCACTAAACACATGGCTGGTTTAGGAAACATATTTTGTAAATCAAGAAAACAAGACCGATGTAGCTACGTTTTCAAAATTTAGGTAAGAAACACATTTATTAAAACATATTTCTGTATAAAAACTGGCTTGCCATCTTTTTTCTAAAAATGTCTGAAATTAAATGTCATCTGTTTCGCAACCCGTTTGAGCTTCCAGTAGCCTAGGCCTCCCAGTGCCTGGTGACTGTATTGGTTTTGTCTTCTCGCAAATATAGCGGGAAATTGGCTTTAACTAGAGTCCCTTGCGTGCGGGGGCATATGGTGTGTGTGTGGGGGGGGGGGGGGGGTTAACTAGCAGATCGTTCCCACAGGGCAGAGATTTAGTCTAAAATAATAGACGTGTTATACGGGATTCTTCCAATCCCTAACGTCTAAAGGGGAATGTGCAAAAACGATTGAAATTGTTTTAAGTGAAGTATTTTATGGTTGAAATTGATCATAAAGAGTTATATTCATATTTTACCATGTACGTGAAATGTTATTTTGCACTAAACAAGCATTTAATGCATTAAAACAAGTTGTTTACCTTTCCAATAAAACGAAAGTTGACTGACACAGACAACAATTAAGCGAAGGGGAACAACTCGATACAATCTTAATAACTCGGCCTCCTCCGACAAAGCTTCGAGATAGACCTCGTTATACAATCGTAACAACTCGGCCATGGCCAAAGTGTTCCGAGCGATTTAAAACTGTGCCCTGAAGCCTTGCAGGTGCCCTTCATGTAAATATCGTTATGTTTTGACAGAATGAAATGAAGAAAAGCCGTCAAACTCATAATTATAAGTTGGATATTTATTTTTGGTGTACGGAACTAATATAAAATAACATTATCTGGTAATAATTCTTGTTTTTATTATATTTTATAGACGCAATGTGCTTTAACCCGGAATCCCGATCGGAACAACTACCCACTTTTGATACTAAATAATTTGTACGTGAAGGATTTGCCATATCAAAAATCTAAAAAAAATCCGTCAACGTACAATTATTTGGACTAGGCAGAGATTCTGCCCGGGCTTGGCTGGACCGAAAGTCAAAGTCCCCGCTATTCCCCGGACCTCGGGGGCCTAGGTTACAATTAACTGGTGCATGAAGGGTTTGGGTCTCTCAGAGCCACCGCTTATATTTGTGCATGGTACAAGATCTTTCTCCTCTCTTCTGTTTCCCATTGAGCCACCATTGGACCTAAGACGAACCGGGGATCTTTCTATTCATGGAATTGAGGATGTTTTATACCACAATGAACTAGGCAACCTTGACGCACCTGACATTACTGCCCTTGGTATCATTTATTTTGATTCATGGCAATTTTTTATTTAATTTTAGATAAGATGTCCCAGCAACAGAAAAAAGTGGTGTCTTTGTTGCAACAAGCTTGCTCTCGATTGGGAGAATTGCAAACAACACAACCAGCACAGCAATCAATTCATCAAGTAGTAATAGTAGTAATACAGCTTCTACGTGTGCTAGGCCTACTGTTCGGCAGCTTTTCGCACGGTACAGGACTAATGGACCTGCAAGGCGACGGATGCAGCATCCGTCACCAAGTGATGAGTTTACAACATGGACTCGTAGGTTTTTCTGCCTTTCAAGGATAGATCAGGTTAATAAAGAAAACAAGGTTTAACAAATCAATAAAACTTCCTTGCTTACTATCTTTTACGTTCTTTATTATAAATTTATAAACATATCTTCCGACTAGTATGTTATTGGTCAGTTTTTTTCATTTTTCAACCAAATGTGCATGTTCGAGCAAACTTGATTTCGTATTAGCCAGAAGGTTTGTTTTTTTCATGTTGATATATTTTACAGTCTAAACAGATATTTCTGTTTGTCATAACTTTAAATATTTTAAAATTTGAGGTTAATTAAAGATATTATTAAATTAGTAAGGCATTTTACCTAATGTTGTTGCTGCTTCAAGCATGTTATATTCAATAGTGTATTTCAAAGTAGGATCTGTTATGTATAAAATAAAAACAGTAAGTTGAAAGTTATAATATGTCCTCATGATACTTATGTACTTCAATTTAAAAGCATTTTATTTCATTAATGAATTGAAAATTGCATATGAATCAATTTTGTTATCATATAGGATGGGACTCCATCTCGGGAAGAAAAAAGGGTGCTTCAGGAGGCGGGGCTAGGGGAAATTAAAATCACAATTCCAAAAACCAACTCCTTCATTGACCTAAGACAAAAACTGTCAGAGTTCTTTCCCAAATTAAAAGAGGCTGGAGGATTTCAACTGCTAAGATCTGCAGTTGGGTCCAGAAATTTGCTAGAAGTGATCCGTTTGCCACCAGAAGGCTACACAACACAGTATTTAGCTGACAGATGTGGCCTTGGACAGGCCATTATATATGTCCGACCATTACAGACATGTCTGTCTGTAAGTCCTGTGAAAAGTCAGAGTGGAACGGTAAATATGCTTTGAGTTTGTGTTTAAAAAAAATGAAACAGTAACTTATTGACATGCCCTAAATTTGAATGTTCATAAAGATGATGAACTAAAACTAATGAATTATTCAGGGAAGAGCGTGCAGACAACTTCTTTAAACCATTCAGGGCTTTTTCTATAGTACCCACGGGTCCGACTATCGGACCCATTCTCAAAGCAAAATATAAGATATTTTTCCCAATCTTCAGAAAAAAATCCCAATCCAAAAAAAAAAAAATTTATTTTTTAATTTTTTTTAGAGATTATTTTTACCTGTACTGGTTCATTTTCAACATCCTAATAAATTAGGTGATGTGAAGTTTTTTTGGTAATTGAACTCAGAAATCATTGATTTTCATCACATTCAGAGATATGAAATATTATCTGTCATGATTTATTGCAATAGATATTTACACCCCAAGGATTGATATTTCAGCCATTGTGGGTCTTTTAAAAGGGAAAACAAACTAATATTAAATCATTTCCTAATTCACAGGAGACTAGACTAGACCTTTTTCTTTTCACTGTAATATTTCCCAATTTCCGCATTTTCACGACGCAAAATTTCGCAAAATGTCTAGGGTCTTTTTCCCAAAATGGGCAGAAAAAGCCCTGCCATTGTATAATACCGGTACATGTAGTTGCATTAATTATTTTGCTTTATTTTTACTGGTCCAAAGAAATAAATTGAAAAAATCATAGAATAATTTGAATAATTGTCAAAAAGTGTAAAGTTATTTAAATAACTTTGAACTTCATCACTCAGAACTACCAATAAGGTCAGAAAGCAGAATATGATATGCACTCAAAAGCTTTAAGAAAATAATGTTTTTACCAATTGCTTTCAAAGAAAGAGGGTTCTTGACTGATTTCTACACAGTAAATACATATATCTATGTTTCTCATTCATCGTTGCAGGAAGTTTTTCATGAGAAGTGCCTGAAGTGTGGAAATGAAGCATATAGAAGTCTGCGGAAATTCTGATTTGGTAAGGTATCATATGTTATGATGTAATTCATGAATACCGGTACAGGTTTAATTTACAAGAACCTTTGTTATTGTTCATTATGCCACTAGTTCACTATATGGATGATTTTTTAATGCATGCACAGATGATTGGGATTGATGTATAAATGTTTGTATAGAAAGGATTTTCTTTTATGTTACTATTTTAGTTGGGCATTTATTTGCCTTCTGAAGTTATCATAAGTAAAGTGCATCTTATGCAATTTTGGAGAACATTTGCCTCAAGCTCCTCTATCCACTAAGTGCCGTGTTTGTTTCAAACTAAGATAGATGATCATCAAGGATATATTTTCTCCAGTAAAGTTTTAAAGTAAGAGTATTGTTCTGATATTTGTCTTATATAGTAGACAGTAGAAATTTATATGTCGCTAAATGCATGAGTTGAAGTATCAGTTTTCAGTGAACATCTAGTTTAATTATGCCCCACTTCGAAGCAGAGGGGTTATATAAATTGCTTTGCACATGTCGGTCGGTCTGTTGGAAGACCAAAGCTTGTCCGAGTGATAACTCAACAATTCCCGGACCTATGGTCATCAAACTTGACATGAAGATTAGGTATGACCAGTAGATGACCTGCCTCATATGCATCCAATGTCAATGACAAATCAGCTGTCATTTCAGTCCATGCATATTTCATTCAATTGTCCAAATATTTCTGACAACTTGGCACTCAGGGGGGCATAATGTTTGACTAACATCTCTTGTTAATATATCCATAATGTGGTTGCCTTGATTACCAACTAGAAACACTTAGAAAACTATTAGGAACCATGTTGCTTGGCAATATAAGAGTGTCTTCTTATTAAATCATAAACAGGTAAAAGAAAATCGATCCGAAGAAGAAGCGAAGTAAATATAGCACCTGTTTAAGTTCAAAAGTGTTCCCTTTAGATTTGTTTTGTTTCATGTTGCTTAACCTTACTTTGGCCAACAGCTGAAAGTGAGCTCTTTAGGTCACCAGAGCACGAAGTGCTCTAGGTGAGCTATTGTGATCGATCTTTGTCAGGCGTCCGGCTGTCAGTCATTCAGTCCGTCTGTCCGTCCGTCAACAATTGCTTAAAAAACATATCCTCTTGAACTACCTGGATGAATTCAATGAAACTTTACAGGAAGCTTCCTTGGGTGACACTCTACAAAAATACAACAAGGGGTCAAGATTGATCAACAACAACATTATTATGAAGTTGATCCATGAGGAATAACAAATTCAAGGAAGTTTCAAATAAATGATTGTAGTTGCTCCTTGACCAAATATCTAATTAATGTACCAACTTATTTTTTAGATCAATATGAGATCCTGATTGCATGATTTTTCTTATGATTTGTTTGTTATGTTTTGTGTTCATATTGATCATTTTTGTTTGAATAAGCAGCATGTTTATTACTTTGCAAATGCCTGTTAGACTGTTTGTTGGAAAACTAGAGAATGATTTGAACTATGTTACTCAAATAGTAGGTGGGTTGATCATAACAAGTACCGGTAGATGAACCCTATCAATTTCAAGATAAACAGGAGGAAGGTCATGGTGAAATTTAACGCAAAAACATGTCTGATCAATATAAGAAAATTCAAACTCATTAATTTGGTGCCATCAGGGGGGAATACATGTTGTACAAACATCTCTTGTTTAGGCCTGAAATGTTTGTGCCTTAAAGTTATAACCCTTTCTGTCTGTTCACATTTTCAATGTATTTTTTCTTTATAACAGCTTTAAAACTATTGAATTTTTCAACTTTTAACTTTAAACACTCACTTCCAGTAACAATGTGTTTTTTCTTGACAAGTTTTATTATAAAAACATTTATAGTGTCAAGATTTATAGCCCTTTATAACCTACATGTATTAAAATTTAAAAAAAAAATGATATGTTTTGAAAGGAATTCAATGAGACATAAATAAAATAATGGCAATATGACCTTGAAAAATCAAGAACCACAACTCTGACCTGTTGTCAAAGTGCTTCCATTGATTTGAAAGAAAATGATTCAGCATAATAATATTAATCAATATATTATATATTGATAAGAAAGGTTTTGGATGAAATTAACAGTCATTTTTACAATAAAACACTAAATATCATGACAGTCACATAGGGATTATATTTATCAATAGGCCAGGGTAAAAAATGAATATCAATATATATATAGCCTGTAATTCACACTGGGTTTTCATGTGCCGGTACAAATAGAAGGTAAATTTCGAGCTATTGAAATTCATGTAAGAGTCCAATGACTCTATTGTTTCCCAAGTATTGTGTGTATATTAAAAAGGTATAATTTTGTTTGCACTGGTGGATTAGCTTGGGAAAAACAGAATATCTATAACTGCTGGCTTAAACTATTAAGAGGCTATAATTTATTCCATTTTTAAATATCAAAAAAACAGTTTATGGTTTCTTGAACCAACATATGCTAAATATGTTCAGAATACTTGTACAAGTAGTACTAATGCACAATTTGAAGACAATTTACTATTTTGCAGAAGAGATGTTTGTTCCTGTCCAGTTTGTGGAATGTCTGTTCCAGCAGTTGATATTGAGCTCCATGCAGATCAGTGTTGTGAAAATGATCAACTCGAAGGCTTTAAGACAGGGCCCGTAAAACACAAGTAACCAATTATTTTGAGTACAGGTACATATACTAAGCTGAATATATAAATTAAATGAAAAAAAAATGTAATGAGGTGTCTGTTGAAATTCTGTATTAAGTTAGTATCATTGTTTATCTCATTTAGAACAAATGGCTATTGGCTAGATTACAGTATGCCTTAAGGTATGGCCTACAATTCGAGAGGTGAAAGCGAAAAGGTTATATCTGCTTCTTTATTTAATGTCACTTAGAACCTTTTCGCATTCACTCCTCAAATTGCCTGACTGCCTTTATGTTACCATAGCTGTAAATAAGTCGTAAAATTCAACACACATGTTTACCCTAAGTTTTTTAACATGGTATTTGACACAGGTATTCAAAAAAGTGCCTTTACCCTGGGAATTATATGTTTAAATGGAATAGCCCTAAAGTTTAGTTGTATCATCTATAAATTTCTATAAATGCAGGTCTCTAGAGGAGACGGTTACAGAGATTCGGGGTAAGCTGAAAAATAAAAAATGGACACTGTCTATAAGGCGCACCAAAATCATAGAAACAACAATGGAAATGATGGCAGATGCAGATGAACAGGATTTGGCGTCAGAGCTTATGGTCAAGTTCATAGGGGAAGAAGGGGTGGATGCTGGTGGTCTTCGAAGAGAGCTCTTTAGTCTTGTGTTTGAAAAAACTCCTCTCTTAGACAGAAATACATTTTCCAATGAAGCATGTTCACTTCAACATGGAGAATATATTATTCTTGGAAAGCTTGTGTCTTTAACATTTATCTATGGGCACCCTGGATTAAAGACATTGCATCAAACTATCATAAAATACATATTGAATGAAAAAACGCCAACTACAGAAATCCCTTTAGCAGATGTTCAGAATGCCACTGTACTGAGGGCTATAGATACAGTAAGGATCCGTTTTTAAAATATTTTTATTGCTAAATAATAGCATTTTGTAACGAGAACCACTACCACCATTTTACACTTGAAAGGAGAGCATATTTTCACAACTTGGTGTGTCACATATTTTGGTCCCGAATATAAAACAAGAACCATTAAATGGATCTTATGAGCTTTAAGTATACTGCACAAGTTGCATAACTCAAACTTATATTACAACTTTTTTTTTCCATTTTCAAAATACAATAATGACTAAGTGCAATGAGAAGATGTGCTGTGCAATGTTTAGTATTAAATTGTAGAACTAAGCTGCAACTGATGATTTGCTGGAACTGCACTTTATAAAGCAACACTGTTTATCACCTGGTCAATGTTATGGTACACAAAGTAAGTGAGGGTATTATTAGAACTTGCATGTTGTCATGTCTCTCCGTTCATTCAATCCAAATTTCATTTTCTGTCCATATCTGTGTCAATCATGGTTTGATTTGAAAGTTTTTTGGCAGAAATGACCATCATAGTATAAGGATGTGTGTGCACAGGACTCATGTCCTTCAAGGTCAAGGTCATAGCAACCTTTTGAACTTTAAGCTAATTTTGTTATAAAAGGCCTTACTGATGATGTGTCCAGTCCATTCCTTTCTCATGTATGGTTGGTTTTTTAAATATTTTGGCAGAATTGACCACAATGATATGGGGAAGTGCCTTGATTTCATAAACTGTTCCATTCAGGCAGTTTTCCTAACACTTGGGCATACGGCATTTATCATATTCTGTGATAGCTCTAGTTTGATTTCAATTTCAGATCCAGAAAGCATCATCTAAGGAGGAGTATATGGAGGCAGCCATAGAAACAAGTGATTTGTTAGAAAGATCAGGCTTCAACAAACCTCATACACAAGATTCCTCTCAATCAGCAGTCTACACAGTTAAAGAGTACCACATTTTCTACAGGTGCTTTGGCCATATCAGACAGTTCATGGATGGTGAGTGATATAATAGTCATTTATATCATTTGCATGGATGTGTTGAATATAAATGTGTGCATTATAAATGTATCATTCCTTCAGTCTGGACTTAATACACAAATAATCATTTGATAGGCAATTTACTCAATACAGGGTCTTTATTTGTACTTTTCAATAATTTAATTTCATTTAATTTCTTGGTTATGCCTTTGTTTTTGATATGCAGGGCTGAAACTGCATGGAGTTCTGGATATAATGATACTTCATCACCAGGAGGCAACACAGTTTCTGGGCGAAGCTACAGCTTTAACTGCAGAAGTGGTGAATAACTTTTACAGTTTCAGCTTTTCTGACAAAGGGGATCCAAACTGGGAAACGGAAGAGGCAATTGAATACAACTTTCGCTGTTTCATATGTCAAGTTAAGAGTAAGTTTTCCACACCAACATAACAGCATAAGTTTCCTGAAAATGCATCCATTAAATGATAATTGTGCTCTAGCTGAGCTTTTCCAATCGCCCAACGTATGTCATCTATCGACAACTTCTAACCACAGAACCAAATTGCTTGGCCCATTTAATTGAAACTCAACGGGGATTTTACTTTGTGGTGCCCTTTTGAAATTAGAATTATTCAAAGACATTAATTCAATGTAGAACACTGGTTGTCATGAAAATTGAAAGGAAAAAAACTTGACCTAAACTGTAAGGCCTTCCCTTAAATATTTGGTGTGTATAATGATAGTGTAATTGTCCTATAAAGACCTTTGAAAGACTTTTCTTAAACTGCCAAGCACAGGCCTTTGATATTTGATATGCAGTCTTGTGCAGTAACCAAGTTCTGCCCCTGGGTCAAAGCCCGACTCCCTCCAGAGGTCTCATGTGACCTATAGATTTTCCAGGCATTTTTTCGATACTCTTTCCTGAAACTTCACAGCACTGTCCTTTTAAAAAGCTTAGGTGGGTGAGTCTGGGCCACAATGGCCCTCTTGTTCACATGCAATGTAGTCATATTGCGCAGAAGAGCAAAGTTAAGAATTAAAAATACTTCTCTTTTGTTTTTAGCTCAGCTGTAAACAACCCATATCAGTCTTATCTGTTTGTTTTCAACATTCTATACCTTAAAAAATCTTTTATAATTTGTGAAATATTTACTTCTTTGAAAGTATTTAGGCTTGTAATTGAGGTTATCTGACTGATAAATGATGTGAACTGATTTTCAATATGATTTAAAAGGAAATTTTAAAACAAATAGCACGTTATGAAGCTTAGTTTCCTGATATTGGGGCCTTGTCCTGAAAACTGTTATGTGGTCTCATAAAGACCCATAGGGTCTCAGATGAGCATTTCAGGGCTACAATGGCTCTTAATGAGTTGAGATTTAATTTAGTGATGTTCATTTCAGAAGGCCGGATCAGCTCAACTGTAATAAACATTTCCACAGAAACTGCTGAGGAAGACAGCATTCAAGTTACCCTTGAGCTGGTGTTGCAAGCCTTTGTTGGTTGTCAAGGATTACCAAAAGACATTCCATCTGGACTAATAGAGTTCAATCATAACAGTTCAGCTTTGAGCCATGTCAACACTTGTGCCCCTAGTATAACATTTCAAAATACATCAAAACTCCTAAAATTTGAAGATTTTGAGCGGACAATGCTGGATATCATTTTTGGATGTGAAGGCTTTGGCCAAAAGTAGTGATCAACTATTAAAGTTAATTGTTACTGAACCAGAAGTATTTTTATGTTATCGAAGTAAGAGCATTTAGTCTCCGCTTCGTCTGTCTGTCCTTTAAAACTACTGATGGTGATTGAATTAAAACTTGATTACATAGAAAGATGACAATGAGAGGAAGAGCACTGCACAAGAACCATAATCCTATCATGCATATATGTATTAAGTTATCTCCACTTAACAATTTCTTTCATAATTGGTGCTTGTTTGGGCCTTACCATTGAAAAAAGTTTAGGTTATTGAAATAAAACTTGAAATATAGACAGATGGCAGGAAAGGCAGTAAACAAGAACCATAACCTCCCATTCTTTTTTATAATGGTTGCTTGTCTTAAAGTTATCAAGGGATTGCAATCAAAGAAACTTGTAGATAGATGGAGATAAGAGGAAGTACAGTTCCCAAGAATCGAATCCTATCCTGCATATTTATTTAGTTATCTCCCCTTTTGTTTCTACATACTTGGTGCTTGTTCGGCAATATTATGGAAGGTTATGAAGGGATTCAAATGAAACTTGGTATATAGTTAGGTGACAATGACATAATGAAACATTTGAAGATCAATATCAGGCCATCATGCCAATTCCCTTTAAAATTAATTCTTCAAGCCTGCCCATATCTTTCCAGGTTATGGTTTATTTTCAACTTGTGTATAATAATGCTACAGTCATTCACATTCTACCAGAATTTCAATTGTAGGTCAATTTTCTGCCTAGTATCCAAAGAATGTGGATGAATGGGGAGCATCCATAGCTACCAGTGATACCCTTTTTTTAGAAAACACCAACATTGGTTTTATAGAAATAGTTCATTGGCAATAACAAAGTGCAATTCACTACAAATGAGACTGATTTTCAAAAGATTATAGCGTGGGGATAATTGTTATATTCCTGCAATAAATGACAAATCATTCACTAATTAAAAACAGTGTGCAGGTGGATGCAGATTAGACTTTACTCACTTTTAGTGGAATAATTATATCTTTATTATTCATCTATAATCTTGGGGGAAAGAAATTTAATTTCCGTAAGGCACAACTATTAAAGTGACATTGTAGTATGTAACCATCTTGTGGTATGTAACATTTATTGTGGTCTTTCATGAAAAGAAAACAAAGTTATCAACACCCCTGAGCTGACTCCGCTATGAATGCTTTAGGGCCAAATGGTCCTCTTGTTAAATGGTTTGTATTGGCAATATTTGTAATCGAAATGTATGACTTGTATATCATGAATTTTGCTCATATGATTTTAGCTCTACTGGCCAAAGGCCAGAAGAGCTTATGCGATGGTACTGTGTACGTAGTACATGTATGTGCGTCCGTGCGTCTGTAAACAATTCATGTTAACACGATACAGCCTTAAGTTTTGTATCTTGATGAAACCTGTACAGTATCTACATATCCATTAGAGCTTGGTTCCTTTCGAAAACCAGCCATATCCGCCAAGGCATGCCTAGATTATGGGCCTTCAAAGTGTTAAAGAAATGTTATTTTTAGCCAGGTCTGCATGAGCAAATTCTATTTTTAGCCAAGTTAACATGTCAAGTCTAGGATTAAGGGAGACAATTTGCTTTTTGGTTCTGCAGTTGATTTTGTGAATTACTGTGCCTTGTTCTTGTTGATAGCCCAAAGGCCATTTTTTTAGCTCAATTCTAAGTGTCTGTAGGTTGTGCATTCATCTTAACAAAATTGGTTGTGAATGTTTGTTCAAATTATGCACCTGGGGTCATTACTGGCCACGCGCAGGATTCCCAGGTTTGGTAAACTTGAATAGGGAATGGTTTGAAAATATTTTTGTTGGAACCAGCTTTGCAAACACTTGCTATTTTGAATTAGGCACCACAAGGCTCAAAATATACCCCTGATGCGAAAGCTGGCCACACCCCTTTTGACCTCTGTTATTCTTAAAGCTTCAGCAATGATATTTAGACCATGTCTACAGTTTTGCAAATGAGCATCAATGTTGTCCTCAGATGCCCTTGACTTTGACCTTTTGACCAATTTTTTTATTTTTTAAAACTACAGAAATTATTACCATGAGTACAGTTTTTAAACCATTTTTAGCTTGACTATTCGAAGAATATGGAGAGCTATACTACTCACCCAAACGTTGGCGTCAGCGTTTGCATCACACCTTGGTTAAGGTTTTGCATGCAAGCACACATAGGTTAATATCTCAGCAACTACTTGAGGTATTAAGCATTCAGACTTTATACAGTGGTACTGAACCTTTCAACCTACTTAATTAACCAAGTTAGAAAACTTGCAAATATGCCTTTATTATTGGACATTTTTTGGAATAATTTTTGCCCCTTTATTATCGGGTATGCGATTAAATTCTGGTTAAGGTCTTGCATGTTAGCACACATAGGATAATATCTCAGCAATTACTTGATCTCAGCAACTACTTGAGGTATTCCATTGAGACTTTATACAATGGTATTCAACCACACAATGCAATTGAATAACCAAGTTAGATAACTGTATTTTGCAAATAATTGCCCTTTATTATTAGAATTCTGGTTAAAATGTTCCATGTAAATACATTAATGTTAATATCTTAAAAGCGGCAGAATAGTCGAGCGTGCTGTCTCTGTGACAGTTCTTGTTTTTTGTCAGATGACCTTAACTTGGCACATATTATAATAGTTCATGCAACTAATCTGCTTACAATACTTTCTGGGCTCAGATGTTGAAAGCGCAACGTTTTCAGGTAACCCAAACACAAAACGTGAACTATATGTCTGTTGCCTTTTACACATACATACATGCTCTGGATTAAAAATGACCTCAAGAGCCATGCCAGTAGAGCATAGTTCCCTATGGGCCTCTTGTTTTAAAACTGTTAGTAATGGTTTAAGCTGATCTCTTGTCAGCCATCTTTTATCATTAGTTTTCAGATATTTACACAAAAATTTGCTATTTCATGACAAAAAAAATACCAAAAATTGTAAAAACGGTATATTTGTGAGAGTGCAGTTTAAAGCAGTCTTTGTTTATGAAATATTTAAATTCTTCCCCAAATGTTTACAGTTGTATATGTATTTTTATGTTAAAAAACAGTGGCTATATTCTGAAATGGCCTAGTTGTTTGTTATAATGAATAAAAAGGTTTGAGTTAATTTAAGTTAGTTTTTAGCTCAACTATTTGCAGAATAAGGTGGCTTTACTAATCGCCCCAGCTTCAGCATCAGCGTCCTGTTAAGGTAGGGAAGGATAACATTCTTACACAGTTGTTCAGGGCCATTACACAATGAGGTTGCATAACTCCATATATTCTTAATACAAATTATGGCCCCTGATTGACTTAAATACTAACTTGGTTAAAGTTTAAGGGCAAGTTGGGATTTTTACTAAGAATGTCAATACTGTTCATCTAATTGTCTTAATACCTGTCACAATTATAAATTACAATCTTACAATAACTTAAGGTTACATATCACAATGTCATCCTAAATACAAACTATGGCCCCTGATGGACTTAAGAACTTGGTTTTAAATTTTAGGGCACATCATTTCTGGTTAAAGTTTATGGGCAAGTTGATATTTACTTATATATTCTCTTCATTAAATTGACTTAATCTTTTCACGCAGTCTGTAACGGGCAGCACACAATTATGTTACAAAAATCCATTTTAAGTTTAGTTTGACATATGTTAAATAGAATAACATTTGGTACTGAATAACTTGAGATATAGTTGACATATTGCAGCTGTTTATCTTTGAAAAGGAACAGATTATAGGGACCTTTCATAAGATTGTATTTTGGGCTCTGAGTCACTGTCACTGTTACTTAAAATAGAAAACTGTTTGGCCCCAAAACCTTGTAAATGACATATTGTGACTGAACTTGGAATATAGGAAGTGTATGCAGACCTTTCATAGGATTGTTATTGGGGCTCCTAAGTTCAAAGGTCACTGTTATAAAAACACAAGCTCTTACAGTTGGTACTGATAACTCCAGTTAAGAGTTTACATTTCGCAACCGAACTCTGGAAACTGCGAGTACACAAGACCATTATCTCTCAAGCAACTATGTGCTTAAGAGAATCATAACTTTCTTTAAGATCGTTGTAAAATATGTTCAAATTAACTTTTGTCTTAAGCTTAAATATCAACGTTACAAAATATGGACTATTCACCATGTCTAAGCAACTCCTTTACCATTGGATGGATTTCAATGAAACTTAGCAAGCAATTACTGTACAAAACTTGATTTATTTTCATTAAAAAATATTGTTTGGGGTCTGTATCTTTAGGGTAAATGTGAAACAGAGAGTTCGGTCAGAGTGAGTGTTTTATTAAATATCTATGTCCTGAATATTTCAATATGATACACTAGTGCTTAACTGCTCTACTCTCTTAAGTTTTGGCATAGTTGAGAATACAATCATGCTGGTGTGAACTATCATTCGTCTTTACATATTAAGCTAGTAGTCATTTTGTGGCTGAAACACAATCAGAACATTTCTTGGCTTGACAGATCAAATCCTGATGTATACTGGTGAACTTTGTTCTAAGCCTTGTTAGGTGCATGCTGATGTTGATAATTGTTTGTATGCTTTAGACAAGATTGCCTGAATGCATCACAAGTTGGTGTATATACAGGTGAATGCGTTCTGTACTGAATAACAATCAGCGAACATTGTTTACTGCTGAAGATGGATAGGAATTAAAATGTGCAAAAACACACATTACACACATAACACTACATGTGCATTTTCTAAGAATTAAAGGGTCTCATGTTAAATAGCCACTTTCAACATTTAAAGGGCCCATAATTCATGAACAGAACTGGTTGGTTAAGAAAGAAACCAAGCTTTTATGTAAATCTAATGACTGCATAATTTTATTGAGATACAACCAAAATTTTATTGTGTTGATGTACACTGCACAATCTTGTAAGCTCTCATGGTCTTTGGAAAGTAGAGCTAATAATATAATTGAATACACAAATCCTGGTAGTTTCATCTGATGACACAGTACGGTAGATAATAACTGCAATTCTTTCTAATGATTAATAATTGATAACACTTCCTGATAAATGTCAATACCATTATTCAATGACCTCCTGTCATGAATCTCTTGTATATTGTCAAGCACATGAGGATCCACATTCTCTTCATTTTCGGGAACAACCACAGCTTCGGGAACATTATCTTCATCAGGAATAAGGTCACCAAATTCCATACCAAAGGTTTGAAGCTCATCCTAAACAACAAAAGAACAATAAGAAAAATTATGTAAAGTATAAGAAAAATTATGTTAAGTATAAAGACAAATAGATATTGTGCATATTTCATGATCCGGTTCAATCTCGAACTTAGACCCCCAAACCAAAAAAGGTCGTCTACATAATAAGATATATCATCATAGGAAGGGTTTGAAAATCTGAGAAGTTCTGGCAAGAGTGACAAATGACAGAAAAATGAACCTAATATGTATGATACTTGTGTAAAACAATGTTTAAGAACTTGATTTTTTTAATCAAGGTAAATTGGATTGGGATGAAATGTATAATAAAAAAACTGTTTTTCGCTGATAACATATCTTTTTTCATGACATAATGTCCATAAATCTTTATTTTGAACAAATAGATGGTTATTAGAAATTTAGGTACTCCTTATGTTCATATTCTAATCAGCATTTTTCCATACCCTTGAAAGTAATTTCTTTACATCATTTGTGTTATAGGAAGTGTAGGCATCACATTACACCAAAACAATAAAGAAATATTTCTCAGAAATGCTAACATTAAGAAGAAATGGTATAATTTGAAAAAAAATGTATTGTATCAAATGATCTTGACCTTTTCACAAAGTAATTGGTGTCATGTGATGTGATGGTAATGCTCTGTATCCTACACTCATCATACATGTGAAATTTCTTTGGATTCTTCGATATACTTATAAACCTATTGCATTGTTAGTTAAACCTACACGCCAATTGGTATTTATGTATTTATTGAATCATATAAATAACGGTAATCTTGTTACTTTTGTTATACCTCATTATTTGGATTCCATTTAGGATCAAGCATTTGACCACTTATCCAAAGTTGTAGTGGGCTTTTATTTCGTTCTGTTCTTAATGGCCTGTGATAAATAGCTTCTCTAAAGTTATCCAGGTGTTGCTGTATCCTGGGCTTGAACACAAGATGCAGTGCTAGCATGTGCCTCTCATTGGTGACATCCAGAATACCATCATCCTCCATCGAGAAGAAGAGTCCATAGTACAAGGCATTGCAACCAGTCCAGACTTCCCGCCATAGTCTCTCAATTCTTAAAAAAACAATAACCAATACAGTGATAGTAACATTTTTGGGATCTGAAAATGAATGAAGAAAAATGTATATACATTTTTTTTCAGTGAAATAAATGCACACACAGTTGCAAGCAAACATCATGTGCTAACAAGGCATACTAATAAACACTAGAGATTGCTTTTTTGAAATAGCGCTAGTCACCCCTATTGTGTGGTCATAGCAGAGTAAAAATAACTGATGGACATGTCACGGCGACCTTTACCTTCTGATCTCAAAATCAATAGGGGTCATCTACTAGTCGTAACCAAAAAGCATACCAAATATAAAGTTCCTGGGTGCAAGCATTCTTTATCTATTGAGTGGAAACGAAGTGTGACATACAGACTGACAGACTGACTGATGAACTGATCACAATATCAATAGGGGTCATCTACTAGTCATGACCAACTTGCATACCAAGTATGACGTTCCTGGATGCAAGCGTTCTTTAATTACATAATTCCTGTTATCTTTCATGATTAGGCTAACTCGTTTGAGTAAGGTGCAACACAAAAAGGCACATCTAAATTTACACAAAACACTGTTTTAGTTTAATCTATTTAAGAGTTGTCACAGAGACAGTGCACTTGACCTTTCCACTGTCTTTTAGTTAAGGATTGCAATGTTAAGGTGAAACATGCACTATCAAAATAATTGATAATGGATAGACTAGGTCCTGATGGGTGCACTCAAGCACAAAGCCTGCCCCATGCCGCCTTATCATGATAGAACCTTCCAAGGTTTTTGGAAATTCTACAATGCATGTTTAAGATACATGTACAGACAAGACAAGGCTTTCCACAGAGATGATTACCTTTGATTATGTACACTGGGTCCGGTTATAAAAGACCTTGTGCCATTATGTTGAACCATGTATTCAGCAACCAAAACATTCTCTCCTCCTTTGTCAGACCGAACTCTCTCTGGCAATCCATACAGCTGTGTAGCTTCTGTAAAGGCACTAAGGACACTCACTGCACTGTTGTTAGTGTTTACCTTCAAGAAAACTGGCAGTCTAGAATACCCGTCAATTCCACCATGAATCACGAATCTCCATCTGAAAAAACATTATGCTGTTCTCATTTCTACAAAGGGTAAATGAACAAATAAGTATGGAAATGGTAATACAGAAGATCCCTTAAACTGAAGTAACTGCATACACTATTGTTCAACAACTGGATTTTTTAATGAAAATTAATTATTTTTAGTAAAACAATCTGCCTTCATGATATCAGCAATCCTATTGATTTTAGAAATAAACAAAATCACAGTATAAAATATTTTATTGGGGTATACCTGCTATACTGTTGAATATTATTGTTATTTTGATAGCAACCATCAACAATTGTGTGATGTTTCTCTTAAAACATGTGACAACATACATATATGTATCCTAATGAAAAGTGCCGTGACAAGTGTCACTATGTCTCAACCAAGTTTGTGGAGACATGCTGACTCCATTTCTTGTCCACTCCATATCTCATGAACCACTTGGAAGGATTTTAAAATAACTTGCCACAAATGATCACCATATATATATACATATAGTATACCTTACTTAAATGCGTCCTTTCTTTGCGTATATAAAGTTGATCGGTCCGTATACCAATGTATTTTAATAAAAATCAAGTTTTTTATGACGTCAGCGGTCCATATCATGTTTTTGGCCGGTCTGGACCTTGCCGAAATATAATATGGACCGATGACGTCATATAATATGGACCGCTGACGTCATAAAGCCGGTGAATGCTGCTTGCAGTTTTCACAAGGGCATTTTTTTCGCAACTAAACATTATTAGATTTGTTCAATAAAACACATCAAATGCGCTTTAAAATTATTAAATGGTAAAAAAGTGTTTGGTATAATATAAGAAATATAGCACACATTTCGGGCCATATGGCATTATAAGGACCGGCCAGTCAGTCCCCGAAGGTGAATGGACCTCGGCTTACGCCTCCGTACATATACACCTTCTTTGGCTGACTGGCCGGTCCTTATAATGTCATATAGCCCTCAGTGGTGTGTTATATTTCTTAAATATACGGCTAAAGTCACAATTTGCAGTCATATGACCATAATATAACTAGATGAAAACAACAACTGTGTGCAAACAGACGTTCTGACATGCTGCGTTATGCCCATTCTCCATAAATCTGCTTTTACATTTTGAATTTCATAACTAAATCCTCTAAAGATCCCCATGGTGCACAGCATCAATACCTTAACAGCATTCCCCAGGGTTAAATGACTAGTGCAACACAAATTTGAATATGAACAGACATGTCTGTATCATTTTTGACCCCTCCCCAACCACTTTTATGGGGGCATCTTATAATGTACAAGATCAGGACACTACATAAAGTTAATTAACTGAGCTATGCTATTTTATCAGTAAAGGTCACCATGCAGAACATCTCAGTGTTGTTATACTTTCTGGTCCATTAGGACCATTCCACAACATTGAACATGAAAACTGGGGCAAGGAAACACCATCTTTAAGATAGCCTCTAATACTCACAAAATTGATTAAGGCAAAAATGAATCTATAAGTATTGGAATACTCAGTGGTCAAAGTTAACACAAGTCTGCAAGCCCTGCACTGGTTAAACGTATTCTGGGCTTGTTAACATTTTCAATCTTATATAGCAGGCCTTGTTTAACAAAGCAATAGTATAAGAATTTGGGCTTGTTCGTCCAAAAGTCATATTTCAATGGCTGGAACACTTCAACATTTCTGGAAATCATACCTGATCAATTTATGATTTCCATTAATGTGCCACAATGCTAATGGTGCACGCACATTGTATGCTCTACGCTGCACTCAAAAGGCTGACAAGAACAACCTCCTGAACAGAACACCTTGTGGATCACAATATTTGAGGGCATCTCTCACTCGTTTTTCCTGCACTCGGTGACCTACATGTAACAATAAAAATAAATTTACCAGGCATAAATATGTTGCTGTGTGCATATTATCTGTACAGTTTTCACTTACTTTTAAATCGAGATGTTTTTTTTGGACCAAGACTAGTTAACAACAAAACTTGAAAAGCATATTTCTAATAAAAAACAAAGCACCCACATATTTTCAATAAGGTCATTTTGGACCTTCTGAACAATACAATATTTATATATTAGTTATTTTAAGTATTCATCCAATTTCGTAGTTGGAATGACTACCATTGCCATGGACTGGCAATTCAGCAACCTTGGTTAGATTCCTGGATGTGGTGGCTTCGATTCTTCCTAGTATATAGAAATGATTTCAAACATGTCACATCTTAGTCCATAAGAAAAAATTGAGTAAAAAAAATCTGTGCAGTTTAATTTGTATATGCCATGACAGTAACTATACTAATCAGACTCAGAATGGATTTTATTTGAAAAAAAAACTTTATACATATCAAAAAAGTATATATAGTTTAAGCTCTCAGTAATCATGCCTTTTCCAGACATTTTTTTCCAAAATAACAAACAAAGTATATTCAATCTTTAAAGGATTATGCTCCTAAAATTCTTACAAATATTACTAGTAAGTACAAAATATACCCTTTTTCTATTATGATTTTAACACTTCCTGTGATCAATCACAGAGTTTACCATACAAAACACATACCTTTAGATGATAAAACTCCCATGACAGTTCGATATCCTGCATTTGGATATTCGTTGGTGATGTTCCTCACCAAGTCCTCTAACTCTCCCTGTTCTATAATAGAATAGGTGTTGCCGATCTTTATATTATAGTCCTTAAGTCGCCTTTTTAGAGTACTTTCACTGGTCATTAATAATCTCGAAATGTCCTTCACTGTAAATTTGTTGTCTACCAAAAACTCAATTACTGAAACAGGAATTAAAAACTTCGGTCGACCTCTCTTTGCACACTCTAGTGGCACTTCTATGTGGAAAACATCTTCGATCCTATCAGTACCATGCAACATCAAGTCCATGGCTTGCCTTACACAATTCAAAGGCCCATCTAAGCAGGTAAGTAATGATAACTGTTGCATTAGTTCATATGTTTCCCTCATCTTCTCCTCAATATTAAGAGTACGTCCATTTTCAATGCATTGTATGACATGGCAAAGTTTCACTCTTAACATATTCTTCATTTCTACTATTTCTTGAGTCATTTTCCTTTATGAAGGACCAAGGTCAAATTGAGATTAAGTTAATAACCTTTTATTAAAAGGTCAGTAAGAATCTGAAACGAGAAATGAGCATTAATTAAAAAATTGCATTATTTGAGTTTTTAAGCACTTCAATATTTAATATGAGTTTCCATAACATGCCTAAACTGTTGTTTGCCCAGTGTAGTCCAAGCTACTGTTGTGCCAATGATCAATTATAATCGACAATTGATTGGAAAGGCGACAAACAATAGTGAAATTACGAGACGTAACCATTACCGACTAACTTTCTTTTTCTGGTTAATACTAGTTAATGTTGAAATGCTAAGGCGTTACTGTCTTAAGTTATCTAGTCATATTCTTTTCAAGTCCTACAGTACCTTATTACGAATTTTCTTTGAGATTTAACTGCTAAAGTATTGGTTCTCAACTTCTCATGTCACTAATATTCACGTACGGAGAGGAAGTCTTGGTTTAGTGGATAATGTAATATGATACACACTTCAAACCATAAGAAAGCGCCCTCTTGATATGTTTTCAACCGATCACCAGCAAACTTTGAAAAAGTTAAGGGCAGTAAAAAACTATAAATATACTGTAGGTAGCGCGAATCGTAGCTACAAAATTCAGAAACCAAACAAATGCATGGCTCAAGTCGATAAAGGCCAAGTGAATTTCGGAAAATAATTAAAAAATCGAAAAATCAGGCTGAACACACTTTAAGTCTTTTTTGACTATTTTCAAGATTAAGCGGATAATTCAAATCAAGGCCCGGATATAATACAGACATTCTTAAATGACTTTGAAACGAATAAATCGGGCCGCAATGTGATGTTTGAAGAGCTTGATGATAGAATTACAGCAACTGAAATCGCAAGGGCAATTAAAATGCTAAATATAAATAAAGCCACTGGATGTGACACTATTTTTACGATTACTTCGTTTAAAGTGCTAATATATTAATCAAGCCCCTAAGCGTACTTTCTAATAACATTTTCGGCTTTGTTATATCCTCAAAGTTGGTAACATGGAGTGCTTTCACCAGTATTGAAACAGAAGCAAAAGATGAAATTAAATTTAATTAATTAACAACAGGGATATAACCCTTATACGTTGGTTATGGAAATTAAACTCTACTGTTATAAACGAAAAATAGTTATGGTCAGCCGGTCCGCATAAATGAGCGGCTTGAAAAAAAAACACGCTTGTATACGTGTATTCTTCATTCAAGGTTGTAAACCGGGCTGTTATACACAGAAAACTGGTTTGCCTTCCCTTTCACCCTTTACGATATTGTATATGCGTGTGTAATCTTGAATGAAAAATAGCAATGTTGGTGGTTCCAAATGCTCTCAGGATACCAGTTTAAAGAACAGAGGAAGACGACAAATGGAATAATGTAACATGTCGGTAACATTCAAACGAATCGTATATGGCAAGTGTCTCAATGATTTAATCACTTTCGTTTCAAATGCACAACAACTGTTTCAACATTTCAGTGATGACATCGCCTTGTTTTAATTAAACAACAACTGCTCAACAATTCAATGTTGACATCGCCTTGTTCAGTTGAACAACAACTGTTTCAACATTTCAATGATGACATCGCCTTGTTTTAGTTAAACAACAACTGTCCCAACAATTTTATGTTGACATCGCCTTGTTCAGTTGAACAACAACTGTTTCATCATTTCAATGTTGCCATCGCCTTGTTCAGTTGAAGAACAACTGTTCCAACAATTTAATGTTAACATCGCCTTGTTCAGTTGAACAACAACTGCCCCAACAATTTAATGTTGACATTGCCTTGTTCAGTTGAACAACAACTGTTTCAACATTTCAATGTAAACATCGCCTCGTTCAGTTGAACAACAACTGTTTCAACAATTTAATGTTTGCATCGCATTTTTCAGTTGAACAACAACTTTTTCAACAATTTGATGTTGACATCGCCTTGTTTCAGTTGAACAACAACTGTTTCAACAATTTAATGCTTCCATTGCCTTGTTAAGTTAACAGCAAATGTTTAAACATGGCAATGTTGACATCGCCTTACGGACATAGATAATCGTGTTTTGTACATCATGATGTATGGTTTGAATTGTCATGTGACCGACGCCAGAATTCACGCCAAAATGGCAGACATCGCAAACCCCAAATGAAATCACATTGTCATGATTTAGGACTTCGTTTGTGTATTTCAGCCATTCAAGCGTTTATTAACGTGCATAAAATTTGACGTTGCGATAAAGAATATATAAGACTGCTGACAAAACATTAGATCGCAGATTTTTATATTTATGTTAAAAAACTGATGTTTAATGCATTTTTCTTTAACAATTATTAACGGTTTAAGCCATAACACATAAATTTTCGAACGGCAATATGTAAATCTACGATCTGATTTTTTGTCAACAATCATATATTATTGGTTTGCAGATATTTACTTAAAAATTTGCTCTTTCCAAGACAAAAAATAAAAAAAAGTTGTAATAATGGTATATCTGTGAGAGTGCAGCTTTCAGCCCTAAGGTTGACATTTTGCTGATAGGGAAACTGACATTTATCAGACATAAAAAAGAATTCCATGAAATAAGCAACGAATGTAAAACGTTATAGAACACACATAACATATTTTACAAATAATGACACTTTTTTAATTTTGCAATGAAACAGGGTCGCTGCGTATGTGAGATACACGCTCCAGCAGTCTTAAGGATGTGGTCAAATTGTAACCGGGGATAGGGACCAAGGCCCCAACAGAGTGAAAAAGAGAAATTGAACAAATCGTCAGTGACATGCATTTTTTTAATTCTCGAACAAATACAAAACTGCAAAATGACACTGCAAAAAGGATTGGAGATGTATGCCAAAATAATAAAATAGATTTCAAGCATTCGAAAATATTTGGTAACTTATATATTTTAGCAATCCACAAATTATATTTTATGCGTTATAGATGGGGGGGTTTTAAATGACCTCAAGTTTTAGCATTTTATTTGAACGACGTCACATTTCTTCAAATATGATTGATACCATTGTTTGAAAACAGGAAGATTAACCTAAAATGTTCGGGCTGTCTAAATATCAAATTTTAAGATCTTCATTTAAACCATACTTGAATATAGGTTTTGTTGTGGAATAGCCCATATTCATTTTACAGAAAGAGTGTTTTCATTAGCAATAGTAAATCGTTGTGTCAACTTTCAACTTTGGTACATTGTAACAATTGGAAAAGGGACAAAACCATATTTGCTCAGTGGAAGGGAGGAAATCCCTTGCGGTGTGATGCACAATATTTGAGTGTTGCCTACCCTGATAAAATTGATTTAAAGCGAGATTAATTCGAATTAAAAAGGCATTAGATAAGCAAACGGGTTACATAAAATTGACGATGATGAACACAATTATAATGATGAAGTAGTTAAATCACAGCTATCGTTACTGAAGATTTTCCAAATCATATTCAAAATCAGGAACTCATTTGTACACGAATTGGAGAAACCATTCTGTCTGGGTAAAAGCTAACAGCGCGGGCCCGTGTTGTCCCCGGATGTCAAGAAACCGCCGTTACAAATCGGCTGGTACAAAAAGAAGACGAAAGTGTGAAAGTGAATATAACGTTTCGTACCCTTTCTTAAACTGGGAGAGATAGAACAAATGAATGAGGATTTCCTATCTGCAACACCTTCCCAACTGGAAGCAGTAGTACTTGACTGCCAACCCGTTGTCAATTTCTAATTGTATTATAAACCCATCAATTAACATTTCTTATTCTTACTATGACAGGCACAGGTCACTCAAAAGATGTTTTGGATTCGATTGTTATTACCTGTGAACATAATTATTATTAAACAAATCAGAACTCTTCAACGCTTTCAGCACTTTAATTGTAATTAGGAAGCGAATTTAAGTTTATGTTACTATCTTTAAATCATGTCAAATTAAGAAGCCACAAAACATTTGTGAATGGAAATATTTAAAATGTTGGCACACTTTTTTTCCTTTTGAAGTAACTCTCTGTCAAATGAAATCGGAATACTACGGAGTACTAGTGTACTTTTGAGAGGTAATGAGAAGGTACTGCTGATGCTCACGAACCAACAATCTTTATACCACCAGATCAATCGTATGCTCAGTAAGGAAAATGGATGATGATAGCAAGCCAATAATATTCATAAACAGCAACATGTATATAGACGTGTAGGCTATTAAAACAAAACACTCATATATACAATTATAACAACTCAGGCATTGATTTACGATAGTATATGTTATTAAATTAATTTAGCAACTTCTTTAATAAAATCCCTAAGACACCAACACACATTTGACTTCTTAAAATTACCATAATGGTCATACAATAGAATCTTATGCTGCTAAGAGTTCGACGGCCACCCTAACACATCGTATTTGATTCTTTCTAGAAGTGTTTCCCGATACGTATAGGACTTGCTGTTGAATATCTGCTCGGCTTTCTTGTCGTTTGGGCGCCATCCTTTAGAAGGTCGCGTTAGCTGGCAGACTCTCTGTAAAAGGTATTAATTTGTCATTTGTCATTTGTCATAATGATGCGAAATAGTATGACTATAAAAAGCTTAGTTTGAAACATTAAAAGGATGTTCTGGTTTTTTATGTTTTAATGTAAATAGTTTGCCAATGCCTTTGGTCGGGATAAGTTTGGAAAGCAATCGACGTATGGACAAAACCCATGCCGGTACGCCCAAAAGAGTTGCTGAACATACAAGAAAAAATGGATTGAGTTCCGGCCTTGGTTGTTTTCTAAAGAAAGATAAATCCTATATTTGTTACACTTTCATCAGTTTGTTTTTTTGTCCTGCCATATGGTCAATTATTTTGCTTCTATGGTTGCTTAATTCTTATCGTATATATGATGGTGTTGGCTCAGATGAGGCTGTTTGGAAGGGTTTGAGTTTATATGCATAAAAATCTTGTTTAAAACCAATTGAACTCATGTCACAGTGAACGCGTTTTTCACTGACCGCTGAGGCGATAATTTCATCTTCCAATGATAAAGCTGTGTTGATGCGTGTGTGGTCTCTATGTGGAGTTTGTACATTTGTGTTTCCTGTTCAGTGCCGTGTGTGCTCTTTCATTGTGTCTATTAACATGGATTATATCTCAATATATCTCAATATATCTCAATATTTATGCGAAAAGCTACAGAAACAAGCTCAGCAGCAAACGGTTTAAACATAAACCCAGTTTAATGGCACTGGGTAAACGCCAAAGACATAAAAACAAAAAATCACAAACAACTTGGAAGAACAGCACAAAACTCCACAAATAGCACAGTGCATTTATACTATATATAAAAAATGGGTATGTTTATCAAGAAAGGTACCGCCTTGGAACTTGGGGGTTAAACCAGTTTAAAGTTTTGTCAAGTTTAAAGTCAAGTTTTGACTATCGGTCTTGTATCGTTAAGTTTTCTATCATTTACATTTGAAGCATATTCATATTTTTGTCTTATAATTTAAAAATATCCTTAATATATTAAATAATATCTAAGCCGAGGAAACAAACCTGTGTTAATGTGCCCGTGCCTTTAATAAACACCAAAACAGCTGCCACAGCAAAAATGCTGATCAGCGGAGCGAAGGCGAGCACGTCACCCAGCACAACAGCATAGTACGGGTACTGGTAACCCCCCTTGCCGATCGACGGCGCGCCGAAGTTGATCGCCGAGGTAATCAGAATGGTCTAATGGAAAATGTATAATTTACTAATAAGACATATCAAATGTATGATCATAATGAGTAAAATATTTCAGGCAAAAAGTCAATCACTTTATTAACAAAAAGCTTAGCATAAATGAAAAGATCTCATGTCAAAGATATTCAGTGATCAAATTTCAGATAATTATTGTGTTTTCGCACTGATCACACCGTTATAAATCTGAATGTTTTTTTTTTCTAAACAATAAAAGTGGTATCAATACACATCAGTTAATATGATGATGGTGCAATACATTGACAAACAAACAAAGTCTAAACGTATGTTGTCGGATACAGGCGCAATAATTTAAAAAAAGATATCAGTGTAGAAATATATCTTAATATGTACAAATAAGTTTGCCATTTCATCGAGCCGTTAGTAATGTTATATTTTGCTTCCTGGCGACCCAAAGTAACCTCAGTATCATTTAAAAAGATATTGCTTACTAATAACAACATGCAGTATGTAAAAAAAAACTACTTGAAAAAAATATTTTCTATTTCTGCTCAACTGCAATCGGACGAAAATATATTTTATAGGTTTTATATTTACATATATTTATTATTTCTTTCTCGACACATTAAACACTTGTTAATATCAAAATAATATGAAGTCACAATATATCAAATATTCACATACTTGTTCATAGAATATCTTTACATCGTAATTTAGAGTATGTCAGAAATAAAAACAGGAGCAACGCTGAATGAGTGCGACGCTAGTCTGTTTATCTGAACAAGGGACTAACTCGACAAGTACTAAATCCATATTTATTGGCATTACATGTGCGTTTTGTCTGTGGCAAAATTTGTTCCAATTTTTCTTTTGAACATTTTGAATAATTTCGGAGTAATGGCATATATTAAAACTGTTGTACGACACCGGTAACTGTGTCGCCGCTTACATCATGGGGGTGACTATATCTTGACATTTTTATCTCAAAAACAAACGAGCAAAACATCATAGTAACAGCTGTTTCTGGAAAATTAATCAGTGATACTTATACCGGAAATAGATGATACGGAAAGTATTTAACTAGATTTATTTTAGTTATTCTACTCATATGTGAAATAGCTTATACATTGTGCGCTATTTCTAGATCATGCTAATGAGTAGGGGAAAAACCCAACCCATGAAATATGATATCAAGTATGCTCCGCCGATCGTTCGCTTGACCAATGAAACACTGTCGATACAAACGTATGATTAACAACAGTATGTATTCCCATATCTTCCGGGTAACCCGATGGTTTCAGAACAGATTTAGATTTCGTTGCAACTTTAATCACGAGCTACTTACGGAAATGAATATTGGTATAACCAATGACCAGACTACTCGGACTAACAGAGGCGGGCGGTTGCCTGTCATCATCTCGATGTCTTCGCTGAAACGGTTTGCACCTTGAAAAAAGATGAATATTGTTTTACACATTTATTGAAAAGAGAATCGCAATAAAGCACAAACTTAATCAATCTGTAGGAAAAAGCCTTCTCGGTTTGATTGATGTTTTCCATTGATAACAATGGAAAGTGCTTACACAATTAATCCGTTTGTTTTAAATAAATTGGAAATGTGTCTGCACCATTTAGCTACGTCACTGGTTTGAATGAGTATGTATCAAACAACACTTTTATACGTATTACGTTATGGAAAAAGAGTTATGGTCCTGTTCATAGAATTTTTGTTTTACTTTAAGCAAAATAATGGTAGGCGCCATGAGAAAACAAACAGTTTTGTCTTCTATCTAAGTGGAATTGATGTTAAATACTTACTATTATTAGTAAGAATATAATCAAATATCAGTTTTGTTTATAAGACTTTACCATATAAAAACAAATTATCAACATTTTCGACTGTCACTTTGGAGGGTTGTTGTCAACTCGCGTTGCCTGCGTTCACTAATTACGATTTAATTTGACACAAGCATCGACGATATATTCAATAGGAAAATATCAATTATCAACGTAGTAGTTTTCCCTTTTATCATGTTGTGGTTTGCGCATAAATGCGCACTAGTGCTACGTTAGGTATTGTATGACATGGGGCACAGCATTAGGGTGTGTATTGCGAAAAGTATTTCATCGTCCATATCAAAAGGTTTATAATACTCAATCACATAACGTTAGCAAGTATACAATAATTTGTCATTTTTCTTTCTTCCCACTTTACCGTATATCCAAGAAATGATAATCGTCTCCAACAGGGCAACGAACACGATGTTGAAGGTTGCGATATACCAGTCGGTCAACATAAAGATGTAGTATCCTCCCTGGAAAATTACCCCGGTATGAATTGTATCAATTGCGAAGGCGTCATCATGATTATCAGTATTGATAACAAAATTCAATAGCATACTGTTAAAAAAACTAATTTGCGTATAAAAAAGGAACTCGGGTGGTATCGTATGATTTTGCCTATTTCGCTATCCCAACATTTTACGTTATATAGATAAAATATTCAAAAGTTTGGTTAAGAAATCCATGTTTTCTTAATACAACAATACCTTTGCTTTTTGAAAAATTAAATCATATGTTAACAACTTTGTATTTAACACAGTCAAATAAGGCATACATATGTGAAAGTTCAATTGTCATATTTATGATAGGGAAATTTATGTAGATAACGTCTGAGCTCCTTAAATGAAAAATACGAGTATATTTAATAGAATCAACTTAGTAGTACACGCTCTGATATTCCTTTTCAACGCCGTATTGTTAATATGAGTTTCATTGAATGAAATATACTACACAATTTTAAGGTTAACCAAAAAACATTCATCATCAACGGTCAATGTTTGATAATTTATGTCCTTACCGAAGTGCACAGAGGAATGCTGCCGACAATAATCAGGACGGTAAGAAGAGAGGTGATGTGGATGCGATATCGATGGAGCCGCCGGAAATCATAATCAACGATCGCATTAATTACCGTTTCAAACGTCCCAAACTAAAATAAGTGTAAGTATTAACCCTATGAAATCAGCATGCATAGCATGTTTCAGTAAATGAGTTATTCAATTTGTTAATCGAATGAATGCTAAGTAATACAATGAAACACACTGATGTAAACCGAATAGTGGACAATGAAAAAACAACAAAGATATTACTTGGACCGTATCTGTCAATGTTCAGTTATGTTTGATGAATACGAGCTTTTAAAATGGATCACCAACAATAAGTACTTTCAAGTTCTAATTCAAAAAGGATTCAAAAACGTGGCAGTATATGATGAATCAACATTTGGTTTCCACGTAAATAGCGGAATAACATCTTGTACAAACCAAACATACCGCTTCCTAACAAAAACTTATATATAACGGTTATTGAGGTTATACTGAAAATTGTCATTTGTAGAAGGGACATACTTCTTTTATCATCATGTACATTGATAAGCAAATTAAATAGGTGGGCAATATTTCGGTTTACTTTTACAATCCAATAAAATGGTATCGATCTATCAACGTACCGTTGTGTAGACGCTTACTAAAATGAGGGTAATGAAAAAGAGGACTGCCCAGAGGTTCGGTAATGGAAGTCTGCTCAGTGCTTCCGGGTAGGCAATAAACGCCAGAGAGGCACCTGCAACAATACAGTTACGGTGTGTGATCCATTAGTTAACTGTTATAAATTAATAGAGGAAATGCATTTTTGAGTTGTAGTTAAAGTGATAAACATACATAAACCTATAAGTGTCACAATTTCTAACACAAATGATCTCAAATTGGATGAAACATATCATTGACTTAATCCGGTTAGTATAATACATTTATAACACAACTAACAGAAAATGAATATTCGTTTTGAGATTTTATTATTGATAAACCAGCTCAAATTAGGCTAAATGACAAAACTCTTTCGTCTGTTTGAACACTTTGAAACCAAACATTTCAATCCAAGATTTCCATCAATCTGCTCTAATAAATCTATCAATGGCCTTACCTGAAAATGGAAGGTCGTCAATTGAGACGCCGGTTTCCTTGGCAAGGAACCCAAGAACTGAAAAAACAACCAGTCCACCAAAAAAGCCCGTAAACCCGTCCGCAAAACAAACGATCATCGTATCCCTGAAAATTATCAATAATTCAAAATATAGCTACAAAGCAATTGGTTAACACGTTGTTCTTAGGCTTTTATGTTTTCCAAGATAAGTGATAATTCATTTTATTATATGCCTATCAATTTCCTTTTCCATATCAAACAGTGAAAATACAGCACGCCTATTAAAAATTCTGTATCACCATACTGTCGTTTTCTGATTCCGTATAATGCGAGTACCGTGTGTAGCCTCGGAACTACTTTGGCTCAAGAAGCATGTAAATATTCAGGAACTTGATTCTTCAAAAACATGAGGATAGCCACGAAGCAGAGAAAACTTCCAATTTGTCTAGACAACCTGTTGTTTGCCATTTCGAAGTTCATAAATTGTAGCATTATCATCAACATGAGCGGCTCGCCAATACAAAGAAGGCGAATTCGCGTCATCGATAGAAATAGCGATTGACTCACGAACTTCTTTCAATTCTGCATTAATTGATCGTCAAATAATCCCACGAATATTCAATTTGTGAAAAAATGGCCGCGTTACGTCTACATGATATGACGATTAGTGTATACACGTAAAATAAGTACCGTATTTTTTCTTCGCCCTTTTAATGCTGTGACATTTAATAATTGTTTTCGTATTAGCAATTTGTTAATTTTGCTAAGATGTAAAATAATTCCATCTTGTTTTGCTCAATAAAAATAATTCTGTAATTTCTGACTTCGTTTCGCTGTAGTAACCTCCCTTGACTTCAAAACAACACAAGAGTACGTAACACATTCATACGCGCAAGCCATTCCATATTTTGACATTGACAGATGGCGGTCAATTTAAATTAAATTGAAACCGAAAATTAAAAAGGAATAATTAGATAGGCAGGTATGTTATAAATGGAATATTACGATAGGGCGCTTTTCTGGAGACCTGTATCACGTCTCATTCGGTAAGTAAATATGTATCCGTCTCGACCTGCGGTCTCGGCGGATACGTGCTTACACACCTAACTCGACGTGATACAGGTCACAAGAAAATCGTCCTATCATAATATACCCAATATATTAAAAAAGTGCTTTATAATACTTTAAAGACAAAAATAATGTTGATAAGGACATCAATTTTACTTTTAGAATATTTATAATTTATGATATTAGTAAGTATATCCGAACAAGAATGACTTTTTTTCCTGAATAAATACATATAGCATGTAAAGGGATTTGAACCAAGGAGTATACTGCTACCTGAATGCGTTATGGTTGAACTTGTTGAAACTAGCCATAGTGATGACACCTCCCCATGCCGGTCCCAGCGAATAGAAGCACTGCACCGCAGCCTCGATCCATAACTGTTGGTTTATCAGATCAATAACATCAAGCTTTAAATGCTTTCTTTGTTTTCTTTTGTACATTAAATCTTTAACAGTGGTAGTGTCGAACAGTCAAATTAGTATCGTGCGGATAAAATACAGCGATACTTACTGATACACACTTTAGTTACTTAACGTTGCCATGGTACAAAACAGTAACTTCACCACAAACACTTTGATTAAATTAACAACTCGCGGCATGTGCTCGTGTATTATTACAATAATTATTGATGTGAATTCAGTTATTTTTTACTAGAAGTGTGTGAAAGTTTCGCTTACAAAATAAACTCAATTATGAATAGTTTGCGCTTGTGATTTTGTTTTAAAACTAATACAAGATACAGTTTCAAAGAAAGAAATCATACGCTTAACATGCTAAAACAAAATGTTTGATAAACCGTAGTGATATTAATAATTATAACTCGATTCTTCTCTTACAACTCCTAACAATGTCCAATGGCACAAAAGGCACTGATTACATAAATGCTATAATGACGTGTTTTTGCCATCAAACTTTCGGCAAAACTGCCAGGATAATTAAACAATCATCATTCTTTTCCCAACAGTAATCGTTTGATAATACCAAAAGGAAACAGAACCGATGATACAATAATTATTATAATTGTAATAGAATTGTTTCACCTGTCCTTTCAGGAGTTTGCTTAAGTCTGGATAAATGTAGTGCTTAATTCCATCAACCGCACCGTCCAAAGTCACGCCGCGAATCAGGAGCACAGTCAGCAATACGTAAGGCAATGTCGCCGTTACGTACACAACCTACAAACGTTGTATTGTTACGATTCGAAATTGAAATATGTATACGTGTATGGAAACGTTGTATCAGTCATATCAACTCAATAATACATTTTGAAAGTAGGGCTGTTATAACCATAAATATTGAACAACGTAGAAAAGATATCATTGATCACATCACATTCATTGTGTGAATTTACATGATCGCTTTAAAGTTTTGGTCTCTGTAAACAGGGATCTCGAAGTGATACATCCCCATAAAACAGCCGACTAGCCTAATGAACTGTAATTTAACATGCTAATTTGAAAACAAAATCTGAATCAAATGTTTTACTCACTTTTCCAAGTGACTTGACACCTTTCCAGAGGCAAAGGTACACCACAAGCCATCCGAGAGCCAGGCAACCAAGAAGGTGCAACTGCACAGATCCTAGGTCGTCTATACCACGCGACATGGCCAATACATTGTTCCTGCGAAACAACCCGAATTAATAAATAGAAAAAGCAAATTTGACTTCTGTGGCCTCGACAGCGAGAACGATGCCTATGGGGTCAGTCAAACTAATTGAGAATAAATGAATTCAATGTATCCAAGCG
Source organism: Mya arenaria (assembly GCF_026914265.1). Lineage (NCBI taxonomy): Eukaryota > Metazoa > Mollusca > Bivalvia > Myida > Myidae > Mya > Mya arenaria. The sequence goes on along the minus strand of NC_069127.1, from coordinate 32,627,476 downwards.
ATACAATGAAAGAAAAACAAATCACAATGTGTCAAAATGCATTGGAGAAGAGTATGTAAAAAATATTTTTTCAAAAATCTATGATTGCAAAATGTTGTGGCAAAATGCTTCGCAAAATATGCAATGTCAATTTTTACCATGCATTTGTAACCGTGATTTTATTCCTTTTGCCTCTTTCGATCGTTGTTTCCTACACAAAATTAACTAGACTATACGTTCCTACCGTTCTGTCCTTAGCGTTAAGCTGAATACGACTGAGTATTAAGATCTTCGTTAAATGTGTGGATACTTAGCTTGTTTCAAAGGCTTCAATTACTCTATTTAAAGACTAACTAGCGTTGTTTTGAAGACCTATCTTCGTGGACTATTGAAACGCATGCAACAAAAAACAATGCGAAAGAGAACGTTTAAAAAAAGACATAAACATAAACTATAGCATCTGTATCTAAACATACAAAACAAAAGATATTATGTTTTTCTATTAAATGATCTTTGTTCCCGTTTTTATTTTTAGGCTTTTCACTTGAAAACGCATCAAAACCGTTTATGATAGATTTAACATTTAAACAGTCGAGTTTCATTAGAACCTGTAAATTTATATAAATTTTGGAAAACATGTTCTGTTTTAGACTAAAGGAACTCGTATGTGAGCTTGCAACATTTAAGAGTATTTTAGTAGCACATGTGATACATTTATTATAATTAAAACTAAAAAAAAAGAGAATTTAATCAATTAAATTGCAAATGTCATTAAGTTTCCACTTGCGTTATGTTACATTAACAAGATTATCTGAATATTGTTCAATTGACGGTAGTCGTAACGTTCGTAAAAAGATGTTTACGAAGTAACAACTGCCAATTGCTCTGATTTTTGCTTTTGGTTGAAAATATAAGCAACGTATCGACACTTTTCTTTTTTTTATATTTCGTCACAACAGCGTGTAAATACTAAATAGTTAATAAAACGTGTGTAATACAATCATTGTGCTCTCATACATAAAGATTTCGCTTACTCCCAAAATTCTGTGGCCGAAGTAGAAAATTTAAATTTAGCAGATATGTTTGATGCCAGCTGCAACTTCTTTTCCGTCAAATTCGTTGATGCATCTGAAATAATTTGGTCGCTAGAAATCTACGAAACATAATCACATTACTAAGCAAGTAATTGATATAATTGTGAAGCATACCGGCATGCGCAATGAAATGGTTAAAATAAGTATATAATCGGCAGGTATTTTTGTCAATACCACTAGCATTCTTCTTATTATATATAAAATAATTGTCTTTTATCTCAGCGTCGAAGGGCAGATTTACAATAAGCGTATTTACATGACAAAATAGTTTTACAACAATAATAATTATATTTTTCTAGAGTATGTTAACTTTACCTATGCACAAATCCGTGTTCCAAGGCTGACCACAAGTGGCCCAAGCAAGCCTAGGATGAAAGGAGTGAAAAAGGTAGTAGATGACCCAGGCAAAACACGCCCCGAAGTACCAGATGAACATAAGGGATAATCCAACCATCACAAACCCAATTCCTGGAAAAAAGCAGTAGCCACAAAATGTACCAATAAAACTAATTTAGTGTTTATGTTCTAGGACTAGAAACTATTGTGATGCTATGTGTCCCGTGTTTTTGGCTAGTTTATTTCAGCATACATTGTTATAAAAGTACAGGAATTTTACCAGAAATTGATTCAAATTATTTTATCAAGTGATTCTGTCAAGTCAAGGGCTATCATTCAAGTACAACTGACTTAAGATATATGATATTGCAAAATTAATCTATATTTTCAGTCTTGTTTTATGACTAACTCACGATTACGAAATAAATTTAGTTCATTTTGATTTGAAGTACTAGTATATTTTGATATTTAAATTGGCTTAATTTTAGGACGTCAATTCACTTAGTACTGTAATTATCTGGTCGAACAATAATTGTCTAATTAAATTTTTAACTACGTATAGACTAGCAGTTAATATTTCCTATAACAGCTATTTATTTTGAAACAATAATCATCCTAAGCAAAAGTCAAGTAAAATATATAATACTATATACCCAATCGGTCATGACAAATACTTTTAAGCATGGAAATACTGACGAAAACACACTCTTTACAACGAACCTCTGAATAACGGACATATATCCCAGACATTAACGGGGGACTTTCCAGAGAACTGGCCAAGGCAGACCTCGATGTAGTAAAGAGGTCCTCCACACGAGACCAGAAATAGCAGGAAAGGAATCAAAGCAACGCCTGCAACAAGGTTATTTTTTATAATAATATTATTGAGACTCAATGTTCGTACAGATTATTAAATAACATGTGTTTTAAGTAATAAGTATTGCATTTTATATTCGCAAACAAAACTGCTCCTAAGTTATATCAATATATGTATATGCATTCTGTTCTAATAATATTTGAAATAATGTGTATACATACCTCCGCCATTACGCTTTACAAAATACGGGAACCTCCAAATGTTTCCCAGCCCCACTGTGTAACCCACAACAGAGAGGAGAAACTCAAACCGCCCTGACCACGTCTCTCTTACCGCTTCCGGTCTTGTTGAGCTAGAATCATTAGAACCAGATTCATAGTCACCACTGTGACTGGCACTTCCGTCGTTAACATAAATGTACAATGCGACATCATCTTTGACGTCTGTGTTTTCACATCCTGCTCCTAATTCGACTGCATTTTTATCCACTCCATTCAATCTCTGAAGTTCTAACTTGTTTGCGGCTGTGTTCATGTTCTTTTGTTATGTTAACAGATCAACACATATCCAGCCGATGAGCTTGTATCAGACATGACTTAGTTGGACACGCCTGGCATATTTCTGTAAAACAAACAGATAACTAAATATTGCGGTAAAGAATTTTTACGATTTGTTAATAATTCAATTTTATTCCATTTGCCGGATGCCTTTTCTGTTCATCTCTGAATATCAACTTCGCCTTCATCACTATAACGACTAAAGGCAACATGATATATAACACATTTCATGATATGGTTACAGGCCATCCGAGAAATGGTTTGCCGTTTCCTAATCTATTGGAAACACACCATGCGTCTAGTTCATGTGGTATATATAGAATAATAGAACTTGGCGGTTACAGAAACAAGCTCAGTAGCCAAATGTTTAAACATTAACCCCGTTTAATGGCACAGGGTAAACGCCAAAGACATAGAACACAAAAAGAAAAAATCACAGACAAGAAACATGGAACAACAGCACAAAACTCCACAAACAACACAGTGCTTATATACCATACAAAAAAACTAGGTATGCTTATCAAGGATTGTAAGGTACCGCTTTGGAACGGTCAGTAAAATGTTAATTTACTAGGGAATTAAACCAGTTTACGTGCACAAACCTCACTCTTATCCCAACAATCCTGAATAAAGAAAAAACAAGGCACACAATTTCAAAACAGTCGGTAAGACGGAAAACAAAGCGGCTGCCTTTTTAAAACATTTACAGCATTCTCATATAAGGGCGAGTTTCGACAGCCAACGAAACTGGTCCATTCCTCTTATCCCGTATTTTACAAGTTTAAAAGCCTATCTAAACGGCAGAAACTCGTATTGGTCGACTTTGGTCGATATTAGGCGAGAAGGGTCATATACTGTCGTCAATTGTCAAGAATTAGTACTTCGATTGGCCCGGTATCGCGTCTAATACCTAAAGGATGATCAGTAATATTAAATATTATGACTACCATGGTGCAACAAAATAATTTGTAAAACGTATCTTTACCCGTTTCTTTGCTTCTATGTGCATGTGCGTTTGTTTGTTTATTTGATTGAAATTGCTACATCAATTGAAACCGTAATTTTCTTAGGACAGTTTTTATAGTTAGAAACAAAGTTTCACGTATTTTGATCAAAGTACTAAATGTAAAACTTACCCTCAATTATGAATGATATCTGATCACTTTTGTTTAGACTGTCAGACTTGTACATGATCCACAACCTTTAAAAGTCGATATCAAATTGTAGCGAATAAGTACCTCTACCGAAAGGCTGGTTTAAACGCTACCCTATAAATAAGCCGGATTACTACCTACAGATTATTGGATTAATAAGAACAAATAGCAATGTTGCTTGAATAGCAATTCAATACACTTCTTATGAACATATTTAAGAATGGCTGTACTTGTTTGTTTCCTATAGTTAATCGTGAACCTTTAACAACAGAATGTACGTTATCCGCCTTACAAAAGGTGGATATCAAAGTATGAGCAAGGTGACACTAACCTATTAAAATTTAGTGTTTTTTTTAATTCAACTGGGACTCCTGTTTTATGACTTGCATTGACACATTTGTTAAAACGGGCTCTAACCCCAGCGAAGATCGGCAGAGCCCTATTAAGGCTACATGTATGCGCGTATACACTTAGCTCTACGTTCTTTCAAAAGAGCAACCACTATGAGCCTTAAAAAGACGTAAAGGTGATGGAACCAGTATTTTTCTGTTCATTAACTATATTGAGCGCGTGAATGCCGGACAAAAAGGCATCACAGCGTGACGAAACTGCGTTCGGTAGTTTTCGTGAAGAATATATTCACATGAAAATTGAAACTACGAGATGCGAAATAGCCGCCAAAGTAATAATTAAAATAATTCAAAATATACTTTAAACAATTATTATGAATAGTTTTGGTAAATAAACAAAGGCAAATAAATCATATTTCTTTAGGTTGTCGGAGATATATATTTTGTATTCACTTTTTCATTTAAGATATTCATACGCATTGTTTACCATTCTAAACGTAAGTCATTATTTATGGTAGTTTATTCTCCAGTAGTTGTCATTATAGATTTTACAATACTTTTTAAATGTTTGACAATATATATTGTTGATCGGATATTAATTGCCAAAAATTTATCCTGTTTGATTACCGATTTAATTACGGCCATGGACTTCATCGGTACACATAGTAGAGCTTGTCACGTACATGTACAGGTATGATTATTTTGTAAAAACACTTTCAGTGAATGAAAGTATCGATTTCAAAACTTTCGACATGCAGTTGACCAGTTCAAAACTCGCTATGGCTGAGTGAGATATTGTCACTGAAAAGATGGATGGGGTGTCTGTAATCCACAACCATGGCTGAGTGAGAGAATATGACTTAGATCAAAGGATGGGAACACCTTTCAATTATCAACACGGCTGATTGAGAAATTGAAATTAGAAAGATATATAGGAATTGTGTGGCAGGGGAACTCCTTTGCCATGCAACATCACTTTTGTGTGACAGATTGTTATTAAATTAAGAAGATGGGCGGGGAGGGTGCGGGATGGATGGGGATGCGGGAGGGGTATCCCCTCCTCCCAAGCGAAATCATGGCGGGGAGTGCGAAATTATGAAAAGATAAATGGAAGGATGCGGTCCGACACCATGGCTTTGTGAGTGATTGTGACTGTAAAGATGATAGGTTTTGCTTTGATGCACAGATTGTGTGAAAGATTATAAATAAATAGTGCGGGAGCAACACTATGGCGGATTAGTCAACATAAATGGCCGTCTATGAGTCGTTTGACGATTTTTTTACTATGGCTGACTCGTGACAGGGATACATAAGAATTGTCAAAATAATAAAAAAAATAAAAAAAACGCCGATCGCTCATTATTGTAGCTATATGGCGGATGAGAGATTGTGACTGAATGTGTTGATAGGGAGCTAGCGGGCTGACATCATTGATGTGTGAGGGATTGTAACAAAGAAGATGGATGGGGAGGGTTTCCGTCTTGCCATGCAATACCGTGTTTGTGTGACAGAGTTTAACTCAAAAGTTGGCCGGGGAATCTGCAGGAGGGAAGTCCCCTCATGCCAAGCAACACTATGACTATGTGAGAAATTGTGACTGAAAAAAGTGATAGGGTGGGTGCGGACCAACATCATGGCCATTTCAGATATTCTGAAAATAAGGATGGAAGGCGTCAACACCTCTCAACAAACAGCAGGGCTGAGAGATTAAAACTAAAAACACTGATGGGAATGGTGTGGCAGGGTTGTCCTGCTAAGCAACACCGTGTCAGTGTAATAGAGAGTTACTTAAAGGTTGGAGGGGTCTCCCCTCTTACCAAGCAAAACCATGGTGGAGTGCGAGATTCTGATTGATGAATTGACGGTTGCGGGCTGATGGTGTTGCTGTGGGCAACAGATTGTGTGAAATATTGTAACTAAATAGTCCAGGGTGTGGGAGAGACGACTCATCCCGCAAAAACCACCATGGCTGAGTGAGAGTTGCGACTAAAACCATGGATGGGAAGGACTGTACCCTTTCCATGAAATAATATGGCTTGTTGAGCGAATGTTACTAAAATCCGCTTAATTTACAGGTGCTCCTGTATCTAATTAAGATGTGCACCTCTATATTCATACGTGCTGGTCTAAATATAGAGTCGAACCTTTCTTTTAAAACCATAACATTTAGGTGCTCCTCTTTCATAATTACAACTGCACCTCTATGTCAAAAATAAAGGTGCACATCTAGATTAATACCGGCATGTTTTTTCTTAGACCTGCACCTTAAAAAATTACGTGCAACTTACATCGCCGTTAAGCGACCTTTCACTAAAATGGTAAGTCAAACTGTACTGGCTTGCTCAGACTCAATCCCATGGTCAAATTTGTTATAAATAGCCATTGTGTCAAAATTCCTGCTTGTTAATTTAGTAAAAAAGGGTCTAAATGAGATGACTCAGACAACATTGCCGACTGAAAGAATGAAAATGTTATTCAAATAATGTAATCTGTTGTATCCTTTGCAGTTCACTTTGACGATTGCAGGGAGGGAGTGGGGTGGGTTGGGATAGGGGGGAAAGGTTGCGTTGTTGACTGTTAAGACCCTCTGCCATTCACTCAAATCTGCGTGTGATAAGGCCCCAGTTTCTTGATAAAACATAAAACTTAAGCGCAACCGGCTTTATAAACTTAGTTCAAATAACTAAAATTCTTTTTGAAACTTGAATTTACAGAACAAGAAATAGTGAATATATTTACAAACAAGAATCAATGCTGTCCTCAGATGTCCTTGACTTTGATCTTTTGACCAACTTTTTATTTTATTTTTAAAGCTACAGAAATGAAATTTTGACCATGAGTATAGTTTTGAAAGCAAATATGTTTTATCTTCAGATAACCTTTACTTGGCACATATTAAAATAGTTCATGCAATTAATCACCTTACAACACTTTCTGTCCTCAGATGTTGAACATGAAGCGTTTGTTAAGCTAACCCAAACACAAAAAGTGAACTATATATTTGTTGCCAATTACCTATACGTACATGCTCTGGACTCAATATGACCACAAGATCCATGCCAGTAGAGCATATGCCCTCTTGAGCCTCTTGTTTTTACAATTATGATATCAAAGAGTAAAAAAAAAATTGTCCTGAGATTCGTTACAGAAAAAAACTTTTTTGGTGCCAATCTGGTGTACAGTCGCTTTAAAGAATGTGGGTTAAGTGAAACACAAATACTATGATTAAAGCCAATAAACAAGTAAGTAAATGTTCACTTACATACCTCTTAATGTCGATTTTTCAACCTTAAAATTCCTATATTTTGCCCCGAAAATGCCAAAACCTCCTATATTTTTGGTCAAAACTCCTATATATTTTCCTATATTTTAAATAAAACTTGGTTGACGTCCGGCATCTGGGATTGATCACTTCAATACCGGTTTCACCAGTGACGTTTTATCCAGGATACCAGTGTGGCATCTGGGATTGATCACTTCAGTACCGTATTCACAAGTAACGTTTTATCCAGGATAGCAGAGTGGCATCAGGGATTGATCACTTCAGTACCGTATTCACCAGTAACGTTTTATCCAGGATAGCAGAGTGGCATCAGGGATTGATCACTTCAGTACCGTATTCACCAGTACAGTTTTATCCAGGATACCATAGGGACATCTGGGATCGATCACTTCAGTACCCTATACTAGTGTTGCATATGGAATCTGGGAGCGATGACCTAAGGACCGTGTTCAGAGAGAACGTTTAAGCTAGGAGACAATAATTGCATATGCACTACAAAGTGTTCTCAAAAGAGCATCATAAACTGTTATAAATATATTTTTAATTTTAATTCATAAGTGAAATTGGTTGAATTTTATGTAAAAACTTCATAACCTCTCCTGTCAAATTACACCATCTGAATACATTGTAACATTTTGAAAAGTGACAAAAGGCGTCTTGGCTCAGGGAAAGGGAGGTAATCCCTTGAAGTGCGATTAACAAGATGGTAGTGTTACCGGCCCAAATGAAACGGATCCAAAGCGAGATTATTACAAATTTAAAAGGCGTTAGAAAGGTAATTTTTTTACATAAAATTGACGATGATGAAGATGTGAAACGGCTCACCTAACCTACTACTTACATATCATCAGATCTTAATTTTGATATGCCGTTCTAGATTACTATTATATTCTGTTGTTTTTTTAAGACGTCCTTTACGTTGATACTAACTTTTGTAACAACACAACTCTATGTTGTCGAACTATTATTGTTATATTATTGTTGTACCGTATAGCCCATCAGTTTTGTTTTTTTTTTAAATAGCAATATGTTTTGAAACACTCAAAAGGACAGGTGATTCTTAGCAAAAAATGAGTAGCAAAAATATAATGATATGTTACTAACCGGTCCATACAAGTAGTTGTTGGGCATGAAAATATTGATGAACAAAACAACTTACCTCTAAATAACGGACATATATCCCAGACATTAACGGGGGACTTCCCAGAGAACTGGGCAAAGCAGACCTCGATGTAGTAAAGAGGTCCTCCACACGAGACTAAAAATATCAGGAATCAAAGCAACACCTGCAAAAATGTGATTGTTATAAGAAAAAGCACACTACCCTTCCGAACTTAACTATTAACGAAGTGATACAGTGGTATATCAGTAAGTGCATAGGGGGTCAGCTGTAAAAACCCTATTGTCGAAATGTGATGAGTTCTATACGATACAGGGTATTAATGGCAGTTCACATATCTGTTCGTGGTTTTTACAAATCGCTTTAACTTTTTATGTTGGCTATTTGTAACATTGGTTTTTCGCAAAAAGAGTTTTTCAGGGCTTTCAGCTTGCTAGATTTACTTGAATGTTATTGCTTTAGCAGATGTTTCTTGATTTCAGTAAATGGGTCAAACATATCTATCCATCACGAATGGCAAAGCTACAAGTGATGCTAGAGTTATTCTATAAAAAACAATAACCGAAATACGGCCTTTCATTGAAATCAACATTTTCTAAAATCTTCCTTTGGGAGATTTATCGTTTTTAAATTCAAACCCCATATTACATATCCATTTACTATTTAGGTACTCGGCTACCCTCGGATTGTCCCTCGTGCACTGTGTTGATTGCCGATGTGGACAAGTAATTATCTGAGATAAAACCAAGTTTAAGTGTATTATTTACTGGTATTTCAGTTCTAAATGTGAATAAGTATAAATTTATCAAAACATGTTGATTAAAGCATCTAAAGTTTAGAGTCATATAAATAAGATGTACAAATCAAATTGAACAGCACACGAATTATTTTTACCAATTTACACTGGTCGCTTAAATTACTGAATTAAATATTTTAAATGGATAAAAGTAAAAACAATGCAGTAAAAAACAACATAACTGTCATGCTTTTTCACCGTAATGCGTGAATGTTTTCATTTAGAGTTATTATCGACAAATTGAGAAAAAGCAAATTTGTGTTTAAACTGGCCTTATTTTGCAGCGTTCACAACGAAACATTGCCCTAATAGTTTCTATTTTTAATGAAAAAATACCTACTTTTTTAAAAAATGCTTGGCATTAAGTATTGCATTGCTTCACTTACATTGGAAAATGAAAAACGACTGTTTGATTATCCACAACCACAGAAGGTAAATGCCGGAAATACATTAACAGTGCAATTATAAGAATCAACTAAAATGAACACAACCAAACAACTATCAATTTTAATAAACACAACATATTTTCTTCCCGTAATGATATACTCTGTCTCATAAAACAAAATAAAATAGACGGAGTTAAAAAAAGACAGAATAGAGACTGTTTTGGGGCTGAGCACAGTCGATCCATTAGGATTTTTCACTTTAAACTACAGTCAATAATATATCAAACTATTTTCAATTCTATTCTGAATATATTTAAGCTGTCTTGTTTACATACCTCCGCCATTACGCTTTACAAAATACGGGAACCTCCAAATGTTTCCCAGCCCCACTGCGTAACCCACAACAGAGAGGAGAAACTCAAACCGCCCTGACCACGTCTCCCTAACCACTTCCGGTCCCGTTGAGTCATTGGAACCAGATAAATAGTCCCCATTGTGTGTGGCTCTCACGTTGCTAACAGTTGCGTCCAATGCGACATCATGATTGACGTCTGCATTTTCACATCCTGCTCCTATTTCAACTGCATTTGAGTCCATTCCATTCGATTGCTGAAATTCTAACTTTTTTTCGGCCGCATTCATTTTGTTTTGCTATGTTTTTAGATAACCAAGTATCCTATGATTCTATCTCCTATCAGCACTTCCAATCTCGGAAACTCTTGATGCGTTTCTGGCAGACAAACAAATTTGATCTGTTCTCTAGATGCTTTTACCGTGCATCACTGCTCTCTCTTGGTTTTTCCTTTGTCATAACGACTTTATCTAGTCATTTTTTTTGCATTTTCGTAGGGGGGAAACAGGTCGAGTTCCTGTGCATTATTTAGTAATTTGTCAAATGTTTTAACTATAAAATGTTCGTTTGACATTAATTATGTGGCAATGGGTGCATCATAAACAGGAATAAATGAGGGGATTATTTTACCCATTTTTATAATCATGATACACAAGCAATTCCATACGCCTCCCAACCTTTGTCATTTTTGAGTGACATATTACGCATTATACGTTTATATACACTATACAATATGTTTTGAAATAGTTCAGGTAATATGTTTAGTCACAATAATATATTTAGCCGCTTTCACCGATATAACTCGTATATACTCACGTACACTCGACAATTTTAATTAACTAAGTTTCGTAGTATGAGCAAAATAAAGTGTCAAGAATCAACAAGAATGAAACATTTTAGATAGATATCATTATAAAAAAACGAGTCGTGTTCAACCGACAACAGAAACATATCGGTATGAACAATTTAAAGAATATACAAGGCTGATGTTTTGGAACTCTGACACGGGTTTAGTGAGTATTGAAAAGCTCTTCAATAACCCTTCTCATCTCAGTCATGAAACCGCTACTGACGTGCATTGATAATCATACAAACAATAAATCATTCGATATTTCTGATGTTTTTATTGTGTATAAAAAACAGTGGCAAAGGGAGTAAAATGTTTGAATGTTATTATTTTAACGGTAAAATATTACTTATTTGCTATTTCGTCCATAAACCATTTCAAAAATCTATCATTTCACTTAATTTTTTAATTAAAACAAAACAATGTTTTATACACACTTCGATAATTGTATCTGTTAACTTTATCTATAAATTTTATCTGCTATGTATTTTCGGTCGTTGCATTGCAAATAAGTAACCAACAAGCAAGACCTTTTTAAGTGATACAAAAACCCTGTATGGTCACCAGGCATTACCAGTCAACTTTATTGTCGATGGCTCAAAACAATAATATTTGGTATTAAAACTTCATGGTTTGTACCTTCCTCTGATTTTTACGCCGATTCATTACCGATGTCAGAAATTGCCCGTAACAAACAAAATAACGGTACGGGATTTAATTTTCGTTTTATATATACGATTTCGGAACGATAGTAAATGGATTTGGGCATAGGTTTATTACTTCTAAAAGACCTTCCAATACACAGAAACATTTTTGAAAAAGGTGCCGTTTTATTTGCGGTGTAATGAAATAAAACCGAATGGGTAAGCATGCTGCAATAGCACATTTTGTCATTCAAATGCAGATTCAAAATCCAAGGTTCAAACATAGTAACAAGGTAAATGCAAACATATAAATGTGTGTAGGTTTGTGAAACGTTCCTTACACATAATTTAACAAATGACATTGCAACATTTTTACGGAGAATGTATGAATATTTATGTATTAAAAAGTAGAAGAATATCGTTTTAATAACCATAGTATATATCATTATAGCCAACATTACTGCAGATATTTAAAACCAGGAACTTATCCTTACATGAACTTTTAAGCTATTGGAGAAACAATTATTCACTTTAAAGGTTATGCAATTTGATACTTTAAATTTGACGACTCCTTTTGGAAGAATACTTGGCACGTAAAATATTGGGTAAGCATCCGTCTCAGGAAAACCATGTTACCAAATTGCAAAGCTACATCGCAGGGCATGAGTCCGCAATTAACACCTTCAATAAGCGTTTTGTAGATTCCAATATTGCAGCGCCCGGGCGCCCTACCTGAAAGGCCAACAGGAAAGACATACACCGACGCCTTGGTACTCCAAAGACATTTCATATCGTAGCCCTGTTAATAACAAGGATATCAACAGGACGGTAAAATGGTGACAATAAAACCAACGTCGTGGCGAATAATGAAAACGATTACCCTCGATGGATCAGTCAAGCACTTCAAAATATATTCAATTGACTCCAGAGCTACGAGAATATGAATTGTCGCAGAACAACAGGAGTCACTTAAGTCTGATTGTTTTATGGTCGTGTTTTAAATCAATCTCATACGTCACATGCTAAACGTGACAATAAAAATTATTTAGCCCCGGCATGGTTATGGTCCCTGATTGGTTTTATTTAAGGTGCGTGTATGAGCAATTTTTTAGGCATATTAAAGATGCATGTATCATATTTTCTTACGTATCATGCCTATGGAGACATATAATAGGCTAAGGGAGGGCATGTAAACAAAAGTTTAGAAAAACCGTTTGTGCATATCACCCCCTTCCACATTGATTGTATTTTAATGATTTTTTACAAATTACCCTTGTAGCTACGCAAAAAGGCCATATTTTTATCATACCAGTTTTAAGGCCGAACACAATCCATATGTTTGTTCATGTTTTAGAATAATTTATATTTAATCAAACTGTTATTCATTGTTCAAATGACAGACTATTCTTTTATTAATTTCGCAGTTTTATAACATTTTACTTTTAAATTGTATCGACGTGACCGATGTCTGCTTCTTGGTTTGACATTGTGAGTCGAAAGGTCAGAAATGCCGCTTTCAGCACCCAACAAATATGTGTTACGTCGGATTAGTGGGTTTTCCACCTCAAACGTTTCTCAATATATTCTCAGAGTATAGTGCCAGATTTACGACTCATCTGATAACTATTTGTATAACTGTCATTTGTGTTTGCTTGTTTGCTTGTCTTTTTGTTAAATCCTAATCACAAAAGTTCCAAATAGATGACTTGTTAATACAGTCATAAACAAAAGTAGAACAACACGTATTTTACGGTTTAATCGTGTCCTCTTTATATTCGGAACTCCTCGACCATTATCCTTCTAAAATAAACTCGGTTGTATATGTACGGTTTACAATGTCAGAAGGATTAAGATTTTACTACACTGCAGGTAGATCGCGTAGTAATTTCATTTTAGCAGTTAAACTTAATACCTTTACTCGTAGGAATATTAATGACCATGCAATATTACAATAAACTAGCAACCATATTAAACTTATATTTATATACAAATTCACAATTCAAATTTCAAATAATTAATATTATAATCTAATATTTTACAAACTACTTCTACTGATGTAGGTTGTCTTTGATAGAAAATGGCCGAGGAGTTCCAAATGATCCTCTTTAATTTAAGGTAAACAGTCACAGTCCTACGATGATTTTTTTTAAACGGAGTAAGGAACTTAATCATCAACCGCTATTATTCAAACATATACAGTTAATTATCAAACACCCTAAACACTTTATTAGATTACAATTTAACATAATAAATAAATCACATGTTTCACGTGAGATAACAAAAATGAAAATGCCTTTGATCTATATGTCCTTAAACAAATCTTATACATGTAACTGAATAGACATTCTCATTCATCAGAGGTTTGAAAATGATTAATCCAACATTATAAATAAATTAGCTCCGACGGTTTGAATAATCTAAATAAAAAAGATCTACGCCATTTTAAATTCTACATTGATTCTGTATGAACCTAATTGTGTGACATTTACTTTTACGGCAAAATTTCGTCATAGCCACTATAGTGGATCTTTAACAGCGCAAAATTTACGGCAAACGTGTAATTTAATAAACAAGATGTATGAAAAGCTCCTGTCTCAAGTCGGTTGTTGTCAGGATTCGTTATTATCTTTTTAGAAGTCTTTTTCATTGGTTATAAGCCATACCAATATGACGACTCCAAGAGAATCTAGTAGAACATGGCGAAACGTCTCTGATTTGCTATTTTTTCGCTGATTGCACTTAGGATCGGGGCGCTTGAATCAGCATGTGGTCTGCATTGCATCCGCACTCTGGTGTACGATAATGCAGAATATATTGCACCTAATTCTTTTATGAGAACAACCCCAAACGTACATCAAAATAAAGCAAGAATGTTTGCACTTTATTTTGACTGTAGATCACCTTTGTAGCGGTGAGTTACTTAACTTCTTCGCTCGCATTTATTTACTAACATTACTTTCAATAATCCATGATCATAAACACTTTCTTGGAAATCAACTCTTTTTATAAGCCAACAACTTTGGTGTTACATATTCTATTTTTTTCTTTGTTTCCATTAATCCGACCTACCCTTTTTCAAGACCCGACCCTTCACAGTTTTGCATTTTGATGAAGATGTAGGTGAAAACAAAACTTTATTTGGTTGCTATGGTGATATGTTTGGGGATTAGGTATTCTTAGAAACAACATATTATGACCGTTCACTAGCTCTATTCATGATAGTATATATTTCGGAAGTCCCGGTATCATATTACATGCATATACATATATAGTAGCTATAGAGAACACAAAACATGGTAACATGGGCATTTTTCTTACATGTCATGTCAAAATGTAGATCTGATGATACCTGATTTCAATAAGCGGTACTTAATCCTGTAAAAACAAAATAGGCACCATTCCTTTTAGTTCCTCTGTCTTGCAGTAAAATATACAGCAATAAGTCATTTTTTTGCAAAATTAGCATTTTACATCATGAATTAAATTATGGCGAATCATATGGAGTGTTAAAACAAAAATACATAAAGCTTAAACGTTTCGGCAAATGTTCTGTTTGAAGAAATAACGTCTTTTACTAAAAGACTATAAATTTCATTAGCGTTATCAACGCGATTGAAATTTAATTACGGCTGTGGTATTGTGTGATTGGTATATTGGCATTGTCACGTGATGTTATCAATTTATCCTTAAAGAGATCAACATATCAATCCCTTTTATTAAAGTCCCGGCGACCGTGTGTACTAGCCAGCTGTTTCCTTTGTTAGCAAATCGAAATTTAACCTCTAGAAATCTACTTTCTTATACGACATTTTCAAAAATAAATGCATCGGTGGTTAAAAAAGAACGAATGGTGTTATTATGTTTTAAGGAAGCAGGTCTCACCGGCCACAAGTCTAACCGGCCACAAGTCTCATCGGCCACAAGTCTAACCGACCCAAGGTCGATCCACAGTTACTGTTATGAAACTAGCTAATTATTTTATAAACCATCAATTAACATTACGTATTGAAGGGTTATGACAGGCACAGTTCGGGCTAACTCAAAGATGTTATGGATTCGATTGTTTGAGCCTGTGAACTGATTAATATAAAAAAAACATCACAGCTTTTAACACTTGTTGCGCTTTAATTCTACTTAAGACGCAAATTTAGTTGTTGTTTTTTAAATCATATCAAATGAAGAAGCCATAAGAAATGTTTGAATGGAATTTCTCTAAAATGATGGCACAAATTTAAACTGTTGAAATAACTCTCTGTAAAAATAAGATCGCGATGCTACGGATTATTAGTGTTATTTTAAGAGGTAATGCGAAAGTAACGTTGATGTCCTCGAACCAAACATTTTTACACCACTAGACCATCCACATGCGCATGTTAATTCAGCAGTTTCTTTAAGAAAATCCCCAAGACATTAAAACACAATAGATATCCGAAAATGACACTAAAGGTCATACAATATAATCATATGCTGCTAAGAGCTGGACCGCCACCCTAACACATCGTATATGATTCTTTCTAGAAGTGTTTCGCGGTACGTATAGGACTTGCTGTTGAATATCTGCTCGGCTTTCTCGTCGTTTGGGCGCCATCCTTTAGAAGGTCGTGTTAGCTGGCAGATTCTCTGTAAAAGATTTATTCGTCATTTCTCGTGATGCGCAAGAGTATGACTATTAAAAGCTTAGTTTGGAACATTAAAAGCATTTTCTGGTTTTTGTATATTGTAATGGAAATGCTTTGCAAATACCACTGGCCGGGATGAATTTAGAAAGCAATCAACATATCCACAAAACCCAAACCGATACGCCCAAGAGAGTTTCTGAAAATACAAGAACAAATGGATTGAGATCCGAGTGGTTTTGTTTTCTAGAGAAAGATATACCTAAATTTGTTACACTTTCATCAGTGTTTTGGAGGCGTTCTGCTATAATTAATTATGGTCATTTTTATTGCTTCTATGATTGCTTCATTTTTATCGTATAAAACATGATGTTGGCTCAGATCGGGCTGTTTGGAAGGGTGTGAGCTTATGTGCATATACTTTAAAACCATAGTAAACTCGTATTCCAGTGATCGGGTTTTCCACCGACCGTTCAAAGGCCATACTCTCATCTTTAATGATAAAGCTATGTTCATGCATGTGTAGTCACTTCGTGTTTTAACGCTTTTGTCGCTAGTTCAGTATCAATTGTGTCTTAGTTTTGTGTCTATAAACATGGGTTATATCTGAAGTTTTGACTACCGGCCTTGTATCGTTGAGTTTTTTAACATTCAATCTGAAGCACATTCACATATTTGTTTATTATTAAAAAACATCCTTAATATATTAAAAAATATTTAAGACCAGGAAACTGACCTGTGTTATTGTTCCCGTGCCTTTAATAGCCACCAAAATAGCTGCAACAGCAAATACGCTGATCAGCGGAGCGAAGGCGAGCACGTCACCCAGCACAACAGCATAGTCCGGGTACTGGTATCCTCCCTTGCCGAACGACGGCTCGCCGAAGTTGATTGCCGAGGTGATCAGAATGGTCTTATGTATAATAAATTATATATATATAACAAATTAAAAGTATTGTCATAAGGAATACAATATTTCATGCAAAAAGTCAATCACTTCATCAACAAAAAGCTTAGCATAAATGAAGAATTATCATGCCAAAGATGTTCAGTGAACGAATTTCAGATAATATGTTTTTCGCACTAACCAAACAGTACTAAATCTGAATGTGTTTTTTTTTCTAAACAATTAAAGTGGTATTAATACACATATCTTAATATGATGATGGTGCAGTACTTTGACATACAAACAACGTCTAAACGTATGTTGTCGGATACAGGCGCAATAATTTAAAAACAAATATATCAGTGTGGAAAGATGTCCCCTGAATAAATAAGGTTGCCTTTCATCGATCAGTTGGTAATGTTATGTTTTGCTATCTGGTGACGCAATGTCATCTCAGTAACATTGGAAAAAAATATTGCTTGCTAATGACAACATTCTGTAATTTAAAAATGATTGTGTATTTCTGCTCAACTGCAACCGGACGAAAATATATTTTATTGGTTTTATATTTACATATATTTATTATTTCTTTCTCTACACATTAAACACTTGATAATACCGAGATAATATGAAGTCACAATATATCAACTATTCACATTATTGTCTATAGAATATCTTTACATGGTAAAGAGAGTATGCCAGAAATAAAAACAGGAGCATCGCAGAATGAGCGCGACGTTGGTATGTTTATTTCAACAAGGGACAAAACTCGACAAGTACTAAATCCATATGTCCATGGCAATATTTGTTCCAATTTTGATTTTGAATATTTTGAATAATTTGGAGTGTTGGTATATATAAACTTTTGTACGACACCGACAACTGTGTCACCGATGACATCAAAGGGATGACTTTTTTATCTCAACAGCAAACGAGCAAAACATGTTACGGAAATTATTTTACTAGATTTAGTTTACAGACGTATGCAAATATATGAAATTGCAATTAAATTGCGCGCTATTTCTAGACCATGGAAACGAGTAGAGGACAACCCCAACCCATGAAACAAGATATCTGCTATGTTTCGCCGATCGTTCATTGGACCAATGACACACTGTCGATAAAAACTTATCATTAACAACGATATGTATTACAATATCCTCCGGGTAACCCAATGGTTTTAGAACAGATTTAGTTCCAACATCAATCACGAACTACTTACGGATATGAATATGGGTATAATTACGGACCAGAATATTCGGACTAACAGAGGCGGGCGGTTGCCTGTCATCATCTCTATGTCTTCGCTGAAACGGTTTGCACCTGGAAGAAAGATGAATATTGTTTTATACATGTACTAAAAAGAGAATCCCAACCAGTTACAAACTTAATCAAACGCTAGAAGAAAGCTTTCTTGATTTTAATTTAACTGACAGCAATGGTAAGTGCTTACACGATAAATTCGCTTAATTTGAAATAAATTGGAAGCGTCTCTGTAACATTTGGCTACGTCGCTTGTTGCAATGGGGATGTATGACACGATAACTTTACACGTATAACGTTTTGGAAAAAGAGTCACGGTCCAATGGAGCTTCGTTCAACGGATTATAGTTTTTCTCTTTCTACAAGATAATGATAGGCGCCATCAAAAAATACCAGTTTTGCCTTCTATCTAAATAAAGAAGTCATGGTAGATACAAACTATTACTATTAAGAATATAACCAAATCAAATTAATTTTTTTGCTTGTAGAACTTTAACGATTAAACCATATAAAACAAATCATCGACCATTTTCATTTTCTTCTATTAATTCGGAGGGTTGTATCAACTCGAGTTGCCTGCGTTGTCTACTTACGGTTTAATTCCACACCATTAGCGACGATATATTCAGTGGAAAAATATTCACCGAAATAAGTAGTACATTTCCCCCTTTTTCATGTTTTGTTATTTCATCTCCTATATCGAAAGGTTTATAATACTCAATAACATAACGTGAACAGTAAATAACAATTTGTCACTTTTCTTTCTCCCCCGTTTACCGTATATCCAAGAAATTATGATCGTCTCCAACAGGGCAACGAACACAATGTTGAAGGTTGCGATATACCAGTCGGTCAACATAAAGATGTAGTATCCTCCCTGGAAAATTACCCCGGTATCAATTTGATCAATTGCGAAAGCGTCATGACTATCAGTATTGATACCAAAAATCAATAGCATACTGTTAAAATAACTAGTTTGCGTATAAAAAAGGAACTCGAGGGGGTATCGATGTGATTTTGCCTTTTTCGCTATCACAACATTTTACGTTATATAAATAGAATATTCAAAAGTTTGGTTGAAAACTTCATGTTTTCTTAATACATTTATACATTGTTTTTTGAAGAATGAAATCATATGTAAACAATGTTGTATTAAGCACATGCAATTAAAGCATACGTATGCGAAAGTTCAATTGTCATATTTACAATAGGAAACTCCATGTAGATAACGTCTGATCTCCTTAAATAAAGAAAACGAGTATATTTAAAAGAATCAACTAAGTAGTACACGCTCTGATATTTCTTTCCAACGCCGTATTGTTAATATGAGTTTCATTGAATGAAATATACTTCACAATTTTACGGTTAACCATAAAAACATTCATCATCCACGGTCAATGTTTAATAATTTATGTCCTTACCGATGTGCACAGTGGGATGCTGCCGACAATCATCAGGACGGTAAGCAGAGAGGTGATGTGGAAGCGATATCGGTGGAGCCGACGGAAATCATAGTCAATGATCGCATTTGTCACTGTTTCAAACGTCCCAAACTGAAATCAGTCAAAGTAATAACCCGATGAAAACAGTATGTTTCAGAAAATGTTTTTTTTTAATTTGTTGATCGAATGAATGCTAAACAATACAATGAAAAGTACTGATATATGTTGAAAAGTGGCCAATGAAAAAACAACAAAGTCATAACTTTGACTAAAGCAGTCAATATTCAGTTATTTTGAATGAATACGAGCGCTTAAAATGGATCTCCAACATTTAATACTTCCAAGCGCTAATTCAAAAGGTTTTTAAAAAAAGCAGTATTTGCTAAAACAACATTTGGTGTTAACGTAACTAAAATAGTTTGTGCTAATCAAAAACGCCACTACAATTACAAAACGGTTATTAAGGTTATACTGAAAATTGTCACTTGCGGAAGGGACAAACTCCTTTGATCATGATGTACATTGATAAGCAAACTTAAGAGGTTGGCTATAATTTGGTTTACTGTCACAGTCAATTGAAATAATATCGATATATCAACGTACCGTTGTGTCGATGCCAACTAAAATGAGGGTAATGAAGAAGAGGACTGCCCAGAGGTTTGGTAATGGAAGTCTGCTCAGTGCTTCCGGGTAGGCAATAAACGCCAGAGAGGCACCTGCAACAATACAGTTCAGTATTAGTCAATTGCTATAAATTAATAGAGACAAGACAGTTTAGCCAACGTTATTAAGATATATAAAAACCTATTTATGTAACAATGTCTAACACATATGATCTCAAAATAGATGAAACATATCATTGACTTCATCCGGTTACATTTGAAACACAACTTACAGAAAATGAATATTCGTTTTGAGATTTTATTATTGATAAAGCAGCTCAAATCAAGCTGAAAAAAAATCTTTCGTCTTGTTGAACATTTTGAAACTAAACATTTTAATCCAAAGTTTGCATCAATTTAACTTAAAAAATTATCAGATGAGTTACCTGAAAATGGAAGATCGTCAATTGAGACGCCGGTTTCCTTAGCAAGGAACCCAAGAACTGAAAAAACAACCAGTCCACCAAAAAATCCCGTAAACCCGTCCGCAAAACACACGATCATCGTATCCCTAAAGATAAAAATATATAAAAATTAACAAAAAAGCAATTGATTAACACATTGTTCTAAGGCTTTTTTCCAAGATAAGTGATCATATATTAAACGATTGTTTTATAATGAAAGATAAAAAGAATATAGAACAGGATATCAGTTTAATTTTATAATATTTATTATTTATGGTATAACCGAACACTAATGATTTTTCTTTTCTAATACATATAACATGTAAAGGGACTTTAATCGACGATTATTTTGCTACCTGAATGCGTTATGGCTGAATTTGTTGAAGCTAGCCATAGTGATGACTCCTCCCCATGCCGGTCCCAGCGAATAGAAGCACTGCACCGCAGCCTCGATCCATATCTGTTGATTTATCAGAACAATATTATCAAGCTTTTAAATCTTTTCATTGTTTTCTTTCGAACATTAAATCTTAAACAGTGGTAACGTAGAGTCGAACAGTGCAATTAGTATCGTGCGGATAAAATACAGCGATACTTATTGATACGGACTTCAGTTATTGGACGTTGTCATGGTAAAAAACAGTAACTGTACCACAACCCCTTTGATTAATTTAGCAACTCGTGATATGTGATCGTGTATTGTTTCAATAACTATGGAAGGCAATTCAGTAATATTTAACTAGAAGTGTATGAAATGTGTATTACGAAACACATTCGATCATTAATAGTTTAAGGTTGTGTTTGTATAAATAAAAGTAACACAAGATACAGTTTCAAAGAAAACGCTCAACGTGCTAAATGTTTGATAAACCGTAGTGATATTAATAATTGTAATTGGAACCTCCTGTAGCAATCCCTAACAAATGCCAATGGTACAAAAGGCACTGATTACATAAATGTTATAATATCGTGTATCTGCCATCGAACTATCAGCAAAACTGCCAGGATAATTAAAACGATCATTTTTCCCCAAACGTTATCGATTAATAAGACCAAAAGGATACATATACCGATGATACCATACTTATTAGAATTGTTTAAGAATAGCTGTACCTGTCTTTTCAATAGTTTGCTAAAGTCTGGATAAATGTAGTGCTTTATTCCGTCAACCGCACCGTCCAAAGTGACGCCGCGAATCAGGAGCACAGTCAGCAATACGTAGGGCAATGTCGCCGTCACGTACACAACCTACAAACGGTGTATTGTTACGATTCGCAATTAAAATATGTATACGTGTATGGAAACGTAGTATCAATTATATCAACAAAATACATTTTGAAAATATACTGTTAAAACTACACATATTGAACAATGAAAACGTAACAAAATCATTGATCACATCGCAGTAATCGTGTCATTCTATATGATTGCTGTAAAGTTGTGGTCTCTGTAAACAAGGATTTCTAAGTGATACATCCTCATAAAACAGCCGACTACCATAATATAATATATTCAAATTGTACATGATAATTTGAGAACAAATATGTTTACTCACTTTTCCAAGTGACTTGACACCTTTCCATAGGCAGAGAAACACAAGAAGCCATCCGAGCGCCATGCAACCGAGCAGATGCAACTGTACAGATCCCAGGTCGTTTATACCACGCGACTTGGCCAAAACATTGTTCCTGCGAAACAACCCGAATGAATAAGCAGAAAATGCAAATTTTACTTCTGCGGCCTCGACAGCGAGAACGATTGCTATGGATCTGTCAGACAAATTGAGGATAAACGATTTTAATGTATTGGAACGATACAAAGAAATAGAACAAGCCACAATGTGTCGAAATGAATTGGAGAAGAATGTGAGAATACCTTCTCATTGGTGCAAATTCTTGATGTGCATAGCAGGCAAAATTCTTCGCAAAAATATGCAATGTCAATTTTAACCATGCATTTTTTACAATGGTGTTATTCCGTTTGCCTCCTTCGATCGTTTTTTCCTACACAAAGTGATTAGACTATACGTTCCTACCTTTCTGTCCTGAGCGTTGGGCTGAGTAAGATTGAGTATTAAGATCTTTGTTAAATGTTTGGATACTTTGCTTGTTTCAAAGGCTTCAGTTACTCTATTCAATGACTAACTAGCGTTGTTTTGAAGACCTTTACGTGTACTTTTGAAACGCATGCAACCAAAAAACAATGCAAAAGAAAACGTTTTAAAAAAATAAAAAAACAGAAATTTTAGCATCTGTATCTGAACATACAAAACAAAAGGTATAATGTTTTAAATCAAAGGATCTTTGTTTTCGTTTTTTTTTTTTATTATTTTAGGCTTTTCACTTGAAAACGCATCAAAACCGTTTATGATAGATTTAACATTTAAACAGTCGAGTTTCAATAGAGCCTGTAAATTTATATAAATTTAGGAAAACCATGTTATGTTTTAGAATGAAGGAACTCGTGTGTGAGCTTGCAACATTTAAGAGTATTTAAATAGCACATGTGATACATTCTTTACGTTCAATTGAATGTAGTCGTAACGTTCGTAAAATATGTTTTACGATGTAACAACCGTCAATTGCTCTGAATATTGCTCTTGTTTGAAAATATTAGCAACGTATCGGCACTTTTCTATTTTCATATTTCGTCAAAACAGCGTGTAAATACTAAGTAGTAAATAAAAAATGTGAAATACACTATTTTTTTCACTCGTACATAAAGATTTCGCTTACTCCCAAAATTCTGTGGCCGAAGTAGAAAATTCAAATATATCAGATATGTTTGATGCCAGCTGCAACTTCTTTTCCGTCAAATTCGTTGATGCGTCTGAAATAATTCGGTTGCTAGAAATCCACGAAAGATAATCACATTATTAAGCAAATAATTGATATGATTGTGAAGCATACCGGTATGCGCAATGAAATGGTTGAAATAAGTATATAATCGGCAGGTTTTTTTTTGTCAAAACCCCTAGCATACTTCTGATTATATATAAAATAATTGTGCTTCATCTCAGGGTCTAAGGGCATACAAGTCGAAGAGCAGGTTTATAATAAGCGTATTAAAAAGGATCATATATATGACAAAATATTTTTATAACGATAATAATTATACTTTTTCTAGAAATGTAAAGAATACCTATGCAAAACTCCGTGTTCCAAGGCTGACCACAAGAGGCCCAAGCAAGACTAGGATGGAAGGAGTGAATGAGGTAGTAGATGATCCAGGAAAAACACGCCCCGAAGTACCAGGCGAACATAAATGATAATCCAACCATCACAAATCCAATTCCTGGAAAAAAACATTAGCCAAATAAAAAGAAAACCGAACCATCGTCAATCCATTTTTTTTCAAATGTTCGTAATAGAATTTAGCTAAGAGTGTGATCCTTTCATGCGTTATGTCACCCAGGCGAGATATGCCACTAAAAAGTCTAAATTGTTCTCAGCGTATGATGTTAACAACAAAAGGAATATTTTTTTATCTTTTTTGTAACGTAAAACCAATCAGTTAATATGTTCTATAGTAGCTATTTGTTTTGAAACACTAAAAAAGACAGGTGATCATTAGCAAAAACCAAGATATGTTGATATGTTACAGTATATGTAAGCCAGTCATTACAAAAAGTTGTTGGACATGAAATTACTGATGTACAACACTGACCTCTGAATAACGGACATATATCCCAGACTTTAATGGGTGATTTCCCAGAGAACTGGGCTAGGCAAACCTCTATGTAGTATAGAGGTCCTCCACACGTGACCAAAAATATCAGGAAAGGAATCAGGGCCACACCTGCAACAATGTTATTGTTATAAGAAAAGGCGCCAAATACGTTTAATACTATAACTCAATGTTCGTATGGCTTCTTCCTAAACTCGTGGTTATCATTGATTTTACTATCCGTCGAAACAAAAATATTAGAGATGTGCTGAAGTGGTATAACAGTGCGTACAAAAGGGGCTAGCTTAAAACACCCAATTGCCAAAAAGTGATCATTTCTATACGATACAGGGTATTAATGGCAGTTCACAAATCTGTTCGCGGGTTTTGCAAAAAAACACTTGTTTAGTTATCAATGGTGGTTCTTTTTTTCTACCAAACCTTTTTCCATGAATATGAAATTTCGAAGCATTTGAAAGAAAAAATATCTTCCTATCAATGATCGTAGAAAAGATAATGGTATGGATGTTTCCAGGTACGTGGAAAATTGTTTTATTTAGGCTATTTTTTACATTGGTTCTGCGTTTTTCAGTACTTTCAGCTTGCTAGATGTACTTTTAAGCTTTAATATCACAGATTAAACGTTTTGACAACTTTTTTATTTTTTTGTCTTGGAACGAGCTATTTTTCCAGGGAAACCAGTTAAATAAGACTGCTGACAAAACATTAAAACGCAGGTTGTATATTCAAGTTTAAAACATGATGTTTAATGCATTTTTCTTAACCTTTTAGTAACGGTTTAGTTGAGATCTCTAATCATAGAAGTACTTGGGATTTACCTATACGTTTATTATTATTTGTTTTATTGATAAGTTCCTCAAGTTAATGCATACTTTGATACGATTTACCTTTTGTGTTTTATATATATTAAGGATTGTTAGGATACGAGTGAGGTTTGTGCACATAAACTGGTTTAAACCCCCAGTAAATTTACATTTTACTAACCGTTCCAAGGCGGTACTTAACAATTCTTGATAAATATACCTATTTTTTTAAATAGTATGTATGCACTGTGCTGTTTGTTGAGTTTTGTGCTGTTCTTCTATATTTATTGTTTGTGATTTTGTGTTCTATGTCTTTGGCGTTTGCATAGTGCCACTAAACCGGGTTAATGTTTAAACTTTTTGCTTCTAAGCTTGTTTCTGTAGCTTTTTGCATAAATATTAAGCCATAAAAAATAATGTTTCGAACGGAGATATACATATCTACGAGCTGATTTTTTGTCAGCTATTATATATTATTGGTTTGCTGATATTTACGCAAACATTTGTATTTTCCAAGGCGGAAATAAAAGGTTGTAAAAATGGTATATCTGTGAGTGTGCAGCTTTAACGGCATATTAATAATTATAACCAATGGTCGCTGAAATTACTGAATTAAATATTTAAATAGTTTAAAGTTAAAATAAAATGCAGTGAAAAAAAACAACAAACTGTCATTCTATTTCACCGTAGAGTGTCGATGTTTTATCTCCATTTAGAGTGATGCTAAAAATTTGAGGAATTACAAATTTGTTTTAAAATTGGCCTTATTGGCAGCGGTCATAATGTTATATTGCCCGAATAGTTGCTATTATTAATAACGAAATACCAACTTATTTGCAAGCTTGGCATTATGACTTTATTATTTTTTAAATTGCTACACTTACATTGGACAATCCAATGACAACGACGTTTCGATAATCCGCCGTACCTTTCAACAGAAAGTAAATGCCGATAATATATTTATCTCCTTTATTCATCTCAGATACAGTGTAATTATTAGGATCAACTAAAATCAACACAAACAAAAGATATATCAAAATAAAAAAACACGACACAAACAAAAGATATATCAAAATGAATGGATTGATTCGTACCTCATTCAAGCTGAATGAACGCACGAAATGAACATAAATGCGCTGAAATTACGAATAAATCTTCACACGACACAATTTATTTCAATTTAAATTGTTCATAAAACTTAATATAAAATACACGGAGTAACGATTATTTTTTGACTGAGCACTATCGATTCAACAAGAGTATTTGTTTAACTGAAACGGTTGTCAAAGTTATATCAAAATATTTTCCATTCTGTTCTGATAAATTTAATTTGTCGTGTATACATACCTCCACCATTACGCTTTACAAAGTACGGGAACCTCCAAATGTTACCCAGCCCGACTGTGTAACCCACCACAGAGAGGAGAAACTCAAATTGCCCTGACCACGTCTCCCTCTCCTCTTCCGGTCCCGTTGAGTCATTGGAACCAGATGCATATTCCCCATTGTTTGTTGCACTCACGTTGCTAACAGTAACGTCCAATGCGACATCATGGTTGTCGTCTGCGTTTCGACATCCTGCTCCTATTTCGACTGTATTTATGTCCATTCCATTCGATTCCTGAAGTTTTAACTTGGTTCCGGCCGCGTTCATTTTTCGTTTGCTGTGTTTAAAGATTACCAAGTATCCTATAATTCTATCCTCTATCAGATAAACTGATCTCGGAAACCTTTGACGTGTTTCTGGCATACAAACAATTTTTATCCGTTTACCAGATGGTTTTTCCATCATCATAACGACTTGATCTAGTCATTTTTTGCGGGGAAAAACAGGTCGAATTGTGTACTCGTAACGAGCTCGTAGCCAATGTTTAGTAACTTGTCTAAACGTTTTACCTTAACTATGTTCGTCTGACATTAGTAATGTGGTATTTGTTATAAATGGGGCAAGGGCGGTTTCCACGGTTGCATTCTCTTATACAAGAATAAATGCAGGGATCATTTTTACTCAATTTTATAGCCATGTATTACTAGCAATTTCACAGCCAAAGACATAGAACACAAAATCACAAACAAGAAACATAGAAGAACAGCACAAAACTCCACAAACAGCACAGTGCATACATACTATATATATATATATATAATAGGTATGTTTATCAAGAATTGTTAGGTACCGCCTTGGAACGGTCAGTTAAACCATTATCTGATGGAAACAGTCAGGGAAACGTGTATAGCTACCTTAAAAACATCACGGAGTAAGAAGCCACGATAATGACACATGCACATTTTTTTAACGCAAACTAAAGTTAAAAGGTCCTTATCATTATATTAATACATATGTTACTATATAGTAACATATTTGTAAAGGGATTTCGCGATTATTTGCATGACTCAGCGATGATCAGTTTTGCGGCCCGTAGAACGTTCGCACGTGAATTCAATTTTCGCCTTAAAATCAATTTTGGCGACTGCAAAATAATGTCTTGACTAAATAAATAAAATTTTAGTGATCTGCTTGAACATATTTATTATTAAAATCCAAAAGGGAGACAAACGCGGGCGCAGTTTAGGAAGATATGCTAGTGTTTAATAACCAGTGTGGACCATTAGGGCGGCGTTTTTTCTTCTGCGTTGACATTCAAAAAACAAAACAAAGGAAGCGGCAAAATTGAATTTACTTGAAAGACAGCAACTGTTCATACATGTTGACATCATTACTACGAGGTATTGGTTTATTTAAGTACAAACAGTCGTTCTACTTGCTAAGTGTGCATGTTTATTGAATTGAATTCAGTTATTCAGGTTATGAACAGACATATGTCAGTGATTCGTACAGAAAAAATCGGATAGACGTGTTGTGGAATTTTCAAAGGGATCAATTGTAATTGGAATGGGAACATAAAAGTGACAACAAAATGTTGTTTGCCTGTTTGGCTCACTCTCAAAAACAAAATAAAAAGTAAATTTAATTTGAGTGAGTTAACTCATCGTAGTCATGCGAGAGCGAAATGAGAATGCACAACTGGATTCCATGTAAACTTTAAAAAGCAAACTTTAAACTTGTAAATATAGAAAAACAAACATATGTATTAAAGAGGTTAATACACACGGCGTAACCGGGCCGTTGGGTGAAAATTGGCCCTCGTGCTCATAATGTCCCTCGACTTCAGTCATGTGACATACTATGTTTTGGCACTTACAAAACGATTTAAAGGAACCAACCTATTTCTGGGATGCGTTTCAAAGTGTTCAACTTTCTGCAGAAATCGAATGTTCAAAATAAAGTCTAGCAGTCGTTACAATCGACGTCCCCCATAATACCAGTGACACAGTCTGTGATACTGTAAGTAAAACATATTTTATATTTTAGCACGGTTAGCACACGTTTTGGAGGTAACATCAAATAGGGAACTAATCAATAAACTAAGTGAAAATATAGTTCTGCTTTCGCTGGTTGTCAATTTCTATATTTAAACATTCTGAAGCATTATAGTTTCAATTAAAAAATCATTAAAAAGAGGATATTATTGATTGAATACCGATGTGTTAAGATTATTTAGTAGACTCATACTTTTGTGCTAGATTAATAACACATGCTCAAGTATTTTCGTAAACCATTTACATATGACTCATACTTTTGTGCTTGATTAATAACACATGCTTAAGTATTTTCGTAAACCATTTACATATGACTCATACTTTTGTGCTTGATTAATAACACATGCTTAAGTATTTTCGTAAACCATTTACATATGACTCATACTTTAGTGCTTGATAAATAATACATGCTCAAGTATTTTCGTAAACCATTTACATATGACTCATACTTTTGTGCTTGGTTAATAACACATGCTCAAGTATTTTCGTAAACCATTTACATATGACTCATACTTTTGTGCTTGATTAATAACACATGCTCAAGTATTTTCGTAAACCATTTACATATGACTCATACTTTTGTGCTGGATTAATAACACATGCTTAAGTATTTTCGTAAACCATTTACATATGACTCATACTTTTGTGTTTGATTAATAACACATGCTCAAGTATTTTCGTAAACCATTTACATATGACTCATACTTTTGTGCTTGATTAATAACACCTGCTCAAGTATTTTCGTAAACCATTTACATATGACTCATACTTTTGTGTTTGACTAATAACACATGCTTAAGTATTTTCGTAAACCATTTACATATAATGTTTGACCTGTTACAAATCTGAAACATCCGTTCTTTGTTTACAGCATAGCATATAATTGTAGTTTTCTGATATTAAGCTAATGACCACCAGACAGTGACAGGCTGACCGATTTCCTGGCATTTCTTGCTCTGAATCCACTCGGCTAACACAGGGACGCCATCCGTGAACTAATAAGGGAAATATATGTGTGTAATGACAGAAAATGATCGTTAAACGAAGGAGAAATATTTGGCAAAAAAATGTTTTACCTCAGTTTGACCTTGCTATTAAGACAAATGACTTGTAGACCAATCAGATATTGTGTTTAATGAAAAAGGGAAGAGTAAAGGAAAGGAACCGTTTTTATTAGTTTAAAGTTAAATCGGTTAGCCTATTAGAGGCACAAATAAGATGAAGCTTTTAAATGAAATTTCCTGGATACTGACCTCTAAGTGCTTACCTAACGCAATGACTTTCTGTGATATCTTTGTTAACAAAAATAAGAATTACCTTATTTTATAACAATTAAGTTTGTTATCTGTAGTCTTAACTTTATATTTTATAAATCATTAATTATATTTTATGTTTAGGGACGTGACAACAATATATATTTATACAGTATATAAATTCAGACGATGTATAATTGGTTAATATTTATATGAAAAACTAATTTAATTAATGGCACAGGGTAAACGACAAAGACATAAAACACACAAACAAAAAATCACAAACAAGAAACATGGCACAACAGCGCAAAAATCCACAAACAGCACAGTGTATATAAACGATATAAAAACTAGGTTTGTTTATCAAGGATTGTTAGGTACCACCTTGGAACGGTCAGTAAAATGTAAATTTACTGGGGGTTTAAACCAGTTAAAGTCTTACTCTACTGTCTGCTCTGTATTGTTCTGCTTATGTAGCCTTTAAGCAATAGTTTATGCTGTACCTGATAACATTAACAATTAAATTGGTCAAGCGTGAAGACGGATTACCGAGCACTGTTATATATGCTTGACAACTGTCATATTTACGAAATAAAGATGTCGTATTAACATTTTACGACATAGTAATAAGGTCCATCATTATTTTTCACATTGTACATTGTGGGCATGTACTTAAGAAAATTACAGCTTTGAAAAAGTACGTTTAAATGTTGAAATCTTATTAAACTGATGGATCCTCTTCGAAACAAGCTGGTGAAGTAGTCGGATCTGTACAAAATCTGACATTACATCTGACATTTTTTGTACGCACATGCTTAGTTGACCAAAGGTTGTGTGCAGTATAAACATATATGGGATTTGAGTAACAAATAAAGTTAAACTTTCCTTTCACCCCTTTATTTAACAACACGCTGTCTAATCTGATTTAACATATACCAGTTAAGTTAATGCTAAACGTCGCTCAAGAAAGATAACTTGTGTGAGCTGGTTCCCAAAATTGGTTCACCTAAGCGTATGCGCTTTGCTTTAAACGGGTAATAACAGGGAAGTTTGTTAAAGTGAGCGATTGTTTGCGTTAGTTGAACGCAGGGCAGGATACATCAACAATGCCTGACATGTTTCGCGATATATTAATCTGTCAGTTTCAGTTAATAATGTTGTTCTCTTGCTTATGTTGCAATATAAATGTAACTATAAGTGACATTGTGGGTTATTGTCTTCAAAGTTAATAAGCATTTGTTCTGCTCCCTTTGATTGTATACAAATAATTTTTATTGAGCTACAAATAAAAAATCACAAAAATAGTTTTGAAGCACTTATTTTTCTTGTGGCTTCTTGCCTATGATCGATGTATTAACACTGAATTACAAACTTCCCAAATCTACTGCTAAGTCAATGATCTATGTGAATTAACAGAAAGCTGGGTTTCTTGGATAAAACACCGTGTTGTAACTTAAATGTTTTTGTTTAGTTGTGAGTCTTTTCCGGACTGGTTAGGTTTTTACAAAGAGGAAGGTTTACTTACTTTTATTTACTAATACAAGCGCTTTAGCTCAACGTACGATCTATCTACGTCAAACAGGAAAGCAGAGCTTTATCTGAAATATCGTAGAAGTTGAAACGTACTATGCCTCACAGGATAGCTGAGCTTTCCAGCAAGAACATAGAAGTTTAGGCTTAAAAGAACTTACTCTCGTATCTCTCAACGACAACCCGGTCCACTCGTCAGCTATTAACTAAACAATACGTCAAAGCTGAGCTTTTCAGTAAAGATAGTCAATAATTGAGATGAGCAAGTTAATACCTATCCTAATCACGATCCCTAATCAATCGATACTGGTTATATAAGGTCGTAAACGAACGTTTAAAACATTTGCAAGATGGGTTAGAGTACAATGTCTTCTTCATCGTTGGATCAAACAAACTGCTTCAGAATCATAAACATTTATCAAATGTACATGAAGATGAACCAAGGTCAAGATTGTATTCAAAATGTTAATACTACTGTTTAGTCAGTTTTTCGTGTAACATATATATGTAATCAGGTATGCAGTCAGTATCTAGAGCCATATGTATACCTGCATTCTACATAAGACGGATGTGAGTCGGTTCATGAAACGCGGCAGGAATTGTCACTTCGCAACTTGAACTACCTACTTAATCTTTGAAATGTTCAGGTAGTTAAACAACCACAGGTACCAATAAACTGATTGTTTAACTAACTACCATGGAAACGCTACTTAACCGGTAACAAGGCAAGCCTCGTTACCGGTTTCAATACAAACCTTCGGGTTGGAGTTTCATATTCGGACAGAAAACACTTTTTTTTTCTTTCAGACCGTAAACTTCTTTCTAGTTCGTGTACAACAATTGACACAGAAGACGCATGTATGACCCCTTTGTATATGACTCCTTTATGTATGGCCCCTTCATATATGACCTTTTCATGTATGAACTCTTCATGTATGGCCCCTTCATGTTTGATCCCTTCATGTATGACACCTTTATGTGTGACCCCTTCATAAATGGCCCCTTCGGGTATGACCCATTCATGTATGGCCCCTTCATGTATGACACCTTCATGTATGATCCATTCATGGATGGCCCCTTCATGTAATACACCTTCATATATGACCCCTGTATGTATGGCAATAACTCGGGTTGTGGGTGTCGTAACTATCTTTATAATATAGATTTATTTCTGCATTACTAAACACATTAATTAAATTGAAGTATGAACAAAGAATAAATTGACGTACTTCGATACGCTTGTTTCTTGCACAGGGATAGGAATTTCCGGTGGGTTAGGCCGGCGGGCAATTCAATATAGTGGAATAAAGTACATAAATTTGTTATCGTTATATTTTCAAGGGGAAAAATATAATATTTTAAAAGGCAATGTTATGCAATAAAAAAATTCAGTCATGCGTTTCCAGTCAAGATCGGAAAATCCGACCCTAGCTGCGTGGCCGGTAACTTGGGAAGCCTCATTACCGGCTTCCACACTTGCCCTCGGGCTGAATTTTTAGAAAACTGGGTTGTCTGTTTCTTTTTGTGATGATCCAGTTGCTAAGTCTTTTGATGGTTTTTATTCCATCTCAATAATACAACTAATAAAACTAGATAGACAAGGCCAGTAGCCCAACATTTATCAAAGACCCTGTTTTAAGGCCCGATATTATGGCCTAATAGACACTTGGGTGGTATTCATTACTGATCTTTATTGGAGCTAAGAACGATGTAACTAATCGGATTGCTCGATATAAATAACGGACCTATAAAGCGTATGGAGTCAATGATGAATGTCATTTTCTACTGAACGAAAATACCATAGGCACTGTTCATAGGGAAATCTACAATATTAATATATTCATTAAACAAAGTGTGGAAATATTTTCAGACATGATGATCTTTTGTTCACCTAACCAGACCAATAATCAGTTCTGGCATCATAATTGGAGAAAACTGTTGCACCTGTCGATTCTAGCAAAATATAGTCTATTCATCCAGAAGATGGATGGTGAGGTTCTAAGAGCCATTCTGTTTTTAACGGTTACCATACTGTTCAACAATATTGATGACTCTGTCATATTTGCTATGACTTTTAACCAGTTTGTGTATTTCTGCCTTTAGTATGTCCTTAATGATAATTGGTGCACTTTTTGGAAGGCCTGCTTCTGCTATGCGTCTTTATTTACATGTATGTCAAATTCACCTTGAACTGTTCCAAGTACATCATTGTATTTTGTAATAACTTTTTTAACATTGTTTTATGTTCATAGCAAGGCAAGTTATCAATACCTAGACTTGGGATCCCTAATCATTGAAGTACTTGAAGTTTACCTATTAGTTTATTATTATTATTATCATTATTATTATTTGTTTTTTTATTAAGTTTCCTCAAATTAATGTATACTTTGATAAGACTTTTTACGTTTTTACCTTATTCAGGATTGTTGGCATAAGAGTGAGTTTGTGCACGCAAACTGGTTTAAACACCCAGTAATTTTACATTTTACTGACCGTTCCAATGTGGTTCCTAACAATCCTTGATAAACACACCTAGTTTTTTATAAAGTATATGCACTGTGTTCTTTGTGGAGTTTTGTGCTGCTGTTCCATGTTTCTTGTTTGTGATGTTTTAGTTTTGTGTTCTTTGTCTTTGGCGTTTTGCCTGTGCCATTTAACGGGGGTTTCTAATCTTGTTTCTGTAGTTTTTCATATTGGACTTGGGTGTGTGTATGTGCGTTTAAAAAGAACTTGACGACCATATGATTTGTACATATGATATTATGTTATATTGACTTGTGCACGATCATCGACCGTGAATGTTAGTTTTGTGTTGTTTGTACCAACAGAAATATTGACGAAAGCTTTTATTTTATAGGTTGTGTCACGGTATTAACAAAAGAAATCATTACAAGCGTCTCTCAGGTCGGAGGAAGAGAAGTCATTTACCTCGTGCACTTTTGCTCTTTACTGTTTCGTTTGTTTTGTCGCATCACTTGCAAACAATAGAGACAGCATTTCCCTCTTGCTTGGAAAAGGTCCTTGGTCCTCGTGCATTGATCAACAGTTGAATTATCATATTTTTCGTGTTAGTGTTTTTTGTTTTTGGTTTGGTACAAATCATGTCTCTGGATCGTAGTTTTGCCGTCGTGGTACTGCATGTAACTTTTTCAATTGTTTAATTTGCGATTTTTTGATCCCGTATGTTCGAACAATGTCCAAAGAATTCTGTCAAGTAAAACTGTTCCTTTCGCTGATCAAATTTGTACGTAGTTTCACAGATTTTACACCAATAACTACAATATGATAACGGATTATGTTGTCAACAGTATCTTTGAAATTATCAAATTCGTTTATGGGTAGTCTAAAGTCCGTAGCAAAGTGATTTTTCTGATGCGCTTCTGTCGGTCTTCAAGTAGTTAAAATCTAACATCTTCTTCGATGAATCACAGTATTTAGTAACTACATTTCACTTCTCCTGGCTGTTTTTTTAGAGGACTCTTAAACAAGAGGTCGGACTTGACCGACATGAATGCCTGCGATAAAATCCCTGTTGTTCCAGTTCATCTTGGGTATTTGTTTATGGATATTGCTTGCCATGTGGTAAAAATAAGCTTCCTTATAACAATTTATGTATTCTATTTCAATTTAATCCATTATGATCCATTTCTCCTGACACACTTTTACGTGGTTTGGTTTTCTTCTTACAACAACATACGGAATGCTCTCGATACAATCCGATCGCAATGGAGTTACATGTGTATTCTTTCTTGCCAAATCAACTTTTCAAATACAATAATCACACACATAGCCTCAAAGGTATGTTAAAATGTTCAGTAACTATGAATAACTCCTATGTGGAATTGTACAGACGAATCTAGGTGTGTGTCCTTTGGATGAATTGAGAGTTCTATAACAGCCACTAGTTCCCATGACATTCTGGGAATCTGATTTGGAATCATTGCTTCCTGGACATTCATATGTCTGTATTCAAGACTGCTGGATAATTTAAGTACTATATTCTTTATGGTTTAGTCATATGCATTTCACTTCTTGCACGCTTAGTACATTTCTCATTGCATAATTATTAACGGGCCCGTATCATAACGGGATTTGTCCCTCATCCCGAATTATGGCATCTTTCTCTTCATTCATAAATCGTCAACAAGAGTCAGTTAGAATTGGATATATGGACAGATCTGAAAACCTGTCAAAAGTGCATGTTTTGAGTCTGCATATCTTGATCATTGATATTTTATATCGTTTCTGCTTTTGATCCGTTTCATTTACTGATACTTCCATAACTGCGCGTACATGCGTATCCATGTCCAACCATACACAGTTTGTTAATCTGAAAATAGTTGCAACTTATCATTTCAGCTGGAACCTCTTTTCCATTAACATAAACAAGTTCATATCCATAATTCTGTCAATGTAAGTAAAACCATATGTTGCGATCTTGGCGGAGGAACATGCATATGCGTGTGGGTGTTATACTAAACGTGGCGTGTGCTATCTTCGGATTGCAACATGTCGTTTATATGTCATTTGATGAAACTTGGTCATGACATACTAAACAACATAGTCCTCTTTGATAATTTAGGAATAGTTTATTGCTACATAAAGCGAATATTTCGAAATCAGACACAACCAGGACTATTTTGTCATTTTACAGATATTTCTGTATTATGATATGATCGAAGCTATCGAAAATTAAGGGACTATTTCTTGTAACCTGTTAACTACTTAAGAAGTTCTTTGAGGGTAGCGATTTGATTATAATGGCCTAAAATCTTCAGTAATATTCAAAATTGCCGCATAAGTAACGACTGCTAAATGGGGTAAAACATAGTCTCCGCAATAGCCTCCCATTTGCAATTTAGCTAAGAGCGAAATAAACAGGTGAGAACCGGCGTAAAACGAAGGCTTTAATACTTAAAATGGAAAAGACGAGGAACAAGGGATATTTATCTTTATTAAACATCATTAATTATTTATAATATATTTATGGGCGAGATATTTGCTCATGCTAGTTTATCAAATCGTGTCTTTCGTATTAGACTGTTTTTGTTTGTTTTTATTCACTTATCAACAAAACAATATCAATACAGAACTAACTACAGTAATCATATACTAGATATTTTCAAAAACATGTTGTAGAGTTTATAATGTAACAATCAACAACAAAGTTATGATCGATATTGTTTGTAATGCTTTTTTTGTTAAAAGAAAGAGGGTGTGCGAAAAAATAAAATAAAAATAATACAAAAATAAAAATACTAAGACAAATTGAAAAAAGACGTTTTTGAGAGACATACTGGTATTCCAAATTTGATGTTTTACGATAAAAATGCCCATTTATTTATATGGAGATTAAGTATGTTTTTCATGATAGCTATTTCACGTTGAATGCGTATTAGACTGTTTTACCTCTACCAACTTTAGACACCAATATTTATTGAAGTTTTCTATCTCGCTTTCATGTTGTACAAACAAAAACGAGAACAGCTGGACGTATTTGAAGTCTCGTTTGAAGTCAATTCGCTACTGCGTTGGCATTTGAAGTAATGGCTTTTGTAGACTGTCAATCATTTAGTGGCTAACCAAAATAACTCAGTGGTATTCAACGACTACTGACACTCTTTTGATATTCACGAAACTTATTAGACTGTTTACCTACCCCAATATTAGACACCAATATTTACTGACGTTTTCTATCTCGCTTTGATGTTGTACAAACAAAAACAAGAATAGCTGGACGAATTTGAAGTCTCGTTTGAAGTCAATTCGCTACTGCGTTGGCATTCGGAGTAATGGCTTTTGTAGATTGTCAATCAGTTGAGTGGCTAACCAAAATAACTAAGTGGTATTCAACGACTACTGACAGTCTTTGGATGTTCACAAAACTTAAAATGTTCTGCGGGCAATCGTAAATTTAGGCAAAGATAAAACCGCCAATGCTTTCAATACTTGAGGACCTCGAAACGTTTCATATTTTCGCAAACAACAAGATCAAATTAACTTAAAATAAGCTGATTCGCAAAAAAGGTCAACCAGAGGCAGGGTCTATTTTATATAGATTTAAAACTCATATTTTAAATACTGCACCGCAGTAATTTTGTTTCATATATTTATATC
Organism: Mya arenaria; assembly: GCF_026914265.1. Classification (NCBI taxonomy): domain Eukaryota; kingdom Metazoa; phylum Mollusca; class Bivalvia; order Myida; family Myidae; genus Mya; species Mya arenaria. The sequence goes on along the minus strand of NC_069127.1, from coordinate 32,589,717 downwards.
TATGACATAGATTGTGTTCATAACAACTATGTGCTGTATATGATATATTCGATCGGGTGTCTGTCGCTAAATGAATGAAATTGAATTAAATGAATTGTTAATCTTATAATAAAAAAATTAAGTTTTTAAACTTTTACATGAATAAATGTTATTGTGCAAATGTTTGTATTAGTATTGATAGGCTTCTGCTAATATTGTAATTATATAATTATTGACATATAAATTTTGTTATTATGATGTTTTTTTATAGTTTTATAATGATGTCATAATGTTTAACCAGCTTCTTAAAATAAAGATATTATTATTATGATTATTATTATGGGTATTATTATGCGTATTATTATAGTAATAATTATAATAATACTTTTTTTATTTATTATTATGATTATTATTATTATTATTATTATTATTATTATTATTATTATTATTATTATTATTATTATAAGTATTATTATAAGTATTATTATTGTACGATTATATAAGAAAACTCATCTAGAACAATGTCAGAATTTAAAATGACAGGAGTTATTATCAGGTGACCTCTTATCGAAGTTGTTTAAACAAACTTAATCTGACAAAAGTTTAGTCTCTAGTTGCATTTTTCTATTTAAAGAGACCTTTAATGTCTATAACTGTGCCCAAGTCTTATTGTGGGGAAAAGAAGTTCGAAATAATAAATGATTATACCGACCTAGGACAGTTACTCACGGACATCTAGACAACAACAGAACAGCTTAACAAGTGGCCAATTCAGCTGACAGAGCATTCGGCCTTCTTATTACAAACGTGAAAGGGTTTGGAGGCTTTGTGTTGTTCCATGTTTCTTGTTTGTGTTGGTGTTCTATGTCTTTGACGTTTACCCTTTGCCATTAAACTGGGTTTATGTTTAAACTTTTGGCTTCTGAGCTTGTTTGATTTATTTAGTTTTTCACGTAATTTTTGATATTAATATTTATCGAAAATTATATGATAGCTTGATACCTGTTAGGAGTAATATCAGCTGTGGTGTCGGAATATGGGGATATAGACATTTTTACTGTATCACCCATGGGCAGCTAAGAGTTCAACGATTTTTCATGAGTTTTGGAAAAGAAGTTTTATCATCAGATAAAATTGTCCTTAATTATAGTCTACACAGTTAATTGCAGACTGAATAACTGAATATATACTGAAAAGTGGGGGAAGTAGAATAGATGTTGTAATGACTAGAAGTGTACATGGGCGTACCAAACTTCGGAGAAATAACACTTTTAAGAGACATTCAATTAAGAAAAAATACTTAAGATGCCCAAGGCCGAAAAAATATATCTTCATTTACTAAGAATATGGTGCCAGATTTACCAATTATTTGTAAATGATAATAATTTGTATTAATGCCATTATGTTTGCTCGTATTAACTGTATTTTAAAGCGGGGATGCACCGATTAGTTTAGAAACAGGGCGTTATTAAACATTCCTAAACATGGACGATTTTGTTTCAATTGTAATTCTCGTAAGGAATTTGAAGAGCATGTGATTTTAAATTGTCCAATTTATGACGACATTAGATAAGATTTGTTTGATATTTTAAATACTACTTATTCTAGCTTTTACATTATGAACATTATTGTAAAATCATCATGCAACAAGAATGGTTGCCCAAACCTGCTTCACTTTACTTACTTCAAGATAAAATATGTGTATAATAATATATTTTTATGAATGTTATTAACTTATAATAATGAGAAACTAAAATGTAAAATTAGTTTAAATGTAATTTAGTATTGTATAAGGTTTGAACTTGAATTGAGGAGTTATGTCCTCCACTCATCTACTTTTAATATACGTACAATTTTATTACATATATTGTTAACATTCGTCTCTCATAATTCTATGTAAGAATGGCTCTTTGCTTGAAAGTAAAAAAATGTGAATGTTTATTAGAATGATACTATCTACTCTTTGTTTATTTATATGTGAAGAGGTGAGACGCTTATGAAAAATTGTTTGTTCGTTTGTATGCTTTGTAAAACACATCATCACGCCAGGTACTTTTCTCGAATAACAATGATTATAGCAGTTTTATTTTAAATGTTTGACAACACATTAAAAATATCATTAAATAGTTAGCTATAAAAGATAATATTAGCAACGAATATCTTCAATAATATCAATCAATACATGGTATATATCTTGGACCTCTAGGTCTCAGAAAGACGGCATGAAGCTCGTTGATATTTATGTAAATATTTAATGTTAATATTTTCTTTTGTCAGTGTGTGTCTTGTTGGGCTTTGATCACCGAACACATGTCGTATTTCACACCAGAATGTTTGCAAACTTAAGAATGTTTATACCAGAAAAAGTAATTGGGTTATTGCAAATATTTGCCAGAGGGCGAATGTTAACCCTTAAGTTGTATTGAATGTACTTTTAACTACCATTGTTTACAAATGTTGCGTTGCTTCAAAATTTTAAATTCCTCAACATTAGCGTAATATTTCCGAAAGAAATAATGAAGATCCATTTAGCGAGTTATTGATTGCAAACCACTTAAAGGCAATCTCAATCAAAAAATATAAATAAATAATGAAGACATGGATTATTTTTTCGTATAGATACTCGTATATCATAATATATGTGTATACTAGGTGGTTCAACCTGAAATAGTAATGATATGTTGGATCTTTCGTTAAAGGACCTTTTGATATATGTTATAGAACGTTAAAACATCCTTAACTGCCTGGATTATGAAATGCCAGGCATGTTATTCCTCATTTATGCATCCCCTTGTTTATTGCCCTGGCCTCAATATCACAAAAATACTCAGGTAAAACTTGTACGTCTTAAAAAAAATCAAAAATGTATTTTCTCAAAGAATGTAATTTTGTCAAACTCCAATTAAAAATAGTGTTAGATCAAATGCTTAACTTGAGTATTTGTTCACAAACAATGCGTTGTACTCGATTCGCTTTTAATTGTAGTTTTTTTCTAGTTTAAAATATTAACCAAATATTTATGAGAAAATGCGCTTTTAAAAACGTGTAAAAACATATAAGACTTTAAAAACGTTTGATGTTATTTGGGAAATGAGTTGTGATTGAGGCTTGAAATAAGTATTTTTTTATCATTATTATTTTTTTATTTTTTTTATTTTTTTTTTTTTTTTGGGGGGGGGGGGGGGGTTGGGGCTGGTCCCAATTTCTCGCAAAATCTTAAGTCTCTTAAAACGAAACAACAGTATGTGATCATTACTGTTAAGGCATCGAGCAGTGATATAATATATTTACCTAATCACGCCGTCTTTATTTCAGGTAATACGCTGACCATGGTTTATGTTCCACTGGTAACCAAGAACTCGAGTGTACATTCTGGAACGGTCGATCCTTCGGTCCAAGGTTTGAATATGGCAGTTACGTGGACTCCATCAGTATAATTAGTCTGCTGCTATATAGCTGTACTCCAACCAACAATAAGTCAATTCGTACAGATTGATACCATTTAATCAGTATGAACATAAATCATACAAGATATTGATCAAATTGATTTAACGTTATCATTTAAAAATGTTTTGCCATGAAAAAAACTGAAAAATGACACCTCAATTTCATTTGAAATATGAAATCTGCAATGTATTTAAGGGCATGCATCTGATTAACAAAATCTTGATCCATATTTGAATAACACCAATATTACATGGGGTCACAAAGCATCATCAATCTACCAAAATTGGCATATTTGTCGATCGACTACATAAACAGTTATACATCAGCCCCTGATTTTGGCAACATATCCGGTCTACTTCCTGAAAAGATACGCTACATCTTACCAAAAAGCGTACGAAAAAAGATCTTAGGAACATGAATTCAATTGGATACTTAAAAGCAAGAGTCAGAAACATAATGAAAATTTTGCTTGTAAATCTAAATTTAGAGAAAATCTGTTCAGCCAAACTGTTTGTTTCAAATAAATCGTTATATATATATATCGCTATGTACAACCAAATAAAAAAGGTTCGTAAAATTGATCGTACGATATGCTGTTTCCTGAAACGTCCCATTGTTTTAACGTTCAATGTTATATAGTTTGATTTTAAAATCCGTACATTTCAGACTATCTGTTCATTTTTATTCCAATCGAAATTAAATATCTATAGTTGTTACAATGCATTGTGTATGTATGGACATATAATGATAGCTTTCAAAAACATAATCTTGCTTGCATGTGTTTTAAACACAATCATCAATTCATCGTGCAACGCAAAATATCACAAACTCGAGTGAAATTGTCACTGATGATTTGGCAGAGCATAGAAATTATTGTATTGCCGCTCTGAATGAGACTCTGAATCGCCTGCGGAGTATTTTGTACACACGATTGGAGTTAAATGCATTCATTATGCTCGAATCCAATAATGTATATGTTTTAATGCATCTGTTCGTGTATTTTGTGTACTGATTCATTGTAAAAAACACCGTTGTTATAAATCTTCTCTCAAAAGAGAAAATTCAGATATTTATACATATATATGCAACATCAAGCCGATAGTATTCTTACTGTAAAGACCCCAACCCCTTTAGAATGTGGGTACTGAGGCCTAAAAATATAAATGTGTTTAGGGCAACTTATTCCCACCAGGCAAAACCTTTCAGATTTTTAGGCCTTATGGCGCTACCTCAGATCGTGATCAAATTAAAAACTATTCAGAAACGATGGCGAGATCAAAAGAATAAAAGTCAGCAAACCATTGATTTCTAGCCATGGGTTTTAGTAAAACTTAATGAATAATATATGAGGGTAAATAGAGACCAAGTAATCGTACTTTTTTGTCCTGTAAACTAAAGCCTGCATTTCATTTATACCACTCTTTTACTGTTTAATTAATATGACGCCAAATTCAATACGATCGCACTCTATATTTATCTACTTAATTTAGCAAAATAATATTTTGAATACATACCGGCATGCACTTGTTCGTCCAGAGTTGTCACGTGACTGATAGAACTCCCTATTGGTTGTAAAGATATAATTATTAACAGCAGGGTGTTACCGTAATACCTTCAATGATATTTTTATCATTGGACTGAAATTTAACAGTCACAGACAGATTGAGCATGGCGAAAGTCAAAGGATCGGTGGGATTTTCCAACAACAGTTTGAAAATGCTAGATTTCGCTTTTGTTCTATGGATTGTTTTTCAATTTGTCGAAGTATGTCCTCGTGCGGCTGCTTCATCTGAAATGTACATGCAGTCAATAATTTCACCAGGGGAAATTGGAAATCCTACTTTCTATAACGCAAGTTCAAGTTTGGAATGTCTTCGAATTTGTCGTAAAACAACGGCTGGAGAACTGTTTAATTTTAATACTTCTCAACCAGGCTGCACGTGCTTCTCCGGAAGCTCAGTGAACGCAGATTTCAGTGAAAATGGAAATGTCAGTGGTATCTATGGAAAGTTGATGGCAACGGTAGGTATGCTTTCTCATGGCTAGTTGCTTAGCTGTTTCTTAACCAATCTCGGTTTATTCTACGATAGCTAACGGTTATCCCTTTTATTCCTATACACAAGGTTTCGGAAAGTTAAGCAACCGCTCATCAGTGCAATGCCAATACATTTATTAATTTGAATATCAATACGATGTATAAATATCTAATGTATCTAATAGTTTCTCATTGTACATGATTGAACCCATAATTGTTATTTAGAGCTAGTTATTGTAGTATAAACCTAGATTGTATAAGAAACAGGAGGCTGTTTCAATAAAGTATATGGGTCATTACTTTAAAGTGACACTCGTATTCCAAATCAATACATACACTTGTATAACAAACATACATTTTGAGTGATGAACCTAAAAATACTTACTGATAACAAAATTGTAACCGTGTATTAAATAGCTGAAAACGCAAAATTATTGAATGATTGATGTGTGTTTAAATATTTAGTGCGATCTACTATCGTCTCATAAGGTTGCAATACCGTGTTGTCTACCCTTTCTTTCAAATTAATCTCGGTATCCTTCATGAGAAATATTGTTTTTCACATGTATTCATCCTTTTTGGTATATTTAAACGATGTTTTAATTATAGTAAATCTTATTTGAAAGAAAGAGTGCATATTTAAAAATCTTCACTCTGTATTAACGTCACAAAAAGCAACACATTCTTTCTTAAACTTTGTGTTCATTTTTTAAAAGTTCAATTCACATAAATATGTAGCAGACTAATGAAGCTACGATACAAAGAAATGAGAAAAGTATCATGCTTTAGCTTTAGGTAATGCGTCCCTGATTCAAATATTTGAGGCCCTCGTAATTGATTTATTCAGAAATATTTTCATTACTATTGGCCCCATCGTTTTGCTAATGATTTTCAAAGAAGTTAATCAACACATACATTTTATCAGCCTCACTAGAATTGCCGAAATTATGATCATGGGACGTGTGCATCTAACATTGAACACTTTGCTTGAATTATTTTAATTAGATTAAGAAGGAAACCAATCTTAAATTAGTTTCATTTTAAATATGTTTCATTATCAAAAGTACATTACTATAAAAATATGCCTATTTGATGGCCAAAAACGGTCCGGGAGTTTTAACTACAAAATATGCCATTGATCATATAACCGATTTAAGATTTAGTGGATTCATGAGACCGTATACGGACAAAATGTACTGCATGGAACACGTTTGTGGCTATTTCAGTACCCATATGATTGTCTAGACGCCTTCAACCACGGAGAAACAGCTGATGGAATATACAGTATCCAGCCAATTGGTGGCCAGCAAACGACTGCCTGGTGTGACATGGCAAACGGCGGCTGGACAGTCATACAACGCCGAATGGACGGTTCAGAGAACTTTGAGAGGCTATGGGCAGAATATGCAGCCGGGTTTGGCAGCCGGGGAGGTGAATATTGGCTTGGTCTCAACACTATACACCTCCTCACATCTGTTTCTAGCTCTCTGGAGATTGAACTAGAAGCTTGGCCCGGGGAACCGACATTGACTGACTACGAAAGGTATACCAACTTCAGCGTCGGATCAGAGGCATCAAACTTTACACTTCATGTTGGCGGAATTATTTTATCCAATGACAGCTGTATTTCTATGTATGAGAGTCCGTTGATTGATTATCAAAATGGACGACCGTTTTCTACAGAAGACAGAGAAGCCGGAAACTCTTCTGACTTGTGCTCATGGAATACAAGAGGGCCTTGGTGGCACGCATATGACTGTTTTCCACTTTCGCTTAACGGTGTGTACTTCGTGGATGGCTACTACAACACCACTCGCTGGTTGTACGAGGGAATTGCGTGGCACAAGTGTTGGGACTACACCTACTCACTTAAGACAAGCGTGATGAAAATAAAGAGAAATTAAACAAGACATATTTACCCTGATCCTTCTTTGGTTGTTTTTTTCTTTCGTCAAAACCCTTCATTATAATAATGTTAAAGAAAATATGTATTGTTAAAATAGAATGTACCTGTACATTGAAGGAACAGGGGCACTTCATTCTGGAAGGGAAAATGATAAGCATCCAACAACAAAGTTTGGATATGTGTGAGCTGTGAGGTAGGGTAATCGTAAAATCCTGTTTTGCAAACCTTTCGAATGCGACAACCTTAATATTTGTTGATAGACATTGTATTAGTCTTTATGAAATCTGTATTTGCTGCATTGTGTACATATGTCCCGTGAATGACTGTAAAGCTTTGATCTGTGTGCCTGAAAATAATCAGTCTTGACAGTTTCCCTTCTTGAATGTACAGGACTGTGTGTAGGAATTGAACCCCTGCGATCGCCTTTAGTGTCATATAACCTGTAAGATGTAGTGACATTTGACGTAAAGAACGCATTTTATTCTTCAGATTAAAGAACTTCGAGAATTTTTAAAAATCTCGAATATACCTAATTTATTGCCGAATATTATCGTTACACCATACCGCTCCGCTTCATTTAGTACTTAGTATGTAGTGTAAACGGATTCAAGTACCGTGTTACCGACAATAAATGTAATAAAAGTGAGGAAAACTTGTACAATAAGACTAAAGGAACAAGCTCAGTAGTCATAACTAAACACTGTTTATAGACACAAGGCAAGGTCCAACACGACAATGAACTAGAGACGCAGGAGTATAAACATCACAAACATAAACACAAACAGACCACAAATGCATCAAAATGGCTATAATGATAAATGATGGGATTACCGTCTTGGAATGTTCATTCAAACAAGAGTACACTTGAACTGAAGTCCACTTGGGGCTTAAACAAGTTTGCATGGCCAAAACCTCTAACTTGTCCCAACATTTATCAATATATGTTACTATCAAATACGAAGCAAAATGCAATACATTTAATCAAATGAAAAGATACAGCAAAAACCTTTTAACAATTTAAATTTACATCTTTTAACGAATATAATTTACACGTTTTGTGTCTACTTGAAGAAATCAGTTAAAAAAACAATTCTGATATCAACACAGCGTTCATATGCAACATATTTCATAAACACACAAACATTTATGCATATTTCCCAAATTTCATTAGAATAATGTTTTTACGTACCCGCCAATAGGTAGAATGTTTTATTTACATACAAAATATTTCCAAAAGAATTGCAAAGTTTTTGATTGAATTTCTTGAAAACGATAATACAATTAGCAGACACGACAGGTTTTGTTTACTCAGTGTTATATTTCCTAGCAAACGAAATACACTTATTGCAATTTCTACAATTCGCAATGTTGAAGTAATTCATGCAAACTTTTTAATGAAACAATAAAACTGTCCAACGTTACAATGTCTTGTATTTCACTTCAAATTTTGTTTATAATTGTCTATTACTATAATTACCTTGAACGTCGATGGTGACATGAACTGCGTATTCCATTATATTTGTCGTTTTACACTGAACAAAACGTGCCTGCGTTCCTGTGTTTGTGGTTAAGGTTACACACCACCATTGTCATTTCCTCTATAATTCAATGTGAAATGATTATTTTTAGACAACATATAAAGGCATTTCGAGCGAATGCAGACTATGATAAACATATATATTCTTAAAATACAAGCATTAAATTACATTTTAAGCCAATAAAAGAGGGAGATCAAGTTATTCCTAAGAAAAATCTCTCCACTTGAAAAACAAACTGTAAAAATTGCACAGTCCGCCATGACAGTTCTTCCAAAATGACCTTTCAACTATAGGGCAGCAGTTTATGCTTAAATCTCTATTCTAAATGATAAATCAAGCAATAATAGATACTCAAGGTATAAAAGTTTCAGGAATAATGATATATTTGATTTACAGCGTATTGAGCATGTGAAAACATGTCTATCAGTCAAAAAAACTTTTTTTATTGAGAATTTTCCACACAACGGAAGTACATATGACGCAATGGTGACGTCATACCGTAATCCCCTGCTTGCAGTGTGCGAAGCGAAGAAAAATAGAACAAAACAGTTTGCTAACATTTCACAAGTGAACGACTGGAAGCCAAATCTGAAAGTATGGCCAGTCACAAAAACAAAACAAGGGCAGTTCTTTCTCAGCCAAATTCCGCAAAAAAACACTTTTCATGTCGATATGGTCGAACATGGCATACATTGCATTAGTGGTTCAGGCTCTTTCCTTCGTCCATGGGTTCGCCGAACATATTCACATTCAATCATTTAGAGGAGCTCTGAAAACCAAAAATTCCATTCAGCAAATTACAACCGCAAAATTTCCATTTAGTAACGAAAATAACCACCAAAGTTTTTATTTTGTCATTAATTGGTTTCAATAAGTAAGGTACATGTATTAAGAAGCTTGCGCATGCGCACTGGCTTGTAGATAGGCATCAATAGTCATTTTGTGCTGAACGTGCCTTAGAAGTTTAGCATGCATTAAGTCAGTCGACCTTTCGTTTCAAAACCAAAACAAATGTTAGGCACTAACTATTACTTTCCTTTTCCGAGTCCAGTTAGCGGACATGCTCCATGGAGAAGACCGTCAAACCCCCTTCACCACGTTTCGAGCCTAATTCTTGCACCACCAAAGTGCTTCCCTCTGACGCTTACATCCATAATCCTTTATATTATAAATTATTGCTTTAATTAAAAATATCCTATATCATTGTATTCTCACTAATGCTCGTTAATTAAGCAAAGTTCAATACAACGAGGATGCCCTAATTAAATATAACTTAAGTTTGAATCAAACAAAGACATATTTAATTATTTAAAATCAATTCATTAGCAAAAGCATCGAGCATTGGTAAAGTAATATAGTCTGTGGCGGCTCTGCTTTTTTTCAAAATCATCAGCTTCATTCCCAACGAAAGGTCGACAGAGACTCTCGGAGTTATTCTTGTATTTGTAAGATATAACTATGCTGATGTTCAATCGGTTTTCATATGCTGGGGATGTATTCAATGACCACCTTAAATTTCACTTAATTGCAAAATTGGGATGCAAGTGTTTTGAAAGGACTGTAAACATAAATGGGCAATGAAGTGAATGGCATTACTGATGCATGTCTCGGGATAAGGATAAGAATGAAATTAAATACGGCCTCAGGACATGCACATTTTTTCAGACCTTATGTACCTTTTGATCTTATTCTTCGAAATATCCACACTAAAAGAATAGAACAAAATCATTGTAACGCCATATATATGTAGATACAACTCGGCGGGCTCGTGCACCAGAGCGATGATACTATACGTACACTGTTAGATTTAACATTATCAAACCTCTAATGCACCAGTCAATTATAACCACGCCCCCCCCCCCCCTCTAGATCCGGGAGTATACCGGGGATAGCCAGAGAAAAGGGCAGTGTTTTACCTTCCAGGTGGCCCCGCAGTGTCGGGTGAATGCGGTGGTTCTGACTTCGCACTAAAAATAACGGGGATTGGGCCTTACCTAGAGTGCCTGTGGTGCGGGGGCATTTGGCGGGGATTTTACCAGCAGTTCGTCCCCGCAGGGCGGGGAATTTACCCGGGCTTGGCTGGACCGAAAGACAAAGTCCCCGCTATTCCCCGGACCTGGGGGAGTGGCTACAATTAAATGGTGCATTATGAGTGAGATTGACAAGAAGCGTATGTTTTTGCTGTAGTTGCTTTCTTACTGGATCTGCAGTCCATTCCATGAATATTTAGAATCAATCAGTATACGGTAAGGGATAAATATATATAGCAAGATATGATGCCTTGAAAGTTTGCAGTATCAGTATAACCAGCATCATTTTAAACGTTTGCGATTTTATGTCGACAAAGATGTTATTTAAACTTTGATGAAATTGAATTATTTAATAACTTGTATGAACACGCACCAATCATTAATTGGCAGATACTTATTTGGACACAATTTTGTAACTCTAAGGCTTAAATCATCCAAAGTATTTTCTGTCACGGTTTAAAATATTCATTAATTATAGAGCACTAACTCGAACATTCGATGATGTTCTATCATTGGAATAGTAATTGTGTTCACAAATCAGACGAAATTATTTGTTGTGATGTCTGACCCTATAAGACATGAACGAGTCACTTTTAGTATCAAATGTTCAACTTTAAACAATGCTTATAACAAAATTTCAACATATTGTTGCTTATTTCACAATTTGAATATGTGCAATCATGTCAAATGTAAAATTACAAATAAATGACTTTTCAGAGATATTACTTAAAAATCAAAGTTGATTAAATTTTAGCAATTGGCAATACTCTACGTGGTGTTCGAGCTTAGATAATCACAACTTACATTCGCAATACATTTAGTATGTTTCTACTATTTTTCGGTGCCATATTTGAAGCCATTTTTGATTGCAATGTGTACCACTACTTTTACAACTACAACGTACAAGTTCATATACTACAGAGGAGGAATTCATTTTGATGCTATGCATTGTTCCTTATCAAATTTGAGTGTTTCTGATAAAAATGCGCACGTTGATATTTACAGATTCAACCAAACTATAGTCTGTGCCCGTTATTTTGATCAAGAAACCTTTATTTTTTACTGACATGGAATGGTTTTGTGTTCAGATTCCGAACTAATAAGCGTTAACACCCCCCCACACACACACACACACACAGACTCACACGCACCCGCACGCACGCACACACACACACATGCATATATAACGGTCAAAATACAGACTGTCATAGTTTTACTTACCCCTTCAGTTTTAAATTCAGTTTTTTTTTTACTTTTGAAAAATATCTTTTATTTAAAATGTTGTGTAGCCACGGGCATATATTAACTAACAAATTTGATAATTTAGTTTACAACGATTGTGAAAAGAATTAAGTCAAACAATGCCGTTGTCACGATTTTGCGCGACTGTCTTGTGTCTTAAAGCATTTTTAAATGAGATAAGCAAGGTTGTTTGGCTCTTATATGTAAAAGGATGTACTGATATGTGTCTTAGACAAAGACAATACTTTATATTCTATATAATAGATAAGATTATAATGATTTGTGTTAATTACATATAAAAACGTAATTAATACTTATTTAATACACAAAATACAAAACTGTTATGGTAAGCATTCGAGACTTGATTGGTGTTTTGACTGCACTTGCCCAACCCTACCTAGCATTTTTTAAGAATGTTGCCATCAACTCAGATATATTTTAGGCCTGCATACATCAAATCATGATCGAATTGATAGAACAGGGGCGAGCGAGGTCAAGATTAAACAAAACGTCCACAAACTATCGATTTCTACTATGGGTTTAATCAAACCTGTATGAATAATATATTAAGTAAATATAGACCAAGTTATCGTACTTTTGGTCCTGCAAACTAAAGCGTACATTTCATTAATACCACATATTTACTGTTTAATTGATATGACGTTAAACTTATTACGACCACACTCGATGATTATCAATTTTATTTAACACAATAATATACAACTGGGTGTTTGGCGTAATGTCAACTGGATCACGCCCTTAGTGATACAAATATATATATTCCACATCTGAACAAAACTTAACAGGCGCAGGATTGAGCATGGCGAATGTCAATGTACCGACAGGATTGTCAAACAACAGTTTACAACTGTTAAAATTTACTGCAATTTTATTGATTGTTTTTCAATTTGTCGACGTATGTCCTCGTGCCACCGCGTCATTTCAAACGTACATGCAGACAGTAGTAATGCCAGGGGATATAGGAAATCTAACTTTCTATAACGCAAGTTCAAGTCTGGAATGTCTTAGAATTTGTCGTAAAACAACGGCTGGAGAACTGTTTAGTTTTAATACTTCTCAACCAAGCTGCACATGCTTTTCTGGAAGCTCAGTGGACGCAGTTTTTAGTGAAAATGGCAATGGCAGTGGTATCTATGCAAAATTGACGACATCGGTAGGTAGGCTTTATCAGTGTATTGCCAATACATTTATTAACACACAGATATTAAATAGTACATTGGAGAGCATAATACAAAACAAACGCAAAAAAAATAAATAAAAAAAATAAAATAAACAGCACAATAATAAGACAGTATAAATCATTTATACTTTATTATTACAGTATGTTTCATACACAGTTCTAGTTCCATGGTCAGTTTTTCTTAATTGCATTGCAAATTTGATATTTTACAGTATTTAGTAATTTACTACATGATTTGCTTAGTAATACATATACATATTTATAGAAGGCCAGGAGATGTTGCCTTAGTATTTTTCTCTCAATCTGTTGTACAGTGTACAGCATAACATAAAAACGATACTCGTCTTCTTTCATATTAATTTTTGAAGAACAATATTTACATTTTCTATCAGCTCTGGCAGTACTTGAATATCTACAAGTTACAATTTCAAGGTTATTTGCTGATAATCTGAAATTGGTCATATTTTTCTTAATCTATCTTTTTTCAAACCAAATATTTTCTTTAAGTTTACAATTCAATAAAAGTGCTGGCATATTATTTATAGGAGCATTCCAACTTTGAATAAACTGGTCACGAATTCTACATTTTAGTAAAGGAAGATAATTTGTATTTACATCAGAGTTTTTTCTTATAACCATAAAACCAAGATGATCATAAATTGAAAGTATTATTTTTGCCCAAAAAGAATTATTTACGTTAACATTCAAATCATTATTTTCTATATGAATTGAATTTACGTTTTTATAATGTTTAACCAAAATTTAACAGAACCTTCCTTGCATAAAATGGATAAAGAAAATCTGCAAAGCTCACCATATACCGCAGATTTTGTGGCTTTACACCTAAATTGTATTTTAGAAATCTAATATGTAGCTTGCCAAATTCATTAAAGTTATATACCCCCTATACTTCCCCCCTATACTTCTGAACCGTGCAATAAAATTGGAACGACCATAGCGTCAAATAAAGACAGTTTTAGTTTTAACATCTATATGAACTTTGTCAAACAAAGACAAAAATAAATATGGTAGTCCTTTAGAGCTCGATCATTTAGCATTTTACCAAATGTGGCATGTTGCCTGTATAATGAAAGTTAACACAAATATAATTAACGTTATCTACTTATTCACCAATTCATTGTTAATATAGAATTGTGAATTTGTAGCTTGCTTCCGTTTTTCACAAACACAAATTTTAGTTTTATATTAATTGAATTTTAATCCCCATTTAACAGAAAAAATAGTAAATAGTATCCATCTGGGCTTGTAAACTCGCTGGATCTTTGGTAAAAAAATACAGCAAATAAAATCATGTATATTGATAAAAGTTCTAAATCCTTAGAAGCAAATGTTTGGAAATTTAAATTTTCAAAGGTATCGTTTATAAACAATATAAATAAAAGAGGAGAAAGTGGTTCTCCTTGTGTTAGACCGACTGATACATCGAAAAAATTGAGAAAACTCCAATTCGCCAGCACAGTATAATTTAACACATACCTGTACGTCATTATGAATACATTCGATCATGCTTGTCATTTTACAGCATATTCCTGTTTGTATTTACTAAATTCATAACGCATCTCTATCAACCGTATCAAAAGCTCGCTGGTAATTAATAAATACACACCGAAGCTTTCCCTTGTTGTTTAATACGTTTTGGACAATATCATGTAGCAGAAAAATAGCATCAGCTGTACAATGATTATCACGAAAACCAAACTGGCAATCACTTATAATTTAACTAATAATTCAGTTTACACCAACTATTTTTCTCAAAATTAAAGAATTTTTTAAAAGTAACATTAACTAAATTAAATGTAATTCCTCTTAATTAGCAGGGTCAGATTTACCCATTATACATTACAATATATCAACAATTGTCAGGTAAACCCATTTTTAAATTAACCGTAACATATTGTTGTTTAAACGTGGATTAAATCTTTTTAACCATGCTGTAATTAGAACGACCCGACCGGTTTACACAGCTCATTGCGGACAAAATAGTTCCAAAATTGAATCACTTTTTAACGTAAAATTAAAACGCTAATGACAAAATACATACATTTAACAAATCATATATTAAAATTGTTCGACATATTGTTTAAAACATTTCGTCGACTTCTAACACAAAATATAAACATAATAAACAGAAGACAGAGAAGCCGAGGACGCTACCGAGTTGTGCTCATGGAATACAAGAGGGCCTTGGTGGCACGTAGTCGACTGTTTCCCACTTCCGCTTAACGGTGTATACTTTGTGGATGGCCACTACAACACCACTCGCTGGTTGTACGAGGGAATTGCATGGCACCGGTGTTGGGACTACACCTACTCACTAAAGACAAGCGTTATGAAGATCAAGAGAAATTAAACAAGACGTATTTGTCGTGATCTCTTTTTGGGGTATTTTCTTTTCTTTCGACAAAACCCTTAATCATACAATTATTGTTAAAGGAACTTGTTATTGTTTAGATGACATTGACTCGTACTCGTACATTTAAACTACAAATAAACATGATAAGCAGCCAACATCAAAGTTTGGATAAGTGTGAGCTGTGATGTTGGGTAATCGTTTATGACCTAAGTGAAGTTAAAACTTTCGAAAGCAACAACGTTAGTATGTACTGCTGAACATTTTTTTAATGTAATCTGTATTTTCTGTACTGTGCGTGCCCCGTTAAATAGCTGTTAGGCTTTGATCTGCGTGCCCTTAAAATAGGTATTTGGCTACTTGTTTGACAATTTCTCTTCATGCATGTATACAGAAGCGTAAAGGCAATGAACTTCTGCTGTTTCCTTTACGGTCATATGGCCTGTAAAATGCAGTGACATTTTACCTAAAACCATGCATTTTCTCAAGAGTTACCTTAAAGAGGGCTATCCTAACAACTATCTACCAAGAAACAACTATGAATCTTAGGATTTTTTAGAATTTCAGTAAATCGAAAAAAACTAATACATTCTTCGCCGAATACTTACCGATACACCAAAAATGTTCCGCTTCATTGAGTACATATGTCGAGTAAAAGTAATAAATATGAATATGATAAAAGTTTTGGAGTTAATTATACAATGAAAAATACAGGGACAAGCCCAATAGTCATTCATTCATTCATTAATTCATTCATTTATTCATTCATTCATTCATTCATTCATTCATTCATTCATTTATTTTAATATATCCTCCGCAAGGGAGATTTGAACTTAACATAAACTACCTACACACGTCTTTTCATAGCTATCCATCAATGCTTGATTAAGTTATTGGGCGTAAACTATTTTTCTGTTTAAATATGTAAGAAGAAAAAGTTATTTCATGCATGAAGTAGCATAAGAATAAAACAAACACGAATAGAATTGGTTCTATTCAAACGCAATGTTATTGACAAAGTCATGAACAGCAATTGTATGACAATATAATATAAACATAATCAACTTAAAGCAATATATTCACAAATGCCCATGTTTCAGTATTATTTAAACACTATCGAAGGTATTGTATACAATAGTCCATATAAACAGCCGCTTCAGAGTCTTTGACGATTTTTTGTTTTGGCGACTCTACGCGTCCATATCCCACTTGTGGCTTTCATAGCCAAGAATGACAGATCCCAGCGCTTAGTATATTGAGCGGAAATATAACAGGCACCTGCTAGATAGTTAAAAAATAGCGATTCTAAATTTGTGCTCATAAATAAGAAAAAGGTATTGGCTAAAAATATGTTTAACTAAGTACTGTGTTAAATATTGTGGAGTTACAGTTGAAGCATATATTTAACATGGTATGAATCAGTCGACTTGTGGCGTTTAGGGAACAAAATGAATATCCTAATGTTAAAACATTTCCCTATACGCGCATTATTGTGGCTATGATTGTATACATTGAACGCATCTTGTACTTAACGAAAACTGTGAGTTTGACTTGAGTATTTTTTGTGATATTGGGGCCAGATACAGATCACAAATGCATTAAAATAACTTCAGCTATAAATGCTTGTAATTCCGCCTGGAAATGGCCAGTGCAAAATGATTTAAAATGCCAAGTTAATCCCTTCGTGTATTGCAAGTTAAAGTCCGAACACGGATACACTAAACAACGGACTATACGAACTCCTCGGGGCCTTTCATATGTGTTGATTATATCCGGAGTTCCTTCTATCCGAAGTTCCATCTATCCGGAGTTCCTTTGTCCGTGTATATACTTTTTTTTGTTTTTTACAATTGAAAGTAAAAAACGAAAAAGGAACATACAAATTCTTTTTCGTTTTTCTAATGATTGAAGAGAAAAACAAAATTGATAGGTTTTTTTTCCTTTTCCGTTTTTAATTATAACCACGGAATACAAAACAAGGAAATTATTTATTTATACCGCTTTTTTCGTTTTACAGTGTGAAACGAAAAACGAAAAACAAGCTATCCTGTATATACCGTGTTTTTTTTTGTTTTGTTTTTTCGTTGTTTTTGATTTAAAGTAAAAAACGAATAAGGATCATTATTTTTCGTTTTTCTTATGACTGAATAGAAAACCAAAATTGATAAGCTTTTTCTTTTCTATGATTTCAATTTTACTCACGGAAATCAAGACAAGAAATTTATTCATTAATACCGTTTTTAGATTTTTGTTTTACAAAGCACAAAACGAAAAACGAGTGGCGCTGCAATTTCCTGTTTTCATGTGTACTTGATGACCTCACCATATATGTTAACGCCTACTGAACTACATAAGGGGCGATATTTCCAGATGCCTTTCAAGAATCCAACGTGAAGTGAACACAGATTTATTTCTGAGATGAGTATTTATATCAAATATATTGACATATTTTGTACCTGCAGCATGATTTAATAATTTACCAAACATTGGAATACATGCCTTGTTACAATTCGGCTCACAGTGGCTTGATGACAAAGGCTCATTAAAGTCACAATAAATAATTTCAACTAGCCAAAATTATATTTTATACATACTTGAACATGTATATAATCAAAATAATACATCGCCATAAACATAAAATGAGATTTGACAAAATTCAAAAATACCCTATACTGTAATATGAAACAAGTGAAGAATGTTCGCCCGGCAACCCTTTTCCGATGGTTCCCGTCCTTCGGCCGCTTTCGATAATCGATAAAGGCGAGCCGGGTACTACGTCATTTTGACAGAACAATGTCTGACTAGCGCTTGTGATAAATCGCATTTTGAAGTATTTTCGTATTTTACCGTTTCTCTCGATAAAAATACCGGTTTTAACGTGTATATAACGGGCCACTGCATCTTTGAGCCATGTATTTTGTTTGTAGCTTACGAAAAAATTATAATTTTCAACGAGAATTGGTCTTTGTTTACATTTTCGCCGGGCGAACATTCTTCACTTGTTTCATATTACAGTATAGGGTATTTTTGAATTTTGTCAAATCTCATTTTGTGTTTATGGCAATTTATTTCATGCATATCGGTGAAAGAATGAAAAATATTGGTGAATGATAAGTTGATAACTCGAGCCAGAGTGAAATGATAACATTTGATCATTCCACTCTGTACAGACAACTCGGGACTATTTTTTTCCATATTTTATTAGATTTGCTTCCCTTGACTTGGAATGTACATGTATGTAACAAGTGCATGTTTGTTGTCGTCTGTAGTGCAGTAATATACACATTGACCGAATCGTATAGAATTGTCAAAATCAAATTATGCAATAGTTTTAATAAAAAAAAACTTTTGCAATTGATTATAACTATTTAAAAAGACCAAACTTACCAATTTATGTATGAACTATTTCATGGAACAAATTGTTACAATTAACCCGCTTGGTAGGTATCGGTTGAATATTTATTTGGCCACATGTACTAGTAATAGAGTTAATAAATCATTTCTTCCTACAAGCTGTAACCGTGTGCATGTATGCACAAGCATTTTGAAATTGACCTATTTCCTTCAATTGTTTACCTTCATCAGTTCAACAATTCATTTTTCTTTTTAATAATAATGCTCAGAAAAGGCTTGTCCAAAAGCTGAACGATAATGAGTCCAGTCTTATCAAATAGCTCAGATCATCGGCCATAAAAACCTGAACAATTCAAGCAGATTGAAAACCAACTAGCCTTACAAGGCCATGGTGTTTTCCGACATCTTGTCGAGAAAACTTTCAAAGTCTGCGCTCCATCATTCTCAAAAGCATCTTCGGGCACATCCTCCACATATCCTCTGGGGTTTTCGCAAACACAAAATTTAATGGAAACGTAACATTTAACTTTAATAGATATGAAACTAATTGGCTGTCTCAACAACAAAACATCCTTCGGTTGCACTGAGCATGAATTTATCCCGAAAAAATACCGTAAGATTCAGAGTCTGAGAGCGACAGTGACTAGATATATATACTACGAAAAACACTAAACACAGACTTCCGTTGCTTTTACGAATACACACTTGTATAAGTCCATCATTGTTAATTTAAAACTGTTGAAATTGTTCTTGAATGTACAAAAATGTCACATGCTCAAGTTTCATTTAATTGTATTTCTACGCGATATCATACTTTTTTATTTCCGAAATGCTTTTGTTTAAATACTTGTTTTGTGCCTCAATAAATGTTAAAAATGATAGGTTTCGTTGATGGAAGTAGGGTGTTTTATCTAAAAAAAATCAATTCCAACAACCATTTCCATAAAGTGTAGTACTGTTTTTTTAGTGGACGGACTGCTCGCGCGAAAAAGAGGTAACTTTGACATAGCGGTTATGCCGCAGTTACTTCCCTTCGTCAAACAAAATTTACTCCAGCGGGGAAACATATTGAAAAAAAACACGATATATACATGAAATATAATGTAATTTTGTTGAATTCAGTGTAAAATCGTATTTTATTTCACGAGTGGTCACAGAAAAAATATTTTCACGAGTGAAAATATTATTTTTCTGTGACCACGAGTAAAATAAAATACGATCTTACACTGAATTCAACAAATATCCTCTATGTATTTTATTGATGATATACATGTTCAAGTATGTATAAAATATTATTTTGGCTAGTTGAAATTATTTATTGTGACTTTAATGAGCCTTTGTCATCAAGCCACTGTGATTCGGCTATCATGTAATCCTGTCAGCATGCCAAAGTGAAAGTAGTTTTGGAATTTTATACGTTAGACAGTGACCTAATGTGGTCGCTGACATGTTAAGTAGGATACATCTTTTAACAATAGTTATTAGGGACTACATTTCATTAAAATGCCGGTGCGCATTTGCTCTTACTGACCAACATTTGTATAAAATTGTATTGGGGTAGGTGTAATATTTTCGAGCTACATACACAACCAGATTGTGTGACGTGACGTGACGTGGCGTGACAGGACGAGGGCCACACCTGTATAAGCCCCAGAGGTAGATTTTAAAAGACCAATAAAGCACAAAATGTTGATTTCACTACATTTTATTAAAATGGTATTTTAATAGTAATAGTAGTAATAGTAGAATTATTCATTATACTCCAAAAAGCCTATAATTTATCATCTACATATATCGTATATATTTATTATCATATAAATTTAAGGTCATATGAAGAGTCAGTCAATCTGTGTTTTAATAACAGTAAAAGTAAAGCAACTAAATCACAAGAATGTTTTTTTTTTATTAAACACAAATTGTATAGTATACCCTAACATCTCTCTACAATAATATGCATGTACCTGAGGTCACTGACTGTCAACAAAAAATATGCAAATCAGGTCGGGAGCTCTCATATTGTTTATAATAAAGGATACCATGACCTTGACCTTTGACCCAAAAATCAATAGGGGTCATCTACTTATCAAGGTAAAGGTTCAAGACAAGCCGTTTAAAAGATACTGATCGGAAATGCTCGTAGTATCTTTTTAGTCAAGGTCACAATGAATATGCACCTGGCAAGTCGTTTAAAGTGTGACACTGGCACAGACGATGCCAGGCAAAGCAATCCCTTGTCATTCATGATATGTACTGTATGTATAATAACTAATAAAATGTGTCAATGTATAAGTGGTGATCAAAACGTTTGTGAACACATACTTTAGAAAATTGCGTCGCATAAAAAAATATAAACTCCTAGAGTTAAACTAGCACAAATACACCTGAATTCTTCATGTCAATTTTTATATCTGTCAAAAAAAGTGATAATTATGTTTAATGAAACACAATATGAGCTTTTTCCTCGAAAGGAAACACTGCCATTTTTGAAGCCACAAGACTCCGTGTATATCCATACATTGAAAGCAAGTACTGTCGAAACTCGCTATGTCAAACTCTGTTAACTCATTTTCTGGTTATGTCGTACTGTTGGATTTAGTTTAAAGCAATATATTGCACTTCAGTTATGTCAAAGGTTTATTATCTCGAGGTATTTCTCAAGGTCCCAACGACTTTGACAAAGCGAGTTTTGACTGTGAAACATTTTAATGATTTAAACAAAAACACCACCAACCCATTTCCCATATTGCATAAAGCACCAATGTGGCCAACAGATAAATAGCATATAATAATAACAGTAACGCAAACATATACAACAACGTCATGAGAAAGTAAGTCATGATTTACATCATGCCAATGGAACAGTTATATGAACTCCGAGTTGCAGACCACAACTATATTATATGTATGTACATGTATGATTATAAAAATAGAACTTTTTGTTATTAAAAATTATTTTTAAAAAAACTTGTCCATTGACAAAGGAGAAACAAAAATAAGAACAATATGCAAATTTATTTATTTTTTTAGCCTAATGATTTTTTAGCCTAATGATTATGAAAATAAGATAAAAAAAATATTATGCCTGAAAATGCTTGAGAAATTAAGGCCAGTTTCAATTTCGTCCACTTGATGGAATAACTGTCAGCAAACATGTCCATGGAAAACCACACAGTCATAGGGGTGGTCTTATCAACAATTGTTCAACAAAATAACATACGTTTTCTGGAATTATTAGGTGTTAATGTTGTACTTATGAGTGCTTTCAGTGCTTTGATTTTGTTTCATGAGTTTCATGAGTTCTCCCCCTTTGTAGTAATTTTGACATTGAATATTGTGGATTGTTACGATATATTGTTTTCTCAAGAGTGGTATTTGCGTTTAACATTAGGTCAACATCACATATTAAATGTAGGGTGTTATTAATGGCTTAATCACAAATCAATTTTACCTTTAAAAGCGGACCAAATGAAACTCTTTTAAAAAATGATAGTATTGTAGCGTATTGTTATTAAATACATTAATAGCTTCAAAAAATAGAATGTATAACGTTCACAAAGAAGATGGTACCACTGAATCACTAGAGGATAGACAGTTCACATATAACACTGTTCAGTGAGCTGCAGTCTTGTCCAAAACAATAAACACCTGTTCCTGTAGATTCCTGCTATATGGTGGGTCAATCAGTCAGTCTGGGCTTCCTCAAATCATACCCAATCACGTGGGTTCTTCAGAACTTCAGTCAGCTTTGCCTCCTCCGATCCGGGCTCCGGCTCATGACAGTATTCCCAGCTCTGTAAACAACACAACAGTCAATGAACAGGCCGTGTTGACTAGTTGCTTACAAGTCATATGGCAATGGTTGATACAAAACTCAAGACTACATTACAATTTTAGAGAAATAAGAATATATTTTTTTAATTTAGAAAATAATAAGGTTAACATATTTCGATGGAAAGAATAAAGTATTAAAATGTATCTAAATGTATCCCTCAACTACATAATCATTATACGTTTTTTTTGCAACAAACAATGGTCATGATCGTTTATACAGTTGAAACTCGCTATGTAGATCTCTGCTATTTCGATGTTCTGGTTATGTCGATTTCTTTTTACAAATGTGTTGGGCTAAGTTATACACTTTTTGTACTCCGGGTTTATCGAAAGCTCGTTATCTCGAAGTATTCCTGAGGTACCAAAGACTTTGACATAGCGAGTTTTGACTATAAAATAAAATAAGCTTTCATACAGAAAATAATTGTGGCAATAAAAAAACAGGTCGAAAGCAAACGTAAGGGTCAGTCAGAAAAAATGTGTCATTTTAATTCCATTCCAACTAAACCTTACTGCATTGAGTGGAAGTGACATGAGAATACTCTCGAATCTAGCTCCCGGTGTGAAAAGTCCAAACTTGGTTCCCCGATCGTACACTAGATTGAATTCCACATACCGTCCTCTGCGTAACAACTGCCATCTCCTGTAGCAAATGACATAAGACCATTTACACATTGCTTATAAATTCCCTCAGTCTCTGTCGCTTTAAGAACCCCGCCTTTGTTTTCATACAGGAGTTTGATAAGTTGATGAGTTTCCTCAAACACTTTGACAAACCTGTTTCCAAAATAATGTTTTGACAGTGCTCTTTCAGGGGTGGTTTTATGAAAAGGTTTGTTGAAGTGTTTTAAGATACAAAACTCTCAATTAAACTCTGGTAAAAGACCGAAGGTTGGCCTCTGTAAGCGGCCTAGATGGCCTAGATGGCGCTATGTTTCACTTAAAATGATGAAGAAATATTAAGGTTATCTTTGTTAAAAGTCTTCATTCTAGTAAGTAGAATATTACCTTCCCTAACTTACCAGAGCATTTATGACGCAATTCATTATGTTGTATTCACACACTGTTTATGGCATATATAATGCACGTAAATTTACGAGTGTACCTGAGCACTCTTACGCAGTGTAAGGTAAATGACAATAATTTCTTATTAAAACAGGGCCCAGTCTACTGGGCTTCCACCTGAGGTTTCCATTGTTTTATTGAAAATTAATGTATACCTCTCGTTATATCCATAGCCCTTCTTCTTGTTTTTCGTCACGAGGGGCATATAGGAGGGCACTACAGACTTGGCACAGTCCTGCAGCAAAATAAATACAATGAACAACAAAAGAATAACTAGAAATCACTTTAAACAAGAGGGCGAACTGTCACAAAATATGCTCTTCTTAATTTAAGGAGACCAAGTTTGGTAATAAGTGCTTGTACATTAGGCCAAATTTAGAGAGGGGACACTGTACAGACAGTTTTGCCAACTCAAGGGTCATAACGCTGGAGTGACTGAGGCTGGTTATCAAATATGTTAGATATATAATGCCTATACACATTGGACAAAGGATTTTTAAATTATTGATTGGACAAGTCGATTTTATGATCAAAAGGCTATAACTTTCGAGTAGGCGATAACTTTCGAGTGACTTACGCGATATGGCTGGTTATCAAACTTGTCCAAGATATAATACCCATATACATACTGAGTAAATTTGGTGATATTTGGGAAAAGGCTTTTAAAGTTATTGATCAGGCAACATACTGTACGTAGCCGGAGACTCGTATGCCGCAGGTAAAACTGTAATACATGCTGGGTCCGTATTACAGAAGCATCTTAAGAAAATTTTAACATATTTTAACTTAATTTTTGAATTATATTTGAATTGATATATTTTTTTAAATAACTAATTATTTAAAATGGATTTTTATATTATTTTCAGCTCACCTGTCACATAGTGACAAGGTGAGCTTTTGTGATCACAATTTGTCCGGCGTCCGTCCGTCCGTAAACTTTTATTTTTAAATTAAGTTTCCATATTTTAATTGAAGAATATACACTAAGCATAACATTTTCTACATGTGAAATAAAACAGTTAAAGAGATTGTTGAATTTAAAGCTGCACTCTCACAGATTTTTTGATTTTTTTATTCTTTTTCTTGGAATGAGTCTTTTTTGCGTTAATGTCTTAACATCAGTGATATACGACTGCTAACAACATATCAGATCGCAGGTTTTCATATTTTACATCCAAAAATTGATGTTTTATGTCTAAAGGCGTCACTACCACTTTGAGAAAATTGAGTTATTAAGCAGTTTTCAGACAATCTAGATCTGTTTGTTTGTGAGTTGTCTTATATGATTGAATTGAGTGCATTGGTGCCAAAATCAGTTGATTCTGAGACAAAAAAAAATAAAATAAAAGTCAAACCTTCAAGAAAGGGTGTTTAAGAATTGACATTCAGAACAAAAAAGACAATTTTACATGATGTTGATCAATCTCAATCTTAGAAAAAAGCAGCGGCAGATCTTTGTTTCTTTTACTGTCCTTTTTGACAGTTAATTTCAGCATTTTACTATTATATAAACACTTTAAGAAAGTGATAAAAAACAATAAAGTAATAATGATGTCTTACTTTGACAAAGTTGAAGAGCTCTTGTGGATCTCCATCCTCAAGGTCATCAAAGAAAATTCCTCCTACTCCACGACTTTCACCTGAAGGTCAAAGCAATAATTATGACTTATTTTTTACTATAAGGGGAACCCAAAAGAGCAGGGTCTTATTCATAAAATTTAACTATCATGTGAAAATGGGTCATCTATTACATCATGATTGAATTAAAAGAACTTTATTGTCTGCACATGACAAAACCCTATGGTTGGGGGGGGGGGTGTCCGGTTAGCGCAGTGGTTAGTGCACTCGCTTCTGGCTAAGGGACCCGGGTTCAATTCCCGGACTGGTAGCATATGAGTTGGGTTTGCGGTCACCAAGTTGACAAGTGGGTGTCTTCTGGTTACTCCTGTGACCCCAACAACACAAGACCACAATGTCGTGCAACACCATGCCAACGAGAGTGATTAATATAAAAAGTTAAAACTAGCCCTAGTTTTAACATACAAGGGGCATAACTTTTGGGTTACATAGGGAATTTATCCCACAATAGGCATAATGCCCTCAAACACTGTCACATAATATCATAACTGGACAATAAATGTTGTTGTTTTTTTTATTTCCTACCTGTTGAATTTCTGTCAAAGATTTTAAGAATAGAACATAAAATTTGGAAACCGAAATAAGCCGTCTACATATTTGGCTGGTTTCTTAGAACTTTGTTAAAGTTAACAACGTTGTTAACGGTATAGTTATTAACTTTTAAAGGTGAACTATTTTATTATGTGCTCATATATTGATATAAAACCAGCATAGCTAAATCAGTTATCTCAATATTTTTGACAACTACCGTAGATCACATGTGTATAATGAAACTTTTTGACTACCGGTATTACAGATTTGAAAGTTAACAATGATCCAGTTAACAACCCTGTGAACCTTAAAGTGACACTCTTATTCAAAATCAATACATACACATGTATAGCAAACATCAATTTTGACTAAATAACCTTCAACTACTTACTAAATAATGTACTCATGGAAAATAACGATAACCAATAACAAGTTTGTAACCCTGCATTTAATAACAGAAAACACAAAAATATTAAATGATTGGTGTCTCATAAGGTAAATTTACCGTGTTTTATGCTCATTTCTTTCAAATTAAACTTGGTATCCTTCATAAGAACCATTGCTTTCGACATTTATTCATCCTTTTCAGAATATTAAAACAATAGTATTAATTGTGGTAAATCTTATTTGGGAGTAAGATTGCATCTTTAACAATGTTCTGAAAAATCGGCCCATAGAGTTTTCTGAATCATTCTGTATAAAACAGTATTCTAGTGCGCATGCGCAAATCTACTTCCACAGTACTACATAAAAGAATTTTTTTTGAAAAGTTTAAATGCTTTTGTAAGGAAAAAAATAATTATTATTATTTATTTTAAAAATATTTTGTTATATTATGTGTAATATAAATGAAATATAATGATAGTCATATGATCTGTGCAATTGAATCATTTCATGTTGCTTGTTTTAAAGCTGCACTCTCACAGATTGAGCGTTTTGACAACTTTTTTATTTATTGTCTTGGAACGAGCCAATTTTTGTCAACATTTTTGGAAACCAGTTATATAAGACTGTTGACAAAATATAAGATTGCAGATTTTTATATTTAAGAACAAAAAATAATGTTTTATGCATTTTTCTAATACAATTAGTAACGGGTTAAACCATGAAACATTAATTTTCTAACAGAAATATGAAAATCTGCAATCTGATCTTCATTCAGCAATCTTTTATCATTGTTTTGGAGATATTTATGCAAAAAAAATGCTCTTTCCAAGACAAAAAAATAAAAAAAATTGAAAAAAACAGTATATCTGTGAGAGTGCAGCTTTAAGAATTATCACTCTCAACCTTTGGTCTGTGCAATATGGACTTTATGCAAACACCTGGAAGTACAGTACAACCCCATTTGCACGAACGCCCAGGGACCAGCGAAAATACCTCGAACCTGGGAAAATTCGAGCCAAGCGGGAATGCTTACCTTCAGCATCAAGAAATCAATCCTTTATATCCAGTTCAACTTTAAGCCAACAAGGAATTCGAACCAAGCGAGTTTGAGTCAACAGGGTTCCACTGTACATGTAATATATACCCACAGATCAATGGACTAACACAATATTCACTATGTATAAACATTTGTATTACCTCTATGTTTTATATAGAAGTATTCATCGCACCAGTTTTTGAAGTCAGGGTAGTAGTTGCTTTGGTGTTTATCACAAGTTTTCTTCAATGTCTTGTGAAAGTGCTTGACATCCTGCAATGAATATAATGACAACAGCTCATACAATGCTCAATCAGGGTGAGGTTATCTACAAATGTACATGTATTGGCATCCAACTTTCATATAAAAGGTGGGTTTGAGTTCCACCAGGGCCACTTTCATATGGCCTGTCAAATTTGACATCACTTCTGTGTCCATGATTACTAACAGTCTCAAATCTGATTATAGACTCAGACACAGAAAGGATCAAACACTTATCTTTATTTCGTTTCTTTTACGAAAATATATGCGAATGATACTTATGCCTTAGATTAAATTTGCACAATGCCGCCACCTTCACAAACAGCCAACAACGTCAAGCCTATGACAATACTTTGACTGTCGGTTTCTTTAAAAAATTAACAACAGACAGGCTTAATCAGTAATCATTCTTTAATTACCTTTTCATCTAGGGTGTAAGGTGTGAGATCAGTACCTCCCCCGAACCACCAATGCTTGGTTCCCTTTTCATCTGTCACCTCGAAGTACCGGTAGTTGAAATGCACTGTCGGCACATTAGGGTTCCTCTGTAATATAATAATAATGTTACGCGAGCGTGTGATCTTGTGTTGTGGGGGAAACTTGGGAGGAAACCCACTTTTGTGGCTTGGTGACCACAAACCAAACTCAGATGTCTCCAGGCTGGGAATCAAACCCGGGCGATGCTTTAAAAACCAAGTTAATGGATATCAATACATAAAAATATCAAAATTAACTTCATTAGTTGAATAAACAACCTTTATGAGCCTTTTTTTTTTTGACAAGTCAAATACTACGTGAATGTTTACTTATAAACACTGAGTGAGCAAATTCAAAACAAATTACTAGTATATCGCAGTTTGTCAACATTGCATGAATAATATAATCATATTCTATGGGGAATAACCACATATTTTTTTCAGCAAATTTGAAATTTTAACCAGTTTTTATTTCTTTATTAGTAATCGAGATTATGGCCAAACTCTTTGATGTTATCAAGGAAAAACTCATGTGAATACATTAATGTTTAAAGAGCCAGACCTCGAAAAACATTAATTTCACGTGAAAAAATGCATATTACAATAACATCATAAAAAGTTTTACTAAGACCTGAATTATTAATTGTTAAAAAAAGGACAGAAAATACTCTATTCTACCAAAAAGCATAAGTAAGTGTATTGGAAAGGGAACAACTTTAGGATTTGTTTTGCAAAATTCTGCTCAAATGAGTATACACCATATGTTGTCTCTCCATAGAAGTAAGTAAACTTTCTCAATTTGAACAAAGTTTGAAAAAAATGTTGCCAACATAAAACCTGTGACTACCTTGCTAAAAGCACCCAAGAGGGTGAGTGTGGTCTAGTGGTATAAGTGCCCGCCTCTCATCCAAGAGGTTGTGGGTTCTATCCCCACCAGGGGTACTTTCTAACGTCCTCTCAAAATGTGTGAAAAGAAATTAATATAAACTAAAAGTACATACAGGGTGTATGACTGAGCTGATTCCTGTTGCAAAGAAGGGCAGGGTTTTCCCTTCAAGGACCTTACCCCTGGAAGAAAAAAAAAATCGTCATGGTGGATTGATATATATTACCCATGTTTTTTTTGTTTTTTTAAAAAAAAAATAATATTTACATTCGTTTTGTGTTTCTTAAACGAGTGAATACTTCTTCAATTCCATTCATATTACACAGTATCTTCGGAACATCTCTGATATTACAAAAAGAGACTCTTGTGTTTGGTCAAATGATGTTTAATGGCTGTAGATGTACATGTACATGTACCTGAAGACAATGAAACAAGTGACAAAAGATCAGATAGCAGTTTTTCATACATGTAATTATGTTTGAGAATCGAAGTTTTATGGCTAAAAGCGTTACTAACGCTTTAAGAATAAGAAATTTGGCAATTTCCCCAAACGATTGAGATCTGTTCTATTGTTCTAACGCTTTAAGAAGAATTCATAAAACATCAATTTTTGAACATATATATGAAAACCTGTAATCCAATTCTTTCGGCAGTCTTATATCAGTCGTTTCCATGCTCACAAAAACTGACTTGTTCCAGGACAAAAAATAAAAAAGTGATCAAAACATTCAAACTAAGAGAGTGCAGCTTTAATAAAGTTCTATGTTCACATCCCAAGCATTATCACTCGTTCTTTCCTGTACCTGGACTTCATCTGTTGAACTGCTTGTGGAGGCAGGTTGCCACTGACGACAGAAATGTTCACGCCCGCCTTCTCAAACACCCTTCCATCCTGCAACACACAGGTGATACCTCCTCCACCCTGCAAACAAAGAGGTTATTATTATGACTTTATTTATTGGTATCACCTTAAGCCATATAAAATTAGTATTTACAATATAGCTTTCATCAAAAATAACAGAAGCCATATAAAAAAATATTAACAATATGGCTTTCATTCAAAATAGTAAGCCATATAAAATACTTATTAACAATATGGCTTTCATTAAAAATTGTAAAAGCCGTATAAAATTATTATTAACAATATGGCTTTCATCAAAAATAGTAAAAAGCAGGGCTTCTAAAAACTGGCAATTTGCAGGTCTGACCGATTTTGACCAGTTGATTTCAGTTTCAAAAAGTGTCGAAAAAATCGGTCCAAAATTTTCTCATTTTTTTATAATTTCAGTCCAAAACAACTAAGTCAGTAAAAATTGTAGAAATTGTAATAAAAGCTATATGAAATTATTTAATATTTACATTAAGGCTTTCATCAAAAATAGTAAAAAGCCATATAAAATTATTATTTACAATATGGCTTTCATAAAAAATAGAACGGTAATAATAAAAGTAAATATACCAGTTACTTCATATAAATAAACGAGGGTAATGATGACCCTGGATCGCTCACCTGAGTAATTTGAGCTACATGTTTCAAATGTCAAACTAATGCTAAAATATTAAGAAAGTAGGTCAGCAGGTCCCATTCATGGTCACTGAAAGTCAGTTTTAAAATCACTGTGCAAAACTGTATATGTCATCTAAATTTCAGGGCTGTATCTATAAAAAAAAATTGTAATTTCAACAACCGATGTTGCACTAATTAGTACGCCATTCAATATCTCTGTACGGTTCCATCAATATGCAAATATGAAAATAAAAGAGACCAAACAAAATTATTTTAATACATTTGAGAGAAGTCTATGCAAGGGTGCTTCAGACAAAATTTGGTAAATATCCATCAAGAGATTCACAAGAATAATCGTTTTTTACTCTATTTTTAGCTAAAAGGGGCCAAACAAAATTATGTGAACAAATTTAAGAGAGGTCCATGCAAGGACACTTCAAACCAAATTTGCTGAAGATCTATCAAGGGGTTCATGCGAAGAAAATGTTAAGTTGTTTTTACTAATTTTAGCTGTGGTGGCCCTTAAAAGGGGCCAAACAAAATTATTTGAAAAGACCTGACAGAGGACCATGCTAGGATGCTTCAGACTTGAAAATCCATCAAGCAGTTAATAAGATCAAGTTGTTTAAAGGTTTTTCTATTTTTTTGCTCTGGTGACCCCTAAAAGGGGCCAAACAAAACCATTTGAACAAAGTTGAGGGAGGACCATGTAAGGATGCTACATATCAAGTATGGAGTCATTCTGACCTTTACTTTCAGAGGAAAAGATGTTTAAGTGACAAGACAATGTAGAAACAAATGACCCCTGAGCAAGGCCAATTTGACCCCGGGACAATAATTTGAATACCTTTGGTGTAGGTCCACTAGGTAACACTATATACCAAATACGAAAGCTCTAGGTCTTATATTTTGGAGAAAAGGATTTTTAAAGTTTTATTATATAAGACTATATAAAAACAAATAACTTTCAGGGCGGGGCCAATTTTGACCCTGTGGCAATAATTTGAACAACTTTGATAGAGGTCCACAAGATGATGTTGTATACCAAATATCTAAGCTCCTGGCCTTACGGTTCTGGAGAAGAATATTTTTAAAGATTTACTATATAACACTACGTAAAAACAAGGACCCCCTAGGCGGGGTCAATTTTCACCCTGTGGCAATAATTTGAACAAATCTGGTAGAGGTCCACTAGATGATGCTGTATACCAAATATCTAAGCCCTGGGCCTTACAGTTTCGGAGAAGAATATTTTTAAAGATTTACTATATAACACTATGTAATAAAACTAGTGACCCCTGGGGCGGGGCCATTTTTGACCCCAGGAGAATAATTTGAAAAAAAATTGTAGAGGACCACTACATGATGACACATACCAATTTTCAACATTCTAGGCCTTGTGGTTTTTGAGAAGAAGATTAAAGTTTTCCCTATATAAGTCTATGTAAAACAAGTGACCCCCGGGGCAGGGCCATTTTTGACCCCAGGGGGATAGTTTTAACAATTTTGGTAGAGGACCACTAGATGATGCTATATACCAATTATTAAGGCCCTAGGCCTTGTGGTTTTGGAGAAGAAGATTTTTAAAGTTTTTCCTTTCCGTTGCCATGGCAACCAGAGTTCTGCATTGAATTCAATTCTTTGAACAATTTTTAAAGGGGACCACCCAAGGAACATTCCTGTGAAGTTTGGATGAAATTGGCTAAGCGGTTTATGAGGAGATGTCGTTTAAAGTGAAAGTTTACGGACGGACGGACGGACGGACGACGGACAAATTGTGATCACATAGTGACAAGGTGAGCTAAAAAAGCTCTTCTTTCTGTTGAAAGATATTACAATTTGAATGTATCATGGTGAATCTTTGAACAAGTTTGATAAAGATTGGCTAAGGAAGTTTAAGCTAGACAGCAGACAAGAAAGTTTAAAGATGCACTTTTACTCTCAAATAATATGTACCACAATTAATACAATTGTTTTACCAAAAAGGATGAATCAATGTCGAAAACAATGGTTTTTATGAAGGACACTGTGTTCGATTTGAAAGAAAGGTGCAGAAAACATGGGATTTCTACCTTATAAGACGATAGTTTGATTTCTGTAAATCTTTTACAACCAAAACGTCATTCAATATTTGTTCATTTTCAGCTATGAAATAAATGTTTACAATCTTGTTATCAGTAATTATTATTTTCCATAAATGCATTATTAAGCAAGTAGTTCAAGGTTAAACACAGAAAATTTATGTTTGTAATACATGTGTATGTATTGATTTTAAATATGAGTGTCACTTGAAAGATAAAAAGGACAACATGGATGGACAAAACCACTGGACAACATGATTTTCATTTTCCTGCCATGATAAGCCGGTGACAGAAAGTGCAAAAATAAAATTAGTAAAATCAATTGAGCAAACAACAAAAAAACAAACATGGTACCTGTTTTCTGCTCCACTTGTCGACCTTGAACTTCATATCATCCTCCTCCTCTGCCTCAAGGGCTCGGCAAAACTCCCGCTGTAACATAGAGCAATTTAAACCAACAAACTAGAATTTTGTGAATAGAATGAGTTGCCTCTTTGGAGCGCCCAGCATCTGATAATTCAAGGGTCATAACTCTATGAGTATTGACAACTTTGTTAAGATATTATGCCAATAATCATTAATCATTGCTGCCAAGCTTAGTTAAGATTGGAGGAAAAATATCTCAGTTCAAGAGCAGAAACAAAATTATGAACACTGACAACACAAACCATGACACAGCATTACTAATTGTTTATTTAGAATAAAAATTAAACCAAATTGAAGTCTGAAAAGAGTACTGCACGTGGATGCCAACGTCGGTTTATTTTTCGCAATCAAGGGTCTCAACATGACAATTATTTAAACCAAAGTAATGAGTTTTGGTACATATATTGCTATAATGCATATCACTACTAACACTGATAATAAGTATACCAAGTTTCATGAGATTACTAACAGTTTTGTGTAAGTTTTGGAAAACAGAATGGATTGTACCAATAAATTTACATTCAAGTTAAACAATGATTGTTTTAACAAGTGTACCTGGATGTCCATAATCATCATCTCCATTTTGATCCTCATAGAATCAGCATTCTGAAGGAAAATAAGAATGATATTGGACTGACCAGCTCGTAATCAAACTAAAAACCATAAAACATTAACAGTATGTTCCTACAGTGACTGAGATTATACATTAATTATTGTTTTTCTTTCCAATTACTAACACTATCTTTTTTAATTTAATTTTATGTATATCACAAACATGTACATTCAAACACATAAATGTATATGAGTGTTTCGACTTAAGATGTTTATTCATCTGAATATCAATAAAAAGTATTAAAAAAACTTTTTAAATTATTCTGAAAACACTAGATAAGCCAAGCATAAGCAAAGTAGGCCGAAATCTGCACTTGAATTTCAAAAATGTGTTTTTGTGTTGGGTATTGGTTCCAGTTTGACTATCCATAATTGGTTCCACTCAAGTAATTATCAATAGTACGATCGGTTTTTGACAAGACCCTAATTGTAGTTTTATTTTTGTAAAATAACTTGTAATCCTTAACTATGCTTATGGTATGTGTTTGTTTAAAGTTATTTAGTGTTGTTGTTGCTTCCGGCCATATTGTTAACAACAACAAATGAATACTTCCTAATGTATAAATGACAAAATTTGCAGACATTAACTGAACGCAAATTATGGGAGGAAAGAAGAAAATCAACTGGCCTGTTCGATCGATGATCGGTTATGATAACATTCAATCGATTATCGCCGATTTCAGGTTCAACCAATCAATTATCAATTATAATCGATCATCGGAACATCACTTGTTTTTAAGTCTGTATAACATGGATTTAAAAAAAACACTTCTTTACACATTCTTCAATTAAAACTATCTCTGAAGAGCATGCTTTCACGCTCTCTCGCAGGAGAGGCCCAACACATTTGATTTTTTTATGTATTCCAAAATTTGGCAAAGTTACTAAGTTTGTGGATTTTAGCAAGTCAGAAAATAGCATAAAATCCAAGCTTCAGTAGAAAGCAAGTCCATTTTTCACTCAATGTACACATTTGTTATTTAAAACAGTTCCTTGTTATCTAAAACAGTTACACTGCCAGATACCTTTTCCATTTCATGAGGGTCAGTGATAGGGGAGCTCATCCAGTCTTTGCCTTCTAACATGGAGGCAGCCAATACAGAGTTTCCTCCCTTGGTCCAGAGGGTAACAGCGCCTACTACAACTGACGTCCCTCCCACGCCTACCAACAAAACCCGCCTGCATAATATAGAAACATTATCACTTAACATTTTATCTTTTTTAAGTTGGTAACGGTTTTTCCTTTACTTTGAAACAACTGCTTAATCAAGTATACAATCATCAGGCTCCATTTCTGGAAAAATCTTAACTGTAACACACTTCAAAGCTGCACTCACACAGATATACCATTTTTACAACTTTTTTTATTTTTTGTCTTGGAAAGAGAAAAAATTTGCGTAAATATCTGCAAACCAATGATATAAGATTGCTGACAAAAAATCAAATCATAGATTTTCATATTTCCGTTCGAAAATAAATGTTTTATGGCTTAAACTGTTACTCACGGTTTAAGAAAAATGCATAAAACATCATTTTTTGAACTTAAATATACAAATCTGCGATCTGTTTTTTTGTCAGCAGTATTATATACCTGGTTTCCATTGGTTAATTTGGACTTAACTTAATTTTACAAGCAAAAAATAAAAGTTCTTCATTGATAATGTTTTCCTTTAAAAGCCTATGACCTCTTAAATATGGGAATATTTCATACCAAATCAGAACTAGTTTGCCCGCCCAAATTTCTCTAAAACTTGCGTTACAGTCGCTCACTTAAGTACCTTATTTCATTAAGCAAAATTAATTACTTAAATATTATTTTATAAAACAGTAGTTTATCTTATTTACATGTATCTCAAATATTATTTACTTACATGTATTATCTTAATGTAATTAAGGTGTATTCTATCATATGATAGAAAAATTATGATCATGCCCCAAGCAATTGCAAAGCATGCATAGTGTATAGTACATATGTAACAGTCCGCTGTAGGCGGCGGATGTGCGTTCATAGTCTCCACTTCTTTGCGCTTGCTAGAAAGCTCAGCTGTCCTGTGAGGCATAGTAAGTTGGAACTTCAACAATCTTTCAGAGAAAGCTCTGCTTTCCTGTTGGTTGAAGTGTAACGGTCCCCTGTAGGCGGCAGAGGTCTACAGCAGCGTAGGTGCGTTCATAATAATATTTCGTATAAAACGGAAGTAGATTCATACCGGATGTAAACTTGGTTGGTAATATGCAAATAAGCAAAGCCCGGGCTATGTGAGAATAGAGAAGTTAATGTATATAAAGACCAGTGGACCCCTTCAGGGTCGAGCATGCTTTTCCCTGAAGGGATCTGTTGGTGTTTGTTTTCTGAAGCCAAAAAGCTCGGCTATCTGGTGTGTGTTTCTTTACGTCGCACGTTTCACATTCATCAATTTAATTCCAAATCAAATTTATTAAAATCAAGCAGACTCTAAGAGTTCATTCAGCTTTGTTTTACATGTATGACTGAGGGTAAACATACCCAAATTTGTGAGTAGATGATGTCCTCATTTTTCCCGCAAGCGTCCCGAAGCATCTTGTCGGTCTTGCCTTAGCCAAAACTTTGTGTAAAAATGACATCATCTAAAAGTTAAACAAACACGAACATCAGTATGACTCATCAGCATATACATACCGGTAGATCAATCAATTACGTAAATCAAACATATTTTGGGTGATCCTTACACACCAGTCAATTGTAACCACGGCCCCACCAGGTCAAGGGAAAAGCAAGGACTTTGACTTTCGGTCCAGCCAATCCCGGGTAAAACCCTGCCCTGCAAAAACAAACTGCTGCTTAAATCCCCGCAAAATTCCCTGGCATCCTGGGATACTAGTCTAAAATATTAGACGTGTTATACGGGATTCTTCCAATCCCTAACGTCTAAACGGGAATGTGCAAAAAACGGGGGTGTTTTAAAAATATTGAAATTGTTTTAAGTGAAGTATTTTATGGTTGAAATTGATCATAAAGAGTTATATTCATATTTTACCATGTAAGTGAAATGTTATTTTGCACTAAACAAGCATTTAATGCATTAAAACAAGTTGTTTAGCTTTCCAATAAAACGAAAGTTGACTGACACAGAAAACAATTATGGAAGGGGAACAACTCGATACAATCATAATAACTCGGCCTCCTCCGACAAAGCTTCGAGATAGACCTCGTTATACAATCGTAACAGTTCGGCCATAGTCGAAATGTTCCGAGCGATTTAAAACTGTGCCCTGAAGCCTTGCAGGTGCCCTTCATGTATATATCGTTATGTTTTGACAGAATGAAATGAAGAAAAGCCGTCAAACTCATAATTATAAGTTGGATATTTATTTTTTGTGTACGGAACTAATATAAAATAACATTATCTGGTAATATTTCTTGTTTTTATGATATTTTATAGACGCTATATGCTTTAACCCGGAATTCTGATCGGAACAACTACCCACTTTTGATACCAAACAATTTGTACGTGAAGGATTTGCCATATCAAAAATCTAAAAAAAATCTGTCAACGTACAATTATTTGGACTACCTGGGATACCTAGGTTACATTCCCCGCTATTTCTGGCATGAAAACAAAACCACAGCATTCACTCGGCACTGCAGGTCCACCTAGAAGGTAAAAACATGGCCCATTTCCCCTGCTATCCCTCGACCTTGTGGGTTGTGGTTACAATTGAGTGGTGCATTAGGCGAAGGTGAGTCTAAGAACATTGGCCTAACACTAAACGATAACCCAGATTGCTGTTTATCAAGATGATGACAAGATATAGATAAATACTATTAAATATCTTCTTTGATTTACCTAACATATATTAAGTTTCCCACTTAAATAGTTTATTATGTAAAATGAACAATATCAACGTTACTTACTGCACGTCAAACCTTACCGGTGTTAAAAACTAGGACTTCCAGCTGTCAACCTGTTAAACGCATAAAACAATTTGACAATTGAACGATTGGCGAATAATATTATCTGTCTTCAAAATTATTTCTTCTATTAATTGCACATAAAATCAAAGAAGAACGCGAATGTAATTATTATTAAGTGTGTATGTATACTTCCGAAGTGTCCTATGGGCGCAGCCATTACATTCAACCAAACCCTATACCCTATTGCGCAACGTTAAACCCCGTACCGAACCGTACCCGCGTACCGACTGTACCGATTAAGATCAAGTTTATATCACTATTTATTTTCTGTTCAAATTGTTTAACGTTTTCTAAGAGAGTTATCATATTATAATTACAAGTTTTGAGAGTAATAATAGTAATTATTCTGCATCAAGGGGATGTACCTTGAACGGCAGTGAACGATGCAGAACGCTTCCATTACTCTTAAAGTTTAAGAGTATTGAAAGGGTTCTGAAGCATGTTCTTTTAAAGGGACTGTACACCAGATTGGCACCAAAAAAAGTGTTTTTTTCTGTTACGAATCTCAGGACAATTATTCAATAAAATGTTTTACTCTTTGATATCATAATTATAAAAAATACCAAAATGTTAAAAAAAATCGAGTCGGAGACCGGGTTCGAACCGGTGTCGCCAAAATTGCAAAACAGTGCCATAACCGCTGTGCTACGAAGGCTTACCTAAACGGTTGGAATATTTAAACTATAAACCTAACTTGGTTATATCACGTGATAACATCGACTAGCCAATCACGGATAAGGAATGAATTCTACTAGGTAGACTTACCTAGTACTTAGTCTTTTTTTAATGGAAAAATACGAAAAAAAACTGCCAAAAACAAATTAATTGTAAACGTTGTGGTACTTCTTCAGTTAGTAAGTTTCAATGCAATGTACAAATCGATACCAAGTTTATGTCAGTTTTCTTTTTCTTTTTTCGCTATTTCATCATTCAGAGTACAGCCCCTTTAAAACCCTATCCTTGTTTTATCAGCAAATAGACCTATTAACAAATTATACAATATACATGTTTGGTATAGTGAAACATTTTTTTTAAATAGTGTTGTCTATTGTAGCCAACAATAAAAAAATCATTCACCTGTGAACTTTTTACCTATTCCCCTTGATAGCTTTATGTCAAGCTTTTTTTTATTTAACTTCTGTCTTATGCTTGAATCATCACATTCTAGATAATCTAGTAAACTAATGTTGGACCAAATTTATATGTAGTCTAAACTGCAATTCCGACACAAAACATATGCTCAAATGTGTATTGAGCTTCTAGTATATGTTAGTTGTGTTATGCAGTTTTTTTAAGAATTTTAAAAAATGTTGATTCCTAATATGTAATGTAATTCAAATGGATACTTGAGGTTTTCTTGATGGCAACACTTTGTTTGTTACTGTTGTCAATATTTTTATACATGTATATGGTATTGCATTTGGTTATAAATTATAAAATGTTATTGTGTTAAGTAATAATATTTCAAAAACATGTTAAGAGACAATAAATACACAACAATGTTATTTTTGTTACCATGACAACATTTCTATTTATATGTGTTACATTTATGGTTATTTTAACAAATTGTGTAACTTTTTTAACTTATATTGTGTATAATGAGTATAGTTACAAAATGCTTAAAGCTGTATCTCACAGATTGACCATTTTAACATCTTTTTTACCTTTTGTCTTGGAAAGAGCAAATGTTTGCGTAAATATCTGCAAACCAATTAATGATATAAGATTGCTGACAAAAACTCCGATCGTAGATTTTCATATTTCCGTTCGAAAATTAATGTTTTATGGCTTAAACCGTTACTAACGGTAAAGAAAAATGTATAAACTATCAATTTTTGAACGGATATATACAAATCTGCTATCTGTGGGGGGGGGGGGGGGGGGGTTGTCAGCAGTCTTATATTACTGGTTTCCATGGATTTTCGCAAAAATTGGCACATTCTAAGACAAAAAATAAAAAAAACTTGTCAAAACGTTCAATCTGTGAGAGTGCAGCTTTAAATACAAGACAATACCTATTTATTGCACTACTATTTCCATAGCAACGAACGTTTTAATCATTCTGACTCATTTTTTTTTCAAAATTTTATTCAATATCCAAATTTTGTTCAGTGACTGACTATACTTAAGTAATTTATGTAGCTTTTTTAAGAGCTGCGTGTTTGATCCCTAATATATTGCATATTGAATTGCATTGTATTGTGGTTGTCATGGTAACATTTTATTATGTCTATTATCATGACTTAATTAGAATTGTGTCACTAGTTAGATTGTATGTTATTTTTTGTATGATATATAAATACAAATTATATAAAAAAAAACATGCATTGTTGTATAACTATCTCTAAATAATACGTTTTTTTTCACACTTTCCCCGAAAAAATATCGATCCTTGTGCTTCTTTAAATCGGCATGAAAACGAAAGTACTTAA
This sequence comes from Mya arenaria, assembly GCF_026914265.1. NCBI lineage: Eukaryota > Metazoa > Mollusca > Bivalvia > Myida > Myidae > Mya > Mya arenaria. The sequence goes on along the minus strand of NC_069127.1, from coordinate 32,549,493 downwards.
GGACCTCAAATGTGCGCCAAAATATTTCTAATGAAGCACCTTTCAATATAAACTACCAAATACTGCAAATGTCTTTTTTTCACCCCTATACCTCTTTTAACAGGCCTCGTCACATATGATAATAAACCTGTTTTCGTTTACAGGATCAAGTTAAAGCAATTAAACTGGTTCAATGACATATGATACTTAAACCTGCTACAGCTCATATTTTGGCACCATTTATTTCGCCTGAAATTTATCTTAAAAGAATTATGTTATAACTATTTTACTCTTTGATATCAAAATTGAAGATACAAATACGTATGCACTTTTTTAGTTTAATACAACAAATAATTCCGGTTTAATGGGGTGCAAACCCACGTCCAGTGTTGAGGAAAACATAAGAAAACTGACAACAAAACCTCACGCCTACAAGGACTCTCACTCAAACATGAGGATAATTTAACATTTGTGCGTTTTGTTAAATCGCTATTCTAGCCGTCAGACTCTTAATTTAACACCCGTAATGATATGCCACTCTTTGTTTCGTCATACAAAATAAGTGAATTTTGAAAAAAAAAACACCAGCGAGTACCTTTTAAGTATTTGGAGAATTTGAGGCCAGTTTGTTTCAAATTAACATTATTCTAACTCTTGGCATTTTTCTATTCGACGCAAAAAATGTTTCACTGTGACTAACGGAATGGAAATAATGCATTTGGCGCGGAGCCTCTGTCTGAAAATACAGCGGAGGACCCCGTTAAAATAAGAAATCTTAGTCCTAAACCCAATGTGGCTTAAAGTGACACTCTCATTCAAAATCAATACATACACATGTATAACAAACTTCAAATTTGACTGATAAACCTTTAACTACCTAATAAATAATGCATTAATGAAAAATATTAATTACTGATAACAAGATTGTAACCCTGTATTTGATTTCTGAAAACGCTAAAATATTAAATGATTGGTGAATGCTAAAATATTTACTGTGATCTACTATAGTCTGCTAAGGTAGATATACCGTGTTTTCTGCACATTTCTTTCGAATTAAACACGGCATCTATTAGAACTATTGTTTTCGGCATTTAACCATCATGTTTGGTAATACTATATTATTAATTGTGGTAAATCTTATCTTGGAGTAAGAGTGCATCTTTAAGAGTACCCAGGTACACCGGTCATGCTACGTGAGTCAAAAGCGAGAGATAGAAGTGACTGCAATTCCCATTCAAATCCAGATATCAGAAGATTTGGGGAAAAAGAGAATGATACACCGGCGTGCGATACCCTATCTCTTTTGCGAATATACTACCTCTTGGTGCATGTAAAGCTCATATTCACGGGGTTAAAACCAATACTGAGTACACCATTTTCCAAGTATCCCCCGCTCCCGCTCCGCCAAGCAAGGGAGCTACTGGTACCATGTTTAAACGTCTTTCGATATGACGCGGCAGGGTTTTAAACCCGGGACCTTTCGCACATGAAGCCAACGTTCAACCACTCGGGGCGCTCAACCACGCGTGGAGCTCAACCATTCGGGGAGTTCAACCACTCGGGGCGCTCAACCACGCGGGGAGCTCAACCATTCGGGGAGTTCAACCACTCGGAGCCTCTCGGAGCGTTCATTAACTCGGGGCGTTTAACCACTCGGGGCGGTCAACCACTAGGGGCGTTCAACCACTCGGGCAACTCGGGGCGTTCAACCACTCGGGGCGGTCAACAGCTCGGGGCGGTCAGTTGGTATCTGGCTACAGTTTGTTATGTAAACGGCAATGCGTATGCGTGCTTCAGTCGCTTTTTCAGCATAAGCGATGTTATCGGTTTGCAGTAGAAATGCTGTAGTAAATATGAATGTATCGTCTATATTCTGTGACGATGTTTTATTGGATATCGCACCTGGGGGTGGTCCTGGGAGGACCACGTGATCTGCAGGCTTTTCATAAACTTATTTATTAATTATGATAATGAAACTGAACATCTACAAAAGTCAACAAACTACCGTTCAAGCATAAGAAAAGTATATCTGTCGTGATATTACTTTTATGCGTTTTATTTACGGATCTGTTTGATGTTCGTACCATTTTAAGTGTATGGGAAACTTGTATTTGGAGCGATATCTACCTGATAATATTTCGGAACAAGGTAACTTGTTTTATATTCTTTATTAATTAGCGATTCGTTGATAAAAGTATAACAATTTAAAAAATAGTGACATCTATGAAAGAGGTCACTGTAATCATTAGAGTTAAAAGTTACATTATTATCATTCCACTAATAATGATTATCTTTCAATCTGAAATAAAAATGAAATTTCTTGATTGAGCAAAAACGCGTGTCATATTAAAGGTAAATTAAATTTGAACAAAAGGGGACAATGTAATCTAAGTTCATTATCAGGGTTCCTTTAGGTTTACCCGGTACCACAGTGAAAGTCCGGGACCGCCGGGTTACGATCAAGGCTATTAGATACAATGAGAGTCGATCTCAATCTTCCGCTGACAAAACTACCCTATATTGTCCACAAAATTGAAACTTAAGGTCGTATTAGACAAATATTATGAACGAATTTGTATTTAAAGTAACTCTTTTTCTAATTTTTGCGTGCAAATTAATTGGGAAGAAAATTGAAAGAAACCATTATATCCAGTAAAGAGCCACATTGCATATAATCTAAGGGTCTATATTTACTATAATTGCTCGTATTTGACATGAGGCTAATTGCGCCTATGACAGCATTGTCTTTCAAAATATGGCAGTTTCATGGCTAGTTCCATGCAGTGTATGGACACTAACAAATAAGGGCAAAAGTGAGACCATTTTCGTGTGATACCATTTCATATTGGAAGTTATATTTAAGAGACAAGCTTAATTTTATGGTTCTTAGGTTCTCTATATTTTTGATAAATAAGGATACTATTAATTATATTTTTCTAAAGGTAATTATTGCCAGCACATTTATATATTTTTATTTTTGTTTCATCATCATCATCATCATCATCATCATCATTATTATTATTATTATTATTATTATTATTATTATTATTATTATTATTATTATTATTATTGTGATTATTATTATTGTGATTATTATTATTATTATTATTATTATTATTATTATTATTATTATTATTATTATTATTATTATTATTATTATCATCATCATCATCAGCAGCAGCAGCAGCAGCATTAGCAGCAGCAGCAACAGCATCATCATCATCATCATCATCATCATCATTATTATTATTATTATTATTATTATTATTATTATTATTATTATAATTTATAAAATTATTGTTTTTAATGTTATTAATAACTCGATTGTTCGTTTATTCATTTACTTAAATGTAGAAAAGTCACTGTCATTTGCATCTTATTTTATGCATCTTCCCAAGCCAAAAGATTTTGGTTAATACAACATTAATCATAAAATATGAGCGACCGACACTTCACCAAGTTATTACACAAATTGTTTCATGATGTATGGGCCAGCCACTTTTCATTGACACGAAAGAAGATGGTCAAGTTTGGCAGCCATAAATCTTGGCTTAAATCTTTGTGGACCCTATATTTATTTGCCCAGTTCCACACCATCTTAAGTAAAGAGCTAGCTATCCAGTTTTATTCGGACAAGTTAACATCACAGTCAATTCATGGTTTATTTCTTTCCGTTTTGCGATCTCCTTTGACTTTTCTTAACGTATTGCACAGCAGTTGTTGTTGTTATAAAATGTAATCGAAAACAACACAAGATATTAATTAATTAAAATTCAACTTTTGCTTTAAAAGAAATTTGATAACATTATTGAAACCTTAAAGGAAAACTTTATTCTACACAAAAGCATCGCTTGTCCAATTAATTAAGGAAAATGCATCATTTTTTTCTCTGCATAATTAGAAAAAGTGAAAAAGCATATTAGTTTTTGATTATGATTATTTGTCCTCATTAATCCTTGGGTATCAAATGATATTAATTGGGAGAAAAAGAAGGCAGTTTTATTTTCTATAAATCATGAGCTGAGGTTTTCTGACGAAATCACTTAGTTTGATAATTATAATTGGGGGGAACATAATATTTACAATTATTTTTTATTTATTTTTAAATTACGTTCGATTTAGCCTAAGATTTTCATTTAAGGGTACTTAAACATCTGCACGGCTGCATATTGAACTGTTTCAAGTTCTTGTATTTACAATTCATTTGCGCGGTGCAGCGTCAAAAGTAAAAAGAGAAAATCAAAAACTGATTGATATTCAGAAAGTTTTGATGACACTTAAGTCATGTTATGGATGGGTGTTGAAAAATATTAAGATGTTTTTTTGGAAGGGCTGTCGCTTATATAAACATTGGCTCCTTTACAATTTGGAAACACTTTAACAATCCCCACTGCCTTCCAAAGCATAGTGGTTGTTGAAATATCGCATGAAAGTAAATAGATTGGATTGTTCTTTCTGAAGATGATAGGGTATATTATCGCGGAGATAATGGTGCCTTTCAAAATGTGTTTTGTACATTTGAAGAGGTATCTCTTTCAAAACATCAAATGCTTTCGATGATACTTTTCGTTTTAATTGCACGCGCAAAGAATTAGCCGCTCGTTCTTTGATGTAGGATGTTAGCTTTTTCCTTAAACAATTAGGGCCACAGAGCAGTACTGCGGAGACTTTTACTTTTAAATGTCAGCAGTATGGGGGAGACTTTAAGTGGTTTCTTTTATTTCCAACAGTCGTTGGTCTGATATTTTTCCTCATTATAAAAGTAGGTATTATATCATACTTTGAATTCTCTTTAATATGTATTGAATGATACATTTTGATTTTTAACAAGTAAGAATACTGAATCATGACAAGCGGATTTTAATCATAAAGTTATCAACTTCGGTGACTATTTAGCTCTGTTTATATATAATTTTCATTAATATCATTATAATAATAATAATTATTATTATTCATTTAATTATTATTATTATTATTATTATTATTATTATTATTATTATTATTATTGTTATTATTATTATTTATTTAATTATTATTATAATTATTATTATTATTATTATTATTATTATTATTATTATTATTATTATTATTATTATTTATTATTACTATTTATTATTACTATTTATTTTTATTATTATTATTATTATTATTATTATTATTATTATTATTATTATTATTATTATTATTTATCTATTATTGTTATTATTATTATTATTATTATTATTATTATTATTATTATTATTATTATTATTATTATTATTCATCTATTTTTATTATTATTATTATTAGTAGTAGTAGTATTGTTATTATTGTTATTATTATTATTATAAAATAGAACTTACAATACCATTGGAGTGAGTCTTCATTTTGATAAATTTCAGAGGCAGCAGCGAACACATGTAACATTACACGTGCACGCCAATATGCACACAGGGACTGACACATGTCTTGACCTTTCGATGCATCCACCACGTGAGCACGTGCGCAACGTACATTCCTCACGAGAAAACTGTACCGGAGAAGCTGAAAGAAGTTTGGATGCGATGTTACCAAACAGCGGATTTGGTGGAGATATCGACAGATTAAGGCCAAGTTTCGGCTACAACATGGAGAGTTTTCATATCCCGATTCCTACCATGTTTAGCTCGGGGGCCGGCGCGCTGTCGCCCCTGCACGCCCGGGACTGCTACCTTTGCTGGATGTACGGAAGGGGCTGTCACGAGCTAAGCGGGTTAGAAACCACGTGGATGAGAAACAGTGTTCCCTATCTGAATATATTTCCATCAAGACATCACTTGAATATTATTCCGGATCCATGTTTATTTCAACATGCTTGGCCATATGAAATGTTTCCTAAAGCAGTCGATTTCAGTTTCGCATTCAGACAGAGGCAAGCCGGTGAATGTCCGTCAATGCGAGAAAATAATGCATTTAAAACCGAATTTTCAAAAGGAAACAAATGTGAAGGAATTTCAAAGCCGCCAGCGGCTACCATTTCACCTAACAAGGAAGCCCAAACATACGGGGATATACATTGCAACCCGAGCCCGGCAGATACAAAAGAGAAAGCTTTGAACTTGACAAAGAAGAAAACCGCGACCACAAAGAATGGTCAGAGTTCCCTGCCATATCCTTTGACCAAAGTGGACGGGAAAATGCATTATGAGTGTAAGTTTTGCTGAAGACGTTCGGTCAGCTTTCCAACCTAAAAGTACATCTGCGCACGCATACAGGCGAGAAACCGCACGTGTGCGTCACGTGCTCGAAAGCCTTCACGCAGCTTGCACACCTACAGAAACACCATCTCGTGCACACAGGGGAGCGGCCGCATGAGTGTGGCGTGTGCCGGAAGCGGTTCAGCTCCACCTCTAACCTGAAGACGCATATGCGGCTGCACAGCGGGGACCGGCCATTTCACTGCCGCCAATGCCCCGCTAAGTTCACACAACTCGTGCACTTGAAGCTCCACCGCCGCCTCCACACCAACGAGCGGCCCTTCCAGTGTCCTCAGTGTCACCGGAAGTACATCAGCGGAAGTGGTCTAAAGACGCACTGGAAGACGGGAACTTGCTTGCCATGCTCTGGCATTTAGTGTGACCACAGCGTGAGTCAAACTGGCAATCACCGGAAGTACATCAGCGGAAGTGGTCTAAAAACGCACTGGAAGGCGGGTACTTGCTTGCCATGCTCTGGTATTTAGTGTAACCACAGCGTGGGTCAAACTGGCTAATAATTTCCGTGTTTCAGTTTGCAAAAGAGTGTCATTATGTTGGCCTAAATATATTTGAGTTGGTTCTCTGTGCATACAAATTTCATAAGGTACATGCACTCATATGCACTTGGCGTAATACTAATATCCTGAAAGATGCTGTTGTTGTTATTGTTGTTGTTGTTGCGTTTTTCTGCTGATGTTTTTTACTTCAAATTTTATTGAAATGAACGCGTTCTGCTAGCGTTGTATCAGTGGTAGTTTTTATGTTGAGTCCCGATCGATAATGGATTTGTGCATAATTCTACCTTATAATAATATTTCATTTCTTCTCGGCGGTTAATTGAAACATACAAATGAATATATATGATTATATATGATATTTGATAACTCAATGTTTCAAACATTATTTAACTGTTTCTCTTATTTAAACCCGTTTCTTTGCGAAGAATATTTTTACGCACATTACAATTTTGTTCAATTTCCAGATTAATATAAATCATAGATTTTTATGAATAATAAGCCTGAAGTTTTAGTTTTCAGGTTTATAATTCATAAGAATCTAAAGAGAAAATTATTGGGGGTGGGGATGCAGGGGGGGGGGGGTCAATCTAATATTGCGATATATTTCACGACGTGAACACCATAGATGAATATACATAATTGATATGTTTCATTAAAAGATCGGAATTATTATTTCTCCCACCTCAGATAAGTAGATCCAATAATTTAACCATGCTAGAAATTCTTATCTTGCCCACGGGCAAAGATAAAATGCCCGTATGGAACTCCTTTTTAATGGTCGCCACATTGTTATTACCTCCCTGTTGAATAATGTCGTCTGTAGCATCATGGAAATCTTGTCTTGTGGCAATATTTAGAACGCTAACTAATTATTTCTCACTTCAAATGTCACCATAAAACAGTTTTCACGCACCTTTCAAGTAATAATGCTTCACTCTCCTTAGAACTATTTAAAGACCGATTTGACTATAAACATAATCTGAATCACTGCGCGCATATCCATGACAGCCACGAATTATCGCATATCCATACGCAATTATTTCACTAAGCACAAAAGTTCCAGCAAAAATACATGTTTTCCTTAAGTTTGTTAAACTGAGGTGGGAGAAAAAGCATCTACCATAGCCGCTCGTGTAAGATAGGTTCATTCCGACCCTCGAGCAGGATGTTTTGCGGAAACTCCGTTAACCTCGTTTCCGCAAAACACCCTACGCTCGGGTCGGAATGATCCTATCTTACACCCTCGGCCATGGAAGATACTTATAATCTCGCTGAGCAAGCACCAAACGCTATACATCACGAGTGGTGTAGCCGTGAATTAAATATTTACTATGGGTATTCATCATGTGAAACATATTGCAGTCTTACACTGAAATGACCACATTTTATTTTTAATTATATGCCTGCAATGGATTTAAATGACAATGATTTGCAGATTTTCAGAAAAGTATAAATTGTTTAAAACAGTGAAATATCATTTTTATTTCTCTGATTCATTACTATTAACTATTTAAAACAGTGACATATCATTTTTATTTCTCTGATAAATTGCTATTAACTATTTAAAACAGTGAAATATAGTTTTTATTTCTCTGATAAATTGCTATTTACTATTTAAAACAGTGAAATATCGTTTTTATTTCTCTGATAAATTGCTATTAACTGTTTAAAACAGTGAAATATCGTTTTTATTTCTCTGATAAATTGCTATTTACTGTTTAAAACAATGAAATATCATTTTTATTTCTCTGATAAATTGCTATTAACTATTTAAAACAGTGAAATATCATTTTTATTTCTCTGATAAATTGCTATTTACTGTTTAAAACAATGAAATATCATTTTTATTTCTCTGACAAATTGCTATTAACTAACACAAAGCATTTAATACATTGATATCTTACACGGAAACAAACAAAATATCCTTTATACAATTGTTTTCAGAATATTGTCATTAATGCAAAAAAATGTGCAATTGTTTCAGCCATTGTTAAGTGAATTTGCTGTTACCGATGTTGTGGAAATATAGTATTTGCATATTGTTAAAAGTAAAATAAAGCATTGTTATAGTTAATGGGCGACCTTCTTTGTTACGCACCCGCTGTTACAGCCTGTGTCGGATACCCGATGCCGGCGTCCCGTGACTCCGAGCTGCCGTGTAAGTGCTACATGTGTTGCACGACAAAAGCGCTGTGGCCGTTATCAAGTTATGTCGTTATTTAATGTTCATGTTTTAGCCGTTTTGTGCGATTTTTGGCCTTCGAGCGTCCGTTTGCTTTATTGAGTGTTTCAGTTAAATAACATTTCATGAGAAAATGCTGTAAATTTCATGATGATAATTATCTCTTAACTTTCTGCATATAAAAACATGCATTGCGCTTTTTTCGTTTACACACAGAGGATACTCCAAAAGTAAATTAATGAAAATACATGAAGTCGAAACCCGTTGGCTGGATATTTCTTGGCTCGATTTCCTCGTTGGCTCGAACTGGCCATTAAGGACCGATTTTGTTGCATTCTATGTCAGCATTTCCGCTTGGCTCGATATTCGCGAGGCTCGAAGTATTTGGCCGATCCCTGGGACTTCGGGCCAACGGGTGTCGACTGAACACTCATATTTTTGGCACTCTTATTCAAAATCAATACATACACATGTATAACAAACATAATTTTTGAGTGATAAACCTTTAACTACTTGCTAAATAATGCATTTATGGAAAATGTTAAATACTGGGAACAAGATTGTAACCGTGTAATTTATAGCTGAAACGCAAAAATATTAAATGATTGGTGAATGCTAAAAGATTTACTGTGATCTACTATTGTCTCAGTAGGTAGAATGACCGTGTTATTTTGCACCTTTCTTTCAAATTGAATTCGGTATCCTTCATAAGAACCATTGTTTTCGACACTTATTCATCCTTTTTGGTATATCAAAACAATTGAATTAATTGTGGTAAATCTTACTTGGGAGTAAGAGTGCATCTTTTTCTTCAGTGTCCTAATACGCTTATATTTTTAGTTTTTTTATCCTAACAGGGAACATGTATGAAACATTAATAAAGAAAAGTTTGATGATTTACTTTAGTATTTTTAAACAAACAGGTTCAAAGAAATGCAGTCGAACTGAGACGGGACGAAATACGTGGTTGCTATGGAAATATGAGTAAAAGTAATCAACAATAAAGCGCCAATGATAATTTGGAAGTTTGGAAGGAATAAAGACACATTGAAAAAACAACATTTTGGGGGCATTTTTTAAGAATGATTATAATAGTCAGAAGGCCCAAAATCGCACCATGCGGCTCATATGATAATAATGAAATTCAATAAGAAATGTCTGTAATTCAACGCGATGAGTAAACATAGAAGTCAATTGCGCAAATAGAGCCGAGCGAATAAGATATCTATGGATGTGTGTGCACCTAACCATGGGGTTTCAGTTTCTGTAATTTCACCAGTAAAAGTTATGGCAACAGCCGTGAATTGAGAGGGCACTGTAAGATAATACTATAGTTATTGTATTATCCGCTTTGGTAAATGACAGATGTGTAGGTGGGATGAAAAGCAATGCCAATGCGGCATGCACTGCTATCAAAACAGAAGCGTTTTGAGCGTACCATAAATGTTTTAATAAAGTTACTATACCAGGATGAGTTAACACGTGACTTTAAACGGTTCTCACATTGATCACCACGTGTCACAACCTATGTAAACAAGCCAGAAACTAACATTAATTTCTAAAACGAAATTGACAGAAACTATGAAAATATTTCTTAGCCTATAAAAGACTATGCTATTTTTTGCCTCTACACGTGCGAACTATTTCTTATCTGCTTGTACAGTGTGTGTATACCACGTGATTAAATACGTCATGAATGCTACGTCGGAAGGCAACATTTTGCTTAAAATGAAGACATAAAACAAAGATAACTGTTCTTTTACAATACCATTTTAATTGAAACAAAGGGCAGTCTATATCGCTTAAAGACCACCCCCTTCGTTTTATTACAGAAGTTTGATAAGGTGATTAGTTTCATCATAATGTTTTGACAGTGCTCCGTCAGACGGCCGTTTTGTGAAAAGTTTTGTCGAAGTGTTTTAAAAAACTAGACTCACAATTAAACTCTGATAAAAAATAATATTGCAGGCGGGTTACTGTAAGCAGTGTAGTCTACTGTCCTATGTTTCATTTAAAGTGAAAAAGAAAATGTCAAGTCATCTTTGTTTAAAGTCTTTATTCGAAGAAAAATGCCTTCCGACGTAGAAATTATGACGCAATTTATCACGTGGTATACACACATTGCTCTATTTTAATGAAGCAATTCTTTGCCAAAATATCAGCGTTGCATATCGTTCTACAAAATTCCGTCAAGTTGAAATTTTGGCAAAGGATTGCATCATTTGGTATCTTTTCTGTCAAAATAATCTTAAGAATTTAACGTCACTTACTTGTTGTTTGTTTACATCGGTTGTGGCCCGTGGTGACCCATATGAGAACCCCTTTGAAGTCACGTGTTTCCTCTCCCTGTGAACTGTGGTCTGTCCAAAAAGGTTTGGTGATCGTAGTCTGGAGTTCCTTCCCCTTACCCTATCGTTATCGGGACGAACTGTATGGAATATCAGCAAGCAGGGAACCAGACTATGATGCTCGGTGAGGCGTTTAATGGTTCCATTGAAAAGAACTTCAACCATATTTTAGAAATGCTGACACAAAAATCAAAACTAGAGTTGAATAAACATTGACAAAACATGCTATTGGTTGAGTCCAAACTCTCAAAATCTCCTAAAACTTTAATTCAGATTCAGGGGATTAGGGGCTTAAACAGATTGCATGTTTTGTCAATGGCTATGCCTTTCTTGTTCTGATTTAGGAATCAAGGTTTTAGATGTTCCCAAGAGTACCATCAATGCCCTAAATCGCGCACCTTTCCGTAAACCAATGTGGTCTGCCTCGGATTTCCAAAAAGAGGCCAAGGTAATGGTTCTTTAGGCAATATTTGTTAATGCAAAAAGATGGTAAAATATCGTAGTATCCTAAATTATGTAAATTACAATTTCTCACCAAAAAGAGCCTTAATGAGTGCAACAATTGAGGTCAAAGTTCATGGAGTGCATAATTCATTTAACCAATCTAAATATATATATATATATATCTACATGAAAATCGAGTGCAAAAACTGTTTATTTTGTATATATTTGTTATTTTGAATACAATGCGCAAATAGGTTCAAGAGTACTTCACAATGTTATTGCCAAGTGTTTCAATATAATATACGCAATAAAAGATGTTTACTACATACTGTGAGCCACTGATTAAAACACCAGAATATTTCGCTCTTATTGTTCATGTACAATTTTGAATAAAGATAAAAACAAGCGCCATAATGATTTGACCAGGTTATGCACCAGTCATTTGTAACCACGCCCCCCCCCCAGGTCCGGGGGTAAACCGGGGATAGCCGGGGAAAAGGGCCGTGTTTTTACTTTCCAGGTGGCCCCGCAGAGCCGGGTGACCGCGGTGGTTTTGTCATAGCGCCAAATTAAGCCGAGATTGGGCCTTATATAGAGTCTCTGGTGTGCGGGGGCATTTGGCCGGGGTTTAATCGTCAGTTCGTCCCCGCAAGGCGGGGATTTTACCCGGGGTTGGCTGGGCTGGACCGAAAGTCAAAGTCCCGGCTATTCCCCGGACCTGGAGGGTGTGGTGTGGTGGGGTGGGGTGGGGTGGGGCCGTGGTTACAAATGACAGGTGCATTAACATTTAAACCGAACGATTTTTACTCCTGCACTTTGGGAATTTTGTGGATGATGTGCTACCTGTCTTACAGTCTTGCAATTTAAAATATTTCTGAATAGATAAAGTGATATATATATATAGATATATAAACTAAAATATGATCTACGTCTTACAATGAGCTAGCTCAAATCATACTTTACAGCGGAGGTTCCAGGAATTGACGCTTGAGGGGGTGTTTATATTATTAAGTTTAAATTAATTGCCAGTGAAGCGAATTTTTGAATACATAATTAGGGATCCCAACAGTAAAGTCATGAAGTTTAACTGCTAAATTCAATTAACGCAATCTAATTTCAGCGTTGTTAATTGTTAAGATTTCTGACATTGTAAACCGTCCATATACATCCGAGGTTGTTTTGTATGGAAAATGGACGAGATGTTCCGAATGGTTCAAATTATCTTTTAACGTACTGCTTCCGAAGCAAATGTGCGAAATTTTATACGAAACCAGTGACAGAAACAACTTTTGACATCACTCAAAGGACTAAATAGAGAATGTGTTTAATTGAAATCTGCAAGTACGTCAGTGTTTGGTAACACCGAAGATAGAAACGACTCTTTGCTAGAAATGACCTGACAATGAAAACACTTAAGGCTACAGTTCGGACTCATTTTGCAGAGAAAACAGATACCACGACGCCGGTTTCAAAGGAATACCTGAACAAATGGTTAAACAAACGCTTCTCTGGTTTATATTGATGTGACCTAACCCAACATATGCTGTGAAATTCAACCTTAATTGGTCCCTTTTGTCTGTTATGAAAAACAATTGGGATTCCTTTGAAATAAGGAAAAAAGATAGGTGTTGGTTTAAGTCGGGTTCATTATGAGTTTTGTTCAGGCTGGTAGACATTTAGACCACTTAGAAGGGATTCCATTTTGTCAGTATTGCGTCATAACGTTGAAGACGAATATCAGTCATCGGAGCACCTCGGCCATTTTCCATCCAAAAAAACCCTCGGATGTATATGGACGGTTCACAATGTAAGAAATCTTAATATTTAACTACGCTGCAAGTAGATCGCGTTATTTCAATTGAGCAATTAAACTGAATGACTTGACTTCTGGGAATCATAATTATTTATGCAGTAAAACACTTAAATGGTAGTCACAATAGAACAATTAAACAAAACACTACAATTAATTAATACTATTATTATTTTTAAAAACTACCTGTACGGATGTTCCGGCAAACTTCCGAGGTTGTTTTCTATGGAACATTGCCGAGGAGTTTCGAATGGAATATCAAATTGGTGGCATAATTTGTTTGCTGTATGAAGATTTGTTCTAAACGAAATGATCGTTTCGTAGTTGGATGTAATCTCTCAGCAGATCCAAAAACTATACAGTTTTAATCTTCTTGGCCAGAGTAGTGTAACTTTGTAAATGCTTTTATGCGGTTTACAGAGATTTATCAGTTAAAGAAATTATATGTAACTGTTTCAAACATTGACAATATCTAAAAAGATCATTATGAACCTACAAGTCTATTTTGATAGGGATTTCAGTATCAAGAGGCCCACAGTGGTTAGCGCACTCGCTCTCGCTTAGGCGACCCGTGTTCGATTCCCTGCCTAGGCGCATATGAATTTGGTTTGTGGTCACCAAGCCGGACAAGTGGGTTTCTGCCGGGTACTCCGGTTTCCCCCACAACACAAGACAAGACCACATTCTCGGGTAACATCGTGCAAACGAGAGTGATAAATATAATGTTGTAATAACTTTTTTCTCAATCGTTATAAAATAAATGAGTTTAAACTACACGAGTGCATCCGCTCTATAACATGGCTTGGTTGGTTATTTTCTATTCAGAGCATGTCCGTAAGGGAAGTAGGCAACATATTGATAGTTCACTTTAAATATTTTGTGTTAGTTGATAGGTGCCGTTATAACAGTATAGTAACATATACCATGTGATGTGAATATGGAGGCTTTATTACACATTGTTTCCAATTTCAAAGACCATAATCCAGTCAAGCCTGTGCGGATCTGGCTGGTTTTCGAAAGAAACCGATATTTAACATCTGCCATTTTGCCATTTCAAGGGCTATAATCGCGTCATGCATGGGTGGATCGGTAAGGTATTCAACAGGAACCGTGATTAAGTCAATATCTTATAACTGTTAAAGTTCAGTAAACGTCGGGTAAAAATAGAGGCTCTTTTATTTTCAAAAGCTAAATTTTAGCAACGGCAACCTTATCAAAGGAACACAAAACCAACTGCCCTCTCTGAGTACAGGTTGTCTCTCTTCGATTGTAAGATTCGCTTGGCTACAATAGCAATTTTGACAATTTCATAACAACAACATAATCAATTCGTGCCTGGGAGGATCTGGCTGGTTTACGAAAGGAGCCGAGCTCGCACGAACGACGGACTACGCATTAGGTCAAAAGAGCTAAATATAGAAAACCAATTTACTCCGAAAGCAAATATACCAAATGTTATAAAAAAATCAGGAAATCTTTTATGGCAGTTATTTCATCATCATTGTAAAGTGAGTTTTTTTCAAATTCCTATCAAAATCATTTTTAGGCTACTGAAGATCCTTATAACAGAATAATAAACATAGTGTACAATATACATATTTCCTGTATATTTCATCGAAATATTCCAAATAACATGGAAACCTTGTCTTGTGGCAATATTTAGAACGCTAATCAATTATTTCTCGCTTCAAATATCACCATAAAACAGGTTTCATGCACCTTTTAAAATAATGATTCACTCTCGTTAGAACTATTTAAAGACCGATTTGACTATTAACATAATCTAAGTCACTGCGCGCATATCCGTCACAACCACGAATTATCGCATATCCAAACGCAATTATTTTCACTAAGCACAAAAGAGTTCCAGCAAAAAAAAAAATTTTTACTTAATTTTGTTTAACTGAATTGGGAGAAAAAGCATCTACCATAGCCGCTCGTGTAAGATAGGTTCATCCCGACCCTCGCGCAGGGTGTTTTGCATAAACTCGGTAAACCTCGTTTCCGCAAAACACCCTACACTCTCGGCCATGGAAGATACTTATAATCTTTGTTTATAAGTCGGGTATATGTTAACCAGAAACATAAGCTCAGTGAGCTATTTTCCGACGTGAAGAAGTGTACAGAAAATAATAAACAAACACAATACAAATGTGTATTTATTTATAAAACTAGATATCTTAAAAACAAAGCGTTTAAAACGTAGCAAAGGGGAACGGTAATACAAAACAAATAAAGTAAGCTTACAAACATGAAAATACGTACTCTTAAATATGAAAGAAACTGGCGTGATTTCAACCTAGTAATTTCAAGAGTGCAAAATGTATATTCATTCATAGACATTTTTAAAATTCAACCCGCTTAAAATGTAGCACGAGGAAAAATAATGTAAAATAAATAAAGTAAGTTAGGAATCTAAAAATAGATACATTAAAATATGAAACAAACTACACCGGATTTCTTAATACTTTTCTGGTTAGAAATAAAGGAACTCTTCCCACAAATAAGTTTGTTCTCTATTGGCTCCACCTTAATGTTAAAGCTGCACTCTCACATGTTGACAGTTTTTACTTTTATTTTATCTAAAAAAAATTGTCTCAGAATCAGCTGATTTTGGCATCAATGCTTTCAATTCAGTCATATAAGATGACTCACAATAGAACAGATCTCAACTGCTTGGAAACTGCCGAAAAATATTTTTTTTTTATTCCTTAAAGCGTTAAAAACGCTTTTGGCCATAACTCATCAATTTTCGAACGTAAACATAAAATGAAATCTGATATTTTTTCAGCAGTCTTATACCAATGGTTTCCAGACATTTGCGTAAAAATTGGCTCATTTAAAGACAAAAACTAAGAAAGTTGTCAATACGGTTAATCTGTTAAGAGTGCAAATTTAAAAGCTCTTTTATCCATAGTCTTCAAAGCTGCACTCTCACAGATTGACAGTTTTTTTTTTTGGCTCAGAATCAGCTGATTATGGCATCAATGCCTTTCATTCAGACTCACTTTTCTTAAAGCGTTAGAAACGCTTTTAGCTATAAAACATTCATTTTCGCACGTAACTATGTGAAATTGATCTTTTGTCAGCAGCCTTGTTACGCTGATATCCATAGACTTTTGTTACACTGATATCCATAGACTTATGCCAAAAAAGGCTCAATCCAAGACAGTTTTTTTTGCTGCCAAAACGGTAAATCTGTGAGAGTGCAGCTTTAAGAGCCAATTATTTTGGCACTCGATCTGTCACAAAGCAACAAATTAATTATGATATTATATACCAAAATCTCAAAGTTAAATACCCTTTTCCCGTTTTAACACAACGGAACGATCTAATAACATCATCAATAAATATTGTCAATACATGAAACGGCACAGCACGGAGAAGTCATGAAGCGTTGAACATGGAGGTCTAGCTGGCGGCGATGACAGCCATGATAGCGATGAAGAAACAAAACATCACCACACAGAATACCAGAAACAGAATAAAGTTGAGGGATGTCGCCTGAAATTGACAAAAATAGGTATTTAGTACGATTCGTTTAAAGAGTGAAAACATTAACAATTGTGGCTGATTTTTTGCCATTTCGACTTTTCACGATTTCGCGATAATTCGACAACCCGTAATACGGCGTAACGAAATAGGCTTAAAACAGGCGAACATGGGAAACTTGGCAAGCGGGTTATACATTTTCGACCATTCGCAGCAAAAATACGAAATTACAGAAATCAGCCACCATAATTTTACCTTAGGATAAATAAAACCGCTCTAGTGCCGGTTAGATGCTTGTTTTTGTAGTCTTTCTTTTATTTCTCTCTCTAGTATTTATCTCGCAAATATTTCTCTCTCTCTCCCTCTCTAATATTTATCTCTCTAATATTTCCCTCTCCAACAGTTCTCTCTCCAACAGTTCTCTCTCCAACAGTTCTCTCTCCAACAGTTTCCTCTCCAACAGTTCTCTCTCCAACAGTTTCCTCTCCAACAGTTCTCTCTCCAACAGTTCTCTTTCCAACAGTTCTCTCTCCAACAGTTTCCTCTCCAACAGTTCTCTCTCCAACAGTTTCCTCTCCAACAGTTCTCTCTCCAACAGTTTCCTCTCCAACAGTTCTCTCTCCAACAGTTCTCTCTCCAACAGTTCTCTCTCCAACAGTTTCCTCTCCAACAGTTTCCTCTCCAACAGTTCTCTCTCCAACAGTTCTCTCTCCAACAGTTCTCTCTCCAACAGTTCTCTCTCCAACAGTTCTCTCTCCAACAGTTCTCTCTCCAACAGTTCTCTCTCCAACAGTTTCCTCTCCAACAGTTCTCTCTCCAACAGTTCTCTCTCCAACAGTTCTCTCTCCAACAGTTTCCTCTCCAACAGTTCTCTCTCCAACAGTTCTCTCTCCAACAGTTCTCTCTCCAACAGTTCTCTCTCCAACAGTTCTCTCTCCAACAGTTTCCTCTCCAACAGTTCTCTCTCCAACAGTTTCCTCTCCAACAGTTCTCTCTCCAACAGTTTCCTCTCCAACAGTTTCCTCTCCAACAGTTCTCTCTCCAACAGTTCTCTCTCCATCAGTTCTCTCTCCAACAGTTTCCTCTCCAACAGTTCTCTCTCCAACAGTTCTCTCTCCAACAGTTCTCTCTCCAACAGTTTCCTCTCCAACAGTTTCCTCTCCAACAGTTCTCTCTCCAACAGTTTCCTCTCCAACAGTTTCCTCTCCAACAGTTCTCTCTCCAACAGTTCTCTCTCCAACAGTTCTCTCTCCAACAGTTCTCTCTCCAACAGTTTCCTCTCCAACAGTTCTCTCTCCAACAGTGCTCTCTCCAACAGTTCTCTCTCCAACAGTTTCCTCTCCAACAGTTTCCTCTCCAACAGTTTCCTCTCCAACAGTTCTCTCTCCAACAGTTCTCTCTCCAACAGTTCTCTCTAATAGTTCTCACTCTCTAATAGTTCTCTATCTAATAGTTCTCTATCTAATAGTTCTCTCTCTCTAATAGTTATCTCTAATAGTTATCTCTCTAATAGTTCTCTCTAAAATATCTCTTTCTCTCTTATAGTTCTCTCTTATATTTATCTCTCTAATAATTTTCTCTAATATTTATCTTTCGTATATTTCTCTCTCTCTCTCTCTAATAGTTCTTTCAAATAGTTCTCTATCTAATAGTTCTCCCTCTAATATTCCTCTCTCTATTATTTCCCTCTAATATTTCTCTTACATTTCTCGCTTCTATACTTTTCTCTCCAATATTTTTTGTAGAGTTACCTGTTTCTGTTTTTCCTCCTTCTTCTCCTCCATTTCCATCCCATTTGCAGCGTTCTTAGTGTCTACTGTTTCTGTGAAAACAATTTATAAATGTTAAGCTTATGCCATGAACTATAATCTTATCCTGGCCACATTTAATCGATCAATCTTAAGTCCCTTATAACAGGATCGAGCCTTTTAAAGGAAGTAGTTTTTGTATGATACTCTTGATGCAAGTAATTTAGTCTAAAGAGAAAACAGTCGAAACTCGCTTTGTCGAACTCTGTTATTTCGATTTTCTCTTTATGTCGAACTTTTTCGAACGTGTTAGGTTGTTATATCGAAGAATTTCCCGAACTCCAAACGACTTAGACAAAGCAAAGATTGACCGTATATACTTTATTCTCATTGTCAAGATTGTTGCATAACTTGGGCTAGTATTAACGGCACTACATTGCTTTAACCCAAAACCATATTGCAAAATGCTGCCATTTATACCTTTGGTTTATAAGTAAAGTTAAGTAACGAAAGGCATAACTACAGTCTGACCCTGCAATGTCGAAGTCGTCGGGAGCTCAGGCAATACTTCGAGATAACGAACATTCGATATAACCGAAATAAAAAAAAATGTCTTACTAAACCAAACACAATCGAAAACAATTTCTACATAACATCGAGATAACAAAGTTGGACATAGCGAGTTTTGACTGTATGACTGTAAATATCATTTGTGAAGCTATTTCAGCTTTTTCACCATGTAACCCAAAATCATACGATCCTGCATAAAAGATACGTAGAAAACAGATATAAAAATGTATAACAAATGTATCATACGTTTGTTTTTGTTGTCACGCCACTTTAGAACTTCCATAATGATCGCAAAGATGAAAATGACGCCCAGCCAGATCAGACCAGTGATCAGCCCGCCCACCGGAATATCGGAACGCTCCATCGCAAGACCCATCATCGTCGCCACAACTACAATAAAGATGAGATATTAATTTAAGTCGGTTAACAGATATTGATTGGCCACCTAAACTTACATGTACGGAAGCCGGTAACTAGGCTTGCTGTGCCACGCAACAAGCCCAATGTTATTTTTAATGCGAATATCTCAGAAGAAAATGCATTAATAAAAGGCACTATTTCAGACTGTAAATAGCCATATTTTTCTACGGGAAGGATCCACAACCACCAGTTCCCACATTTAAACCATAAAAACATCGGTTTTGAGGGAGGAAACTGCAACTGTCAAAACCTGCGCCCCTCACGCCCCAGGGGTAACCCCCATTCTAACACCAACTCATCGAGCCGCCCCAGATTTTGATGTGTTGGTCGAGGCACTTCAAACAAACATTTTTTAGGATGTTTTTCTAATAATTATATGAGGCAATCCAATACACGCACCTGCAAGTATATGACCGATCACGCCAACCCCGAGATGAGCCCAGTTAAACAGTGGCCGCAATTTGTGGTCGCCACCAGGTCGGAGCAGGCCCATCACCGGCTGAAATATCAAATATCCCTTAAGTACATGTACTGTAACAATTCTTTGTAAGCCACAGGGCTTATATGATGTAGTTATATTTTTAGATGAGAAGTAACTTAAAAAGAGGTAACTGTTTTGTTTTAGTGTAAGATCGCAATATATTTCATCGAACGAGCATCAAAAAATCTGGATTTCACGGGTTGCGGTGAAACAGTGAATTTCGTTTTTATTTCACTCATAACTCTCTATAAACCCTCGAAAAGCATATAAAAATAGGTTGTCATGTAAGAGTAACATTAATTACAGCGAAACAAATATCCATCACAAAAAATATATAGAAAACATGCTGAGTCTTAATGATGAATTTTGATGCCCTTCAAGGGGCTAGACACCAGATGTTTCGAAAATCGGCAAATGCAGTATTTCTTTAAAACAAGCCTATATTTGTCAATGCGAACAAGTAGGAGGATGATAATACATCATTTTACTTGATTAAAAAAATAAACGCAACAATCCTGCTGCTTTCTCATCTGATTTTCCCCGTTTAAAAATAGCGCCTAATTGTTTCCAGTTTAAATCGTACAGATTAATATAACAACGCTTCTTTTAGACTGGCGACAGCCTTTATTAGACTAAAAGAGAATTGCGGGTAGACATTCAAGTAAATTCTTTATTGAATAAATGCGCAAAAACTTCGAAAGATGTACAGTCGAACCCGGTTGGCTCGAACTCACAGGGACCGGCGAAAATACTTCGAGCCCCAGAAAAATCGAGCCAAGCGAGATTTTTTACCTTCAGTATAAAGCAAACGGTCCTTTACATCTAGTTTGAGCCAACGATGACTTCGAGCCAAACGCGTTTGAGCCCACGGGGTTTGACTGTATGTTTCGTAAGCAAGGTCATACACCAATAAGTAAGATTCGATGCGTTTTACGCAACGATGTCAATTTTAAGTAAGCTTTTGACATCTTTTCATGCACTTGCATCATCTCGTGTATAGTCCCTTTAAGCTGATGCAACTCACATTGAGAAACATGATAACGGTGCAAATGATGCCTAGGATCGGATGGGCTTTGGTGGCGCTCTTGGACGACGGCGGCGTTAGCTGAAATAGGGGCAAATAGTTAAATTAAAGAACCGTCAATAAATACATCTCAAATCGATCGATATTAATATAATTTTATATTGGAATCGATGCTTAATCTAATGTGTATTTATATCAATCGATGCTTTTCTATTGCAATGAATACATCTCTTATTACTCCGTGCTATTTTATATGGCAATGGATTCTTCTCACATCAATCGATGCTGTTAAACATTACAATGGATCCATCTCATAAAGTTATACCATCTTATAAAGTTATGCACCATTTCGGACTGGAATTGTAAAAATAAATATTGGGGGAATACCCAAACCCCCTGTGAACACTTTAGACCAAATAACTTTGTTTCAAAGGGAGGGGCGTAAGTCACAAGGTTACGGCCCCTAAGTTACGCCCCCCTCCAACGTCAACTCCTGGTATCCCTGGCTAATGTTCTTAAGAAACCCGTGTAGACAGACTCGCCATAAACATATGATCAGGCGCGTAGCTGCCATTACGTGAGTACGCGGCTGAATCCATATGATTCTCACATTTTTTTTTTTTAATCAGCTAAAGTTTCAGTATGCGTACTTGACTACATAATCCTAAAACTGTCTATTTTCCAGTATCAAATAAAACACCTCAGAACGCCAAGAATGCACCAGACTGCACAATGGTTTTCAATACTATCCGAGGGGGCCTGCCCCCGAACCCCCTAGCACAATTATGAATCCACATGAATAGAGGGCTAGCTACGCCCCTGCCAACTGCAAATAAACAAAGGGAGACTATAAAAGGGGCGTTGTTAGGTCAAAATAACTATATTTTTATCAAAAATAAGCGGACGAGTAAGAAAGTGCGCCATATTTACCTGGCTGTACCCCTCCAGCTCGACAAAGATAGGGATAAACCCGATCACTCCAAACACAACTAGGCCGATCATAGAACCGCGATGCAGCTGAAGTGAAAATATGGGTACATGTATATTACAAAAGCACACTTTTTAATTTATCTAACGAGCACATAAATTCACTGTTGCAGTTGTGTTTTCTCCTTGGTATTCGATGTTATGTTATATAGCATGTACATTTCGTAGTTATATGTGTAAACTGCAACATCAGCAAAGTGTTTTATCTTCCAATGCGTTGAAAAAATGCGCTTAAATGTACCGAAGTCTGGACCTTTTTTCCTCAAGATATCGTACAAAAGCGAAACACGTAAATAGTAATGTTATTTCAATTAGCTTAATCACCCGTTTAATTTTTGTGAGCTTATCATAAATATAAATTCCCTAAAAAGTCTAAAACAAATGAACTCGTATATTGGAATAAAAGTAGTGCACTAAAAGAGCTTGACAACGTGCAAAAACAATGGCCAGACTATTGTGCGACCCAGACACAGCAATTGTGAGACTTATACATATTTCAACTTACCTTTTTAAAGCTGCACTATCACAGATTGGCCGTTATGACACATTTGTTTTTTTGCCTTGGAATGAACAATTTTTGCGAGAATGTCTGAACACTGGTAATATGAGGAATATCAGATCGCACTTTTCTTATTTGCGTTCAAAACATGATTTTTATGCCGAAATCGTTATTCTGAAAGTGAACGGTGACCAGATATTTTCGCAAAAAGTGGCTTATTCCAAGACAAAAAATAAAAAAAGGTTGTCAAAACGGTCAATCTGTGAGAGTACAGCTTTTAAGGGTTGTATTAAATGTGCAATTTAGGTCAATCTTATAGACATACATCATTGACTTAATTCACTGTACTTAATATCACGAAATCCGGTTAGCTATACTGTTCTTAGATCCAATAAATTCCACCCATAATATGAAACCGGAAGTATACACACCTGGAACCAGTATTTGGTGTCGAAGAGTTTCTTGTCTGGCAGCATGTCCTTCTGGTAGCGGGCAATAACGATACCGACGGTGCAGCACAACATCCACGCCAACACCATCATAATACCTGCAACGACAACAGGCGGTAGCAAAATACATTTGAGATGTCTAACAATAGTTTTTCTCAGTTGAAATTTGAAAGACCGATAGATATTATGTAATTTTTAAATGGTTACCGTTTAATGAGTAATAGGGTGCGATACTCCAGGTTTAATTATTTCGGTTACTAAATGCTAATAACACTTTAACCAGCTTAGTGTTTGGGATTATATTTTGTCTACTTCCAGCCTATGTCTCAACCTACCGATTCACCACATTAAAATCAAAAACGACTGCCTGCTGATTTACCAAATTTACTGTACAGCGGATTTTAAAGATACTGCCGACCCATTGGACAAAATATAATTTCGAAAACTTTGGCAATATTTTTTACGATTTTCTCCATACATGCGTATTTGAATTTAACACTTTAAAATAGGCAATAGGTCCCCAAATAACGATCAACGAAAACTCATTTAAATTATTTATATTTTTAAAACATCGAGTGTCATACGTAATAGTTGGCTTTACCGATAACATAACCGATCTTGGCTCGCCGAAGCTAAACCAGAGCACAAATTTACCAATTTTCGGTAATCTGTACTTGTACGGCAGGTCAACGGTATCACATCGTTAAGAACGGTAGTACATCGCCAGGACATCGTAAGAACATCGTCGATAAAAAAAGCATCTGCCGGAGACGGTATAAATTTTTGATCATGCTCAGAAAGTTCTGCGCTGCCGGAGCGAGCAAAGGGACTAAAACGGCAGTACAATGGCAGTACAACGACACTACTCCAGTAAGGCTTCGTTTATGTCGGTAGAGCACCTGTAGCGCCCTGTAATGAAACGGCGGCTCTCCGGTGGCCTCAGTTTATACCGTACTGGTACTAATGTGATATACATTATTTCTGCTGATATACTAACGATGTACTACCGTTCTTGGCGATGTGATATCGTACTTATACCATGCATCGGTAATACAACTGCCGCGCAACGGTATCACTCCGCTATAGCTCTGGTCAGCGGTGGCACAGCCGTGGCACAGCGGTAGAACAACGGCGGCGCCTCGGTTTAACATCGGTTACAGAAAAGTGGAATTCGGTAGCACATTTGACTCTTACGTCGGTACTACATCGGTATTGTTAAGGCCAGTTGTGATTTCTAAGTATGTTTTCGGTGGAGCTCGGCCGATTTTTTCGCCGTTTTAATTGTGTGCTCCGGAGAAGTAGGTCGAGAGACATCGAGTTGGTGTGACAGGCCCATTACGGAATGATTGTTACAGTTTAAGTCGACATGACTGTGCAAAAGACGGGAGATAATCCAAAAACCAATTAGACATAATTTATAGTCGAATTGGCATTACTTCCCGTCTTTAAAGTGAAATTTATATTAATGTAAGTGTAATGCTAGGTAATGCACCAGTCAGTTATAACCACGCCCCTTCGCGCCAAAAATAGCGGGGAATGGGTCTTACCTAGGGTCCCTGTGGTGCGGGGTCATTTGGCGGGGATTTTACCCGGGCTTGGCTGGACCGAAAGTCAAAGTCCCCGCTAATCCCCGGACCTGGGGCCGTGGTTACAATTGACTGGTGCATAACCAAGGAATTTGTACTATTTAGACGTTTAAATTACAACTAGGACACATGTACAAGTTGTGATCTACGTAATACAGTTATGAGCAGGCGCGCACATGACATTAACAACATCGAGGGGAAACGAGGGTCGGCCAGAGTACCCGTACACGTGAACAAATAGTTTAAGCAAACATTTCACTGAGAGGTCGATATAACATCCGGTAAAAGGCGAAATTAGAACGCCTTCTTATATAAATATTTTTTTTAATCAGGGCACGGCTATGTGCCACTACCTAACCCAAACCCTGACTCTAGCCCTAAACCTAACCCGAGTGACGTATATAATTAGCCCCTCCTACGCCCCGCGTCTCCTACACGTACATGTTATTAACATTTTAAAAATTTGTAAGACCAACTGCAACCTCTACATTTATGGGTTCAAGTAATGTTTCGTTACCGGTACCGTACCGTGCAGTTTGACGAGCGGGCTGTTCAGTTTGTAGAGGGAGTAGATACTAGTGGACAGGAAGTTCACCTTGCCGTCCGACGTCCACGGGATCATGTGGTGTTCCTCCATCTTCCAAGCACCTGTGGAACAAAGACGTGGTAAACAGTGGCCTGGGAAAGCCCTACCATTCTAAAACAAATGTTTCATTATAAATAGAGCAGCGATGATCAAGATTCTTTTTTCATAATGAATGATCTCTACAATGGATAACATGTTAACTTGTAATACATCCTATCACCGTGCTCTGCCTTTCCTTACAAGAGACACAGTTATTTGATTTATTATTTAGGTTACATGCCACTAAATGTAGTTCAGGTCATATGACACCAAAGCAGGATTTCATTCCTATCAAATGACTGTGAAAAGAGAAACACTTCAGAACTTGATCAATGTTGTCTTTGCTCTTCAATGGATAAATTGTATTTAATACTTACCATCTTCGTACTCTGCCTCTCCTAACACGAGCATAAGACGATATTGGGTGTTCAGGTCGAAGAATTGCGAGTTCCCGCTTACGCTCACATCACGCGTGAAGTCACACGAGATAACGCCGTTGCTCTGGGTGACCGCAGTTCCTGAGAGGCCCGTAGAAGACTGTTGGATAAAAATGGAAAGGTGTTTGGAGACTATATATAAAGCTGGTTCATAGTATAATTACTTAAACCTATGTTTGGCTATGGGTAAAAATAGAGAGAGAGAGAGAGAGAGAGAGAGAGAGAGAGAGAGAGAGAGAGAGAGAGAGAGAGAGAGAGAGAGAGGGAGGGAGGGAGGGGGGAGAGGGAGGGAGAGAAAGTGTGTGTAAAATATGTCATTGCATGTATTTATAGTTAGCTTGTTTGGAATAAGTTTCGTCAGTAAGTTAACTCACGATTAAATAATAAATACTACACATGCTATTTATTAATCAATTCTCCCAATTGAACTCGCAAGTCATTAATTTACTTTTGATAAAACCTCGGAACTGCAATCAAAGCAGTATTCGGAACTCCTCGGCCATTTTGCATCGAAAACAACCTCAGATGTATGCCGGTACATCAGTAGAAGTAGTTCGTAAAATTTTAAATAATACCATTAGTTAATTGTAGTGTTTTAGCGTGTATTTTTATTATGAAGTTTATATTGCTTAAATATTAAGATTCCCAAGAGTTAAGTCATAATTAAGTTAAAAGCTGCACTCTCACAAATTGAACGTTTTGACAACTTGTTTAATCTTTGTCTTGGAACGCTGACAAAAAATAGATCGCAGATTTTTATATCTAAGTTCAAAAATTGATGTTTTATGCATGTTTCTTAAACCGTTAGTAACGGTTTAAGTCATAAAACAAAAATTTTCGAACAGATTTGACAATCTAAATCTGATCTTTTGTCAGCAATCTTTTATCATTGGTTTGCAGATATTTACGCAAAATTTTTTCTCTTTCCAAGACAAAAAAAAAAAAAAATATGTGAAAAAACGGTATATCTGTGAGAGTGCAGCTTTAACTGCTAAATGGAAATTACTACGCGATCTACTTGCATCGTAGTTAAATTTAAAGATTTCTGACACACTGTGTGGGAATGGACACCGGATATAGCTCGAAAAATGATCAATCAATAAACATTTGATTCTGACACATGGTAAGTTTTTTGCTATTATTATTTTATTTGATAGTGATATTTATCAAATTCGAAGAGCTTCGAATAGATCAATCCTGTGCAATACACGACTATATAATGGAAATGTGTCTCCTCTTTTGTATAATAGCAAAATTTTCGCCGAATGTTGCATGATCGCTCACAAATGTTCAGTTTAATATGTGATACGATTTCAAACATAAAACAACAAATAGAAAATAAGAATGAAATCCGAATCGAGCGATTTCATTATAATTACAACATCTAATATTGTGTATGATATCAATACGATATGTTTTGTTGTTATGGAGATATTCATCCTTTTTGATGACCTGAAGATGTACCGGGGATAGCTGAAGCAAATAAATAACTGCACAGGGGATAGCTATTAACTGTACTGAGGATAGTTGCGATGTATTTATATTAACGAGACTGTGATGATGGTTACATCTTCTTAACTCTATGCACGCTCAGGGAAAATTGTCCAATGTTGTCCATATCGAGAAATTAGAGCAATAATGTTACTGTTATATGTATAGTATACCTCACATAAATGTGTCCCTTGTTTGTATATATAAATAAAGATGATCGGTCCGTATGTCTTTGCATTCTAATGAAAATTCAGTTTTATATCATCAGCTGTCCATATCATAAATATAATATTGAACGGTGACGTCATACAACTAGTAAGTGCGGCTTGCTATTTTCACAACGACGTAGAAAAGTCGCAAGAAAACTTCAATATCTTTGTTTAATAAAACACGCCTACAGCGCTTTAAAAAGTATTTAGTGGTAATATAAAAGGTTCGGTATAATATAAAAAATATTTACATTTACACTTCGGGCACCAGTCAACTGCAACCACGGCCCCCCAGGTCCTGGGGTATACCGGGGATACTATGTGCCCCCGCAGGGCCGGGTGACCGCGGTGGTTTTGTCATAGCGCCAAATTTAGCGGAGGTTGGGCCTTATGTAGAGTCTCTGGGGTGCGGGGGCATTTGGCCGGGGTTTAACCATCAGTTTGTTCCCGCAGGGCGGGGATTTTACCCGGGGTTGGCTGGACCGAAAGTCAAACTCCCGGCTATTTTTGCAACGTCATCAATAATAAATAATATATTGTGATCAAATTTTGTTCACTTGAAGCTGTTTCTAAGCTTGGATCGATGTTGCTATTACTTAGAACAGGAAATGGTCTCAGCTCGTTCACTTCACCGAGAAACTAATTATTGTGACCAACCTTGAAATATAAGCAGCATGCATACACATGTATACGTTCATTTTAGGAGGACATGTACCAAACTCATTGATAACTTAAGTTTATTCAATAATTTGTCATTACATTGTACTCTCACTTTTGCAGATAATTTGAAAAATGGATTTGGCGGATGCATCCATGGATTTGTCAGCGGTAACTGTGACTGAGGATAATGGAAAAAAGTTTGTGTGCAGCATATGTACCTATTCAACTGACTACAAAAGCAACCTGAAAAGGCATATGAATGTACAAAGAGACATACCAAGGACCAGCACTCCAAAATCTAAAGAAAAGGCGAATGAAATTTCGAAGCCATTAAATATTATGTGTATTGTATATATACTGTTATTGTGTTACGATCATCTTGGTCCATTTTTACATGCTATCCCCAGTACACATTGCTCAACTTTGAAACTATCCCCAGTACACAAAACGGCTATCCCGTTACAGTATCGTGAACATTTGTAAGGGCATATCTTTAACAGTTTAAAAGTTACATTGCCAGTTTTTACAATAAACATAGTTTAGCTTATGCTTGTAAAATCCTTCGATTCAGATTTCTTTATTTATTCGATATATTTCCTAAGATTACAATACTTGTCGAAATTCTGTGAGTTTTGAGGTGATCATCACAGATTTAAAGTAACATTTTTCATGGTCTGCTAATTTTTAAGCATTATAAAGCACATCATAGGCCAAATTTAGCTATTAGTTCAAACACTTGTTTCATTTGTGGATACGGTAGATAATCGTTAACACAGCAAGATCTTACCTCTGGTCTAGAAAAACAACAGCATATCGGTATGTTTACTTATCACTTTTTGAGCTATATCCGGTGTCCATTCCCACATAGTGTGACAGTGTAAAGCGATTGTTTTCGATAGAAAATGGCCGAGGATTTCTGACCGTTTGTTTCAATGTTAAAAAGGAGTGACCATTTGAAAACTTCGACTTGGGACGAAACTAGGTCACAGGTGTTCAAAGCCCGCGCGATTCTGTGCATGCGCGAAAGTGAGGTTTTCATTGATTGAAGATAATGCTTGCTTGATCACATTTTAACGCTCAATTCAATTGTTACCTGTTGTACGTGATGTGTTAAGCAGGCGAATAGAGGGTTGTACTTACGGGTGATAAGGGGTCGCTGTCGTCACCCTCGTTGAACCAGGACTGGACGGAGGCCGCGTTCGAGCCACTGGGCGGGAAGCACGCCACCACGCTGTCATCACCCTGGAAACAAGGTCTAGTTTATATGCAATTGTTTTGGCATGATTATCACGACAGCCGACAACTTATGGAATCACACTCTTGTCCGTTTTCTGGATTGAAACAAGTGTCATAGTCAAAATAAATCTTATAGTCTTTATCCAGGCCCCAATGTCTCGAACATATTTAAGTCAAATCTCAATCTCAGTCTCAACTCCACTAACCACATAAAATAAAAACAGTTTTAAAAACCATACATGTTTCACACGTTTGAAAACCACATTCAATCACTGAATATGTTGATTAAAACCTCGGGTTTAGATTCCACGGGGAAAAAGTTCTACAGCCAAAGATGTACTTGTGTTCAATTCATTGTTTTTAATAATTACTTCAGTATTATGTTTTTTGCTATAATTAGTTTTCTTTGAAAAAGGAAGTGAACGTTAAGGTGGTAAATCAGTACAGCCCCAGGGGTAGTATTCAATGTACCACTTAAGACAATCTTATGGTCATGTATCATTGACTTCATTCACTCTATTGGTCAGTTATGAAAAACAAGTGATCCGATTCGCTATATCCTTCTTAGATCCAGTTAAGACCAATATTGAATACTATCCCTGGTGTCAATTTTCAGAGGCCATGAAAAAGTAATCCGATTAGCTTCATCTTACTTAGATCCAGTGGATCAATATTGAAACTTATACATGTTTCTATTTTCAGAGGCCATGAGAACTGAAGTACCCGTCATGGTGATCGAACCAAAAACTTTTTAGTAGTTCGCTGACGTATCATTTTTTTGCGTTTTTTAACTTTATTTTTAAATCTTTAAGGCCTAAAAAAAATACATTTGGTTCGGGTTACCC
Source organism: Mya arenaria (assembly GCF_026914265.1). Classification (NCBI taxonomy): domain Eukaryota; kingdom Metazoa; phylum Mollusca; class Bivalvia; order Myida; family Myidae; genus Mya; species Mya arenaria. The sequence goes on along the minus strand of NC_069127.1, from coordinate 32,519,238 downwards.
GACCCTACCTACGGAATAGGCGCCGACCCTACCGTTTTTATAGTCAATATGAAAAAAAAAAATGAAAAATTAAAAAAAAAAAAAAAAAAAAAAAAAACAATCTCGTTTTTTTTTTAAATTGCTTTTTAATATTAAGTTTAAACCTTAAATGCTTATACAGAAGATAGCTTTAACACCATTCTCCAATGATGAAAATTATTTTCTTATATAAAACCTAATAAAAAAAATAAATAATAAAAAAAAGCCTACCTACCCTACCTATTTTTTTTAAGGATGTAACCCTAACCAAACAATTTTTTTTTTAGGCCTAATTAAGCTTTCCTTACCCTATGCTGTAGTTAAAGTGTTTTCTTAATGTTAATAATACAAAATGCGTCTGCGCTTGCATTTTAATTAAAATATCATTATGTAAATGCATTACCCGAAGCGTATGCGATGTTCAGATTAAATTTAAATGAAATTCTTAATGAAAATGTTCGACTGATCCTTCAATAGGTATGACTAAGTATAATGAAAAAATCATACATGTTCTATTAGCCCATTATTCGTGTTTTATATAAAGTTCATATTTACTTAGTATTGAATTTCGATACAAAAATGTGTTTGCTTTATTCACTATGTTTCTTTAAAAATGAACGTATGTTGACTTTCACCTTTTCCTCACAAACTTTCATGTTAAAGCTGCACTCTCACAAATTGAACGTTTTGACAACTTTTTCGTCTTGGAACGAGCCAATTTATGCGAAAATGCATGGAAACCAGTCATATATAAGACTGCTGACAAACAATTAGATCGCAGATTTTTATATTCAAGTTCAAAAATTTATGTTTTATGCATTTTTCTTAAACCGTTAGTAACGCCTTTTAGCCATAAAACATTACTTTTCGAACGGAATATGAAAATCTGCTATCTGACCCTTTGTCAGCAGTCTTTTATCACTGGTTTGTAGATATTTACGCAAAGATTTGCTCATTCAAAGACCCCAAAAAATAAACAAAGTTGTAAAAACGATAAATCTGTGAGAGTGCAGCTTTAACTACCTTTCAATAATGAAATGGATACTAGTTACTAAAGGCGTTTTTGTTGATATCAAACAAGTTTATTTTTTTTCAGGGTTTCGGCGGTTTGGAAACCTGCTTTGAAAGTTTTGCTTGAAGTATCTAATGTATGATTGTATGGACAGCTTCAACAGCGTGATGGGGCCTCTGCATGTAGCCATTATTTATGAATTTTAGTGCGAAAACAAGCTGTAAACCTTCAAACATGCTATTTACATGCGGCTGTTTTTTAAGTGCTACGAATAACGTACGTAGCTAGTATAATATATTATACATTAAAGCACTAACATGGTCAATGCATTGGTACAAGTGCACGTGCACCTCGTGTTTTGCAACCTAACTAATGCTCTATGCACCCACCATTCGAAGATCACTGGAGAACCCAAGGGCGAGATACATGTTGGTCTCTGATTCGTCAGCCTTCATATTGAACGTGATGGTGGAGCCGGCCGCCGGGTCCCACGTGACCAGGTAGCTGCAGCCACTGCTCTGGCAGTCCGGGAAGCATCCCTTTGACACGCCGCACGCGGAGTCCCAGGCGACGGTCCCGTAACTTGGCTAAAATTTTAAAGATAAACTCGTACTCCAAATCAGTAGCACCACATTTAATATAATTGTTTAATTTACCGAAAAGGATGAAAAAATATCGAAAATAATGGTTCTTATGAAGGACAATGAGTTTAATTTGAAAGAAAGATGCAGAAAACACGGTATTTCTACCTGGTGAGACAAAGGTTGATCATTGCAAAACATTTAGGACCCACCAGTCATTTAATATTTGTGCGTTTGATATCAGCTATTAAATACACGTTGACTATCTTGTTATCAGTAATAAATAGTTTTCATAGATGCATTATTTAGTAAGTAGTTATGAAAGAGATTCAAACATTCCGAATTTCAAGGGTATATGTCATTTTTCTGAAAATACGCATAATACCTGCAGAATTAACCACACATATATATGAACGGAAGATTGTCCCATATTCCGACTAAAAAGAAGCATGAGTTTGATGAGCAGAATCGCCAAGTATTGGTAATTTTTGGATGCCTTAAAAGTGAGTGACCCCATATTACTTTGATTTCACTTGATAGGATTTTACGAATAAAGAAAAAAATAATTATGTGCAAGTTTTAGCGATGCTTAATAAACCAAGGCTATTTCATGTCCGAATACAATTGAAATAATTTACAAACTCTATGTCAGGTAAATAACTGCATTTTTGGATCAGTTATATAGCGTTTATGAAGTCTGCAAGAAAGACCCTTTCAAGGGATACCAAAATTATATGGGGTCACCAAAAGCACGATATTTTAGGGTGAGGAATCATGCGAGTTAAAGGGGTTCTCACATGGGTTACCCCACGTGATTCCCCACCATGTATTAAGGCGACTTATGTATACAATGGATACTTTAATAATATAGTCATTTTCCCGCTGTTTCAACAAAGAATATTATGCTGAATTAATGTTCTATTTAAATACCAGTTTAAAAAGTTAAAATTATTCAAATTGTTCAAAGTGTAATAAGAGCTCTTGTTTGAAATTAAAATTAAATTTATGTGGGAGTCTTTCAAATCAGTCTGCCCCTCCGTCGGTTTGATGGTTTGTCTTTCACTCTCTTTGTCTTTCACAAATAATTGTACATGTGTAAATAGTAGTTAAAACGACTCGACATGGATATACCATTACCTAGACAAATATTATAATATATAGACAGGGCAATGACCTCAGTTGCCAGGCTGCTTGAAAATGTATTATTTCTGACGTACATACAACCGCGGTCAAACTGGTTAGCTGATCGATTAAAACCACTTTAAACGACTTTTAATTTTAGTGTCTGCCTAGCGGTCACAATGGTGCTTTAAAGCTGCACTCCCACAGACCGACAATTTCGTCTTTTATAATAATTTTGTCTTCGAATCAGCTGATTTTGGCGTCAATGCCTTTAATTCAGTCTTATAAGATATATGACTGAGAATAGAGCCGTGAGATCTCAGGTGTTTCTAAAACTCCCCAAAAAGTCATTTTTCTATAAGCGTTAGTAACGCTTTTAGCCATAAAACATCAAACTTCGAACGTAGATATGAAAAACTGCGATCTGATCTTTTTCAGCAGTCATATAATACTGGCTTCCATACATGAACGCAAACACTTGTTCATTCCAAGACAAAAAAATGTTAAAAACGGTCAATCTGTGAAAGTGCAGCTTTAAACTTTCGATGACTTACTTTTCCAGTTACGTTTGGTATGTAATACTGTAGCATTAAAGGGACTAGACACCAGATAGACCCAAAAAATCGGCAAATAAAGAATTTCTTCAAAACAAGCCTAGAATTATAAAAGCGGTCTAATATGAGGCCAATAATACATTATTTTACAAGATTTAAGTATTTTATCTCAGTTTTTTTCTCAGCTGAGTTTATCCGTTAAAAATAGCGTGTACTGGTTTCCCAGTTTATAGTGTGTATATTTGGCATGTGAAGGTCCTTAATACAGTTACATATACAGACGCTGTTTTTAAATTTACTGGAATTTACATGATAGACAATCCCAGTAAATGTCGCATTAGAAAATTATGCAAAAACTACGAAATAGACATGTACCGTAAGCGATGTTATACACCAATAAGTAAGATTCAATGCGTTGTACACAACGATATCAATTTTATGTCAGTTTTTGACAATGTTCGTCATTCCTTGCAATGGTATCATATGTTATTATGTCGCTTTTGTAGTAAATCCCACGATTATGATGGAATTTACCACTTAAAGGGTCCATTAAATATTAGTTAAAATCGACTCGACATGGACATACCATCAACTACTATACAAATAGTATGGTATATTGACAGAGAAATGACCTCGGTTGCCAGGCTGCTTGAAAATGTATTAATTTTGACCTACAAACATTCCCGGCCAAGCTGATCAGCTGATCGATTTGAATCTCTTTAAAATCCTTTTAATCTTAGTGTCTGCCTAGCGGTCACAATGGTGTCTTAAACTTTCGATGACTTACTTCTCTAGTTACGAGATGGTCCGAAAATCGGCAAAGATACTATTTCGTCAAAACAGGCTTAGAATTATAAATTCGAGCTAGTTTAAGGCCGATATTTCTATTGTATCGGTGTTTCAGCTCAGTTTACCCGTTTAAAAATAGCGCATTCTGGTTTCCCAGTTTACAGTGTGAATGTTTAGGATAAGAAGGTCCTGTGATAAGTACAGACATGCATGCCGACGCTACTTTAAAATGTCTTCGATTTACGTGCTAGACAAACCAAGTGAAGTTTGTTTTGAAAAAAATGCAAAAAATGCGAAAGATACGCAAGTTTTAAAGCTGCACTCTCACAGATTGAACGATTTGACAACTTTTTTATTTTTTTATCTTGGAACGAGTCATTTTTAGCGAAAAAACATGGAAACCAGTGATATAAGACCGCTGACAAAAAATTAGATCGCAGATTTTTATATTTAAGTTCAAAAATTAATGTTTTATGCATTTTTCTTAATCCGTTAGTAACGGTTTAAACTATAAAACATTAATTTAAGAACGTAAATAGGAAAATCTACGATCTATTTTTTGTCAGCAATCTTATATTATTGGTTTGCAGATACTAACGCAAAAAAATGTTCTTTTCAAGACAAAAAAGTAGTTTTAAAAATGGTAAATCTGGGAGAGTGCAACTTTAAGCGGTAAGATACATCGATCAGTAAATAAACTTCAATGTGGTGTACACAACTTTATCAATATTATGAAAGTTTTTGACAATTATCTTTTTTTTCTTGCATTGGTATCATCTGATGTCTAGTCCCTGATAGTTAATCTAACGATTATGGTGGATTATATTACTTAAAAGGCCAATTAAGGTCAAATGACTGTACAAAATGTGCATGTATGATGAACTTTCTATATAATATTCCAGGTTCGTTCGTTTCTTGCAGTTCAACACACAAAGTAGTAATTAATTAATGATTACTAGTATACAATAGGGCATTATGTAGTCTTTGGAATTCTAATCGATAACAGCTTGTTTTTTGTTTAAACTATATTCATTTCACAACGATTGTGAAGAAAGTTATATCAATGTATACTAGGTCTACTGGCACCGGGTTTTCAAACGATTTTTTTTTTATAAATATCAAAATAAATCTTATAATTCCAAACTAAAAATTACAATGCTAAAAAAGTGAGAAATTATTGAATAATAGTTTTGTTTCATAAATATGCATTGTTAATTTTTAAAAAACAACAACTGAGTTTGAAAATCCGGTGCCAGTGACTAGGTCACTCATGTTGGCACGATGTTGCGCGAGAGTATGGTCTAATTGTGTTGTGGGGAAATAACAGAGAACCCTGAGAACCCCCACGTGTCCGGCTTGGTGACCACCACCCAAACTCACATGCACAAGACCAGGAATCGAACAGGGTCGCCTTGGTGATAAACGAGTGCGCTAACCACTGTGCTAACCGCAGAAAGATTATTTGAAAACAACCTGTCTATGGTCTACAAGGTAATGATCTAGAGCAATTCTTACCTTGACTACTGCCAGCACCAGAATTATCCACCTTGCATCCAATATTTGTATGAATCCCATCTTGGGTTGTTATATGTTTGTAAGATTTTTAGCACCGTTTCTTTCAACAACCAGCTAGGGAAGATGAAACAGAGATATCACGGATGAACGCAATCTTAGGCGATCCTTTAAATAATGATCAGAGCAAACATTAAAACCTTGTATTTTAATAATTCACGTGAGCGGTCTGATTATTCATGCCATTCATTTTAAAGTCACGATTTCTGTTTTTATCGATATCGATGTTTTCAAGCGTTTTGGGTATAACCAATGCTTCGAAACTGTGTCACTCACGACTTGTTTAAATATAGCCGTCCAGTAATGTATAACAAAACACTATGTACATATACAATGGACTTCAAATTATTTTCTCTATTTACATACCCATTTAAGGTTAAGGGGGTCGATATTTAGTTGACATACAAATTGGACAAAGCTTTAACTAGTTTTCAAATATGAGTCCTCATCGAACTCAAATTCATTCATTGAGTTCGGCTTATGATGACTTTCGTTTTAACATTTTGAAATAAACTCAAGCGAGTGCGCATATCTTAAAGAAAAAAAGGTGAGATAAAGACCTTAAATTATACAGAGCATGAGTCAACACAATCAGGCGATGTCATGTATATGTTAACTTGTAGCATAGCATCTAAAAGGCCAATTGGATGCTCTTAAAGCTGCACTCTCACAAATAAACCATTCTTACAACTTTTTTTTTATTTTTTGTCTACGAAAGAGATTTTTTTTTTGCGTAAATATCTGCAAACCAATGATTAAAGATTGCTGACAAAAGATCAGATCGAAGATTATTTTCATATTTCCGTTCGAAAATTAATGTTTTATGGCTTAAACCGTTACCAACGGTTTAAGAATTATGCATAAAACAACAATTGCGATCTTTTTTTTGTCAGCAGTCTTATATAAATGTTTGAATGGATTTTCGCAAAAATTGGCTCGTTCCAAGACAAAAAAAATTGAAAAAGTTGTAAAAACGTTCAATCTGTGAGAGTGCATCTTTAACATCATAAGTGTGTTGAAGAATGCAGAACGTAATAGTTTATTCGTACTAACAGACCCTATTTTCATAGTTGAAGTTTTTTTATTCATTTATTTTTTAAATGGAGGGGGGGGGGGTGTCCTGTGAAAGCAGGCACGTACCCGGAATTTGGCGTAAGAGGGGGTGTTACTTAGGGCTGTAAGCTTTTTACTTGCGCCCCTCCCTCAGTACCGAAATTTATTCGGTTTAAAGTGTTTGCAGTGGGGTTTCTAGCCCGAAATGGTGCATTTTGGGCGTATGGTATTACTTTTTGTCTCCTATATTGAAATATAAAGTAAACTAAATGGGGATGCACGCCTGTTGGACCCCCACCCCATGGATCCGCTTGTGAAAAGGATTAAAACGTACTAACGGACCTAACGGCTGGTGAACACGTATGCATGCGTGGTATTTTAACTTGGCTTTTATATATTTTGTTTCCTAAAATAGTATAGATATATGCACTATATACTATTACAAGTCACGCACGTTCTAAAACCACGCATGCGTATAAACTAGCGGATTGTCCAAGTTCAGTTTTAATTTCAATATTGTATAAATAGTATTCATAATTAAACCCGAAATGTATCAGTCTATACTCAAAATGGTCAAATACTTCACGGAGAGGACCCAAAAACCCTTATACCATATTTTGATTAACTGTTGATTAACTGTTGATTAACTGTTGGTGGTTCTTTGGATAGGGAATGCTGGCGCAAATCTGAGCCCCTTAAGTGCTCCCCAGCAAACGTTATATCGAAGATGCTCGTATACATAAATTAAAACGTATATTTATATATAAACCATTGGTTCAAAATCATGCTTCACCATCAAAACGTTTTTGCTCAAAAATAAATAAATGACTCCTAAAACCAATACTGTCCGTTCAAATACATGTATAAGAAACCGCAGTGTCCAATTTCTGGACTAAGAAAGTGATTCCGATTTAGTTACACCCTATTAAACATAATCACCAAACCTGGTTATAATCTGACCGAAATTAAGGGTACACGTGCACCAACAAAAAATTCCATATATTCTTATTTACTGTTTGTACTAGGAATGCCGGGCCAGCGATGACTCTTTTCACATTTATAAGTCACGATTTTCTCATTGATTGCTCTAAATATATTGCAATTAAGCATAGATCGTGCATATTTTGAATGGAAAGGAGCTCCAAACTGTCAGTGCCGAAAATATAGTTCATCTGATACGCTTTGAAGAACACTGACTTTGTTAAACTGCTTAAATACGAATTGGCCAATATACCTCTTTTCGTGGTATATACGACGCATTTTATTCACCCGGGATTGGCAAGTTATATATTTGATATTGGTTGACGAAGAATTTGTGGTATAAGTAGATAGTACATAGCACCTCCTAACAGATTATCAATAGTGAATGTGTTATTTTAAGTGCAAGAAGCTTAAAAAGTTTATAAGAGACATCAATATCGGAAATATTGAACTAATTTATACATGACATTTATTAAAATCTAATTTGTGGGAGGATTATTATTTGATTCATAGGCATTTGAAAATACCCCAAAACACAGGCATCGGATTTTCAAACTCGATGCGTATTTAAAAAAAATAATATATATTTTTTTAATATTTTTCACAATTTAAGTATTGTAATTTTTACTTTGGAATTATATTTTTAGCATGATTCCGGTGCCAGTGTCAAAAAACATCCATACACCTCAAAATATACATTGCATCGTATTTTATGCCAATCTTATACAAGGTAGAACTCCGATGCTACAAGTGTTTATATATATATAATACAGCTGTCAAATTAAGTGATACAGTATAATTCTGTACTTTATAATTTCAACTATGAACTCTTTAGAGTTTAACGTTGCTTTCTTACCTGGTTATACTTCGAGACACAAAAGCATTCACTCTATATTCACTCTCATTTTTCACAGTCAACTAATAAATCACATTTATTGTCACTTAAAATAATTACCAATACCTTCCTTATGTATAAACCTGAACCATTTGTAAACAGCAGTAATCTTGTCAGTGAACAGCTTGATAAGTTGCTATTAAACACTGGCCATGATGGGATATCTGCCTAACTATTTAAACTTTTTTCCTAGCTAATTACTGTGGACCCTATTACGAACATGATTAACTGGCCCCAATTTCTCGAAACTTCTTAAGTCCCTTTTAAAGCTGCACTTTCACAGATATACCGTTTGTACAACTTTTTAATTGTTTGTCTTGGAAAGAGCAATTTTTTGTGTTAATATCTGCAAACCAATGATAAAAGATTGCTGACAAAAAATCAGATCGCAGATTTTTATATTTCTGTTCGAAAATTTATGGCTTAAACTTACGGTTTAAGAAGAATGAATAACACATCAATTGTGGAACTTAAATATAAAATTCTGCTATGTAATTTTTGTCAGCAGTCTTATATAACTGGTTTCCATGGATTATCGCAAAAATTGGCTCGTTCAAAGACAAAAAAATAAAAAAAGTTGTCAAAACGTTTAATCTGTGAGAGTGCAGTTTTGAGGATTAAGCTAAGCTCACTTAGTATGTCTTTCAATAATTTGTGTAATATTAACTTTTTTAAGAGTTTTTATCATTTATATGGGAATTATCTTTATGATTTTTACAGTAAACCCATTTTCATTAATCAGAATCCAATTTAAGTATGTATTTTGACTAATTGAAATAAGCTACTTAAGCCTGTTTAGCTTAAGAAGTTTCGAGAAATTGAGGCCAGTATAATAAATACTTCAGTTTTCCCAGACAAGTTGACAGTTTGCCAAGTTACCCCAGTGTTCCAAGAACGACAATACTCTCAACCAGGGGAATTACAGACTTGTCATGATAGTGTACATGTTAAATCTATATTTTATGAAAGGACATTTCACATACGGTTAATAAAAGTTTTTCTTTCTAAAATCATTTTAATACATTTCTTGCTGCTTTTAGACCAGGATATGGATGTCACAGAACAACTCTAAATAATTCCGAAGACTGGGAAAGGGGGGGGGGGGTGAGCTTATTTACCCTCGCCATCGGGTTATACCCATTCGGCGAGCACTGAGACTGGGGAAAGCGATAGACGACTATACATATATGGCGGCTGATCTTATGGATTTAACTAAGGCTTTTGATTGGCTACCCCATGATTTGCTTTTAAAGAAGGCTTTTCCGGTCAGGAGTGGTATTCAATATTCAACTTAATCTTATGGCCATATATCATTGACTTCTTTCAGTCTATTGGTCAGTTATTAATATCCGATTAGCTACATCGTTCTTAGATCCAATAAAGACCAATATTGAAAACCAGCCAAGGCCCTTAACCTTAGGCCGTCTTGATAGCCTTGAGGTTAAGTATTCGCTTTATGTACAGGGGTGCGTCATACCGTAAAACATTAAAATATGTGAGAATATTGATTCCTATTAATATGACTTTAAATGCCACTAATTGGTCGGGTCGTCAATCAAAGTTATATTATGTCACTTAATGACGTAATAATGTAGCGTGCTTGTGTTCAGTTGTACAAATGTCACTGTGACCTTGACCTGATGACCCCTAAAAGCAATAGGCGTCATCTATTTGTCATATCCAACCTTGAGGGCCAAGAGTGCAGGCATTGTCGAGTTATCACTCGGACAATCTTTTAGCAATGAAGGTCACTGTGACCTTTGACCCGATGATCCTAAAATCAATAGGGGTCATCTACTGGTCAGGCCCAGTCTTAATGTTTAGCACTTGGACAATCTTTGACAAACTTTTTTGCCTTAAAGGTCAGTGTGACCTTGACCTAAAATCGATAGGGCTCATCTACTGGCCAGGCCCATTCCAGATCCAGGAATTGTCCAGTTATTACTTAGACAAGCTTTGGTCTACCGAAAGACCGACCGACTGACCTACCGACCGACAGACATGTACAAAGCAATATGTATTCTTCGAAGGTTGGGGGGGGGGGGGTAGGGGGGTATAATTAGATCATTTACAACATGTAGGTGCAACACATTTAAGGTAAAGGCAATGCAAAAGAAATTGAATATTTTAATGGTTGAAAAAAAAATCATAAATACAAACACAATAAATATACTAATTTTCACAATACTAAATATCATACAAGCATGTAATAGTACAGAATAATGATTCCTACTTTAAAGCTGCACTCTCACAGATTGAAGGTTTGACAACTTTTTTTTTTTTGGACTTGGAACGAGCCAATTTTTGCGAGAATCCATGGAAACCAGTTACATAAGACTGCTGACAAAATATACATCGCAAATTTTTATATTTAAGTTTAAAAAATGATGTTTTATGCATTTTTCTTAAACCCTTAGTAACGGTTTAAGCCATAAAACATTAATTTTCGAACGGAAATATGAAAATCTTCGATCTGATTTTTTGTCAGCAAACTTATATCAACGGTTTGCAGATATCTACGCAAAAATGTGCTCTTTCCAAGACAAAAAATAAAAAAAAAAGTTGTAAAAATGGTAAATCTGTGAGAGTGCAGCTTTAAACATAACAAGGTAAATAAAACAGATTGAGTTTACTTAAAATTAGTCATCACAGACTCTGCAATTATTTGACAATCAACCTGTACTTAACTATTTTAATATGTGAAACAGCATTGTGAAATTTTAGATTTTTAAGCTTCTGCAAATAACCCAGAAAAAAAGTTTGACCCCCTCAGCAGTTTGAAATGAATATAAATCCCCTGTAGTTGACGTTGTTAATCCCATTCAATCATTAAATGAATATAAAAATGTATGCAAAAAGTATGAACATATTTAATTACTTAAAGTATGAGACTTTAAAGCTGCACTCTCACAGATTGAAGGTTTTTACAACTTTTTACCTAATTGTTTGTCTTGGAACGAGCCAATTTTTGCAAAAATCCATGGAAAGCAGTTATATAAGACTGCTGACAAAAAATTAGATCCCAGATTATTATATTTAAGTTAAAAAATTCATGTTTTATGCATTTTTCTTAAACCGTTTGTAACAGTTTAAGCCATAAAAAATTAATTTTCGAACGAAAATATGAAAATCTACGATCTGATTTTTTGTCAGCAATCTTATATCATTGGTTTGCAGATATTTACGCAAAAATTTGCACTTTCCAAGAAGTTGTAAAAATGGTATATCTGTGAGAGTGCAGCTTTTAACAGAATTATAAACATTGGACAACAATACAACTATAACATTTAAAAAAATAGCACATAGATTAATCCATGAAACATTAGTGATTGTATTAATATATAATATAACTATATATGTTGTAAGATTGTAATATATTCACTATATTGCAGTTAAACAGTTCACAACATAATCAGAACAAGAAATTTAGAATGCACTATAATTACAGGCAAGCAATGTACCCTCTCCCCATCCTGTAAAAATACAATGGCTGGTTATGTTGGATGTAATTACATTAGGTAATTCAGCTTAATACTATATCCTTTGAGAAAGCAATGCAAGATGAACTGTTGTGTGCATATACACTTAATTGTACAGAACTTATACTGGCTAACTCATGTGAGTTCCAGCATTATATACAGCACTTTCACATTATTTTATAGGACTCTCTCCAAAAGGAACATTCAATAACTTGATTTTTTTGTGCCAATATACAAACTTAACATATATCTATGAAAATTGGAAATATAATGTAATCAGGACCTGGTTTATCAGCTAATGAAGATATGGTACAAAATCATGACATGGTAATTCTACAATACAATGTACTGACAAATACAATTTTGTGCCTGAAGTTTAAAAACTTGTTTTCAATAATTTATAATAAATAAGCATACTTGTTTTCAATAATTTATAATAAATAAGCATACTTGTTTTCAATAATTTATAATAAATAAGCATAACTGCAGACTGAAGATTTGTGCAGTAAAGGAAGTAAAGATCTTCTTCCAAACACTTTCAATAAAACAATGCTAGCGTTTAAATGATGTTGTTTTTTTATAAAATTTAACCAATTTCACTTATTAATTAAAATTAAGAAGATATTTATTACAGTTTATGATGCTCTTTTGAGAACACTTTGTGGTGCATATGTAATTGTTGTCTCCTAGCTTAAACGTTCTTGTTGATTACGGTACTTAAGTCATCGATCCCAGATCCATTCTCTGGTATCCTGGATAAAACGTTACTGGGGAACACGGTCCTGAAGTGATCAATTCCAGATGCCACTCTGGTATCCTGGATAAAACGTTACTGGTGAATATGGTTCTGAAGTGATCAATCCCAGATGTCACTCTGGTATCCGGGATAAAACGTTACTGGTGAATATGGTACTGAAGTGATCAATCCTAGATGCCACTCTGGTATCCTGGATAAAACGTTACTGGTGAATATGGTTCTGAAGTGATCAATCCTAGATGCCACTCTGGTATCCTGGGTAAAACGTACTGGTGAATATGGTACTGAAGAGATCAATCCCAGATGTCACTCTGGTATCCTGGATAAAACGTTACTGGTGAATATGGTACTGACATGATCAATCCCAGATGCCACTCTGGTATCCTGGATAAAACGTTACTGGTGAATATGGTTCTGAAGTGATCAATCCCAGATGCCACTCTGGTATCCTGGATAAAACGTTACTGGTGAATATGGTACTGAAGTGATCAATCCCAGATGCCACTCTGGTATCCTGGATAAAACGTTACTGATGATTTCGGTACTTAAATGATCAATCCCACTCTGGTATCCTGGATAAAACGTAACTGCTGAATACGGTACTGAAGTGTTAGTGATCAATCCTAGATGCCACTCTGGTATCCTGGATAAAACGTTACTGGTGAATATGGTTCTGAAGTGATCAATCCTAGATGCCACTCTGGTATCCTGGATAAAACGTTACTGGTGAATATGGTTCTGAAGTGATCAATCCTAGATGCCACTCTGATATTCTGGATAAAACGTTACTGGTGAATATAGTTCTGAAGTGATCAATCCCAGATGCCACTCTGGTATCCTGGATAAAACATTACTGGTGAATATGGTACTGAAGTGATCAATCCCTGATGCCACTCTGGTATCCTGGATAAAACGTTACTGGTGAATACGGTACTGAAGTGATCAATCCCAGATGCCACTCTGGTATCCTGGATAAAACGTAATTGGTGAAAACGGTACTTAAGTGATCATTCCCAGATGCCACTCTGGTATCCGGGAGAAAACGTTACAGTTGAAAACGGTACTGAAGTGTTAGTGATCAATCCTAGATGCCACTCTGGTATCCTGGATAAAACGTTACTGGTGAATATGGTACTGAAGTGATGGATCCCGATCTGAAACAGATTAACACCAAAATGAAGTAATACCCAAAGGGTTAATTTGTTCACATTGACACAGATAAAGAGGCTTTCACACTTACAAATGACATCAGCTTTGTTAAAAATATGTAAATATGGCCTAAGACCACAGTTATTTTTACTATATGTTTCATATAGACACTAACCTGGCTTTTCACTTCAAAACAGTCCCAAAAAGACCACCTGTTTCTTCTCTTTCATTCAACTTTAATAAAATATTGATACTTGAACACATATTTATAGCACTTTTTTTCTGTATTAATATCCGCATCTTGGTCAATGGGGGCAGATAACTGTGGTCTATTTAAGTAATATTTTTGCAAAACCAGACTTCAAAACTCCTATAGTTCGATTTTAGGCTATATGCAACATATACTGAAAGTTTGGCAATGATATATTAAACACTTAAAGAATGAGACGAGTATTAGCACCTGGGGTATTTTCATAAAAAGCAGATATAGCCATTTCCATCAAATGGTAAGCCCCCAACCTTTGATGAGCCATTATTTCCTTATGCATTAGAATAATCTGACCAGGTAATGTTTTCCTTGTAGCTTTCAATGGTGTCTATAAAACAGCACCACATAATGGCCTGCCTACTCTTTAAGATTTTTTCTAAGCAAAATAAGATTTTTCCACTTTATCGGCTTAGTGTTTTATATAAAAAATGTTTTATATAAAAAATGACATAGAGCCAACTGAATTGCTTCAACTTGTCAAATTTATACTTTCCTGGTCCTCTTCTTAACATACGTACCGTAACAGAACTGTTGAGTTTACCAAAAAAAAATTAATAAGTGATTATGTGTTTATAGACAGTCTAAACACCACTATATGCCAAATTGTTTGCTTCCGGGACAAATGGCGCAACAAAGGAAATAGCAAAAAACACACCAAAACTGAGATTCATGACAACTGCTAGTGTTTTCATATGTGAGGTGGCTACATGATGTAGAAAATGCAGAGATAGCATTATTATGCCCAATTTTTTTATTATTTTTTTACTTTAAGTATCTGTTTTGAAGGCTAGATTTGGCATAAATCTAAGAGTACAGCACTTTACCATTGTCTATAAGTTGCTTAATTATAACTAATTTGCTATAAATCTCACTCTTTTGAATCATTTACACACAAACAAGTACTACAGAGTTGACTAACATTTTCATTCTTCTGAAATGTTGGATTCAGAGCTGCATCTCCTGGACTCAGATTGCAGGACTTCTGCCGGAGGGGAAAGCCGCAACTAACTGCAGCTTATTGGCACATCATAATCTGCAAGCAAGTCACAAAAGCAATGTTTTACACAGAATACTGTATTACAACTATCTGCTTCAACTATTGTACAGTATGAAAAATGCCTGTAAACACTCATTCGGGACATACACAACCTTTTAGGTAATCACAATTGTGATAAATATGCAGAAAAGTTCATGAATTCAAAGATTTTCAGGACAAAATTTATGAAATATATAGTCTTATGTACATTTTGCAATCAGTTTTCAACAACTCAAAGGTTAATCTCAACTAATTGAGTACCCAGATGCATTTTGAAAGCATTGAAATCAGATATGCTTAGAATTTCTTCTTACTTGGATATGGTATTCCTTTCTCGGAAATCCTTGCCGAGAACCGGTATGGAATTCCATACAAGACCACGTTTTGACCATCGCTGGTTCTTGTCCTTAAGAATACCTCTGTGGCTTCAACAACCAGGCTTGCTATAGAAATAAACAATAAATTAGTGTTATTAAGGCATTTTGAGTGTATTTAGGTTTCTTTTTAATGCATGAAGGGAAACGGCTCTAATCTTAATGAAACCAGCTCATTTATTTCTTTTGCCTTCAGAAAAGTTTTTTTTTTACATGATTGATAGTATGAATTAATGAATTAATGATAGGAAGCAATATTTCTTTAAAATAGCGATCTCATTGGGTTGCCTGTGATTGTTGAAGTAGATGTTTTTCTTATCCATAAGCTGAAAATCACACTAAATAAAACATCATTCTGCATCAAATGTGTAGTAAGTTTTGTTTTATTGCTTATAGAATTTGCAATTAATGTAATGTTTGCTTAAAAGAGCAAACATAATGTGCAAATAGATGCACAATACAGACCAAAGACCTATACAATTCAGCAGTTTCATTAGAAAATGATAAAATCAAGTTTCAGAATGAAATTTAGTTATTTGACCTAAGAAATTTAAGCTGGTTATGCTTAAGGTTTATCCAGAAGCTGGGGCCTTATCGCACACAGATTTGAGTGATTTGAGTGTGTGGGGGGGGGGGATGCATCAGATTACATAATTTGAATAACATTTATATTATTTCTGTCGGCAATGGTGTCTGAGTCACATCATTAGATTTTTTTTACTTAATTAACTTAACAAGCAGGAATTTTGACACAATGGCTATTATTAACAAATTTGACCATGATATTGAGTCTGAGCAAGCCAGTACAGTTTGACTTACTTTTTTGATGAAAAGTCGCTTAACTGCGATGTAAGTTGAAAAAATAAACCATTTAAGGTGCAGGTCTAAGAAAAGACTAAAAGTATCTTCCATGGCTGAAAGTGTAAGATAGATTCATTCCGACCCGAGCGTAGGGTGTTGCGGAAACGAGGTTTACCGAGGGTCGGGATGAACCTATCTTACACGAGCGGCTATGGTAGATGCTTTTTCTCCCACCTAAAATGTTTTTTTGCTGGAACTCTTTTGTGCTTATCAAAATTAATTGTGTAATATGGATATGCGATAATTCGTGGTTGTCATGGATATGCGCGCAGTGATTCAGATTATGTTAAAAGTCAAATTGGTCTTTAAATAGTTCTAAGAAGAGTGAAGCATTATTTCTTGAAAAGCGTGTGAAAACTTTTTTATGGTGACATTTGAAGCGAGAAATAATTAATTAGCATTCTAAATATTGCCACAAGACAAGGTTTCCATGATGCTACAGATGACAGTCTTCAACAAAGGAGGTAATTACAATGTGGTGACCATTAAAAAGGAGTTCCATACGGGCATTTTATCTTCGCCTGGGGCAAGATAAAAATTTCTAGCATGGTCAAATTATTAGATCTACTTATCAGAGGTGGGAGAAATGTCAGTCTAAATATAGAGGTGCACCTTCATTTATGATATAGAGGTGCAGTTGTATTTATGAAAGAGGTGCGCCTCCATTTTATGCTTTTAAAAGAAAGGTGTGGCTCTATAGTATAGACCAGCATGTATGAATGTATATGTGCACATCTTAATAACATTCAGGTGCACCTGTAAATTAAGCGGATTTTAGTAACATTCTCTCACCAAGCCATATTATTTCATGGAAAGGTAACAGTCCTCCCCATCCCTGGTTTTAGTCGCAACTCTCACTCAGCCATGGTGGTTTTTGGCAGGATGGGTAACCTCTCCCACACCCTGGACAGACTAGTTACAATATTTCACACAATCTATGGTCCACAGCAACACCATCGGCCCGCAACCGCCCATTCATCTTTCAATCACAATCTCACACTCCACCATAATTTTGCTTGGCAGGAGGGGAGAGTTCGCTTAAAAGAGAAAATCTGAAAATAGATTTTCAATACAGACCAAACTGTCACCAAAGACCAATACAAGTCAGCAATTTTATTAGAAAAAGATATTATCTCAAAGCTGCAGCCGGAAACGATTGACAAACGGCATGAAATTCATTTAGAAATGGAACAAACAGTATCAATGAGCTTATATGATCAAAATTACACATATTATGCTTCAGTTTGGATTATATTTTCCATAATAAAATCTTGAAATACTAACAAATTACCACATGTTGGCATGTTGGCGTACACCAAGTTCAGCTAGGGTGTACAGTGGACCAGCTGGCTGGTTGGTTCTTCATCATTTCCATCATGTTTAAAATAATAAGAAAGGATAAATAATAAATGCACAACCCTTACCCAAACATACAATCATTGAAGCCCTTATAAATAGCCTATACAACAGACACATCTTTGGCATACCAGTTTCAAATGATGGGTTAGCCTGTTGGCGTTTGGCCGTGCTTTTTCATTGATCAAATTAATGTTGTTGATTTTTTAAAAATCCCTCCATTTCTACTTTGGACTGGAAAGTGAGGCTTTCTTTCATTAAAGGTACAAGCCTTTGGAACGATTTTCAAACATTCATTTGAAAGTTAAAGTTGTATTTTCTAAATGTCAAAAATATATAAGAACATCCAGATCTTGGTCCTGGGGGGGGGGGGGGGGGGTGCAGATAACTGTGTTCATGAGCCACATAGGCAGCTGTGCTCCTGGCTAATTTTCAATTTTCAACTATAGCCACTAGAGGGAGCTTTTAAAATCGGGGGCAGGGATTTTGGGAAATTTTTAACTATATTTAGTCCGAAATGTTGTATTTTAGGCGTAATTTATTATGCCGGGTGCTCAACTTAACTGTTTATTCATTTTAAAAACCCAAATCTTTAAACCCAGCTTGCATAAAAGCCTTGCAGGGATTTAATAATGAAGCAAAAAAAAACTCCATTTATAAGAGTTTTCGGTGAGCATACGGTAATGTAAAACAAACAAAATAGAAACAGGTATGAAGTAAAAATTTACCTTATCTGCAATCATCCATTCTGTCCATTCCATCTTGGACTGTACCACGTTCCCGCAGAAATGGCTTTAATGGTTGCTAGAAAGTAGAAGCAAATGCAATGTTTATATGTTAGAATTTTGAATTACGAGTATACTATAAAAACATTTCTTCTGCCCAACTTTAGCGGGTCTGGTGTTGAAGAATTGTTTCTGTCAGTATTTGGTCTTAAAAAGGCTTAAATTTATATCATCTAGACCACAATCTCAGCTAATTTCCTGTGATCTTGATCTGCACTACACATAAACACTCATCAAAGTAAACAGTGGCTTAGAAATTCCTGAATCCAATTGGCTTCAGTCCACCCAACTCTAAATGGGTACCGGGTAAATGCTTGGGGTAAAAGTAACTTAGGTTACGCAGGTACATGTAGGTATCGTCTCACGAAAGCTTTAACTCACTAACTTTTTTTTGTTGATTATATGCGACGTTAAATAAAGTTTACCTTTACCTTTACAAATGTTACCATCATCAGAAGGATTCATATCCTAATTCTTCATTTGTATTAACATTCATGATTACCAGTTTACAAGGAATAGTATATATTAGTCCAAATAATTGTACGTTGACGGATTTTTTTTAGATTTTTGATATGGCAAATCCTTCACGTACAAATTGTTTAGTATCAAAAGTGGGTAGTTGTTCCGATCAGGATTCCGGGTTAAAGCATATGGCGTCTATAAAATATCATAAAACAAGAAATATTACCAGATAATTTTATTTTATATTAGCTCCGTACACAAAAAATAAATATCCAACTTATAATTATGAGTTTGACGGCTTTTCTTCATTTCATTCTGTCAAAACATAACGATATATACATGAAGGGCACCTGCAAGGCTTCAGGGCACAGTTTTAAATCGCTCGGAACATTTCGGCCATGGCCGAGTTATTACGATTGTATAACGAGGTCTATCTCGAAGCTTTGTCAGAGGAGGCCGAGTTATTACGAGTGTATCGAGTTGTTCCCCTTCACATAATTGTTTTCTGTGTCAGTCAACTTTCGTTTTATTGGAAAGGTAAACAACTTGTTTTAATGCATTAAATGCTTGTTTAGTGCAAAATAGCATTTCACTTACATGGTAAAATATGAATATAACTCTTTATGGTCAATTTCAACCATAAAATACTTCACTTAAAACAATTTCAATATTTTTAAAACACCCCCGTTTTTTGCACATTCCCGTTTAGACGTTAGGGATTGGAAGAATCCCGTATAAAACGTCTAATATTTTAGACTATAGTATATATATAGGGCATATTTGCACGTAACCAATAAAAAAAATTGTTATAACTTATATACAGACAGTGTATGTTGTATGCAGAAAGAAAACGGTGAATTGCAAATCAGACATTATCCTTAATGTTGATGTAGATGTAGGTATGGTTTCAGGATGTTAATCTATGCTAACTCTGGGAAAATATTGTATGGATGCTTTACTTGGACTCGACTCCAAAAATACTGTATAAATGTTGCATTAAGGATGCATTTTATGAATATAAAAACGATCACATACTAGACAGTTTTAATTCATGTATAAACTACACTCTTTACAGCATACACACAAAAAATCTATGGAATTCGATCGTTTATCCGAACTATTTTACCATCCGCATACTGTGTACATTGAATGCAAATGTTGAGACGGCGTTTTAATTATAGAATGTCAAGTCAATTTTGTTGTTGATTTCATCACTTGTACATACAATATACCAGAATTTTACATTAGACAGTGACAATTCAACGAGAAATATGTTAACTTGTGGATGTTTTGTTGTTGTTGTTCGTCTAGTTTTTCAGCTATGCCGAATGGCTTGGTTGTTGCCTATGGTCTCCTTGTACTTTTGACGAATTAATTCACCGTTGTCATCGCATGGTACTAATTCTTTATGTACAAGTTTATACACTTGATACTTGTTAATTTAGTGACACTTACACGGATAGCTGAAGTTTACATAATTAGTCATTGTTTATTTGTTACAGTATTTGTTATTTTAATCTCTTCTTTTTAATCTTTCAAGCAGGTTCAAAAATGCTGGTGACTATATAGCTGGATTAGTGACCCCCAGAACAGTTTTTACACTTTTGTTTGTTTTTGCATTTCCCTTCATGGGGTTCGGCACAGTTTTCACAGAAGTTGACCTTTTTACAGATTGCAGCTATGTGTCCAAATTCTTGGCACTGGAAGCACCTTGTAGGAATATTCCTCTTGTTTCTCAAGGTATGCCTGTACCAAAATTGTCTTCTTTCCGACTCACGGTTAACTTACTTTGAAAAAGTGTTGGTTGGTCTTCAAAAAACACACTCTACAAATATAACTGGCAAGGGTTTATGTGTATCTCTGTAGCTCTGAAGGTTGCTGCTACACCTGTTTGTGTTTTTACCTCCTCACCAACTGAGTCTACTTAATTGTATGATTGTTGGCTGAACATTTTTAAACACACACAATGGTTTAGGTTTGTTTTCATGAACAATCAATGAATCTGTATTTTTTTGGAATGAGCCCTCTGGCCACCTTTGAAGCAGTTTTTCCTTGTCAGCTTGGTTCTCTATGTGAACTCCAATTCCACCTCTTGATAAGGGATAAGCGTATTTTGCTTTCACCTTCTTGTGTTTTATTATTTTCTTTTTAATTTCTCTGCTGTCTTGGAAATCTGATGGTGCTGTTATTCCATAAATTAAAACAAAATTATCTGTGTGCCTCTCTGTATCCAATAATGTAAACAGGCGATGATTTCTAATGTGAGAATGCGGACCAAATTAAACGACGGCCCAAGTACCCTTCGGCCCAAAACAGCGGTCCATTTGATTAACAAATAAAATGAACAGGCAAATTTATCAGTGTTTATGTGTGTACTTTACTATAGGGGAAAAAGCACTACGTACGTTATAATCCCCACGTCACCGTTTCAGAAAAGTAATATTGTTGACACTTTGCCAACACATATAAAGTGTATGTACATGTGCATAGGAATTAGGGAGCAGGTTGATAGAGAAGATGTCGAATATTTCTGTGTATTTGTCAAGTAAAATATTTCGATTGACTTACCTTAGCCGTCACAGAGATTTGATGATTACAATGAAGGCCTGATTCGGCCACCGTTTTTCCGCTATTAGCCATTCTCAATCAATACTCATGTATGTAAAGTGTATTCTGATTGGCTAATTATGTCGTGCGCACGACTTTATTATCTCGTAGCTCGTGCACACGGCATAGTATCTCGTGCGCACGACTGAAGTATCTCGTACGTACGCTGACATATGATAGTTTGTCGCGCGCACATACACATGTCACATGTATTGGAAAGCCAATTGATAATACAAATGTCTTCCCAAATGTTGCTTTGGCAGGTATGTTTTGTATTGCTTGGCCAGTTTGATTGATTATACAACTAAACCCCCATATCTGCTAAACTTAAATAATTTGTAAACTATGTGGTACTTCAGTTAGTAAGTTTCAATGCATTGTACACATTTATACCAAGTTTATGACAGTTTTCGACAATTTTCTTTTTTTTCTTGCAAATTGATCATCTGGTGCACAGTTGCTTTAGGTCCCCCATATGTCCTCGCATTGGGTAGAGCGTTGATAAGTGTAATCTCTTGTATTTTTCCATGCTTTGGTAGACACAATTACTCCCAAATAATAAGATTTACCACAATTAATACTATTATTTTAATATACCAAAAACGATGAATAAATGTCGAAAGGAATGGTTCTTATGATTGATACCGAGCTTAATTGGAAAGAAAGGTGCAGAAAACTCGGTCTTTCTACCTTATGAGACCACAGTAGATCACAGTCAATCTTTTAGCACCCACCAATCTATTTTTGGGGCGTTTTCACCTAGTAAATGCACGGTTAAAATTTTGTTATCAGTCCAAATTTATGATGGTTGTACATGTGTATTGATTTTGAATATGAGTGCTACTACAAGGTCCATGTCGGGCGTCTTAAAATGAAGTAACTTTCCTCGCTAGGTAGTGGTTGTACGCAAACACCTCTCCTGTAGGTTAACCAATTCACATTTGGACCATACTCAATACCTTTACTGGGTATTCACAAACACTGAAATAGTCATCAAAGAATTAAACATAACAAAAAAATGTTTTTAATATTTATTAAGTTCAAACAAAATCAGTATAGTTTGATACAATACAATACTGTAAAAGATATTTCAATTAGGTTTCAAGTTGTTAAATCGGGTCTCATTTGACTTGAATAATTTAATATCATGTACATGTAACTTAGTCCATACATGCATTGTTGTATACTCAATCATTTTTAAATAAAGAAGGGCGGACAAATAAAAATTCGGCGCTGAGAAAGAGTGCCCTCCCTTGATACTTATTAAATTTTCTCAAAATTTGTTTAATGATGACGTGTTTAGCTAAAAATAACAACACATACAATACCAGACGAGAAGTTTATTAAGAGATGAAATGCAGCCAACAAAGAAACACATGTTAAAGGCCTAGTTTATGGAATGTTTGGCATAATGATTCCCTGCTGTGCATCTGTGTACTATACACATTTTTTTAGGGGGGGGGGGGGGGGGGTCACTTATAGAAGGCTTAAACTAGGCCTTTAAGATATGTTAAACAGGAATACTATACACTGTAGAAAAACACTAGCTACAACATTTCTGAGCTGTTCACACGTCAAGAAAGGTATTAAACAAGTACACTATAGCACTGAAGTAAAGACTGGCTGCAAAAGTCCTGAGCTGCTCTACCGACGGGCCAGGTAAAACCAGAGACGGTTAACTCTGGAACCCTGTGCTCATTTGCCAAGTGTCGGCTCACAAAGTATGAATGTCGAGCCTCATTCATTTGTCTGGTTTCAAATTTATGATTCACATAAAACATCAGATATTAACACTGTACAATATCAAAACTAATAAGGGTGTATATAGCATGAAGTTGAATGACAACATGAAAATTTACACCTATATCTTAAAGACCTCGCGCAATAACTTACTGTCACATCACAATTATAAGGTTACAACAATGTATGGTTGAGCCATCAACATAAGAACGTCACATAGATATAAGAATGTCACATCAATATAAGAACGTCACATCGATATAAGAATGTCACATTAACACCTTAATGTCACATCAATATAAGAATGTCACATCAATATACTAATGTCACATAAACATTGAAATATCACATCAATATAAGAATTCACATAACAAACCGCCATAAGTCACTTTACCATAAGAAAATAACATAAGCATTATAATGTCACATCAATAATTATTAGGTTGTCCCATAAATGTAAAAGTCTTATCGATCAACACAAGGCCTCAAAAAAGAGCGTCAATGTATTGAATATTTCATTTTCCATTGTGTTTCCCGTGAAAAGGCCTGAACCAGTTAAGTAACCCAGCCGTTGTGTGTGAGGTGTTACCCATTGTGTCATCACTAAGTTGTCACCCATCGCCAAAAGTGCTTAATGGAAGACAGATTTGTGCGGCCTTCGGGCTGAAATTATATTAAACAACAAAATATCAATCATGTTTAGGTATCTTGATGACAAAACCTTAATCCTTTAACATAACAAGATCAGCATCATCACCAACAGCACCATCATCATTTAATTAACCATCTTCATTATTATTAAAATCATTAACATAATATATCTTTGTTGTACGAATGCCATTCGAACGAACTATAGCGTGATATTTCAATTATGATATTTGCATTAATTATTATTATTATTTAAGTTCTAAATATTCAATCAAGCAATTATTTGATCAATTCGTACCATTTCAAATGCCACTGATAGAGGATCGTTCAGGTTGCAAGAGGTATCACTTCGAGTTGCAAGGTGGGGCACTTCCGGTTCCCTGAACACTGAAATATTGAATCACCTATGGGTCAAGTGAGGGTTAAGGATTATCATCATGATTAAAAATAAAGTCGATCATTGGTAATAATTTGTATTTAGGATAATATGGAATTACATGTATGTAATCTTATTGTAAGAATGCCGTGTACAACTGTTAAGAATGAAATCCATTTAATTAACGTCATTTTATATCTGAGTAAGAACCGAAAGCTTCTAAGTCGAATACATGGAGGTATGTAACATTATTGTTTGATGGCCGTAAACAATTGTATCAAGTCAAATGAACGAATAGTATAAAAGTTATTTGTGAAAATCCCAACTTCCCGTAAAAATTAACAAGAAAACACTGTTCCCAAAACATAAACCCAAGGTTCCTAAGTCTATCAGGGGTCATAATTTGTATTCACTATTTAGTATCATATGGAAGCATGTAACCTATTTGTGTGGTGGTTCTGAACAATGTAAAGTATGAACGCTGACAACAACGCTTAAACGATAAGTATAGCCCAATCATCATTAATACTACAATTGACCATGTATAACTGAATCATTGTTGTAGCATTTATTTCAAACTCAAGTTTTATATACACACTGCTCACCTGCTCCTGTCCAAGTATCATACAAGGTATGTCATCCATAGCTTAATGCATGGGGCATCGATTCCAAACTGGATGTTGGGACACATGCTGAAACATTGAACGAACGCAGTCACTTATATAAAAAAGGTAAAATATATTAATACAATTTACTCAGTTTCATCATCAAATAAATAGATGTTGACCATGAATTTAAAAAGCTTATAAATGAATTTCATTCAAATTAAATTAAAACTATGCTCATTTAACAAATTGATTCATATTACCTTTATATTTTTTTAATTGCTTTTAACTTCCATTTCAAGAGCATTTTCTATCAGTCTATAATAAACCACAAACAAACTCATAAAAAATCCCCCTCCAATATGCAATATTAAATTAATATATATAATCACGAAAATATGAAATAAGCATTTTCTGCTACTCGAGTTCGGTTACAGAAATCTTGGGAAAGGATGCTGGCACCTTTTAGCATTTTCACTGTAAGATTTCTAAAACCAACAGAACATGCTTTTTCCATTTTCGTGTATTTGGGAAAAAAACATTAATTCGAAGAATCATTGATATGTTTAATAAAATAATTGATTCAATAAGAACCTTTAAAATGTAATCCATATATTTTAATTAATTCATCATAAGGCTATAAAATATAAAGTGACCTACATAGTGAAAACATTCGTTTAAGATGAATTGTTTAAAAAACAATGCGAAGCCAAAAAGTGCAAACAAATTATTGATACAAAAACGTGAGCAAAATAATACATAACTTTGTTGATGAAGTTGTCCACATAACCTTACGCAAACCTGACTGCTACTGTAGCCGCATTACGCCTCTTCGCCAACTCCACTGCAAAGGGAACTTCTTCCGGCTGGATGGCTGTCCACTTCAGGTACCCTGGACGCTGTAACATTGATATTTGTATGAAAAAACCGATGCAGTA
The DNA here is from genome assembly GCF_026914265.1 of Mya arenaria. Taxonomy (NCBI): domain Eukaryota; kingdom Metazoa; phylum Mollusca; class Bivalvia; order Myida; family Myidae; genus Mya; species Mya arenaria. The sequence goes on along the minus strand of NC_069127.1, from coordinate 32,493,220 downwards.
ACTTATTTCAATAAGTAGTTTATATACAAAATAAGCAAACATCACAATAAAACGAACAGTTGTTAAACTTCTGAATTGAGTAGTTATAAACAAATATTATTCGAAATCAATTAAATTATGTTCAATAAACAAATATATTCATATGAATTAAATCAGTTTAATCTTGTTTTGCACTCTCATTTCATGAGCCTTTCCTACCAGATTAATTATAAACCACGTTTAGACTTATACAATTAAAGTCCCTCCAATGTGAAACATTTTATTAAAAAAAATATTTTGACATACACGAAAATGAAATAAACATTTTTTGCTACTCGAGTTCGGTTAAAGAAATCTTGGGAAAGGATGCTGGCACCTTTTAGCATTTTCACTGTAAGATTTCTAAAACCAACAGAAAATGTATTTTCCATTTTCGTGAATTTTGAAAAAAAAATCATTAAGTCGAAGAATCATTGATATGTTTAATAAAATAATTGATTCAATAAGAACCTTTAAAATGTAATCCATATATTTTAATTAATTCATCATAAGGCTATGATATATAAAGTGACCTACTTAGTGAAAACATTCTTTTAAGATGAATTGTTTTAAAAAAAACAATGCGGAGCCAAAGAGTGCAAACAAATTCCTAATACAAAAACGTGAGCAAAATAATACATAACTTTGTTGACGAACTTGTCCACATAACCTTACGCAAACCTGACTGCTACTGTAGCCGCATTACGCCTCTTCGCCAACTCCACTGCAAAGGGATCTTCTTCCGGCTGGATGGCTGTCCACTTCAGGTACCCTAGACGCTGTAACATTGATATTTGTATGAAAAACCCGATGCAGTAACTTATTTCAATTAGTAGTTGATATATAAAATAAGCAAGCATCACAATTAAATGAACATGTGAATTAAGTTATAAATAAATATCACTGAAAATCAAATAAATTATGTTCATTAAACAAATATATTCATATGAATTAAATCAGTTTAATCTTGTTTTGCACTCTCATTTCATGAGCCTTTTCTACCAGGATAATTATAAACCACGTTTAGACTTATACAATTGAAGTTCCTCCAATGTGAAACATTTTATTTAAAAATATTATTTTTTGACATACACGAAAATGAAATAAACATTTTTTTGCTACACGGGTTCGGTTAAAGACATCTTGGGAAAGGATGCTGGCACCTTTTAGCATTTTCACTGTAAGATTTCTAAAACCAACAGAAAATGTCTTTTTAATTTTCGTGTATTTGAAAAAAAAGAATAATTAATTCGAAGAATCATTGATATGTTTAGTAAAATAATTGATTTAATAAGAACCTTTGAAATTGTAATCCATATAGTTCAATTAATTCATCATAAGGCTATGAAATATAAAGTGACCTCCTTAGTGAAAACATTCGTTTAAGATGAATTGTTTAAAAAAACAATGCGGAGACAAATAATGCAAACAAATTATTAATACAAAAACGTGAGCAAAATAATACATAACTTTGTTGATGAAGTTGTCCACATAACCTTACGCAAACCTGACTGCTACTGTAGCCGAATTATGCCTCTTCGCCAACTCCACTGCAAAGGGAACTTCTTCCGGCTGGATGGTTGGCCACTTCAGGTACCCTGGACACAGTAACATTGATATTTGTATGAAAAAAACGATGCAGTAACTTGTTTCAATAAGTAGTTTATATACAAAATAAGCAAACATCACAATAAAACGAACAGTTGTTAAACTTCTGAATTGAGTAGTTATAAACAAATATTATTCGAAATCAATTAAATTATGTTCAATAAACAAATATATTCATATGAATTAAATCAGTTTAATCTTGACTTGCACTCTCATTTCATGAGCCTTTCCTACCAGATTAATTATAAACCACGTTTAGACTTATACAATTAAAGTCCCTCCAATGTGAAACATTTTATTAAAAAATATTTTGACATACACGAAAATGAAATAAACATTTTTTGCTACTCGAGTTCGGTTAAAGAAATCTTGGGAAAGGATGCTGGCACCTTTTAGCATTTTCACTGTAAGATTTCTAAAACCAACAGAAAATGTATTTTCCATTTTCGTGAATTTTGAAAAAAAAATCATTAAGTCGAAGAATCATTGATATGTTTAATAGAATAATTGATTCAATAAGAACCTTTAAAATGTAATCCATATATTTTAATTAATTCATCATAAGGCTATGATATATAAAGTGACCTACTTAGTGAAAACATTCTTTTAAGATGAATTGTTTCAAAAAAAAAACAATGCGGAGCCAAAGAGTGCAAACAAATTACTAATACAAAAACGTGAGCAAAATAATACATAACTTTGTTGACGAAGTTGTCCACATAACCTTACGCAAACCTGACTGCTACTGTAGCCGCATTACGCCTCTTCGCCAACTCCACTGCAAAGGGAACTTCTTCCGGCTGGATGGCTGTCCACTTCAGGTACCCTAGACGCTGTAACATTGATATTTGTATGAAAAAACCGATGCAGTAACTTATTTCAATTAGTAGTTGATATATAAAATAAGCAAGCATCACAATTAAATGAACATGTGAATTAAGTTATAAATAAATATCACTGGAAATCAAATAAATTATGTTCATTAAACAAATATATTCATATGAATTAAATCAGTTTAATCTTGTTTTGCACTCTCATTTCATGAGCCTTTTCTACCAGGATAATTATAAACCACGTTTAGACTTATACAATTGAAGTTCCTCCAATGTGAAACATTTTATTTAAAAACATTATTTTTTGACATACACGAAAATGAAATAAACATTTTTTTGCTACACGGGTTCGGTTAAAGAAATCTTGGGAAAGGATGCTGGCACCTTTTAGCATTTTCACTGTAAGATTTCTAAAACCAACAGAAAATGTTTTTTTAATTTTCGTGTATTTGAAAAAAAAGAATAATTAATTCGAAGAATCATTGATATGTTTAGTAAAATAATTGATTTAATAAGAACTTTTGAAATTGTAATCCATATAGTTCAATTAATTCATCATAAGGCTATGAAATATAAAGTGACCTCCTTAGTGAAAACATTCGTTTAAGATGAATTGTTTAAAAAAACAATGCGGAGACAAATAGTGCAAACAAATTATTAATACAAAAACGTGAGCAAAATAATACATAACTTTGTTGATGAAGTTGTCCACATAACCTTACGCAAACCTGACTGCTACTGTAGCCGAATTATGCCTCTTCGCCAACTCCACTGCAAAGGGAACTTCTTCCGGCTGGATGGTTGGCCACTTCAGGTACCCTGGACACAGTAACATTGATATTTGTATGAAAAAAAAAACGATGCAGTAACTTGTTTCAATAAGTAGTTTATATACAAAATAAGCAAACATCACAATAAAACGAACAGTTGTTAAACTTCTGAATTGAGTAGTTATAAACAAATATTATTCGAAATCAATTAAATTATGTTCAATAAACAAATATATTCATATGAATTAAATCAGTTTAATCTTGTTTTGCACTCTCATTTCATGAGCCTTTCCTACCAGATTAATTATAAACCACGTTTAGACTTATACAATTGAAGCCCCTCAAATGTGAAACATTTTATTAAAAAAATATTTTGACATACACGAAAATGAAATAAACATTTTTTGCTACTCGAGTTCGGTTAAAGAAATCTTGGGAAAGGATGCTGGCACCTTTTAGCATTTTCACTGTAAGATTTCTAAAACCAACAGAAAATGTATTTTCCATTTTCGTGAATTTTGAAAAAAAAATCATTAAGTCGAAGAATCATTGATATGTTTAATAGAATAATTGATTCAATAAGAACCTTTAAAATGTAATCCATATATTTTAATTAATTCATCATAAGGCTATGATATATAAAGTGACCTACTTAGTGAAAACATTCTTTTAAGATGAATTGTTTCAAAAAAAAACAATGCGGAGCCAAAGAGTGCAAACAAATTACTAATACAAAAACGTGAGCAAAATAATACATAACTTTGTTGACGAAGTTGTCCACATAACCTTACGCAAACCTGACTGCTACTGTAGCCGCATTACGCCTCTTCGCCAACTCCACTGCAAAGGGAACTTCTTCCGGCTGGATGGCTGTCCACTTCAGGTACCCTAGACGCTGTAACATTGATATTTGTATGAAAAAACCGATGCAGTAACTTATTTCAATTAGTAGTTGATATATAAAATAAGCAAGCATCACAATTAAATGAACATGTGAATTAAGTTATAAATAAATATCACTGGAAATCAAATAAATTATGTTCATTAAACAAATATATTCATATGAATTAAATCAGTTTAATCTTGTTTTGCACTCTCATTTTATGAGCCTTTTCTACCAGGATAATTATAAACCACGTTTAGACTTATACAATTGAAGTTCCTCCAATGTGAAACATTTTATTTAAAAATATTATTTTTTGACATACACGAAAATGAAATAAACATTTTTTTGCTACACGGGTTCGGTTAAAGAAATCTTGGGAAAGGATGCTGGCACCTTTTAGCATTTTCACTGTAAGATTTCTAAAACCAACAGAAAATGTTTTTTTAATTTTCGTGTATTTGAAAAAAAAGAATAATTAATTCGAAGAATCATTGATATGTTTAGTAAAATAATTGATTTAATAAGAACTTTTGAAATTGTAATCCATATAGTTCAATTAATTCATCATAAGGCTATGAAATATAAAGTGACCTCCTTAGTGAAAACATTCGTTTAAGATGAATTGTTTAAAAAAACAATGCGGAGACAAATAGTGCAAACAAATTATTAATACAAAAACGTGAGCAAAATAATACATAACTTTGTTGATGAAGTTGTCCACATAACCTTACGCAAACCTGACTGCTACTGTAGCCGAATTATGCCTCTTCGCCAACTCCACTGCAAAGGGAACTTCTTCCGGCTGGATGGTTGGCCACTTCAGGTACCCTGGACACAGTAACATTGATATTTGTATGAAAAAAAACGATGCAGTAACTTGTTTCAATAAGTAGTTTATATACAAAATAAGCAAACATCACAATAAAACGAACAGTTGTTAAACTTCTGAATTGAGTAGTTATAAACAAATATTATTCGAAATCAATTAAATTATGTTCAATAAACAAATATATTCATATGAATTAAATCAGTTTAATCTTGTTTTGCACTCTCATTTCATGAGCCTTTCCTACCAGATTAATTATAAACCACGTTTAGACTTATACAATTGAAGCCCCTCAAATGTGAAACATTTTATTAAAAAAATATTTTGACATACACGAAAATGAAATAAACATTTTTTGCTACTCGAGTTCGGTTAAAGAAATCTTGGGAAAGGATGCTGGCACCTTTTAGCATTTTCACTGTAAGATTTCTAAAACCAACAGAAAATGTATTTTCCATTTTCGTGAATTTTGAAAAAAAAAATCATTAAGTCGAAGAATCATTGATATGTTTAATAAAATAATTGATTCAATAAGAACCTTTAAAATGTAATCCATATATTTCAATTAATTCATCATAAGGCTATGATATATAAAGTGACCTTCTTAGTGAAAACATTCTTTTAAGATGAATTGTTTTAAAAAAAAAACAATGCGGAGCCAAAGAGTGCAAACAAATTACTAATACAAAAACGTGAGCAAAATAATACATAACTTTGTTGACGAAGTTGTCCACATAACCTTACGCAAACCTGACTGCTACTGTAGCCGCATTACGCCTCTTCGCCAACTCCACTGCAAAGGGAACTTCTTCCGGCTGGATGGCTGTCCACTTCAGGTACCCTAGACGCTGTAACATTGATATTTGTATGAAAAAACCGATGCAGTAACTTATTTCAATTAGTAGTTGATATATAAAATAAGCAAGCATCACAATTAAATGAACATGTGAATTAAGTTATAAATAAATATCACTGGAAATCAAATAAATTATGTTCATTAAACAAATATATTCATATGAATTAAATCAGTTTAATCTTGTTTTGCACTCTCATTTCATGAGCCTTTTCTACCAGGATAATTATAAACCACGTTTAGACTTATACAATTGAAGTCCCTCCAATGTGAAACATTTTATTTAAAAATATTATTTTTTGACATACACGAAAATGAAATAAACATTTTTTTGCTACACGGGTTCGGTTAAAGAAATCTTGGGAAAGGATGCTGGCACCTTTTAGCATTTTCACTGTAAGATTTCTAAAACCAACAGAAAATGTCTTTTTAATTTTCGTGTATTTGAAAAAAAAAGAATAATTAATTCGAAGAATCATTGATATGTTTAGTAAAATAATTGATTTAATAAGAACCTTTGAAATTTTAATCCATATAGTTCAATTAATTCATCATAAGGCTATGAAATATAAAGTGACCTCCTTAGTGAAAACATTCGTTTAAGATGAATTGTTTAAAAAACAATGCGGAGATAAATAGTGCAAACAAATTATTAATACAAAAACGTGAGCAAAATAATACATAACTTTGTTGATGAAGTTGTTCACATAACCTTACGCAAACCTGACTGCTACTGTAGCCGAATTATGCCTCTTCGCCAACTCCACTGCAAAGGGAACTTCTTCCGGCTGGATGGTTGGCCACTTCAGGTACCCTGGACACAGTAACATTGATAATTGTATGAAAAAAACGATGCAGTAACTTGTTTCAATAAGTAGTTTATATACAAAATAAGCAAACATCACAATAAAACGAACAGTTGTTAAACTTGTGAATTGAGTAGTTATAAACAAATATTATTCGAAATCAATTAAATTATGTTCAATAAACAGATATATTCATATGAATTAAATCAGTTTAATCTTGTTTTGCACTCTCATTTCATGAGCCTTTCCTACCAGATTAATTATAAACCACGTTTAGACTTATACAATTGAAGCCCCTCAAATGTGAAACATTTTATTAAAACAAATATTTTGACATACACGAAAATGAAATAAACATTTTTTGCTACTCGAGTTCGGTTAAAGAAATCTTGCGAAAGGATGCTGGCACCTTTTAGCATTTTCACTGTAAGATTTCTAAAACCAACAGAAAATGTATTTTCCATTTTCGTGAATTTTGAAAAAAAATCATTAAGTCGAAGAATCATTGATATGTTTAATAAAATAATTGATTGAATAAGAACCTTTAAAATGTAATCCATATATTTTAATTAATTCATCATCAGGCTATGATATATAAAATGACCTACTTAGTGAAAACATTCTTTTAAGATGAATTGTTTTAAAAATAAAACACAATGCGGAGCCAAAGAGTGCAAACAAATTACTAATACAAAAACGTGAGCAAAATAATACATAACTTTGTTGATGAAGTTGTCCACATAACCTTACGCAAACCTGACTGCTACTGTAGCCGCATTACGCCTCTTCGTCAACTCCACTACAAAGGGAACTTCTTCCGGCTGGATGGCTGTCCACTTCAGGTACCCTTGACGCTGTAACATTGATATTTGTATGAACAAACCGATGGAGTAACTTTTTTCAATAAGTAATTATATATAAAATAAGCAAGCATCACAATTAAATGAACACTTGTTAAACATGTGAATTAAGTAGTCATAAATAAATATCATTCGAAATCAATTAAATTATGTTCATTAAACAAATATATTCATATGAATTAAATCAGTTTAATCTTGTTTTGCACTCTCATTTCATGAGCCTTTCCTACCAAGTTAATTATATACCACGTTTAGACTTATACAATTGAAGTCCCTCCAATGTGAAACATTTTATTTAAAAAATATTATTTTTTGACATACACGAACATGAAATAAACATTTTTTGCTACAGGGGTTCGGTTAAAGAAATCTTGGGAAAGGATGCTGGCACCTTTTAGCATTTTCACTGTAAGATTTCTAAAACCAACAGAAAATGTATTTTCAATGTTCGTGTATTTGGAAAAAAAAAGAATCATTAATTCGAAGAATCATTGATATGTTTAATAAAATAATTGATTTAATAAGAACCTTTAAATTTGTAATCCATATATTTCAATTAATTCATCATAAGGCTATGAAACATAAAGTGACCTTCTTAGTGAAAACATTCTTTTAAGATGAATTGTTTAAAAAAAAACAATTCTGAGCCAAAAAGTGCAAACAAAAACATATACAAAAAAGTGAGCAAAATAATACATAACTTTGTTGATGAAGTTGTCCACATAAGCTTACGCAAACCTGACTGCTACTGTAGCCGCATTACGCCTCTTCGCCAACTCCACTGCAAAGGACATCTCTTCCGGTCGGATGGTTGGCCACTTCAGGTACCGTGGACGCTGTAACATTGAACAGATGCAGTGACTTATTTCAATAGTTACAAACAAATGTAATTAACAATCAAATAAATGAGCCTTGCCATTCATGTGAACATTGTCACTGATGAGAGGTGCACACTGTTGTAAGGTAATTAAGATAAGGTCAACGTTATAGAAAAAGTGTTTTCATCCTAAGAATTTGTACATGCAGTACAATGCAAAGAAATCTGAACAAGTCACAAGTTAGTGAATTGATTAAATACATATAGAACGTTAATATGTTCTTTTTCCAGAATGCTATCATACAAAACGCGAAAATAAAGGCTCTTATATTCAACCAAAGAAAAAAAACACATCCAAATTACAAGTGCATTTTTTTTTTAAAACAGATGCAAATGTACAGACCATAATGAATGGTCAAGATACAAAAAAGTGTATAAAACAATGTGCAAATTCTATATGAATATTTTTAACGATTGTTAAACCTCATCGACGATACACTGCTCACCTGGTACAGCCCAGTCATCATCAGTGAGTTGTCGCCCATAGCCATCTGGTCACCAAGCCAACTCCACTGCAAGGGGCATCACTTCCGGTTGGATGATTGGACAATTCCGGTACCATAGATGCTGAAAGTGTTAAACCATTGAGTGATGCAGTCACTTATTCAATGAAAAGTTTACTCAAACAAATAGTATAATGATTTTCTTTCTTGATGTATTTCTTAAATCAACAGAAAAAGCCTGTTTGCAATTCTTGTAATTCTAAAATTCAATATTTTTATCAATCATTAATACGAAGACTTTTTTTCTTTCAAACAGTTATTGATTGCATTATGAACATAAGAGTTCTTAATTCATTCTTTCCCATTTGATTGTAGTTCATAAATGATAAACTTTTGAAATATAAAGTGACCTTTTAGAGAAAACAGTTTAAGATTAACTTTTCATGGGAAATGATCCTAATAGTGCAGATAGTACCATAACTAAAATGTAAAAGAGATGATTTGTGTTTAAACTCATTCTTATACACAAGAAAGAGCAAAATTTAACTTGCCTTTCGTTGATGATTCCATGGCAGCTACATGGGGCGAAGGTACATACGTCGTGGGTGTGCGTCAATGAATCGTGGAAAGACTTCGGCGACTATTTGAACTACGGTATATAAAACTGATTTTAAATACTTCCGGACAGAGCACTTGTGTATAGAATCGTTCGACAGAAAATGTAGATAAAGCTGACATTCTTGTAAATATTTCGCTATTTAACTGTTTAGCTGGTACCTTTTAAATGATCCAATGTCCTGGACGATTTGTTTCACAACCAGCAAGTGAAAGAAAAGCGAAAACTCAATGGAAACAATTCCGCATATATAAGTCCAATACAATATTCAATCAAAGCACAACCCAAAGAAATACCTGGAAACAGACAAGATTTTCCTCATGGCAGCCACTATAAGAATTTATTTTGTGTTTGCTTTCCCGCTTCAACTGACCAAGGTAAAGCTAACACAGGTATATACATCCAAGGTTGACCACATATGACTCCGTTCACTCAAACCTAATTGTACACATGTCCAGGGGCTAGAATACATTGTTTGAATACAATATAATCCTTCCACCGTCTATTTTGTTAGGATATTTAAAACTTAAAGTGGTTGCTGCCCTGGCACTGATTGGATAAATTATGTTAAAATAGCGTGTACTGTGGGGCAAAGTTAAAGTATGCATTTATTTTGTTGAAAACAGGTCACAAGTTTTTTATTTGCCAATCAGTATTTTGCCTTTGGCCGATTACACAAAATAAATATTGATATGGCCAAGACACAAACGTACATGAGCAAAAAACTTCAACATTTGATATAAATGATTAAATTTAACTAAGCTAGGCAAGTTTGATTTAATTCCATGTTTTTACGTATATCACTCTAAGTGGAAAACATAGTAGAAACTGAAATTCTGACTCAAAAGAATTATGTGGACATACTATTCATTTCACGCGTTTCGTTAGTATAGCGTGAACTATTTGTCTTGGCAAAATGATAGTATTTTAATACAGTAGTGGTCAGTCTTGCACGAGGATTTCGTGCTATATTGGTATATTAGCGTGTAGAGTCATTCTACCAGTCGACTTCACTTAGTTCACTTCGTAACCTAAATGTTCACTTCAATATTTTTAGTGATTTTGTTTCACTGTTTTATATCCATATTTGAGACCAGACAAATGAATGAGGTTCGACATGCATACTTTGTGGATCGACACTTGGCAAACGAACACAGGTTTCAAGAGTTAACCGTCTCTGGTTTTGCCTGGCTGGTCGGTTGCACTGCATAGGTCTTTATTAGCCAGTGAATTTCATTGTGTTGTTATCTACATAAATACATGTGCTCGTTTTATACTTACTTAACCTGGCTGCAAGTCATCATCTAATAAACAACTCGTCTGGTATTGCACATTTGTGTTGTTGTTTTTATGGTAAAAACGAAGTATAGCAAAGACATTATATTCACGTTCTGCTTTTATTTTGTTGAAGACTTGTCGACGGATCTACTTCGTCTCAAGAGAGGTCTAAGTAATAGATACAGTATGAGTTTTCTCCACGAAATAACGTAAAAACGAGTAACTGTATCTGACTTATACGACGATAAGTGTATTGCATATATTAGTGAGCAAATAAATGCATTAATGAATAAATACAGATTTATAAATTGATAAAGAGAAATATTTTTCCGAAAAATAAACATTAGATTATTATTTTGCCTTAAATTTCTAAAAAGACTGTATCGGCCTGTGGTATTACTCGAAATTCTCGTGCACGATCCGCTAACACGCGTAAGAAGACACTTTTTCAATAGCTATGCTGGGGGTATAGTCGTATAACTGCAGAAATCAATGATGCATGTAATGCACTAGTCAATTGTAACCAAGGCCCCCCAGATTCGGGGATTTTAACTTTCGGTCCAGCCAACCCCGGGTGCGGGGACGAAATGATGGTAAAATCCCTTCCAAATGCCCCCGAACCCAATGAACCCTAGGTAAGGCCCATTGTCCGCTATATTTTGCGCGAAGACAAAACCACTGCATTCACCCGGCACTGCGTGGCCACCTCAAAAGCGTGGTTACAATTGACTGGTGCACGACATCGATACGTTAACCCTTTTACGAGACCATTTACAGACCATTATTATTATTATTACAGACCATTTACAGACCATTATTATTCGTATTTACAGACCATTTCTGCAATAAAGGTAATAAATATTCTGCAAAAAGTCGAACAGTGCCAATCGTACCATTTTTAGACTATCTGCGCATGCGCGCAGGTAGTCTTAAGACCACAAACTCCAAAGAACTACTTCTATTCATGTCGTTTTAACCCATTTTTTTTTGTCTCAATGCGCTCTATACGTCGAAACCATACAAATGTATTGGTCGTGTTGCAGTCCGAGTATGAGATTTTGCTTGTTCGGCTATTTCCGCGCTGTAATTATGTATCCCGGCGTTTTATTTATAACAGAATATAACTATTTTTAGATCGTTATATTTATCAGATTAATGAGGGTCAAGAAAATGGAGGCTCTGGTAGGAAGATAACATACAGTATTGATATTCACTCTAGTTTAGCCCATGATGTTTCAGAAATTATTACCGACCGCAAGTATGTGTCCCATCGCCTGCAGGATTTGTTATTTAAACCTGACGTGACCCTGAAGCACGCTATTTGTAATGGTGATTTTTTATTTGACTTCTATGAGATAAGAAACAAATATAATTAATGTCTTAGTGTTAAAATAGTTGTTTTTCAGGTTTCGCATTGCTAATGCTTCAAATACTATACATTTTAATTTACCTGCTACACAATAACAAGATACTATTCATTCTATGATTTTAGGCGTTTATATTTCTAATGAGATGTATTCATTTTTTGCATAAAAGCTTCGTTCCGGTGTATTCTTGGCATAGTTTTAGACATTAGGCTTTCAATTTATATAAGCACACATGCCCTGATACGACAGTGAGTCATGCATACGTTTGGTGAAGCAAAGTAGTTCGGATTAAACCTGTTTAACATCCAAAGAGTACGAAGCATTCATAACAGCACTAGTACTGTTTCTACACAGGTATTTACATTAAACATAAATAACATTAAATTTATCAATAAACTTTAAAAAGCACAATCACATTCTCATTCATAAAAACAGACTAGTTCTGATAATCTAAAAATAGTTTTAACTTCATTAACTGACCTATATTCTAAACATAGTTTCTATTCTACATACATTAACTGACCACATGTTTGTCCTCACCGCGGGAAAACGACCATCTGATAAGCTCTGCATTTTAAAAGGTATTATTGCAAAAGTTGCTCGTAAAAATAAAATCATTTTCCTTAAAGAATTAAAACGTGCAAGTTCATAAAATTTGTCTAACGTATGCTATCTAATCAAAGCACCGAAAAACCTTTAGACGCGCATTTACTGTAACTTCAAATACATGGGGGTACGTCGACTGAACTGATATAAAGCTGTGCATTTTGAATGGAATTATTGCTGAAGTTTTTGGAAAAAAATGATTTTCCCTTAATAAAACGTGTATGTTAATAAAAGGAAATGATATATATATATATATATATATATATATATATATATATATATATATATATATATATATATATATATATATATATATATATATATATATGTGTGTGTGTGTGTATATGATGTTTTGTATTTTCCTATCATATGATATCTAATTAAAGCAACGAAAAACCTTTAGAAACGATTGAAATGGGGCATGCATTGTAACACTAAATACATGAGGATGGGGAATTACGACGATTGAAGCCAGTGACATTTACAAAAACAAAATGACACAATTAAGACGCCATATAGATATAGATATGTTTGTTTCTTCGCCCAGTGTGGGCACAAGCGCTGTCGGCACATTTTTCACTTTTATTTGTGTGCTCTTCACCCATTCCCATAGTTCAAATAAAATTTGCAATTCTCACATATTTGCCCGCAGATAGTCTTTCAGCGCCTCGCGCTTTGATTAGTGAAGGGGATGCAAATAAAAAAGATTGGCATGATAACGACAGCAATACTTGCCTTTGGCAATCAGAGCTAGAAACTACAATAAGCTATCATTTTATATCCCTAATATACATATACTAAAAAGGAAAAGAATCATCTTTCAGAAAAAAATGTCTGAGTTTTTTTTACGATTCATGTTACGTTTTACGGTACGGTTATCTTAAGCTAACTTTATGAATACACTTCGATACTGAAGATTGCAGCAAGATGCATCACATTCATACAATTTAGAACCAAGAGTGTCCATCCTTGCTTATTTCTTTAGCAAAGTTTCGGACATCGTCGTAGATGGCAACGGCGTATACAAACGTCATTTAGCGCTTGTAGAAACGTAATGGTAGGCCTTAAAGCTACACTCTCACAGATTGAACATTTTGACATTTTTTGTCTTGGAAAGAGCAATTCTTTACATAAATATCTGCAAACCAATGATATAAGATTGTTGACAAATAATCAGTTCGTACAATTTCATATTTCTGTTCAAAAATTAATGTTAACGGTTTAAGACAAATGCAGAAAACATCAATTTTTGAACTAAAGTATAAAAATATGCGATCTAATTTTTGTCAGCAATCTACTTGCCATATCCCCCGGCGGGGAAAAATCCCCCGGTTCCCCGGTGGGGGATGAATATCCTCCCAAATTAAAAATTATGAAAATGGCGATTATGAAAATCCCCTGGTATGGGACTCAAATCCCCTGGAATACTGAACAAATTACCCTGGGAAGCCTTTCAAAAATATGGCATGTACGATTCATGATAAGATTCTTGATACAAAACCAACCTCCAGTCATCATTGGGAATAAAACTAAATTTCCTAAAATGCTTTTAAATGGTACTTGGGGTGTGCACCTAATACCGACATTGGCTGCATCCCAAACGCTGTGTAATATCATGTTCTTCCATCTCCTGTGTATGGTTATCGTTTAAATAACCATGTTTATCTTAAAATAATGTAAAATGGTGATTGTTTATATTTTAAATTACCAAATGTAACCTTTATAGACTATGTTCATCTTTAAAAACGAGTTTACAAAATAAAAATGTGGTTATTTTTTAAACTTTCAAATGTATTCATCTTTAAGACCCTCAAAAGCATACATTAACAAAAGGCCCATCCCTGTAAGAGGCAGAGCATTTAGTAAATTTAAACCTGCAATAGAGACATGCATATATGCTACCTTGCCTCACGCAATTGTCTGAATCCCGCTGCTAAATTTCAATTGAAATGTGAATAGAACAACACGTTTAGGAATGATTTTTTTTAATTTAAAATCGAAATGACTATTACTAGATGTCCTTGGTACTACTGCATACAACTTATGTAGTATTTTACGGAATGCCGTTAGGGCCATCGCCTATGAATGTGCTGATCTGAAACGCGATAGTACGATGATGAAAAAGCGAAATCACGATTGTTTAAGAAAACATCCTTTCGAAACACAAGCTCATTATCACTGTTAAAAGCAAAATGAAACAAGTCGCAGAAGGCAATCAGGTTGATGTCATACTTCTCGAAAAGGCATTCCATAATGAACCATACTCTAGACTTCTCTAAAAACTCGAACATAAAGGAGTGCGAGCTCGCGTAAACCAATAGATCCATTCGTTTCCGACGGGTCGGAAGCAGAAAGTAGTCCTTGAAGGGGCCATGTCTATAGAAGATGTCCTTGGACCTCTATTCTTCCTTGAATAAATGCATGACCTACCTAAATTTACTTCCTCTGATGTACGCCATAATTTGCAGATGACAGTCTGCTCTACAGAAGTATCCATAATGTTGTTGACAACCATCAACTACAAGACGACATCATAGTGTTCTCTGAAAAAAATGGGAAAAGGATTGCATAATGAGTTTTAATCCAATTAAGTGTATTATCATGGATCCACATTTTTCCCAAAACAAGAACATCCTTCAGACTTCCTACAAACCATATGACCAGAACCTTGCTGTTGTAGAAGTACTTAGAAGAACTGTTACAAATGACCTTACATGATAAAATCACATTGATGGTGTCACTTCAAAAGTTCAAAGGGGCACAGAAAAATAAGTTTCATAAGAAGGAACCTGAACTATTGTTGTCAGAAGGTATCGGCTGCAAGTTACACGATGCTAGTGGGTTTGGACTGGAATATGCAACCACCGTCTGGAATCCCAATACAAAGGCTGAGATAGGTGCACACGCTTTGTCACAGGGAACTACATGTCCAAAAACCTAGGATGCATAGTCAACATGCTGGAAAGCCTAGGTTAAGATTCGCTACAACAGCACCGGAAACAGTTCACTATGCTCTTCGGGATATACAAAGGACTGGTGGACATCAATTGAAATTAGTTTTTCAATAAAAACGAGTGTATGACAAGGGGCAGCAACAATTCTTACCAAGATCGCATTAACTGTAACACATACAGAAACTCTTTCTTCCCCAGAACCGATCAGAGACTGGAACGAGTAGACAGGATTCACCCGGAATCGGATGAAAATCCAGAAACAATCAGATCCTTTCTCCATTCATCCATATCAAAATAAATATTCAGAAAACTTGTATATAGATTTAAACTTTTAAAATCTTAATTTGTTGGGACCGACACTGTTCTATTACACCATGCGCTGTCCCCATGCTTCCCGCAATGCTTTCAACAATGCACAATGAGGGACTCCGGCTTTGACAGGGAAAAATTAGAAGAAAATAAGTTTGTATTAGTATTTATGTGTTTATCGAGCATACCTTGTAAATTGCATTTTAAAACTTTTGGCATTAATTTGAACCAACATTTTATTTTAACCTGCTTCTCTGAACACGGCCGGTAAATCGTACGGTTTTTAGTAAAATAGAAATATTATATTAGACACCGGTCAATTTCCCGCGGATTGCGCAATGGCACTTCAGCCGAATCAAGAATTAAAGCTTGGTAAGTCATTTGTTTTGATCTGATCATTGTAAATTCTAACTTCCAACGTAAATTTGTATCATTTCAATTATCGAAACACATTTTTATATGGATATGCATGTCATGATCGAATCGTTCCACTGAAAGATCATTACGAATCCTATTCGTACCCAAATGTGTTCGAAATCCAGGCCTGCTAGAATTTTACTTTTATTTTTCTGTTTTAGACCTGCCACAGGAGCAAGGCTTTTTGAGTTACTTCAGGTCACTGCCAGAGGTAAGTTGAAGTCATAAAAATAAAATAACAAGAAAAGATGAATTTGTATTCATGTTCGCTACAAGACGCAAGTCGAATTGAATAAATACAATGAAAGTATTATTGCATTTTTGATGATACTCACAGGAACCGACCGCGCATCTACTGTTGACTACATTTTCTTATTTTTGTCCTGATTCCATGACAAATGAGCTTTAATGGCAATACTGTATCCCTTTAAGTCTGAAAGTGAAAATCAACCACAAAAATCCGCTGAAATGGAGTACATATTTAATGCATTTTACTTTCTTTAAAAGCAATATGATTCCATTTATCTTGACACCCAGTCATGCTTGATTCATTTTTATGTTGTAAAATTATCCTCAGAAAATCTTTCAGTCTATTAATATTTTCTTACACCATTTTAGAAGGGGTAAGGGCCTTTCTGGTTAAGAAAATGAAGCTGTCATTTGACTTAACTGAGAATTCCCATCTTTTTAAGAAATTAACGGGATTTCTCAGACAGAGAAAGTAAAAGCCTTCGATGATTTTTTTTGTTCTGTCTCAGCAAGAAGACATCAATTCTTCAACTCTCAACACTTTTTGGGTGTAAATTTTCTGGCAAAAATAATATATTTTAATAGATAAAAGCAAAAAAGTAACGATATTTTATTTTCACTTTCAAAAGTGTTAAAATGTTGCATTTCATTCAAAGGTACTATTTTTAAAATTTCCAACCACCCTGGAGCGTGATACAGGACCATCTTGTGGGTGTTTCTGCTGTGTCATGATTTTTTTAAAGAAAGGGTCCAGAGTTATCATTATAGTTTCTAGCGCTAACGCACCAGTCAATTGTAACCATGGCCCCCCCCCCCCCCCAGGCCCAGGGAATAGCGGGGACTTTGATTTTCAAGCCAAGCCCAGGTAAGATCTTCGCCCTGCGGGAACCAACTGCTGGTAAAATCACCGCCAAATGCCCCCGCACACCAGGGACCATGGATAAGGCCCATTCCCCGCTTTTTGGCGCAAAGACAAAACCACGGCATTCACCGGCACTGCGGGGTTACCTGGAAGATAAAAACACGGCCCCTTTCCCCGGCTGTCCTCGGTATACCCCCGGACCTGGAGGGCCGTGGTTACAATTGACTGGTGCAAAACCCTCCATCCTACACTTTAAGATGCAAAAAAACATTGTTTTTAATTCCAAGCTTTCTTATGATTAAAAAAATCGCTCAATCAGGCTTTTAAAGATAAATGAGATATAAAAGCTCATTTGGGAAAATTGCCCAACCTGTTAACTTTTATTTGCCATTATTTAAATTGATTATAGAAATTGTTGCATTGGCCCGTTCATTTAACTTGAACGGTGGGCTATTTGTAAACATTGAAATGAAGACTGCAGTCCATTAGGTTGTATTTCCAATTTATATAGATCTACAAGACTTAGTCAATGATTTAATGAGTATAGGCATCATTTATGTCTAGTTACAATTTGAAATTTGCATATATTTTCAGAAATCTTCAACAACTCTACGTTTCTTTGATAGGACGGTAAGTAAATGGTGGTTTAATAACTTTTGCTAACAAAGTTTCTCAATATCTGGTTTAGGTAAAAATAAAATTCCTTTGAATTCTTAACGCATGAAATTTGACCTAAACATATATGCCTTTTTGGATTGTTTCAATTTCTTTCTGTAATGTGTAAAATTTATACTAGTACTATTACTATTATAAAAGAGACTGATCGACTACCGCCCATGTAAAAAAAGCTTCGCTAAAGCGTGGTTAAAACTGTGCTAAAAGCTTCGCAAAAGTGGTGCTAAAAGCTCCGCAAAAGTGGTGCTAAAAGCTTCGCAAAAGTGGTGCTAAAAGCTCCGCAAAATGATGCGGTATTGGCAAAAAGAACCCGAAGCTTATGTGAAGCTTAAAAAAATCAATAAAAGCACAGAGTTTGTGAAGGTGACCTTCATACTTTTGGCCAAAACAGTGCAGCTTTTGCAAAGCTTTGTGCAGTATTGGCCAAAATAAAGCATTTGCAGAGCATCTTCATTTTTTTGCTAAAAATGTGCAGCTTTTATGAAGAGCTTCGCTTTTTACTCGGTATTGAACAAAAATAATGCTATATGTTTACAGAAACATTCTTTTAAAACTTTGTATAGAATATGTTGGTTTTTCTATCTTTGATGAGCAAAAAGCAAATAGCAGATACTCATTTACAAGTACAGTATTTTGAAATCGAAATTCAAATAATAATAAATCAAGAAATTTCATAGAGTGAAATGTTTGATTTTGTGGCTGTTCAAACTTAGGGCTATTCCAGTAAAACCTATAACCCACGGAGGGAAGGCAATTATTTAAATAGTATATAGGTGGGTGTCTTTTTACGCTTATTTGGACCCCACATTCTGTAGGGGGGATGCATTATTTAAAAGTGCCCTCCCCCTGGAGGTTATATGTTTAAATGGAATAGCCCTTATGTAAAGAAGTTTTGCCGAGTGTATAGATCATTTACATTTCACACAGGAATACTACAGCGTCCATGGTCAAGATGCTGTGTTTGTGGCAAAGGAAGTGTTTAAGACTACATCCGTCGTCAAAATGCTGGGATCCGGTAAGAACTATTTCTTCTACAAAACTTAGACTTATTATTTAACCTAGATTTCTCTCTTTTTGCAATGATTTCACTCTCCTGAATGCATCCATATGGAAAAATTAATTGTTTGGATTGGTATTGTTCGAAAAAAACAGATCACAATATTTCCTGATATTTCTATGGCGTATTGCAATATAACTTTCAAAAGTACAAAAGGTAAACAAATATAAACTGTATGCCTATTTTCATGTTAGACAATGGATAATAGTGATAAAAATGATAATTTAATGGCTTTAACTAACTTGGCATATTTATGCCATTGCAAAAATAATAAAAAGAACAAGCGCTATTGTATACTATAATATACTAGTGTAAAGAGAACACTTGTTCCTAATTTTAAAACTCACCGAGAAATGAAAAAAACTTGGAGTATAGTTTTCACGATGTCTGATAGTATAAATTAACATGAAAAATGTTAATTTCATCACAATGCATATTGTACCACTTTTGTTCCGTATTGCAATGTTATTATTATAACTTATTAATGATACGGCATAATTTACCTAGAACACAACATTGACTAAATAGCTATGGGACTTTGAGTCCACACATTTATAATGTAGAACTGAGGTGCAGATGATATTCCAGTAAGCCAACAAAATCTCTCTGAGGCATTCATAATCTTAAAATCAAACAGTTTTATTTACGTTGTGTATCAACAAAATTAAAAGGTGTTGTTACTCCAGAAGATCTGTAAGATGTTGAGTATCAATTATTGCATCTGTGAGACAACATTTCTTCTTCCTTTATCTTTCAAAACACTTATGAAGTAATACAACAAAGAGACAGCATGAATGAAGACCTTATGTTAGTCTCTTTGTCTTCAATTCTGGGATGCTTGCCATATGTAAAGTTTTGTGGGGAAAAATGTAACGCAAACATTTCAGTCTGTTGAATGGACAGGGGCGTTGTCCACAAAGTGAATGATGAGTCTCTTTTTGTGCACAAAAATTCCGGTTAATTTACCCAATCCTTGAAACATAAGGTCTCTTTTCATGCTGCCTCTTTGTTGCTGTACTTTATTGTGTCAATTGTTCCTCTATTTTTGATTGACAGGTGAAAGAAAGGTGGAGAGTGTTACGTTGAGTCGTATGAATTTCGAGTCCTTAGTGCGAGACCTGCTCCTGGTTCGTCAGTACCGCGTCGAGGTGTACAAGAACAAGGGAGGGGCCAAGAACAATGACTGGAGTCTGGGCTTCAAGGTCTGTTCTATGTTAATAAGCTATATCGAGTCTGGTCAGTTTATCAAAATTACACTGTTGAGGTTCAACAAGTCTGAATGCTTACCTCCCCTTTCCAAAGAAATTGTAAAAGCGCGAGCACCTTCTACGTGTTTGTATGCATTGTAAATTTGTTCTCTGACAAGCCCAGAAAATATATTACAAGTGGAGGGCTTGTCATATAAAGGAAAGCTGAGTATGTGTTGGTATGGCGGTACATTGTCTATTATAATATCATCCAAATGAAGACTTAAATGAACAATGCCATATCCCTTGGTCGGGGGGGGGGGGGGAAATCGGAATTTTGATATTGTGCTTAATTTTTGCCGAGATAAAAAAATCCCCTGGTCTAATATCAAAATCCCCTGGAATTCAGACCAAAATGCCCTGGGAAGCCTCTCAGAAATACAGCATGTATGCAAGCCCAAATTCTAACATTGATGCTTAATGTTAAAAAAGTAACAAGCCCTGCTCTATAAAATGAACAAGCCCCGAAGAACATTTAACCGGTGAAGGCCTGTGCTTATTTCAGCTACCATGCATGAATTCAACTAAATATGACATTAAACATCAGTAATGTTTATTACCGATATGTTGTTGTTTTGATAATAACAATGCAAGTTGTTGTAATTTGATCTTAAAAATGTTAGATAAAAGTAATAAAGCCTAATGATATTCACTTGCACCCCATCTCACTACTCTATTTACTGAAACTGCAGGCGTCTCCTGGCAACCTTACCCAGTTTGAGGACATTCTATTCGGGAGCGTAGATATGGCCAACTCTGTGGGCGTCATTGGGGTGAAGCTGGCAGCTGACAAGGTGAGATATGTACTTGAATGTAACAGTCAGTCAGACAAGGTGAGATATGTACTTGAATGTAACAGTCAGTCAGACAAGGTGAGATATGTACTTGAATGTAACAGTCAGTCAGACAAGGTGAGATATGTACTTGAATGTAACAGTCAGTCAGACAAGGTGAGATATGTACTTGAATGTAGCAGTCAGTCAGACAAGGTGAGAAATGTACTTGAATGTAACAGTCAGTCAGACAAGGTGAGATATGTACTTGAATGTAACAGTCAGTCAGACAAGGTGAGATATGTACTTGAATGTAACAGTCAGTCAGACAAGGTGAGACATGTACTTGAATGTAACAGTCAGTCAGACAAGGTGAGATATGTACTTGAATGTAATAATCAGTCAGACAAGGTGAGATATGTACTTGAATGTAACAGTCAGTCAGACAAGGTGAGATATGTACTTGAATGTAACAGTCAGTCAGACAAGGTGAGATATGTACTTGAATGTAACAGTCAGTCAGACAAGGTGAGATACTTGAATGTAGCAGTCAGTCAGATTTTTGTAGTTCATATACGCGAATTATGGTGCTATATATTTAAAAAAAAAATGAATTACGGCAAAATACATACTGTGATTAACAGCTTGTAAGCTTACATTTTGTGTAGTGAATGAACTATCTATCTATCTATAGTCTTTGATTTGAACATGTATGCATTGACCTCAGTCCATGAGATTATTTTCTAACTCTCAGTTATGTAAAATGTCTTACGTCTTCTGTTAGCATAATTATACATGTATGCATAATTAATGCATGTGTGTAATGTTTAGTTGATAAATGTATGTACCTGTAATATTGTGAATATATAGAGATTATATTTGAATAAAATACAAGTATAAGACTTAAAAAACAAGTGAATCTAAAAACAAGTGGATCTAAAACTTAATGAACACAAAAAAGTGCTTAAATCATGGCCCTAATTTCTCGAAAGTTTTTACCGTAACAAGCTTCATTCAGCCAAATTTCTTATTTGTGATTTTAATAGATAAAATGTAGTTTATTGTGTTTATAATTAAGATGATTTCCTTGTTAAGTCCAAAACCTCTTAAGAATGTCAATATAACACAAATTATACCACAGCATAATAGTAATAATGTTATGAGGGACTTATGATGTTTCGAGATATTGGGGCCTGGTTACATTGAACCAATTGTTAAGAACTAACTGTTAATGAAAATCGAGCCCAAATCCATAAACATGTATTTCATCCATTGCTAATAATGTATGATCCCTTATAACAGCTTGTGGGTGTCGGGTATGCTGATGCCACCCTGAGGAAGTTTCTCGTCACCGAGTTCACAGACAATGACCAGTTCTCAAACCTTGAGGTATGTGCAAGTCTTTATACACTCAAACAAAATTTTCACATGTATCATAATTATTTCGACATGGTAACATGTCTGTTTACGCCTTGATTTGTGCAACCCCTCTCACAATTTAAGGAGTTAATTTCTAGGCCTATTTTCATGAAAGTTTAGTTAGTGGTCACAAAGCTGGACAAGTGCGTTTCCAAGGGATACTCTGCTGGGAATTAGGTTTCTCAACAACACCAGACCACACTCTTGAATAACTATGTGCTAATAATGATGAATATAATGTTGTTACAACTTGGCTCCCAATCATGTATAATTTTCAAGTTTAACATTTATGTTTATCAAGACGATATTGTTTTGTTCAGGGCACAATGTTGTTTTTTCAATCATGTTTCATTTTATCCTGATCAAGACCATCATATTTTTTTGTACAGGCGTTGTTGGTACAGCTGGGACCAAAAGAGTGCCTTATTGCATCCAGCGACGTGAGTAACGATGGCGGGAAACTGAAAGAAGTGCTTGAACGCAGTGGGGTCATGATCACGGAGAGGAAAAAAAGTAAGGCCAGTCACTGAGTATCTTAAAATGAGAAATGATTTGTAAGGTCAAAGTAAAACAGCAGTGTATTGTCGTAGCCTTGGTGTTGTTGTTGGCGCTTTTATTATGCACAAACTTAAATCCTTGCCATTACTCGAGAAATAATCTGGATATTCAGACTCTGACAGGAATAATTAATGCGATTTTTGACTGGAAAACAACATTAGAGCAAATGTGCTCTAGTTTGGGTTTAAATTATATTATGGATGAACATTGTTTAAGTTATGTAAATCATCATTATATGAAGAGTTTGTTTAAAAGATGACAAACAACTTATAAAACCCCACTCCCCTTTTCCCATATCTTAGTAGCTAATCTTTCATATGATTCTAAGTAGTATTAAATAAATTTGTTTATTCATATATATTTATATAGGACTGTTAGTGAGATTCATATCTTTCATAATCTTAGTTACATTTTCTAGCTCTGTAATGATGATATCTCTGGCAGGTGAGTTCAGCAGTAAGGACAGCGTACAGGACATGAATCGACTTCTCAAAGTGAAGAAAGGAGAACAAGCGAACGCAGCTGCTCTCGGTATGTACAGCTGTTTGTTGGGAGTCTTGTCTAGCAATCTAAATCTTGACAATATGTCTGAAAACCTTTTCTAGGACACCACATAGGCATTTTTGGTAAATTCAGCCATGTTGAAAAACTATATATGTCACCCCCATGCTAGATGAGTCACGTGCTGTGACACAATACTTTTTATTGATCTCATTATACCTGTACACTTTATGTAAGCATAGTTATAATATTTCAATATATGATTTCCATAGACATTAACTAAAAAAATAATATAGCTTCAAAACAAAACAAAATTACATCTTAAATACCCCTAAAGTTATATTGAAGGAACTTCTTGATGTATGAAGTGAATAAAAACTAATGCTTGTCATGACATCAGTAAACATCATCGCACACGCTTTTTGGGGAAATGTACAAAAATGCGCTTTTTCTATATCAATTTTTTCACAAAAAAATAATTTAAGGTCTGCTAGAAAAAATAGCAATCATGTGTGTCCGGTCTGGATAGAAAAACCCAACCCACAGGGTCGCTGCATAGTGATACCTGGGCAAGCCTTGTTACCTGGCAAAGCAGTTGTCCTTGGGTAAGAGTTTTCTATCCGGACCGGAAACACATGACAGATATTATTATGTCTGTGCCAGCAGAAAATCTGTACTGAAATGTGAATGGTCAAGGTATTTTTTCTGGATTTGATGTGACTGTTAAAAATGTCATGATATGTATTCTATGATCACTGTTTGTTTTATATTTGACCTTTATATAAATACAATAAGGAACTACCAGTATATTTAACTTCCTGGTTTTGCTCTCTTGTCTGTTTTTCAAAGATAAGATATTGTGATAGTCCTTGTGTTTATATTGCCATACAAAAACTTCAAATGAAACTTTCTACACAATATGGGCATGTATAAAAGGCCCATAACTCTGACTTCAAAAATGGTTGAGTTACGTTGTTTTTTTCCTGAAAAACAATGGCAGCCAAGAGTTATTGCATTTGCTCCCCGACACTCTCATTCATGATGTAAGTCAAGAGGTTAGAAAGTAAAAAATTAACCCTCTACCTACTTTCACCTAAAAATGTATACCTGAGAAAAAGCCAAACAAACAATTTATTAATCGTGGCCTTGTGTATCATTATTCCAGCTGAAATAGAGAAGCAGCAGGCAATGTCTGCGCTTGGGGCCGTCGTCCACTACTTAGAGCTCCTCTCAGATGACACAAACTTCGGCCAATACACACTCACAACCTTTGACCTTGGCCAGTACATGAGGCTGGATGCTGCCGCTGTCCGGGCACTCAACCTGTTACCCAATACTCTCGAAGGTAAATTCCAATACAGGCTGTTAAAAAATATTATTAAAAAAACTAAGTTATTTTTAAATGAGTAAAATGGTTTCTTCTGGTGTGCCTTGAAATATGTATTTGAGTAACTGCCAAGCGGCATTTTTTATTGTCATATGGAACGAAGAACTATTGCATCATTCGGTGCTGAATGCTTGAGTAAATCTAGGTGTGAAATAAGCAGAGGGGTGTTTAAAAATTTGAGTCTGTGCCAAATCGATAGGGTCGGTCAGGTAGCCAGAAACCCTATTTTATTCGGGGAGGTAGGGTGGGAGGGGGGTGTCATTATAATTAATAATCCATTCTGTTGCAAATCCAAAACTTCACTAAGTATTATAAATATGTCATGTATATGTCATGTATACAGAAGCAACTCATGGCAGTGTGCATACTATCAAAATTGAGAGTAAATCCCCAGAAAAGTATGTTTTGCTGCATTTCAGGAGGGAACAAAAACCAGTCTGTCCTAGGATTGCTGAACAGGTGTAGAACTGCTCAGGGTCAGAGGTTACTGGGGCACTGGGTCAAACAGCCTCTTGTGGATATCAACAAGATTGGTACGTTAAACTTCATTGTTTGTCCGTACTTGATGTTAAGAATTAACTCGTACATGAATAATTTTTATGAGATACAGTATTATACTGTGTATGTGGAGTAAGAGTTAGAAACCTTACACTATAGATAGATTTTAAAAATTGAATTTTGGGGCAAAAAAGTGCACCCTATACACAATATAAAACGGTATTTGAAGAAAAAATATGACAAGTCAATAAAAAAGAAATGCATCATGTTTAATGATGTGAAACACAATAGAAATGACATGAAATAAGAGAAATGTAAGTTTTAGAAATTAACGGATTAAAGCACAAATTTCCATGATATCATCCATGTACAGAGGAGCGTTTGAACATTGTGGAGGCCCTGGTCGAGGACACTGAGCTACGACAGACGCTGTACGAGGACCAGTTACGGAAGATTCCAGACTTCCAGAGGCTGGCCAAGAAGTTCCAGAGAAAGAAGGCCAACCTTCAGGTAGGGATATGTCCAATATACACAACTGCATGGATGAAAGGCTTCTTTTATCAATTTTAGAAAACTTTTTTTAGTTTTTTTAATTCTTTTTATTAGCCCGATAGTGAGACTTTACAGAACTGTTAAGCAGCATATGAAGTTGAGCGCGTGGATTTTAGAGTGTTGCTGCCATTAGCTAGTGCAGAGTTATGGCCCTTGTCTTAGTTAAAAAATAGTCTATAGAGTATGCGTGGCACGTGTATATCAAAGTATTTGGCACGTGTATATCAAAGTATTTGGCACGTGTATATCAAAGTATTTGGCACATGTATATCAAAGTATTTAGTCAAGAATAACTGTTATGAAATTTGAAAGGAATGTAAAGCGGCATGAGAAGTTGTGCACCTTGGGTGAAGCTGTGGCTGTCCCCAGTTTGTGACAAGTGTATCTCCAAAGTATATGTGTTTCAGAGTTATAAAACTTTAAAGAAATGTAAAGCTAGGCTGTGTCTAGGGCTGTGTATCGTCACTCAACTCAAGATACGATACGTATCACGATACGGAGTACGCGATTCACGATATATCACGATACGCTTATATATATATATATATTATTTTTTTTATGTATGACTTCAATGTTTGCCTATTTTGTAAACTATTGAGCATATCCTTACCAAAACTATATTTTTAATGTTTTTGTTATTTTGCATCGGCGAAGATGCGTGGTCATGTTTGAAGTGTTTCCATTATATTTAATTTGGCCAGACACAATTTACAAATATAAACTAGTTTATTGTATTACTTTGCAAAACCAAAGTTCTCCCAAGCTTTGGACGTATATTTTGCCGGCGCAATATAGGGTTTCTCTTTACTACTGGTAGTATTTCCTTGCGCCATTCTTGACTGCAGACGACTGAAAACTGTCAAAACAGCGAAAGCCACTTCAGCAGCATTTTCGAATACAGCTAGCTCACAGATTCCACTTGTTTTCATATCTTTTGTAAATCAAATTTAAAAAAGAAAAATAAATTGCAAATTTTTTAATAATTTTATTTTCATTTTTCATTTTAGTTTGAAAAATAAACACGGTGTACTTTGATCAGTAAGATAACTAGTTGTAACGTATTTTGCTAGCTCTACATGCTGTCTGCAAAAATGCGGCGGAAGTGGCTTTCGCTGTTTCGACAGTTAAAAATGAAAGTTAACAAATTGACCGGATCGTGCAAATATGTTTGCAAAGTGTTTTAAGCATACAAATCTTAAGTCTAGGTAACGATCTAACGATACGCGATACATACAATTTTTTATAATGCGATACGATACAGTATATCGTTGAGTACCGAATCGCGATTTCACGATGCACCGATGAATCGTTACAGCCCTAAGCGTGTGTGGTATAACGTGTGGCTGCCTCCAGTAAGAGTAGAGTAGAGTTATAACCCTTGACTGAGTTAAAAATAGCATACAGAGCATGCCATCTTGTGATGTGCATATCTCCAAAAGTATACTTGCCAGAGTGATGAAACTTATGAGGAATGTTAAGCAGTGTGTGGGTATAACATGTGGCTGCCAATAAGTATGGAGTAATTGCCCATGACATTGTTACACAATGTTTATGAATCATGGCGTTTTGTGTAACTCCTACTCATATGCATAGCAAGGCCCTTAACTCTGGCTTTAACAATTGAAGAGTTATGCCCCTTTTTGACAGGAGATTGTTTGCATTTGCATCGCTGCACTCTTATTATGTGTATATTAGACCATGAAATGAATGCCTCGGCTTTTCGCAGTTATGTTATTGAAGCCATTTATTTTGCCGAAGAACTTCATTGGTGTCTTCAATAAAAAAATCAACTAAAACAAACATACGTTGTTATTGATTAATTATTACAATTCCGATAAGTAACGACCCGTCCTGCAAACTTAAAACGCGTAACCATGTACTCATTTTTAACCTACCTCCAAATTGAGAGCTCACAGTTGACCGCCATTTTCTTTGAGTAAAACAAAATCAGTTACCGCGAAATTCGATAATTGTCCGTTGAGCTTGAACATTTTTACACATTAAGAAGAATTTTAGCATTTTAGATTTGCTTAAAAATTGACCCCGTCTTATAAGCGAGTCGAAACAAAAAGCACCAGATTTCATGGGCAAAGTTAGGGGGCCGTCTTATAAGCGAATCACCTTATAGTCGAGAAAATACGGTAACAGTCGTCCTGTGTGTTTCACCAGGATGTGTACCGGGTGTATCAAGCCATTGACAAGATGCCATACCTGCTGGAGACTCTGGAACGCACAGACAGCCAACATAAGACACTGCTCATGCATGTCTTCTCAAACCCTCTGAAGGTAAGAACAAAAGTAAAGCTCTCAGGACTCTAGAATATGGATTATTTTGCTTTTATCAAATCTGTCTTTAAAAGAAAACAAACAAATCTTTATATGCCTAGTTGATCTTGTTGGCAGTGTTGTCATTTTGTAAAACTTAAATGTTGGCTTTAAGTTTGAAATTATGCAAAACAATAATATGAAACTGAGAACACATGATTCCAATGACAATGTGTCATTAGTGGTCGAAAATAGCACAAGCCCTGCACTGGTAAAATGTCTTCCAGGCTTACTCAAATACTGAATTTTATACAGCAAGGCTTGTTAAAAAATTTGATGCCAAGCAATAGTATAAGAATTTGGGCTTGTTCATCCAAAAGTCTAATTTTGATGACTGTATAATAATCCCAATATGTTTGCTGTTTTCTTCTTGTAGGAATCTGCTTTTGGTCTGCAATGTCGGAAAATAGCTCATTGAGCTAATGTTTCTTGTTAACACATACCCGACTTTAAATAAAGATTCTTGTATCTTGTCTGAGAATTTTCTGGGGCAGATATTTGTATCATCTTTGAAAAATACACCATGGATAAATGAATTTATTCTGATATCAGGAGATGTTAATGGACTTTGCCAAGTACCAGGAGATGGTTGAAGCCACTATGGACCTGAGCCAGGTGGAGAATCATGAGTTTGTGATCAAAGCCGACTTCGATGAAGGCCTCACTGCCCTCAAAGAGCGGATAGACTCACTGGAGGAGAGTATTAAAGGACAGATGAACAAGGTGGGTGGGGTGGTGGGGAGTACCTGTGGAGGGGTGGCGGGGATGGTAGTGTGATCTAGGCCTCACTGCCCTCAAGGAGGATATAGACTCACTAGAGGAGAATTTTAAGGGACAGATGAACAAGGTGGGTTCTGTAGGGCAGAGTAGAAGTGAGTGGGGGTTAGCAACATGAATAGACATAACTTGGGGGTTGGTAATGTGACATGAGATAACTTTTGGGTCAGTAATGCTATCTCAACTTTTTGAGGGTTATCAATTTGACAGGACACTTCTTGGAGGTTAGCATTGTGACATAAAAGTTCTTGGGGGTACGCAAGATGACAGGATAGTACTTTGGGGTTAGCAATGTTACTGGAAAGTACTTGGGTGGTAAGCAATGTGACAGGACAGTCCTTGGAGGAGTTATCAATGTGAGAAGACAGTAATAAAGGGTAAAGAAAGATAATTGTTTAACTAAAGTCATGAATAAGTACTAAGATTTGTTACCATCCCTCACTTTGCAATTCAGACAATCTGACTTATTTGTTTTTGTGCATAGTGCTAAACGTATGATGACATAGCACCATATTCTTCATAAGAATTTTAAACTGAATCCCTCTTCTGTCAGGTGAGTCGGGACCTTGGATTGGAACCTAACAAAGTCTTAAAGCTTGAAAGCAGTGCACAGCTGGGGTACTACTTCCGTGTGACCTTGAAAGAGGAGAAAGCCCTCCGTAACAACAAGAACTACATCACCTTAGATACGAAGACCAACGGGGTCCGCTTCCATAACAAGGCGATGGCCGAGTACAACCGGGAGTATATTGGGGCGAAGGAGGAGTATGGAGAACAGCAGAAGAGTGTTGTCGCTGAAGTTGTCAACATTGCTTGTAAGTGTATAATAAATTGTGACATTGTCGTTAAAATGAAGTCATGATGGAAGAAATTTTCATATGTTGAAAACTGTGAATGTTTAAATTAGCTTATACAAAAACAATTGTCGATTCATAGGCATTTTTTCTCATACAATTGTATGTCCCAATCTGGTTAAATCTTGTTTGTTTTCTAATCAACATGGTTTTCTCGGCTGGACACATTTTTTGCTGAAGATGTCACATTTATCTAATGTATCTTCATATAAATTACATCAGTTTATCAAAATGAAAAGATTTGACATTCCAAAATATATATTTTTCTGTTCAATTTATGACTGAATTTTTATGGAAATTTTAATTTTCTGCTGCGATGTTGAGCTGCAACGTTCATCAACATGCAATTGCACAGATTTTTTAGGACAATATAAATTCATAAGTGATATTATAGTGAAAAATGAATAGGGGTATACAGGTTTGAGAATCAATAATTTCTGAATTCCAGCGGGCTATGTGGAGCCGATGTTACTGATGAACGATATTCTTGCCCAGCTTGACGTGCTTGTCAGCTTTTCCCAGGTGTCCACGTGTGCGCCCATACCTTACATACGGCCAACAGTCAGGGAGAAGGGTCGGTGACAACACTCATGTGTACTAGTAAAAACATATTTTAGAAGAATCTATTGGGGATAATTGCTTGTTTCAGTGTAAGATCACAATATATTTCACTGAATGAGCACCAAAAGCTACATGAATATTTAACGAGTGGGTAGCCACGAGTGACATATTTAATTTTGGTGTTTACTGGATTTATAACGGTACACTGACCAAAGAGTTTCACAAACTGATGAACCACAATACTAAAACATTCAATTCTTAATTGTTGATAACAGGTAGTGGGGTTATCCGATTGACGGAGGCCAGACATCCATGCCTGGAGATGCAGGATGATATCGCCTTCATTCCGAATGACATCTCTTTTGAAGAGGGTAAGTTGGTTCAAAAAAGTTTTTAGATCACCTTATCACAGAATGACCTATTTAGTATTGTGACCATTTCTCGGCCCATCGTGTGTCAATGTGATCTATTTGTTTAAATCAGCTCTCCTCTGGAACTGCTTGGCAGATTCAAGGGAAGAATAGTTTTTTTGAAAGGGTCTTTTTAAAAGTACATGATGTGTGTATCTTCAATTAATCTAGACTGCTCAAGTTTTTCTTGAAAACCACTGACCGTAATTTTGAAGTCATTATTCATTTAAATATACATTTTATAGAAACTTTGTATGCATGTAAAAATCAACAACAATACTTGTGTTTTTAACGAGTCAAAGCACTTTGTTCAACTAATTCAACAAGATTATTTTCATTAATTAACTGAGATGATTAAATCATGGAGTATTCATGATTTGATACAGTTTTTGTTGACTGAGGTATTTATTTTGAATATTTTCTGTATGATTAAATCCTGACCATTTGTATTTTACTAGGTAAACAGATGTTCCACATTATAACCGGACCAAATATGGGAGGAAAATCCACATACATCAGATCTGTATGTATTGTGTTTTTGTACATCTTCTATCCATCAATAGGGATGAGAGTGGTATAGTGGTATAGGTGTCCGCCTCTCACCAAAGAGGTTGTTGGTTTGATCCCCATCAGGGGTACTTTCTCATGGCCTCTCAAAAAAGGACACAGTACTGGTTTCTGTCCAGGAAACGGACTCGGGAGTGATTCTATAAGCTTAGCTTTCGTCACAATTGAGCTAAAGAAAATTGTATATACTATACTATCCATCAATAATAATTATGTGTAATTATATATCATATGAACTTTATTCAAGCAATGCAAGTGTTTGATGGACTGAAAGTGCAGTGTCAGGATAATGTTATATTTTAAAGCAGTATTTACTTGCTCTATAAAGGTGATGGTAGATAAGATTTATTTTACTTCACAATGATGAATACACACATTGAACTAGCAATGTATGATTGAGTTAAGATGTTGTTTAGTTCTGTTGTTATAAAATATCATATTTCATATTGCATCTGCAGGTAGGTGTGATTGTATTAATGGCCCAGCTAGGCTGTTTTGTGCCCTGCAGCAAGGCGGAAATCTCTATAGTGGACAGTATTTTGGCGCGTGTGGGGGCTGGTGACAGTCAGCTGAAAGGCGTGTCAACGTTCATGGCCGAGATGCTAGAAACTGCGGCCATACTCAGGGTAGGTGCTTGGTTTGTGGGTTCTGCCTAGGTTTTCCCTTACTCCCATAACATAAGAAAAAACATAAGATATTCTGGCCCGACATCATTGATAATGTCACTTAAAATGAAAAGTCTAATGGTGTATAAAAAAAATCATGACAAATGTTTTAAAGAATAAAATATGGTAAGGTCAAGGAAAAGGTAGACAACAGAACTTGTTCATACTAATCTTTTCAGCTATAAAGAGTCTGAATATGTCAGTTTGCAAAACAAACGTTTTCTTGTTCTGGACAGGATATTGCCTGTATTACTTTGAAATTCTGGATAAAAAAATAATATCAAACTATCCAAGCTATGTTATTCTGTCATAACAGTTAATCAGGCATGTTTTGTTTCAGTCTGCTACTGAGGATTCTCTGATCATTATAGATGAGCTAGGCAGAGGAACCTCCACCTATGACGGCTTTGGCCTCGCCTGGGCAATCTCAGAGTAAGTAGCACACCAAAGTGTGTGGTACAACAAACTGCTGTACTTTGCATTTTTAGTTGTATTTTAAGTTTATTTGTTTTGCAAAGAAAATATGTTCAGTTATTGTGATAACCTTACCGACCGACATTTTTCTTTAACCTTGGCCTTTCCTAAAAAACATTCAAGATATTCAAATGAAACTTAGTACACATGTGGCCAGAGACAATACAAGCATGTGTAGAAAAGCTCATATCTGTGGCTTTATAATTCATTGAGTTGTTCCCCTTGTTTGACTTGAAAAAAAATAAAATAAGAAGAAGAATTTGTTTTCAGTCTGCAGCATTTTTGTTCATCATCTACTTAAGCAAAATCTTCTCAAACTTGTTAACAAGAACAACTTGTGAATGCAAACATGTTTTAAGACTTGCACTTATCTCAATCAGGGTAGGGTCAAATTGGGCTAAATTGGTTATGATAATTGCTAAATTATCAGTATTTAAATATGGCTGTAACTGGTTTCTAACTTGTTGTTTCTTATAAGGTATTTGCATATATTAAATATTTTGAAAAAAGAAAGCAGTGCACATAAGTTAGGCTGAAATCTGTCAAAAACAGCATTTATTTTACAGAATGTGACCATCATGATCCTATCAAAAGTTGTGACTGAATATCGTAAAAGGAAGTAATTTTGATGAAAACTATATCAGTGTCAGGAATCTAAAAGAATGATATAAAGTTGCATTTCAAATAAACCTACTGTAACCATAATTTTTGTTTTAATATGGTATTGCGCTACAACCAAGAATAAAATATTTGAAGATTTGATCGTACAATATCCCTACAGGTACTAGAATCATTCAAAAACTGACCTTTTGCTACATATATACATACATGCAGGCACATAGCAACAAAGCTGAAGTCGTTCTGCCTGTTTGCGACCCATTTCCATGAACTGACGTCGTTGGCAGACCAGGTGCCGACGGTGAATAATCTACATGTAACTGCCCTTACCACCAACGACACACTGACGTTACTGTACAGGGTCAAACCAGGTACATCTTGCAACTTCATGAAATATTATTTCATGAGTTGAATGAAACTCTTTATTATATTATATGATGTTAAGTGTAAGATTCTTTTTATCACATGCCCTTTTCTGGTAATAAATAACAAGAAGACCTTTTTCACATGAGGTGATGATGAGTGGATTAGAAACTGACAAATCAGTTATATTTCTTGCGCTACACGCATTGCATGGAAGAATGTTAAACAATTTTCATATTTGATCCTTTTAAATCCATTTATGAGTAGAAAGAACACTGAGATGATATCCAGAAAGAATCACAACATATCACTATAATTTTAGCAAATTTTACTATAAACTTTAAAATAGTGACATCACATCTGGTTAGATGATGTCATAACTTTGCAATATGTTCATGACATCATTTCCTGTTGAAATACACGAAGTGACAAAGATTTTAAGAATGATTTCAAGAAATCAAGAGGAAATATTTTATGATTAAAATGAAAAATTAAGTACTTCATTCAAATAAATCTTTATCAAAAAACCAAAATGAAAAATAATTGTATGACTTGCTGGAATATAGCAAATTAAGCAATTCTTGTTTTTAATTAAATTGTTTACAAACTTGCGAATTTATATTGTTTTATTGCACATTGTGTAATACAGAAAACTGTGTGATGTATGTGACTAGGCTAGCATTTAATAAAACTGGTTTCTCATTGTTTGCATCATTTCGCAGTCCCTTAACTTTTGTTTCAAAACTCACTCTTTTGTTTAAAGACTCGAACGCTATTTTAAGACACACACTTGTTTAAAGACTCACACTTTTGTTTTGGAACTCACTCTTGTGTTGGAACTCAAAACTTTGTGAAGAGACTCAGACTTTGTTTAGAGACTCAAACTTTTGTTTTTTAACTCAGGGCTATTCCATTTAAACATATACCTCCGGGGGGGGGGGGGGGGGGCACTTTTAAATTATTCCACCATCCTACAGAAGCATAATTACCCTTTTGGGGTCCAAATTAATGAAAAAAGACACCCACCTATATACTATTAAAATAATTGCCATCCCCCCGGGTCTATATGTTTTAATGGAATAGTCCTCACACTTCAGCTTTAGGACACACATTTTTAAAATATATCAAACAAAGAAGGATAACCATCATTTTCTGAAATTTGCCTTTTGGGTGATTCATGTGAGAACCTTGATAAAATCTGCCATTTTGTGTGTTTCAGGTGTGTGTGACCAGAGTTTTGGAATCCATGTTGCAGAACTAGCCCACTTCCCTAAACATGTGGTGGAGGTAGAGTATTTCAAGCTTTCCAGCAGCCAATCTTACACTTACATTTCATGGTTTTAACCAGATAAACATTTCTTTGTGTGTAAAAAAGTGTCCTGGCCGTATTCAATAACTAACTTAGATCCAACTTAGATTAGAATCTGAGTGATTTGATTGGACTTAAAAATAACTGGCCAATAGACAAAATGGAAACACTAATCACTGGCAAATCTAAGGATAAAATACTTTTGAATACTGCCCTAGGTGTCCATGATTGAAATTGATCAAAACATAACTAATATGAAAGTAATTTAACAGGGGAAAGATGTCACTTTAATATGTATTTCATTAACCAAAGATCCCATTGAAAAAAGTAGTAAATAATGGCACATGTAGAGGTGGGGGCATGTATTGACAACCAAACATGTTCATGTACAAACTTTGATCAAACAGCAAATGTAAATACAAAATAGTCTGACTATGGTGGCCATGATTACGAACAGTCTCAAGTCTGTGTTCAGACTGAAGTGGTAAATTTTATTACTATTTGAATTTTTACAATCACTTCCATTTATTTTTGTAAAAAGAATAAAATTTATATGATTCTTTGTTAATCATATAAGAGCATTTCTTAGTCTGAAACTTGGACTTGAGACTATTCGTAATCATGGCACAAGACTTTTTGACTTATGGATTAGAATATGGCTGATATTAGTATTTTCATTAAATAGCTTGTTCAACCCAAAATGCTTGAATCCATATATGTACTGTCTTTTATGTAAACATATGTATTTATATGAGACTGTTCCATTCACAGTTTGCACGAGAGAAGGCATGTGAGCTGGAAGACTATCAGTGCGTCAGTCTCACGGGAACTGATCTGGAGGGAGATGGGGAACCAGCAGTGAAGAAACGTAAACTTGTCAAACAGGTGCTGGCACAGCTGTAGCTCTCAGTGTCTCAAGTCTTTAATTTATCAGAATTTACTTTCTTAACCTTTTGTTTTTCAAAATTACTCCTGAAACAAATATTTTTTAATGTTTTAACTATTTAGATGTAATTTGTCATTTAAGGCTTTAGGTGTCCCTTCTATTTTCAAAATCTCTTTTTCTACTTTTTGGTCTATTAAAATGACTGATTTATAGTGGTTGTTGTCTGTGTAAATGTTCTCATTGATTATCTTGTTATGCCATGGATTAGAACTAGATACCAGACCATCATGTTTTTGTTTGATAGCTATTTTATTTTTATTTTAGGAGGGTGAGGAGTTGATTTCTGGGTTCCTGACCCAGGTGCGGTCACTGCCCATGGGCTCGCTGTCCGATCAAGAACTGGAGGAGAAAGTGGCGGCATTGAGGGCTGACGTGCTCGCGAAGAACAACTCGTACATCGCTGATATACTAGCCAGGAAGGCTTGAAACCTTAGAACCAATTGCATGCATCATTTGGACAACCCATGAGACCATCATCTACATTGTACAAACAAACTTTGATTCGCCAACGTCCAGGCCTTGAAGGCTTGAAGGCTTGAACTCTTTCGATGTTTCACGTCATGCACTTTGATTGAACAAATGTTGTATGACAAGCATGTAAATTCTGAACAAAACTGTGTATGACTGATATTGTACAAACCTGTATGTTTCGCCTACACCCTGGACTTGCAGGCTTGAACTATTGCGATGTTTCACATGTCATGAACATTGTATGAACAATTCATGTATGACAAACATACATGTAAATGCAGATCAAAACTTTGTATAGCTGATATTGTACAGACCTGAAATTCCTCACATGTACATAGTTGACGTGTAC
Organism: Mya arenaria; assembly: GCF_026914265.1. Lineage (NCBI taxonomy): Eukaryota > Metazoa > Mollusca > Bivalvia > Myida > Myidae > Mya > Mya arenaria. The sequence goes on along the minus strand of NC_069127.1, from coordinate 32,456,426 downwards.
ATAGTTGACATACCGTACTAACAGGATTGCTTAACTTCTTGAGACATTGTATGTATGCATCAATTGTATAAAAGTCTGACAGGTTATCATTTGGCTAGTTCGGTCATTAAAATGATTCGATTGGTTAGTAGTTCTTATTGGATAAGTATCGACCAATCAAACACATTGGATAACTTTGACCAAACCAAAAAGTTAACCAATTTTATATAATTGCCAACATTGAAAACTTTCCAAACATTATTTTGATTTCAACAATCTGAACAACTACAAATATAATCGAAGTTGTCTTTTGGATGAACAAGCCCAATTTCATAAACTACTGCTTGGCATCACATTTTTGAGCAAGCCCTGCTGTATAAATCCCAGAATTTGAGTAAGCCTGGAAAGCATTTTACCAGTGCAGGGCTTACGGGCTTGTGCTAATTTCAACCACTTGTACAAATACTTCAAACCATTGTTATTTTGTGCTTCTACAGATCCATCTAAGGGTTTATTGCATGATAGTGCTAATTATTAGAAAAGTCTGTGTGTCCTGATTTTATGTTTTCATGCATGTATACATGTGACTAAATAAACATGTATATTATGGATAAATACTGAATAACATTGTACTATCAGTATACTTCTATCATAACTCATTACACATAACAATTCATATCCATGGTATGCTAAGCTTGTATAAAAATTCAGGACCTTGTTTCAATAAAGATTTGAAGGCTTAAGATCGTCAACTTCCAGGTGTAACCCTGTTTGGGCGTAAATTGTAACACTGTTTTGGGCGTAAATTGTTTGTTACCCCATTTCGGGCATATATTGTGTGTGGCCCCATTTTGGGCATAAATTGTGTGTAACCCCATTTTGGAGTTAATTGTGTGTTACCCCGTTTTGGGCGTAAATTGTGTGTTACACCGTTTTTGGCGTAAATTGTGTGTAACCCCGTCTTGGGCGTAAATTGTGTGTAACCCCGTCTTGGGTGTAAATTGTGTGTTACACTGTTTTGGGGGTAAATTGTGTGTAACCCCATTTTGGAGTAAATTGTGTGTTACACTGTTTTGGGGGTAAATTGTGTTTCAATAAAAAAAAGAAAGAATAGATCCTGCCTGTGATTGTAGGGGAATCCCCGAGAACTCTTCAGCAGCGTTATGTTTACGGCTTGGATATCTTATTGAAACAGTGCCCTGGGTGTACTAACATTATGCTTCTATTATAGTTCATTAGAGATAAATGATATCATATTCTTTTACAGGGTATGTTTGGTTAAAAATTTAAATTCTTATATATATGTGCATTTTTCCGTACACTTGTTTTGGGCTATTCCTGGAAAGGTATTCATAAAACTTCTTATTCAAGTCATTTCTTAACCTAAGACAATTTCCTAAATTGTTCATAATCGAATTACAAGAAAGCAGAAGTTTTAAAGTGTTTTCAATGTTAAAGTATGTATTTTTGAAAAAATCATTGAAAGTGAACTTAAGTTTTTCAGATATTATATTAGGTATTATATCATATGATTAGAGAGATACTTTAAGTTAGGAAAATAACATATTAATAAGATGTTTTATGACTGATGGCCCAGATATATTGTTGTATTAAACCAAAATATTTGTATTTTTATTCCACTTGTTTTGTATCAAATTAAAGATGAAACTCGGCTTTCCAACTTTTATTTAATAAATGCTCAGCCTCACTTCAAGAGTGACATAAAAGCAGACAATATATACAAATACAATGCTGGTTTACATCACGCCATGCAATGGAAAACAGCTGCATAGATTAGAATGAAGCAGAAAAAAGAGAACAACAAAACAAAAACATGTAATCATAAGATAATACACGTATTCATATTACTCAAATATATAGGCTGATGAGCTTATCATGTTATGCGATGGTAATGTGTACGTAGTATATGCGTCCGTACGTCTGTAAACAATTCCTTGTTAACATGATACAGCCTTCAGTTTTGATTGTATCTTGATGAAACTTGTACAGTATCTTCATATCCATTTGAGCTCGGTTCCTTTCGAAAACCAGCCAGATCCGCCCATGCATGCCTAGATTAAGGGCCTTGATAGTAAAACAAATCAGTGCGCCTGTAAACAATTCCTTGTTAACACGATACAGCCTTCGGTTTTGATTGTATCTCGATGAAACTTGTACAGTATCTAGATAATCATTAGAGCTTGGTTCCTTTCGAAAAACAGCTAGATCTGCCCATGCATGCCTAGATTATGGGCCTTGAAATGATTAGATGGGCCTTGATAGTATGAAAAAATGCTATTGTGTATAAAATGCTTGCGAACATGATACAGTCTTCAGTTTTGATGGTATCTCGATGAAACTTGTAAAGTATTCAGATATCCATCAGAGGTTGGTTCATTTCGAAAACTGATGTTGACCACACAAACCAAGCCAGACTCATTTGATTTTAGTTTAGTTTAGTTTAAACATATTTATTTCACAACGATAATGAAACACGTTATTACACAATTTTATGAACCACTCTCGTTTGCACGCTGTTACGCGAGAGTGTGGTCTTGTGTTAGGTTACATGAGTAGTCTACCAACAACTACTCCGACTACTAGTGGAGCGAGTTGGTGTCGGTACGACTTCTCTTGTAATCTTGTGTTGTGGGGGATACTTGAGTACCTTGACGAAACCCGCTTGTCCGGCTTGGTGACCACAAACCAAACTAAATTGTCCTCAAAACTCAAATTACTATTGTAATGATCAAAACAATAAAGTCAAATTAATCTTAAAGCTGCACTCCCACAGATATACTGTTTTTTATTTATTTTTATTTTTTTTTGTCTTGGAAAGAGCAAATTTCGCGTAAATACCTGCAAACTAACGATAAAATATAGCTGACAAAAGATCTTAAAATTAATGTTTTAAGGCTTAAACAGTAACTAACGGTTTAAGAAAAATGCATTAAACATCAATTTTTGAACTTATATATAAAAATCTGCGATCTATTTTTTGTCACCAGTTTTATATTACTGGTGTTCATGCATTTTCGCAAAAAATTGGCTCGTTCCAAGACAAAAGATATAAAAAAGTTGTCAAAACGTTCAATCTGTGAGAGTGCAGCATTAAATGAGAACATAAAGAAGCCTGTATGGCCTTGAAGGATAGCAAAAAATGTATTTTCACATCGTATTATGGTCGAAATAAAGAGGAATTAAACAAAACGTACTCGCAATAACGTAATTTAGTCATTTATTTTTGCGTGTAAGTAATCAGCAAGCAACTACTTCTCAAGTGATACTAAACTTTTATGTCTTCATCAGGTATAAACCTTTAACATTATCGTTTATGGATTAGTCAGAGAACTACATGAATCTTATTTGTAGGTCGGATTTCTTAAAGATGTACTCTTACTCCCAAATAACATTTACCACAATTATTGCAATTGTTTTTACTTTTAATATACCAAAAAATATAAATAAATGTCGAAAACAATGGTTCTTATGAAGGATACAGAGTTAAATTTGAAAGAAAGGTGCAGAAAAAACTATTTCTACCTTATGAGACAATAGTTGATCACAATAAATCTTTTAGCACTCACCAATCATTTAATATTTTTTGCTTCTTCAGCCATTAAATCATGGGTACAATCTTGTTATCAGTAATTGATATTTTCCCAAAATGCATTATTTAGTAAGTAGTTAAAGGTTTGTTATACATGTGTATGTATCGATTTTAACAATTAGTGTCACTTTCAAAAGGTATTATATTCGCGTGTTCCCAAGACGTGGGTTCCCCGTAAACGCCCATGTCAATGTCCGCCACTGGTCCTGAAGTCTCATTCAGGGAAAACTCTAGGGTAGATCCAGCTTCAAAGCCGGAATCGGTTGTACATCCGACCAGTGCCGCCATCGTCACCTTTTCATCTATTCCAACTTCCGGTGTTGTCCGCTGTGCCCCGCCGGCGTCCTTAGGCCTGGCACCCTCCGCCAAACCGATGTCGGCCTGTCTGTCAGCGTCTGATGCCGACGCCACCGGTCGTGCCGTCCCTTGTCTTCGCCGGCGAATTCGCGCTGGTTCCAACCGTACTGAACCGTCAGCACATGTTGCCGGTGTTTCCGTTGTAGTAGAATTTTTTTTCTAAAAAATAGCGAACATATTTCGTAGCTATTTTGCAAGCCGTCACTACGATGTTTGAAAAGTAACAAACGTACATGTATTTGACTTGATAGTTCTAATGCAGCTCAATTCTAACGCTGTTCTGTTTGATCAGACAATGTTGTTACGACCTAGCCCCTGTGGTTAGATTACGCTATAATTTGACGTGTACAAGTAACCCCTCGCTCTGACCAACTCGTGTTTCCAGGATGTTCCGTGACTTAGATGACAGAGTACTGATTTGCTATGCCACCATGTTAACGTCTCCCCTTGCGTTTCATTATGAGACTCAAGTCGTTAGTAAATATGGGCCCGGAAGTTTGAGAGCTTGATCAGCTTACCTGTGGTCTAGGCACTTGGTGTATGAGGAAGCCCCTGCATAGGAGAGTAATCAATGTGAGGAACTATGCGAGGAAGGCGACACAGATGGCCCCGACCGCCAGCGCGAACAACTTCCGCCCCTGCTCGCACCGCTCGTTCACTGGCACAGGCTGGATGGGGTACGTGTCCGTACTGAGGATACCGAATAATAATGGATTATGATGAATTCTGATGGTTTTGAAGTTATACATAAGTGTTGTTCGAAGATTACTCAAAACTGCTTGAAACTCTACTTGAAAATAAAGATGATACATGAATAATTTGTTAATTAATAAATCACTGAGAAAAAATATGTTTACCTATCATGAAACTCATAGTCTTAGACTAAGACTTTGAATCAGAAAACTGAATAATTAAATATTGCAATGTATCTATAACATAATTAATTTTAACAAAAGATGTGTGCATGATTGAAAAACAGATCATTTCTTTTCTATGCATGCGTATCAGATTGAATTAGTCCATCGCTATTTAAAGGTATTCGCTCATGATTTCGGACCAAAAATTTGTTTTCCCGGTAATGCATCTGATTCACTAATTTTATCATTATTTTACTCAATGATATCAAAAATATATTTTGGTTTCAGTGGGGTGCGAATCCACGCCGGTAAAGTCAAGACAAAATAAGATGACCGACGCCTTAGCCACAAGGCCACTGGGACTTTCATAAGACTAGAAGATATTTTGACGTCTTAACAATACATTACTAACATCATGTGATAATGTCAATCAACCAATGGCGCAACGACAAAGTTGTAATTAAGTTGTAATTAAGTGATTATTAGCGTTGCTAACGATAATGAAAATTGTGGTCTTCAAAGACGAATGATGAAGGGTTCCATCTTTGGGTACTTTGGTTATAACACTCCTAATGAATTGCCACACATTATTTCGTCACACAATAAAACGCATTTTACACAAACATAAGCGTGTACCTTTAAACATTGATTTGGTAGAACAAAAATGTGGGTCGCGATTTACTTAGTACTTACGTCTGCATCTTACTGAAGAAACAGTCGGTAAGGAACGGGTCGTGTTTGGAGGCTCCCTCGGAAACCACGAAGTAGTAATGTAACAGTCCGAGCGCCCCGACCGAGTGCAAGAAGCTTCCGGCTGTCACCGCCAGAGTCTCCACCACCACAGACACCCCCATCTGACGGCGGTACGGGGAGAAATGAGTGTACATGTATATGACTGGGTAGGTTTGGTGAGTGGAGGGGTATGAACATATTATTTTATTATTTTATTTACATTAAGATAATTCATTGAATCACTAAAGTTACATGTTGTTTAGAACTAAATAAAATCAATACTTATATAATATCATGTCACACTACAAAGTATCGAAAAATAGAATTGCCCACAGCGAAAAACCTATAATTCAGACGTTTATATACCCATTGGCTGTTTCATTATAAATTTCTTTTAAAGCATTTGAAAGATATAAATTTCAATACTTTAATTGAGTATACCAACCAGGCATTTGTTGAAGAAAAGGGAAGATGCAATGCCGTATATTCCGGGTGTGATGTACTGAAACATTATGCACATAAGATATACAATTTCACTCCGAAAACTACGTATATTTTGTAAGAGCAATATATGCCCCTTATAAATATAAATTAATACTTTAAATGCATGCTAAATTATATTTTAATCACTTACGACTGCAAGCACACTTCGTGCTTATGATTTATAGCGACTGAGTTTTTTAAAACAAAATTTTGTTAAAGTAAGAAAAGTCGGCTTACAACAAATCCGAAGGCCCAGCCTCGGAGGAAAAAGACGCCGTACCAGTCATCTGTTAGCTGCCGGCGGTGGATTCGTCCGTCCACGTCCCTCGTTGTTCCGGTATAGAAGAAGTCAATGGCCGACTGCCCCGCAAAGTACAGCACAATCGTCGTTACTGCCCCTGTGTCATCAGTACAAGTTGGTCATTTAGGTAAGAGTGGCCGTGTTGTACACACTACAATGTCCCGTGGGGAGGGTTGGGCGCACCCGGAGCGAACCAGGGGAGCACCCCCTTGACTTGTACAAGTGAGCTTTTCATGTCAATTTAGTAGATAAATATGTATAATTCACACCAAAATACACCATTGTGGACGAAACATAGTCACAACTTCATTTTAGGAGGCCCCATAACCCTCTTACCAAGTTGAGAAAATTTTGTTGGCCCTACAAAACTGACTTTATATATCCTAATAAGCGCTTCAAGTGATATGTGATACACAAACATATACTTAAAATATAGTTCAATTGAACTAACGTGATGTGGCAATGTTTAAAAAGTTTAAATAACAAATACAAATACATAACAATTCAAGTGAAAGGAAAATAACACAAAAGCAAAACGAATTCTAAAAGTAAATGACCAATCTAAATTTGCATATGTAGTGTTAAATACAGTATACAATGACGCTGTTAGAAAAAAAAAACCCAGAGTATATTTGGTTGTTTGGTTGTTTACAAGTTACATATAGGAAGTTAATCGGAGCGTAAATGTTCAAATCAGGGATGGATCCAAGATTTGACGTTAGAGGGGGCGTAATTTAGTGGTTAAAGATGCACTCTTACTCCCAAAAAAGATTTACCACAATTAATAATATTGTTTTAATATTCCAAAAAGGATGAATTAATGTCAAAATCAATGGTTATTATGAAAGATAACGAGATTTATTGAAGGAAATGTGCACAAAACACGGTATTTCTACCTCAGGGGACTATAGCAGATCACAGTCAATCTCTTAGCATTCACCAATCATTTAAAATTCTTGCGCTTTCTGCTATTAAATACACGGTTACAAATTTGTTATCAGTAATTATTTTTCCATAAATGCATTATTTAGTAAGAAGTAGTTTATCGGTCAAAATTACATGTTTATGTATTGATTTTGAATAAGAGTGTCACGGATTTTTTGTTTTACAATTTCTAGTCCAAAATGGCACTTTTGACAAATTTTAACCGTGAATGGTCCTATCAAGAACGGCAGTAAAATCGTGTATATATGTAACTGCGTCATGATAAACTGCAATGCTAAATCGCTGTTGCCGGTGACATCTCATGACGGTTTATTTTGGTAAATACATTTTAATAAACTTTAACTGTGTTTGTAATTTTCGAGCTTAAAATTCGTTACTGTCAAATCCTCAGTTTAAATCTAGCAATTCACCTGATTAAAATCAACAACGACTGACAACTAATTTACCAAAAAAGGTACGACAGAATCTACATTAACTGACTGTATAATAAATTTTATTAATATCTATCTCCTAATAGTTATTTTTTTTCATTACTTTTAATATCTATTTCATTAAAATCGTCACTTTATTTCATTACTATCAATATTATCGATTGATTTACCTAATACCACAACTGTAACGGACAGCAGTATTCCGGTCACTTTATAGAATTTAACTCCCATCTTTAGACTTAATCCTGCTCAATGTTAAAACACATCATATAATGTCTGTGTCATATCCAACTATGGTATTATTGAAGCATGTCCGAATTTAATGCAGATAAACAACTGGATGTTCGCATTTGTAATTATAAGTTAGATGGCATGAATTAAGTATTAACGTTTTCATGATTATGAATGAGCGTAGCGAACGAGCCCTTCTTAATTAATGAAATATTACTTCAGGTCATGTAACTGTCTTGTAGTCTACCTCGTAGGCTGACAAGTGTGTATCGGATGAACGGCGGTAAGCGGACCTTCAAACTCCAGCGAAAGTGAAATTGCTAAATGATTAAACTTAGGATTTAATGGTTGCCATTCTGCAAGTTCATTAGCTGAAAGTGTAGGTTGTATTCTAAATAACGTTAGAAATCATTGCATACTATCTTGATTCCAGGCATTATATTTATAATTGTCTGTCTTTTTTCAACTGAGATGTATTTATGGTGATCAACTTCTAATTATTTTTTTTTGCAAGTGGTCATAAATAAGATTGTGTAAACATATTTAAATCAATTGAGTTTTAGAGATTTTTTTAAACCCTTGATGGCAGTTATTCCCGTTCTAGATGGTATCACGGACTATACACCAGGTTTATAGGTCCGTGAGAGTATATGACTTAGAGGGGAGATACATTTGTAGCACATTGCAAAAATTCTTAAATAATTAGTATATTATGACCTCAAAATCATAAAAAACTACAGTTACCTCTCTTAGTTCCATATTTTTTTCCGTGCGGTATCACGTGGCCAGTTTTTCTAATGGTCCCGTCGATATCTGATCATTATCACAACGGTAGGGTAGGTTTTCTTATTTTAGGGCGTCCGTCAGGCTGTCCAAGTAGTTTGTTTACTATTTTTGCTACTTGCAAACTCCTGGCAGGTAGAATCTAACACAGGAAAATAATTGAAATGTCAAAATGATAAAATAAACCCTGGTCACCTATGATTGTGGCTAACCCGTCCTTCTTTCACTTGTGCCCCTGTACATGAATCCAAAGCTTATTAGCTCATAGCACCTTCATTTTTTGAAAGTCGTTTAAAGGATTATTTTATGGTTTGTAATGCACCAGTCAATTGTAACCACGCCCTCCCCCAGGTCCAGGGGTATACCGGTGATAGCGGGGGAAATTGGCCGTGTTTTATTTTACCTTCCAGTTGCCCCCCGCAGTGCTGACTGAATGCAGTGGTTTTGTTTTGGCGGTAATAAAGAACTTTCTCTAATATCCTAAAGTTTTCCTGAAAATCTTGACCAACTGATTTCTCAGAGTTGAAATCTAAGGCAAAGTACACGGCTTTTGACAAATCTAACGCTTTACTTCATGTTAACCGTAAACAATTCATACACAAATCTTATTTTAAGCAAATTGTATGTATTTTATAGTTTTCAGCGTGTATTGTTTAACTTCTATTTATTTCAAAGGTAAAAATGAACTAAAACCAAATTGATAAAGTACATGGACATTTTAGGATGATAAACTCTGAGAAAACTTTAGACTATTAGAGAAAGTTCTTTATTACCGTGGATAGAGCTCTTAAATGCGGGGTTTATGGTCTTCATTACACAAAAATTCTCCAAATATTAAGAAAGTTATCTTTAAAAACCTTACCTGAATCGAGACTTGTTGAAATTTGTTTCCGTGCACTTTACAAAATAAGTCAGCGTGATAGAGTGTTTGTTCAAGGGATCGTTCAACAACTTTCGTGCTGATACCTTTTTTCGTTTGAGATAACCTTGCATACTAAGGTCAGTTTTGGAGATGGTTAGGCCATACCAAATTGTTTTTATGTTCCATTCTATCTATTCTTGACCATTCGCAATTGTTGTAAAGTTTTCTACTGCAAAATGAGTGTAAATAAAACCTTTTTAAGTGTGTTGATCATGGTGATCACACAGAATGCATCATTTTCTGATATAAAATGCCAGGAATACAAGTACATTTACAAAGTATGAAGCATGTTGTTTGCACTTGTGTTCTGTAGTCAGAATTATAGCGAAAAGAAATAAGAAATAGTCTGCAACAGAGCGTCTTAAAGTTTGAGATCTTAGTGTGTCCAGGCATATAAAATGTTGTTTTTTTATTGAGAAACCCAAACCCTGTCCATGCATGGGTGATTAACATAGAAACAATTTAGAAGGGTCTTACCCAGACCTACAGATTATAAGCTTTAAAATGCACCAATCACTTCAAATTTGGGAAAACATTCTTTGAACTCATTTGACGGGCATTGTTTTTATAAAACAAGGGGAAGTCAGCAATGTGTTGTCTTCTTAAGCGGCTTTAATAATAATAATAATAATAATAATAATAATAATAATAATAATAATAATAACTTTATTTAAAGAAGGTAACACATTAAGACATAGGCATCATATTATAAACAAACATAACACACGACTTATTTACAATGTGGCCTTCTGAAAGAAACATACACACGCACACACACATAAAGGATCAAGACTTTCAATAAACATGCATGGTTGGACTTCAGCGTGTCAGTAGACTTTAACAATCACCTTAACACATAGTTTATTGAATGAAACAAAGGTGTATGTTCCACTTTACAGAGTTACATATGGGCGTACGCTACAGTTTAAGTTGTAGCTCTGGTTACCCCTGGCAACCACGCCATGAATATACCTGAAGTAGAATCTGTGAGTTTTTCCCTTATAATATATGGGCGTACACCTCACTTTAAGTTGTAGCTCTGGTTACCCCCTGGCAACTGTGCCTATAAAACTGTGTGAAGTAGTCTCTGTGAGTTTTTCCCTTATAACATATGGGCATACACCTCACTTTTTACATATACCATATGGGCGTACATCTCACTTTCAGTTGAAGCTCTGGTTACCGCTAGCAACTTTGCACGTAAATCTGTCTGAAGAAGTCTCTGTGAGGTTTTCCCTTATTATGGGCATACACCACACTTGAAGTTGTAGCTCTGGCTTCTCCTGGCAACTTTCACATAAATCTGTGTGAAGTAGTTTTGTGAGTTTTTCCCTTATTATATATGGATGTACACCACACTTTAAGTTGTAGCTCTGGTTACCCCTGGCAACTTTTCACATAAATCTGTTTGATGTAGTCTTTGTGAGTTTTCCCTATTCTTCCATTACATATGGACGTACACCCTACTTTAGGTTGTAGCTCTTATTACCCCCTGGCAACTTACACGTACATCTGTGTGAAGTAATCTCTGTGAGCTTTTCCCTTATACTATATGGGCATACACCACACTTTTAGTTGAAGCATTGGTTACTCCTGGCATACCTTGCACATACATCTGTGTGAATTAGTCTCTGTGAGATTTTCCCTTATAATATATGGGCCTACACCAAACTTTTAGGTTGTAGCTCTGTTTACCCCCTGGCAACTTACACATACATCTGTGTGAAGTAATCTCTGTGAGATTTTCCCTTATAATATATGGGCATACACCACACTTTTAGTTGAAACTCTGTTTACCACTGGCAACTGTGCCTATAAATCTGTGTGAAGTAGTCTCTGTAAGGTTTTCCCTTATTATGGGCATACACCACACTTGAAGTTGTAGCTCTGGTTACTCCTGGCAACTTTCACATAAATCTGTGTGAAGTAGTCTCTGTGAGTTTTTCCCTTATTACATATGGACATACACCACGCTTTTAGTTGAAGCTCTGTTTACCCATGGCAACTTTACACATACATCTGCGTGTGTTTGTCCCTTCTTTTAATTGACTTGTATGTTAAACAAATCCCTTCCAATTTGCTGGCATCATAGCCCTCAAATGGTTTATCACTTTTATTTTACTATGTGGTCAGTTGTCATGTCAACAACAGATACTGATACATTGAGGTATTCTGCCCATAAAGTTCAAAATTAGAGCTACAATGTTTTTTTTCTATTTTCTGAAGCGTATACAGTTCAAACTTGTTATTTTAAAGTCGTCGTGACATTTTTCGTTTCCTGGCTGAGAGCCATCCTCGAACTTTAACAGGGCCTAACTTATTAACTTCATAATCACAATTTATTGTTCTGTTCAACGAGTTTAATTTTCAAAATTTGAAAGACAGGCATATGCTAGTATGCTTTTAACCAGTGAAGACTATAAGGACGGCGTTTTTTATTCAGCATTGACATTGAAAACGATAAAAACAAAGCGGCAAATTTGTATTACCTTACATTGTGTACCCTGTGCATATTTTTCGACATCAAGTGTACAATGTATTTGTTTATTTAGAACATAACGTAATTCTACTTGATACGATTTCACTGATATTAAACTGTATTGTAAAATTCAAGACATGAAAAGAAAAATTCACTGACGGTGATTCGTTCTATTCAAATTCGGATAGACTTGTGGATGTTTAAAGCAAAAAAAAATGGAAATGATGGACAACGATTTGGCAGCACAATGTTGTTTGCTTTTTTTCGACTGGCTTACTCTCAAAAACTATATAATTTAATTTGAGAGTTCGTGTACTCATCGTCGTGCAGCTTGAATGTGACAAGAATATTCTTGTAATGAATTGTCTTGACTTTTCAAGTTTACCCATTTATCAAATTTCAGATCATTTTAAATTAAAGCAAAGCATTCTTCGGGCATTTTTTTCTGATCTTCGATGAATCGGGTCCTAAGGATCGTAAACATAGCTATAAAAACCGAAGCCTACAAGCTCTTAATTACCAATTAATTAACTATACAAACTTGTAATAATGGTATATGACATACTTTATGTATCTTGTTTTATCTGTTTAATTTAATTGTTTGTTCATAAAGGTTCTTTTAAATAGTTTTATTTTTCAATAATATTGTTGGCTTTTCCATTTTGATCACGTCATCCTCCCTGGTTTAACATTAAAATCTATTCAAAACTGACATCCTGCTTCCACGTAGCGTCAGTATTAAAACAGTAGCTAGTGGCGCTTCTTTACCTGTCACTCATCTGGCATTTCGCATGGGGCGTGGGGGGCTTCAGATATAATTTATTACCATGGTCAAATCCAACGGATTGCCTGCAAGAGATGTTTATCCGTAATTCGGCTTTCATCTAAATGTCATCCAAAAAATAAATAAAAAGCTTTTAGATAATGTTGGCGATCTAGAACATGTGGGCGATGACAGTTACTTGAAGTATCTTAATGAATAATTGTGTGAATTGTCTGATTAATCATATGAATTTTGCAGTGCACATCTGAATAATATTTTTGATGTTGAATTATCCGGGTCGTATCGATGGTGCATAGCAAAGTTGGATAACCTGATGATGCATAGCAAAGTTGGATAACCTGGGAAATATTGATGATGCATAGCAAAGTTGGATAACCTGGGTTATATTAATGATTCTTAGCAAAGTTGGATTACATGGGTAATATTGATGATGCATAGCAAAGTTGGATTACCTGGGTTATATTGATGATGCATAGCAAAGTTGGATTACCTGGGTAATATTGATGATGCATAGCAAAGTTGGATAACTTGGGTTATATTAATGATTCTTAGCAAAGTTGAATTACCTGGGTAATATTGATGATGCAGTGCAAAGTTGGATAACCTGGGTAATATTAATGATGCATAGCAAAGTTGGATAACCTGGGTAATATTGATGATGCAGTGCAAAGTTGGATAACCTGGGTTATATTGATGATGCATAGCAAAGTTGAATAACCTGGGTTATATTGATGATGCAGTGCAAAGTTGAATTACCTGGGTTATATTGATGATGCATAGCAAAGTTGGATAACCTGGGTTATATTAATGATTCTTAGCAAAGTTGAATTACCTGGGTAATATTGATGATGCAGTGCAAAGTTGGATAACCTGGGTAATATTAATGATGCATAGCAAAGTTGGATAACCTGGGTTATATTAATTCTTCTTCGCAAAGTTGAATTACCTGGGTAATATTGATGATGCAGTGCAAAGTTGGATAACCTGGGTAATATTGATGGTGCATAGCAAAGTTGGATAACCTGTGTAATATTGATGATGCATAGCAAAGTTGAATAACCTTGGTTATATTGATGATGCAGTGCAAGGTTGAATTACCTGGGTTATATTAATGATGCATAGCAAAGTTGGATAACCAGGGTTATATTGATGATGCAGTGCAAAGTTGAATAACCTGGGTTATATTGATGATGCATAGCAAAGTTGGATTACCTGGGTTATATTAATGATTCTTAGCAAAGTTGGATTACCTGGGTAATATTGATGATGCATAGCAAAGTTGGATAACCTGGGTAATATTGATGGTGCATAGCAAAGTTGGATAGCCTGGGTAATATTGATGGTGCATAGCAAAGTTGGATAACCTGGGTATTATTGATGGTGCATAGCAAAGTTGGAATACCTGGGCAATATTGATGATGCATAGCAAAGTTGGATTACCTGGGTAATATTGATGGTGCATAGCAAAGTTGGATAACCTGGGTAATGTTGATGATGTATAGCAAAGTTGGATAACCTGGGTAATATTGATGATGCATAGCAAAGTTGGATAACCTGGGTAATATTGATGGTGCATAGCAAAGTTGGATTACCTGGGAATTATTGATGATGCATAGCAAAGTTGAATTACCTGGGTAATATTGATGGTGCATAGCAAAGTTGGATAACCTGGGTAATATTGATGATGCATAGAAAAGTTGGATAACCTGGGTAATATTGATGATTCATAGCAAAGTTGGATAACCTGGGTAATATTGATGGTGCAGTGCAAAGTTGGATAACCTGGGTTATATTAATGATTCTTAGCAAAGTTGGATAAACTGGGTTATATTAATGATTCTTAGCAAAGTTGGATAACCTGGGAAATATTGATGGTGCATATCAAAGTTGAATAACCTGGGTAATATTGATGATGCATAGCAAAGTTGGATAACCTGTGTTATATTAATGATTCTTAGCAAAGTTGGATTACCTGGGAAATATTGATGATGCATAGCAAAGTTGAATAACCTGGGTAATATTGATGATGCATAGCAAAGTTGGATAACCTGGGTAATATTGATGATGCATAGCAAAGTTGGATAACCTGGGTAACATTGATGATGCATAGCAAAGTTGGATAACCTGGGTAATATTGATGGTGCAGTGCAAAGTTGGATAACCTGGGTAATATTGATGATGCATAGCAAAGTTGGATAACCTGGGTTATATTGATGATGCATAGCAAAGTTGGATTACCTGGTTAATATTGATGATGCAAAGCAAAGTTGGATAACCTGGGTAATATTGATGGTGCAGTGCAAAGTTGAATTACCTGGGTAATATTGATGTGCATAGCAAAGTTGGATTACCTGGGTAATATTGATGATGCAGTGCAAAGTTGGATAACCTGGGTAATATTGATGGTGCATAGCAAAGTTGGATTACCTGGGTAATATTGATGATGCATAGCAAAGTTGGATAACCTGGGTTATATTAATGATTCTTAGCAAAGTTGGATAACCTGGGTAATATTGATGATGCATAACAAATTTGGATATCCTGGGTAATATTGATGATGCAGTGCAAAGTTGGATAACCTGGGTAATATTGATGGTGCAGTGCAAAGTTGAATTACCAGGGTTATATTGATGATGCATAGCAAAGTTGGATAACCTGGGTAATATTGATGATGCATAGCAAAGTTGGATAACTTGGGTAATATTGATGATTCATAGCAAAGTTGAATTGATGGTGCATAGCAAAGTTGGATTACCTGGGTTATATTAATGATTCTTAGCAAAGTTGGATTACCTGTGTTATATTGATGTTGCAGTGCAAAGTTGAATAACCTGGGTAATATTGATGATGCATAGCAAAGTTGGATAACCTGGGTTATATTAATGATTCTTAGCAAAGTTGGATTACCTTGGTTATATTGATGATGCAGTGCAAAGTTGGATAACCTGGGTAATATTGATGATGCATAGCAAAGTTGGATAACCTGGGTAATATTGTTGGTGCATAGCAAAATTGGATTTCCTGGGTAATATTGACGATGCATGGCAAAAATGGATTACCTGGGAAATATTGATGTGCATAGCAAAGTTGGATAACCTGGGTAATATTGATGATGCATATCAAAGTTGGATTACCTGGGTAATATTGATGATGCATATCAATGTTGGATTACCTGGGTAATATTGATGATGCATAGCAAAGTTGGATAACCTGGGTAATATTGATGATGCATATCAAAGTTGGATAACCTGGGTTATATTGATGATGCATAGCAAAGTTGGATAACCTGGGTAATATTGATGGTGCAGTGCAAAGTTGGATAACCTGGGTAATATTGATGGTGCAGTGCAAAGTTGGATAACCTGGGTAATATTGATGGTGCAGTGCAAAGTTGGATAACCTGGGTAATATTGATGATGCAGTGCAAAGTTGGATAACCTGGGTAATATTGATGATTCATAGCAAAGTTGAATTGATGGTGCATAGCAAAGTTGGATTACCTGGGTTATATTAATGATTCTTAGCAAAGTTAGATTACCTGTGTTATATTGATGATGCAGTGCAAAGTTGGATTACCTGGGTAATATTGATGATGCATAGCAAAGTTGGATAACCTGGGTAATATTGATGGTGCAGTGCAAAGTTGGATTACCTGGGTTATATGAATGATTCTTAGCAAAGTTGGATTACCTTTGTTATATTGATGATGCAGTGCAAAGTTGGATAACCTGGGTAATATTGATGATGCATAGCAAAGTTGGATAACCTGGGTAATATTGATGGTGCATAGCAAAATTGGACTACCTGGGTAATATTGACGATGCATAGCAAAAATGGATTACCTGGGAAATATTGATGTGCATAGCAAAGTTGGATAACCTGGGTAATATTGATGATGCATATCAAAGTTGGATTACCTGGGTAATATTGATGATGCATATCAAAGTTGGATTACCTGGGTTATATTGATGAGGAATAGCAAAGTTGGATTACCTGGGTAATATTGATGATGCATAGCAAAGTTGGATTACCTGGGTAATATTGATGATGCATAGAAAAGTTGGATTACCTGGGTAATATTGATGATGCATATCAAAGTTGGATTACCTGGGTTATATTGATGAGGAATAGCAAAGTTGAATTACCTGGGTAATATTGATGATGCAGTGCAAATTGGTATATATTGGTTCGGACTATTAATGATTTGCAATACTGGAGTGTCTGTTTAATGTTAAAGATTCAGTGCGTAGTCAAATTTTGTGAGTATTATTGTGTATGAAGTGGAAAAGTCCACGATCTGTTTAATATGATAATTAAGTGTAAATTCAAGTTTTCATTCGTTACGGAAGTTCAAACCGGAAGTTCAAACTTCGATTATTCAGGTTATCGTTCGTTCCGGAAGTTCAAACTTCGATTATTCAGGTCATACAGGAGATGAGATGCACATTTGGACTACCTGTGTAATGTATTGTATCAAGTTGAAATGGGTGACCGTGTTCATAGTTTTAAAGGTTGTTTTACAGTCTCTATTTTACCTTTTTTTCCACAGGAGAGAACATTATTTAAGAATAAACCAACAAGAAAGAAGACATAGAAACTATTTATTGCGCAAGTTTTATCAAAGATATTTCATTCACAGTCGAAATGTTATGATTAAAACCTGGCCAAAGTTTAGTACAGCATAAATTTCGTTCCCTCATGTATATTCTAAAACCATTATCGTATAATTGTCTTAAAAAATACAGCTGTTCAGCTGCAGACAACGAGTGGTTGCCCTTTCCTCCAGGCATGTAGTGTGTTTCCATGGAGATCTGTTTGACGTCATTAAGAGCACCTGATGAGACCATCTGTTGAATTGTGTACCACTCATCCCCTTCTATGTCAATCTTTAATACGTCAATTGGCCTCTGAAACACACAGATACAGTGGCTTGTAACGAAGCGTTTGTTCGTGAAAAAAACACCAATATAACTTATGTATCATTTTGAGAGTCCAATAATTTCGAAAGAGTATAATTTAATTTGTTTTGTCTTCGAATCGTTGAAGAGCAGGGTCATATTTCCAACAGGGTTATAAAACTGGGTACACGCCCCCCCCCCCCCACCACATATAAGTGATTGTAAGCGTCCAATCGGTGGCGCAAAATGATGTCAAAGGGAGGATTCTAAATATAGATTTCCTTGAATCATTATGGTACTTTTATTTGCTGCAAAATGCACTTTAAGCTCAGCCTAATGCTAAACTGTTATGTTTTTTTAAATTTTGATTACTGAGCTTGTTCCTGTATACTTCATCGTATTAATGAACCAACCACTTCCCCCGTGAAGATTAAAGAAAAGGAACTTATAAGCCGATTTTGAGGAAGGGATTTACTATCATTTTTGAAAGGGGTTTACAGTTATAAAGAGAATAATCTAACCCCAAACAAGTGAATATGTAGCAGCGATGATTGACATCTGTAACATCAAGTGTTATACAACCGAAAGACGAGAAGAAAAAGGGTTAAGCCTCATATGCGTTTCGGCTGACCAGAAGATGTGAGTTTCGGCTGACCATGACATGTGCGTTTCGACTGACCAGAAAATGTACGTTTGGGCTGACCAGGACATGTGCGTTTTAGCTGACAAGGACATGTGCGTTTTGATTAACCAGAGCATGTGCGTTTTGGCTGCCCAGGACATGTGACGTTTTGTCTGACCAGGACATGCGCGTTTGGGCAGAACAGAAAATGTGAGTTTTGGTTGCCCAGGACACGTGCGTTTGGGCTGAGCAGAACATGTGCGTTTGGGCTGACCAGTACATGTGCTTTTTGGCTGACCAATGTTTGAATTGGTACGCAATACCTGTTTATTACTGGTCGAATCGTTAAAATATTGGTTATTCAAATTAAAATCGTGAGATAACTGTTTTGTCTAAAACATTTTACTATTGATTGCCTTTGATCTAAAAATGTTAAAGTGCTGCAAGAAGAACGCAATTAGATGAAACAATAGAAATAGAAAAAAAAACATCATTTTTTAGAACCTTTTTCATTCTAAAATATAACGATACGCGTTTTAGGCGAGTTATCAAGTATCTTAAAATTTGTCATAAAACATAAAAAAGCCCGTTTATCCATTGTGGAAACAAACACAACTTTAAAAACTGTTGATGTTTTATTTTTGAATGCGTTGTGATTAAAATTGAAATTTGAAATGTGACTGGTGTATTTTTGTTCACCTTATAATATGTTTTATTATTGTAAAGTAATGCAAAATTTGTACAATTGAAAGTTTGCTTGGCGCTGAAATATTGCATTTTATTTTCGCCGCATTTCGGCTGACAGAAAAAATAAAAATACGTCAGCTTTATCTAAGATGTACTTTTTGGTATAAACTGCAAGCAATACCCTGTTAAATAATACCGAATTTGTATGATGTAGCCAGGCATCAATATTTAACACAATGCTTTAAAGAACTTTCAGAAAGAACCGATTAATTCTCGGTCAAAGTATTGCAGATACATTGACATACTTTAAAGTAGCATAATTCTAAATACATAACGATTATTTACAACGTTTTTCAAAGCAACCAAACGTATATAACGATTATTTACAACGTTTTTCAAAGCAACCAAACGTACATAACGATTATTTACAACGTTTTTCAAAGCAACCAAACGTACATAACGATTATTTACAACGTTTTTCAAAGCAACCAAACGTACATAACGATTATTTACAACGTTTTTCAAAGCAACCAAACGTACATAACGATTATTTACAACATTTTTCAAAGCAACCAAACGTACATAACGATTATTTACAACGTTTTTCAAAGCAACCAAACGTACATAACGATTATTTACAACGTTTTTCAAAGCAACCAAACGTACATAACGATTATTTACAACGTTTTTCAAAGCAACCAAACGTACATAACGATTATTTACAACGTTTTTCAAAGCAACCAAACGTACATAACGATTATTTACAACGTTTTTCAAAGCAACCAAACGTACATAACGATTATTTACAACGTTGTTCAAAGCAACCAAACGTACATAACGATTATTTACAACGTTTTTCAAAGCAACCAAACGTACATAACGATTATTTACAACGTTTTTCAAAGCAACCAAACGTACATAACGATTATTTACAACGTTGTTCAAAGCAACCAAACGTACACAACAACTATAATTACATTGGTTTGTTTCAGCTCCTTTCGGATGACGTCCAATGTTTTTATCGTCCAACCATTGTCATTAATAAAGTTTTCACCGCCCAGGCCCCAGTTGTAGAACCAAATTTTGTCTGCCACCCGAAAACTGTCCCTTTCCATACTGAGGAAATATGAAAAGGGAAATTAAAAACAAACGAATTATCCATTATAAAGGATGATTTTTGGTTTCAGTGTAAGATCGGAGTATTTTTAATCGAGTGAGCACCAACAGGTATAATTCACGAATTGAAATTTATTATCAGTTTACACTGAACAAACATTTCTTTTTGTTCGTTCAATTATATGCCTTAAAGGAATATAAAATAACATTTCATTTTAGTTCTAAAACAATAAAGAGTCAAATTATATGCCAACGTAACGTCATTTCGGAAATAACGTCGTTGAAGTTGTGTCCCAGTCCTGTGTGCGCTGACGTTTGATTTGGTGATTGAGAACGGGGGCAAGTATTTAAATTAGTGAAAGAATCAAAACAGTATCAAACAGTGAAACATATTGTTTTAACTGACAAATCTCTTTAAATCACCGGAAAGCATACAGTAAACATTGCTATTGTACATAAACGTCTGATATCATTGATAGGGTTAACTTTGATAAAAACCGTACGGCGAGTTTTTTTCCAACCGACATTTAAATCAAATAGTATTACTAATAATATAAAAAATATCGCAGATACACAAATAACGTGTCATGTTTCATTTCGGCAGTCCGGGTATCGCCTTATGTTCTATTTGGTCGAATCAGCCTTTTTAGTTGCTACATTTGATGCAAACAAAACAATTTAAGCTAGATATGAAATTAAATTTTAACAATTACTACTTTGTTCTTGCTATGTATCAAACCCACCTGAAAACTAGACATCATGACCAACCTCACTTCAAAGTTTGGTGAACCTAGATCAAAGCATTCTCCTGATATTGCACGGAAATATTTTTTTACATTAGAGGTCACAGCGACGTTGACCTTTGACCTTGTGACCCCCCAAAATATAGGAGTTTTCTAAACCTCATGATCAACCTCCCTACCAAGTTTGGTGAACCTAGGTCAAACCATTCTCAAGATATTGAGCGGAAATGTTTTTTACATTGGGGGTCGCCGCGACCTTGACCTTTGACCTAGTGACCCCAAAAACAATAGGGATCTTCTACACCTCATGACCAACCTCCCTACCAAGTTTGGTGAACCTAGGTCAAACCGTTCTCAAGATTTTGAGCAGAAATGTTTTTTATATTGGGGGTCGCCGCGACCTTGACCTTTGACCTAGTGACCCCAAAAACAATAGGGATCCTCTACACCTCACGACCAACCTCCCTACCAAGTTTGGTGAACCTAGGTCAAACCGTTCTCAAGATTTTGAGCAGAAATGTTTTTTATATTGGGGGTCGCCGCGATCTTGACCTTTGACCTAGTGACCCCAAAAACAATAGGGATCCTCTACACCTCACGACCAACCTCCCTACCAAGTTTGGTGATCCTAGGTCATGCGGTTTTCCAGTTATCGATCGGAAACGAAGTGTGACGTACGGACGGACTGACGGACTACCGGACAGGGCAAAAACAATATGTCTCCCCCAGAGAGGGGGAGACATAACAACACATGTATATCAACAGCTTGCAGAGGCACTTAATAATATCGGACACAAAATATATACATATGAAGGGAAAATAAAAATAAATAAATAATAATAATAATAATAATAATAATAATAATAATAATAATAATAATAATAATAATAATAATATGAGAACATATATTCTAATTTTCAATATGGCCTTCAAAGTAAAGAAACAAAGGAAAAAAACAACAACATTATTCTTAAAAATAAGACCCTGTCGATGTTTAAACTAGAAAGATTTATTTACATATAAAACTATTAAAGATTCTGTTAATAAATACATTCATGCTTAAACATTCACTGACAGACACTCAAAGGACATGACTATAAATTGAACACATACATATGTTAAAGATGCACTCTTACTCACAAATGAGATTTACCACAATTAATAGTATTGTTTAAATATTCCAAAAAGGATGAATTCATGTAAAAAATAATGGTTCTTATGAAGGATATCGAGTTTAATTTGAAAGTAATGAGCATAAAACACAGTATATCTACCTTATGAGACTAAAGAAGAGTGCAGTTAATCTTTTAGCATTCACCAATCATTTAATATTTTTGCGCTTTCTGCTATAAACGGTTACAATCTTCTTATCAATAGTTAATATTAACCATAAATGCATTATTAAGTAAGTAGTTAGAGGTTTATCCGCCATAATTCATGTCTGTTATACATGTGTAGGTATTGTTTTTGAATAGGAGTGTCACTTTAAAGAACATGTAAAATAACTCATTCACACAATAAATGAAGCCTATAATTTCCTTTGAACGTTTTAAGGGTTTTCAAGGTAAGTATATGTAAAGGAATCTCATTCCAAATATTTCTGCTATACTTTGTGCATGATGTTTCCATGTAATTAGTACGAGGTGTTATCTGTAAGACAAGATCCTTGTTTGATGCTGATCTTAACTGGTATGTTTTATTGTCAGAGAACTAGACTTGTCAATGAGCCCTGATAACAATGTAGATGACGAAGCATTTTTACGAAAGTATCCATGATTATATTTTTGATTCTCACTGTTTTAAAGCCCTTGCCCCACTAAAATATCGTTTCGTATAGGAATATTTGTATAAAAGGTATACGGGATATACATCCCTAGAGCCATTTGTTATTGCTGTAATTAAAACAATAACATGTTCGCTATTTTTGGTATTAAGATTACCCAAGGTGTATGAAGTTTACACATTGATCGTATGGGTACTGTCAATCGTGTATCAGATGAATTGATACTTCTACAATGCATTATTGTATGTACAATTATGTACAAGACGTCCACATTCGTATAGGAATATATCTTACCTCGTCCATTAATGACGCTGATTGGTCTAGATCGATCACATGATCAAGATGTATTATTAGTTAAAGCGAATCTCGGGTGTGATATGAAGACACTGAGATTTTATGAACATGCCACACGTTCTCAGCTTCTCTGAATGAAACTCTTATAATTCACATACTACCCTTTGTATTTCAAAACAAGATTTAGCCGTCTTGTTGAGGAACCTAAAGTTGTTCTTCGTTGTTTTTTAAATATTGATATTAATGTTTAGTTTTTGATGTGTGTTATGGAAATGACGTTAGTTATAAATTGGGGTAAATAAGGACCTTTGTTTTAAAGATCACACTGTCTTTATTTATGCATGGACTTTCGGATGCTCTTTACAGCTCTTGAAACATATTTGATTTAATAGCGTTTACAAAATTCTTGAAAAAAGGGTGATTACTTTGCATATTGAAAATGAAACAAGCTCTTAAATGAATTTACTCTCCAATAGTTAAAACACTAATCACTTGAAGAATCTAGTGTGAATGGGAAGTGAAAAAACCAACATTATTAACTCTGATTTCTTATGAAAATTTGCAAAATGCTATACTGTTTTGTAAGATAGAAGGATAGTCGGTGTAATCGCTGATATTATAAGTATCTTCCATGGCCGAGGGTGTAAGGTAGGGTCATTCCGACCCGAGCGTAGAGTATTTTGCGAAAACGAGGTTTACCGAGTTTCTTCAAAACGCACTTCGCGAGGGTCGGGACGAACCTATCTTTCACTAGCGGCTATGATAGATGATTTTCTCCCACCTCAGTTAAACAAAATAAAGTAAAAATGTATTTTTTGCTGGAACTCTGTTGTGCTTAGTGACACTATTTGCGTATGGATATGCGATAAATCGTGGTTGTCATGGATATGCGCGCAGTGATTCAGATTATGTTAATAGTCAAATCGGTCTTTAAATAGTTCTAAGAATAGTGAAGCAATATTTCTTGAAATGTGCGTTAAAACTGTTTTATGGTAACATTTGAAGCGAGAAATAATTAGTTAGCGTTCTTAATATTGCCACAGGACAAGGTTTCCATGATGCTACAGACGACATTCTTCAACAAGGGAGGTAATTACAATGTGGTGACCATTAAAAAGGAGTTCCATACGGGCATTTTATCTTCGCCCGTGGGCAAGAAAAGAATTTCTAGCATGGTTAAAATATTGGATCTACTTATCTGAGGTGGGAGAACAGATCGTTACGTTATAAGTAGCTTATGATGTATGGGATATAAACACTCGGTGGCTTCATACCAGCTCGTGTATGAAAATTAAAAGTGAATGGACTTTAATGTCCAATACACCCTCAGCTACAAACAGTGAAGCTAATTAAATACACATGATACCCATATGGCATGAACATAACATAAACAAAACATTTTGCTTTTATGTTTTACAAAATTTATCTGTCCACATGAAATAATTAAGATTACAACATAACTTTTCACTTTTCTAAAATCATCTTCTCCACTCAACAGACAATATTTACCTGGGATCAAATTAGTTTATTTTTTATCATGTGTCAAAATGATAGAAATAGGCTAAGCATATACTAATATTTTATATGTATACAGAAATATTCTCACGTTTCAAAAATCGCATAGCGTCAACTGAACTGTATGTAGTCTGTATAAAACATTTATTCTAAACTTGCCTGGGATCGAAGCAGTATACATCGCACCCAAACAGTCTGTTGATGTCTTTGTCGAAGTCAAATTGGTTATTTATTCTGAAAATAAATAGATCGATAGATTATTAGGCTATTACTCAACTACCTTTATTGCTCTAGATATAACTGTCTGAAGCATATTGAGCTATGTTTATCAACATAATGCATAAGAAAATACCCGTTTTGAAAAAGAAAAGCATTAGAAATTTTTAATTATACCATGCTGCTATGTGGAAAATGGGTTGAGATTAAAAGTTTGCTGAGTATTTTCGTGATATTGTGATCTTATAACCCACAAAAATGTTTGAAAAATAAATATGTTATACATTTTGCTATATTTGTAGTGACATAATTATACAATCCATTCATGTAAAACCACGATCTGCTGCTTTGCATAATTACCAAACCAAAACAACTGATCATGATATTATTTAATGGAAAAGGTTAAAATATATCGAACCAAAATTGAAAACAACAACAACAACAACAACAACAACAACAACAACAACACACAGCAAACCAAATATTAACTTGTCTTAGGGATTCTTTAAAGAAGATTAGACAATTGTGGGAAACTATGCAAAAAACAAATAAAATTTATACGTTGCCTTTTTTTGTTTCCTTTTAATGAGGGAAAGCGAACTAATAATTAGAACATATTGTGTTAAAAGAAGAACAAAGCTACATATTTGCATCGGTTTGAATGATTCATCGTTAGACTTACAATAGATATGGTGGATTTGGTTTGTATAGTTCAATTTCAAAGTAACCCAATGGAGTACACAAGACATTGTAGCATCCGATTGTATGTCTCATTAGAAACAACCATTCGGGTTGTATCGCTCATTATTTCACTCACCCAAACGAGTACACGAGACATGGGGTCTTCGGTTTGTATGGTTCATCAATACATATTTCTTTTCCTCCATCGTTTAGACTTCCAACTCGAATAATATCTTTACACAGCACTTGCAGTCTGTTGATGTACCTATTAAAATGTATGTTTAAATCTTTGCATCTGTATTTGGTCATGTATGACAATAAAGTAATAGTCTGCGTACCGTTCTCAAAAGGAAAACGTTTTGTAAGAAGAATTTAAAGATATGTAATTTAATGGAAAGTGACATATAATCTTTTCCGAAAAAAGTATATGTATTAATATACTAATAAGTGTATAATATTTGAAAACTATTGAGCTTACAGTATGTTTATATACGTAGATAATAAGGGATCATCCCATTTCATTGAACCAGGGGCCTATTGTATAATACTGCATAACTTATTTGCAGGTTATCTTTTGGTTAGTTTACATATGCAAGCATTTTAATCGGTCTGTACGATATACGATAGATATTGGCCAATCAATAAATATTTCGACTAATTTTGACCAATAAAGGAATAAACTGGTTTTATACAAATGGCTGCATATGAATAATCAAAGGATTATAATGCAGACGAATATATATTCATTAACCTATATAGTGAAATAAAAAAATGTTCATCTGTCATTAACAATTTTCAATTGAAAATGAAATGTTGATCTCCTGTGAAAAGACATAGTTACACTCTAAATAGTATGTTGTCTGTTATAGTAAAGTACGTTCAACAACAGCAGCTAAATGGGTAAGTAAAACAGTCAACATAAAAAGGGAGACTTACTTCCAGTATATTTGCATCAAACTTTGTTCCGACATGTGTTTCAGCTTTGAAATATCGGGGATAATGTAATCCTCCGGTTCTGCTTTCACCCTCGGCGTCTGTAAACAAAGGAACAACGATATGAAACGGTCGCTCAGCGTTGTTTCATGTCTGTCGTCGATTATTGCTATCTATGTGACGCTTATGTTTAGCCTTTGGTCTTGTCAGTGTATTCCCATTGCATCATTAGTTAACCAAGTATACCAAATCTAAATGTTTTGTGATTATACGGATATTCTTTATAAACTACTTTCGTTTCATGTTTTTTATCGGGTTAGTTTCATTTTGGGAGTCACGATTATAAAGTTGGCCACCAAAGCAAAAACTGTATTAAACACAATTTTAAAAGTATGTAAAACGTAATCACAAAACAAAACATCTGTTTATCACGTCATGGACCCATGCGGCCAAAAAAGCCATAAGCAAATGGCGACAAATACAAAATAAGCATTTATAAACAATTCAAATATAAACGATTAATGCATTTTCCATATAAAGTTCATCTATAATTACATAAATAAAATACACAATATGCATTTTCCGTATATAGTTCATGTATTACATAAATAAAATACACAATATGCATTTTCCATTTATAGTTCATGTATTACATAAAAAAATACACATTATCCATTTTCTATATATAGTTCATGTATTACATATAGTTCATGCATTTCATAAATAAAATACACAATATGCATTTTCCATATATAGTTCATGAATTTCATAATAAAATACACAACATGCATTTTCCATATATTGTTCATGCATTTCATAAATAAAATACACAGTATGCATTTTCCATATATAGTTCATGTATTACTTAAATAAAATACAGAATATGCATTTTCCATATATAGTTCATGTCTTACATAAATAAAATACACAATATGCATTTTCCATATAAAGTTCGTGAATTACATCAATAAAATACAGAATATGCATTTTTCATATATAGTTCATGTATTACATAAATAAAATACACAATATGCATTTTCCATATATAGTTCGTCAATTACATAAATAAAATACACAATATGCATTTTCCATATATAGTTCGTGTATTACATAAATAAAATACACAATATGCATTTTCCATATATTGTTCGTGAATTAAATAAATAAAATACACAATATGCATTTTCCATATATAGTTCATGTATTACATATATAAAATACACAATATGCATTTTCCATATATAGTTCATGTATTACATAAATAAAATACACAATATGCATTTTCCATATATAGTTCGTGAATTATAAATAAAATACACAATAGGCATTTTCCATATATAGTTCATGTATTACATAAATAAAATACAGAATATGCATTTTCCATATATAGTTCATGTATTACATAAATAAAATACAGAATATGCATTTTCCATATATAGTTCATGTATTACATAAATAAAATACAGAATATGCATTTTCCATATATAGTTCGTGAATTACATAAATAAAATACACAATATGCATTTTCAATATATAGTTCGTGAATTAAATAAATAAAATACACAATATGCATTTTCTGTATTTAGTTCATGTATTACATATATAAAATACACAAAAATATGCATTTTCCATATATAGTTCATGTATTACATAAATAAAATACACAATATGCATATTGCACATATAGTTCATGTATTACATAAATAAAATACACAATAGGCATTTTCCATATATAGTTCATGTATTACATAAATAAAATACACAGTATGCATTTTCCATATATAGTTCATGTATTACATAAATAAAATACACAATATGCATATTGCATATATAGTTCATGTATTACATAAATAAAATACACAATAGGCATTTTCCATATATAGTTCATGTATTACATTAATAAAATACACAATATGCATTTAGACCCTATGCTCATGAATAGAATCAACATTGAAATTTTAATATATGTTTCTAATAGAAAATTGAAGGATATTTTTTTGCCACTTGACTTTAATTTATGTCCAATGACAAGATGCCATTTGATACTATAACATATACATATCTATATAATTTTGAATGTTAATTAATATATGCCAAATGTGATTCTAAATGAGTTTTCCAAATGATATATGTATAAAGAGGCATATTGGAAATATCATCAATGCCTTTATTAGTACATGCCTACATATATAGCATATGAGATATGCAATAAGTAATATTATTATCGTATGCACAGGATTGAAATTAAGAGAGGAGCATGGAAGGTCCTGAAACAAAAGTGCTATATAACTTCATACTAACAATGAAAACATAGATCAGTGGAAGTCTCCAAAGTATCCACCAATGTACCTTCTGTAAAAAATACATTACATATGACTATTTGATCCCCTGCGCGTCAAATCTAGTGCATACAACGCCCAAACTTAGGTTTTTCACAATCGTCTCCAATCCACATTTCATGGCTTTATTTTCAATCAACGTGTATCCGAAGCAAAATTAATTTACATTAATGTAATTTTATTACCTAAAACACAAAACAAACAATTCTATAGTTTTACAATATTTGGATAGATAATGTACAATCCGATGTTCACAAGATAAACAATACGTGTCTCAACAATAACGTATTCGTATATATTGTTACCTGTTAAGTTCGTAAACAATAAAATACTATGTAAAAATTATACCATACATCATCAACATCATCAACATAATTACTTATTATCATACTACAAAACCAATACATTACTTATAATATTACGTCACGACGTACAATATAAAGTATAAATAGATTAACATAAATTTAACATAAATTTAAACTTACAGCATTTTCATTCTTAAATATGTTTTTTATCCGACTATTCATAACAAAAATCATTAATGAAATAAGAATAAATGGTACGATGAATTTCCCTTGCTTCATATTTGCTCTACTCCATCAAAATAAAACTCGTTAGCAACCAAAGCTGGTCGTGTACGATACGCGTTAAAACCAATACACTAATAAAGAGGTTGACAAACACCAACTGGTCTTGTTCGTGTATTTAAATGTGAAGCTATCCATTCAAGTTTCTATTTCATTTGGGCCTAAACGTCTGTTTACGAGAAACGAGCTCTCATATTTTTTTCAAAATGTTTATTTTATTTTCGTTGATTGTTTAGATCGAAATGATTACTGTCTCTATTTCGTTTTTCAAAAGATCATGTTTGCAACAATTTCGGAATAACTACTTGATCTCTGTAGTGATAGTCATTACGTATTGCCAGTTGTAGATTAGGTTATGACTTTGGTATAGGGGATTTAACATACTGTAGCTGAAGCTGTTCAGCGTTATCTATCTATATCTTTGTTTATCTATCTATCCATCTATCTTTGGTTAAGTGACCAATATCTTAATGTTGCACATAATTTACTGTTTAATTTAATGAATGGTCTGACGTGCACCTATTGTGTACTGTATTCCAATTAATACTGAATATATCAAATAGAACACTGATTTGCACGCCGAATTTAGACAAATCATAATTGCAAAATTATCAGTGATCAACACTATAATTTTTGATAATTTGAAATGCAGTCGAGATGATATAAACACTTTCGTAAATTTAGTGTTGTTATTGTAAATGTTGCTTTGTTATTGTAAATGTTTCTTCGTAATTGTAAATGTTAGTTTGTAAAATATATTATGTTCTGAGAAGCTTTATATGGAGCATACATTTTTTGTCATTTTTTGGTATACACAGTTAATATTTACATACAAATATGTTCATACACACAATACGGAATTTAAACAATATAAGGTATAGAGGTAAATTAAATCAAGAATATCTTATTTCATATGGTGAAAAAGACACATGCAAATGCAAAAACAACACATATACACACACATGGCTGGAGAATATACAACTATGTTTAAAAAAACACACTATATAAACACATCTATAGAAGGTATGTGGTAAAAGGTAATACACATTCTGCTTTGTATTTTTTATATTCACAAGAGATCACAAATATGCACGCACGTCAAAAGTAATACACATGCAGCTATTCATATTCTTATATTCACACGAGAAAAACACACATACACGCACGCGACTATTCCGTCCAACACGCACACACATAAACTGTAACTTTGCCCTAAAGTGTTATGTTTTCGATGTTGCCATTGCTTATGACATTGTTTAAAAGTGGATATCTTTGGATTTAAGCTATTATCTATATTCTTTAAGGTGTCATTATAAAAGTTCAGTCCTAGTCCACATGAAATGCATATCTTAACAGAACTGTAATTTTGTGTTTTTAAAGATCCCACGCGCAGGACGATTTATGTCGAGAAGTTGAGATTTAGGCCTGGTATTGTACTGAAACCTGACAGACACTGAATGAGTGAATCAAATGATCTTTCATTACCATCGTTAGAAAAAATATTTTTCCCCAATAAAGATACCGTTTATTGCTTTATTTTTGCTTATATAATTTGATAAAATTTCTTATAAAGAAAGCTGAGTACAAAAAACAGCCTTGTCTGACACCTTTACCCATTCGAAAGGATCCGTAAAAGTGTCCGGTTTTTTATATAACGCTAGATATATCATTGTAAAATAGTTTTATCCATTTGATGATATCGTCTCAAAAATGTATTTTTTTCGAAACATTTTCTCATTTAATCGTGGTTGACACTATCAAATGTCTTTTCAAAATCTGCAAAGAATACCAACCCTGGTGATTTGTTTAATTAAGATGTTTAATTATATCAAATATCGTTAAACCATTTTTTTTCATATATAGAAGTTTTTTTACAAGACCTGTTTGTGGTGAAATCGATGGTAAAAAGGTTTTTAATCTGCTTAAAACAGCTTTTGTTTGAATTTTGTAATCAACATTAAACAAACTTATTGGTCGCCAGTAAGATAGAATATTTAGATCTTTGCCAGGGTTTGGTATGAGAGTAATGACGCCTTGTTTTCGAAGCACTGTTAAGTGGCCATTTATTGTGGACTTTTATTGCTCTAAAATTACATGGGCAAGTTTGCATTCATATTCGTTTATCGTATATTTAATAAAAAAAGCAGAATAGATTGATGATGAGTGTAGAAATGCCAAAGATGTATTAATGAAATCATTAGCACAATGTAATATATGTAAAATGATAGCAGGGGGCAAAATTGTGTGTTAATAAAATTTAATACAAACATTTGATTAAAACCAAACAAAGCCGCTATAAGAGTTAAATTCAATTAGAAGTATGGAATGTATTCGGCATCATCATTTATGCGAAAAGCTACAAAAACACAGTAGCAACATAAACCCGGTTTAATGGCACTGGGTAAACGCCAAAGACATAGAACATAAAAGCCTAAAGAATTCTAGAATCATTTTACAAAAAAAGAATTCTGCTAGAAATGATATTTCTGACGAAGAATCTTATGACTATGTTTTATATTTAAACAATAATATGCCATACCAAATATCATTTTGCATTATCATAAAGCATAATGATTATGTTGAGGAATTGTATAATAAGCATAACTTCGAAGGCTATAATTGTATCTTTGACGAATTACATTTTCTAGTCACTGTACGGAGAGACTGTCAAAAACAATTGAAGAAAAACAAAGCCTTGCTAGCGATAAATCGCTTAATAAATATTTTATCGCATCATGTGATATTTTTTGTATTCACATTAAGTTTATATTTTTAACGGTATTTAGGATACCAGTTATTTTCCCGATAAATAAATTAAAGGTATAATTGTACCTCTTTTTAAGAACAATGGCCGACATAATGTGAGTAATTATCAGGGTATAACTGTTGTTAGCTTTTTTTTAAAAAGAGGTTTACAGGTATTGTTAATTATTCAATCTCTGTTTCGGCCACAAGAAATGAGATAATTATATGGAGATAAACCCCTTGTGGTTGTATATCATTTTTATTAAGGTACTGCATGTAAATATAATGGGCATTTTGTACTCAATCAACGCACTTTAGCTGGTAAAGATTTAAAGGCATTCAATATTGTAAGTAATTTCATACCTTTTATATATAAGCCAAGTATATTCAAGCCAAGTCAGTCAACTATTTGATGTTTTTGTTGTTTCAAAATAAAAGTATGGGTGTGATGCATTAGGATTTAATAAGAATAATGAAGGGGAACGTTTTCATTTAAAATTCTTTAAACATTGTAACATGAAAAGTCAACAACTTGTACAGTAGCTGTGTATGAGGAGCTAGGCAGAAACCCGTTGCATTTAAATAGATATGTAAGCATTATTAAGTCTCGATGTAAGCTACTACGTGTTATTGGTAACCTAAGTTATTTTATTTTGAGCCAAAACGGCCTTTGAATACACGGGGGGATGCTTTGAAAATTGGAGTTATTCTTCGGTCCTGTCGAATAGCTCTTTACATACGGAACTCTCCACTAGATTATCTGAAGATGAACATATGGTACCATTTGATTTCCCGCTTAAAGTGTTAATATCTTACAATATGCTATTTATGTTTATCTTAATCACAGATTCTATGACCTTAAAAGTATTAAAAACGAATAGCTTTGCCTAACACAGAAGGTTTATGGAAGCGAATGGATGCGCGTTCGTCACTCTTACGCCCCTATACCGTCTGTGTCATCAAAAAGGTAACAATTTATGGCACATATGTTGTTTGAAAGGGATAAATGGAAGAAATGTAGCGGTACGGTATGAGATAAAAAAACCCAACTAAACCATAACTCAAGTTACAACGTATGCTTCATTACGCTACGAACAACGGCCTTAAACAGTTTAAAATCTCACACATTTCAACTACATAAATTGTAACAACCCCATAAAAGCAAGTTAAAACATAAAAATATATGGATTGACATTCAAATACTATTTTGCGTATAACGTTACATGATAAAGCCTTTTTGATGAAGGAAAAATTGAAAGCCCTTGAGGGCCAGAAGAGAGACTAAAATTAATCATCGCTTCCTTATTCCCAATTCGGTAAACCAGAACCTTATTTGATCTTCTAAGTTTTACGGTGTTTTCGACGGATTTCGAATCATATTGTATTTATTTGTATAATTATGTTTTATATTGTTAGGCACGATGGATGGCTCTGAGCCATCTCGGAAGCATATCGATGGAAGTGTTACGTTTATAACGAGCGGGTTGGGCAGCTAGAACCATTTCACGAATAAGACCCAAGTGGTTGCAGTTAATTATAACATAAGAAATAAAAGGTCAACATAACGAGTTTCAATGAATTATTCTATCGAATAAAATATGTTAATTGTTTGAAATATTCACCTACTATAGACAAGATTATCAAGGTAAATACAAGTGTATCTAGGCTTTCATAAGAAAATTACCAAGTATTGCAAACCTATACCGTCAATTCAGTTCAATTTTTATTCAATAAAGTTTTTCAATTGAAAGCAACTGCCCCAAATTACACAAAATCTGAAATAAACATATGATTGTAGTTGCAACATAAGATAAACATACTTATCATGTTCAACAGATGGTATACAAAGATTATGTTTGTGGTACTGTATTATCATTTTCTGAAGACATTAGAGAGTAGAAATCAATTAAATTATTACAGTGACATGCTTATTTACCATCAACGCATACACATGTATAACAAACATACATATTGAGTTATAAACGTTTATCTACTCACTAAATAATGCAATTATGGAAAATATTAATTACTGATAACAAGATTATAACCGTGAATTTAATAGCAGAAAGCGCAAAAGTATTAAATGATTGGTGAATGTTAAAATATTTACCGTGGTCTACCGTAGTCCCATAAGGTAGATATACCGTGTTTTATGCTCATTTCTTTCAAATTAAACTCGGTATCCTTCATAAAAACCACAGTTTTCGACAAATATGCATACTTTTTGGAATATTAAAATAATTTAATTAATTGTAGTAAATCTTATTTGATAGTAAGAGTGCATATTTAACAGATGAATACCAATTGTAAGTATGCGTCTACGAATAATATCGAATCTCGGTCATTGAAAGAATGCATGATATTCACAATCAATGACTGTCAACTTTTGACTCAAACATACTTAGTCTCTCATCTTGTGGCATAAGCATATGGCATAGTTGTTAAGATGCATTCATTAATTATAATAACAAATAGAGCCGGAAAGATACCATATCTTTGTATAAATCACAAAGACGTATTTTGGTGCGACTGTCACATAACCTCGAAACAGCCGGTGAATTCAAATCGATCGGTTTTTAGGCTATCCCTGTCGTAATGCAATCGGAACTCCTCGGCCAGTTTCCATCGAAAACAATCTCAGATGTATATGGACGATTTACATTTAGTCTGAATTCTTTACATTTAACTACACCGCAAGTAGCTCGCGTGGTAATTTTAATATAGCAGTTAAATCTTCGAACTGTACTCTTAGGAATATTAAATATTTATGCAGTCTATTACACTTCACCGGAAATCAATTTGAACATAGTAATACAAAGCACACCTTCTGTTGATAAACTGGCATATATCCGAGTTTTTTCCGATGGGAAATGGCCGAGAAGTTCCGAATGTCGTCATGGTCTTGCCTGCTTGCTTGCAAAGCGCCAGTACGTATATTGCTTATAACAATTCAGCGACAAAAGTATATTAGCTTCTTAACAAACACATGAAAATAAAGAGTAATTATGTAAAATTTAGAAGATAAACACCGAAGTGTCTAATAAATTTAATTGGAATACAATAAATAATTCATTTTAAATGAAAATTTGACATACTAGTAATCGATATATTTATTACCAAACACTTGCTGACATACGAAACACCAACAAATCCAGACAAATCGGACAGAATATCCGAGCAATATAACAATATGTAAACGTGAAGTTTAAATAAATATGGATTAAAACAAGGCATGCCATTACCGTAGTAATCTCATGTAAATATCTAGTTATCTCGTAGTTCCAAGTCGCTGGCCCAAATATCATTTAAACGAGTTGTTTTGTACTGTGACGTAAGGTATTCGTTATTGGGAAGTTATTGCTCGTGCACGCCTCCACAATAGTTTTTCAAGTGTTGCTATTCTTCACACTTGGGCAATTATCAACCAAAAGCAATGCCCAGTAATATATAATTCTATTAATAACGTACAAGGAGCATTCCTCAACATCTCAAGTTGGCTTGTATGCACTTATTTATGCACCATTGAGACCTTAATCGGGTCTAGCTGGAGTTTGATCCTAGGTATGTGAAAGGACATCTAGTGAAGGATGCATTGAAAAAAAAGGGATTCGATCATAGTGTGCTGATAATTCTTTTCTGGACTGTTAATAAATGGATTTTCAACTATTTCAATGGATGGTTGTGTTTTTATTTGACATAAATATCGGACAAGCTTGAAAAAAGACCAAGCGCCATGAGTGAGAAAAGTACATGAATCACGAGGCTGTTTGGTTTGTAAACTGACTCTTTATGTTAGAGGAAAAATGATTGAATAAAGCATGCCAGTAAATAAATCGTTAAGAAGTTTTGTTTTGCAAATGAACTATTAATTTGCATGTCGTATAACTTTGAAACATGCTGAACAAGTTTTCCTGATATTTGTGTAAATGTTATTTACGTGGTAACATTTTCTTTTATTATATGTATGTTGCTCTATCGGGCTGTCTTTCGGTTTGTCGGTTTGTCGGCTTATGGTTAACCTGTCTGTCATTAACAGATAGATAAGCCCTATTGTTTAAGGGGCCTAGTATGTCATAGGTTAAGGTCACGACCAACAGTCTTTAGTAATATTCAACTCCGCAATATCCTTGCAACGGATTGAACTAGGGCCATGTTACATTGGACCAGTAGATGACCCATACTATTAGACTGGTACAAAGATCAAATGTCATAGTATTTTTTCGAAACAAGTTGATGCAATCTTTCACATGACGAAGCGGCGCTCAGGAGGGCCACTGTTTAAAAAATCATTTTCTTTTTCAGGATATATATATAGATAGAAAATCGACCACATATATTATATATCTCATTAAGCATTTGTTTCTGGTTGGAATCGAAAAAAAAACATCTGACAATTTACTGTTTGTGTACTTAATGTTTCAATTGTACAATCAAACGTGCATAACTTCGTTAAGATTAAGAATTTGCTTTTTTTGTGAGCATGTCAAGGTTATTATCAGTTTTGTTTAATTTATTAACGATTCTATGAAGTTCCGAGAGGAAACACTCTGAACAAAGGCTGCTTC
Organism: Mya arenaria; assembly: GCF_026914265.1. Lineage (NCBI taxonomy): Eukaryota > Metazoa > Mollusca > Bivalvia > Myida > Myidae > Mya > Mya arenaria. Next base: position 32,419,808 of record NC_069127.1, on the reverse strand, counting down.
TTAATCTTTATTTACTTGGACTATTCATACATAACATATCTAGCTATTATACAATATCACATGTTTAGATGTATACTATTATAATGCCAATTATCTTGTTTCATATTCATTCAAACTTAATGCAACTGTTAATTACATTAATATGACTGTCTATATACGTTTGTGTCTTGGTCAGATTACTCTTTATACCATTTTGTCAACCTGCTATTAGACTCGACACGGATAGATATTCAGAACTTTCATTGGAAAAGGTTCTATATATAACATTGTTATATAACACAACACTTGATAACGATGTACACTTGTTCAATTCAACTATTCCTGCAAATTAGTTATTTAAATGTAATGATTGTGAATAGATTAAAACCATATGAGCATTTTTTGTACTCTTGGTTAAGAACGTGTGAGTAATAAAGCAGTACGTGCTGTAAATAGTCTCTGAAATCTCAATGTACTGTTATTATTTTACCGAAAGCTCTACGTGTGGTAATTAGTTTTCTGAATTTGTATGTGCTGTATTAATTTCGACGAAACTTGGTCTGTATTTGTTTCGCTGAAATATGTCTGTTCCAATATTATTTCACTGTCAGTGCTTATTTTTCCTCATTAAATTTTCTTGTTTTCTAGTAAAACATCTGTGAACATGGATCTGGAATAGGTATAATCCATGTATTTGTATCACGGTCTCTAAAAGAAACTAAAGTTATTTGTGTTACTTATTTCAATGAATTTTCTCCTATTCATAATCATATTGTCCTTCATTTGTTTAACTTGTAATAACATACATGTACATGTTTGTAAACAGTAAATCACTATAATGCGTTGCAATGGATTTAAATCTTGTTTATGATAAGTATATACAACTTATTTTCATGAACCTTTTGTTTAAGTTCTTTCCAAATATAAAGCTTTTTTCATTTATTTTTAGGAAAAAAACATATTTCTGAAGTTATTCTATTTCAACTATGTTCACAGTTCAATATACTGTAGGGGCATACCCTAGTTTCACGCCAGTGTGTAAGTTTTAATAGTTATAATATATTAAGTGAAACGACCCTCGACTGAGTACAATTGTTCATAGAGTAATAATTTGTATTTATATCATAATATTTATTAAGGGTCACTTCAATTACTAAGTATTTCGCTGGTGCGCACGTTCCGTAAATAGCGTATGATATTATATAATTTATTTGTTATCTTAACCATGAACCTCGCAATGTTATTTCTGCAGTATAACGCGATTTTAATATTGTTCTTGTATGGCAGTCTAAGCGAGATAACACACACAAGTCACAAGTCTGTCCTTAATATCTTTAATACATGTATGATTTGGGAATGCTATAGGTCTATATCAATTTTATCAAAATTGAACGCTTGTAAAAATACCAATAAATGTTATAAAGTTATACAAGGCCACATAAGTTATATGCTCACTGAGTAATTATCTTATCAAGCAGTTATATAATGTTACTATCGTTATTATTTCAGTTAAAACTCAGCTTAATTACTTTATCGAACGTAACGAGGTTCGATTTCTGCTCTCAACAAATGCTTGATCCAGTCCGACTGCCAACGAAAATCTTGGCGCTTTTATACTCGCACAGCAACCGTAGGTTGGGGGAATGCTACTGCCTTGAACAATTATGGCGATGGCACCCAAAACGTTGGCAGTGCAAACTAAAATGATGGCAGTGCCAACAAATTGAATAGCACTCATGTGACCGCTACAAAAAAACGTTTTAAGAAATTAATGGCAGCCATCTTGAAAAGGTATGCCACAGATACAAAGAGAGGGGTCTGAACATAGCCCTCAGTTTTGGAATGTAAACATGAAAAGAAAACAAAACAAGAGATCTTGGCACAACACTATTCATATGAGATTTGGTACACATGAGGCCAAAAAATATATGCTCATGTCTAACATGTGTTTATAATTCTAGCTTCAATTTTTAATTATGGTCCCTTTTACTCTGAAATGTGTACAGAACCTTAACGGATCATACATTGAAAAGGCTTTAAGGTATTGACTTTAAACTTCATATACCTGTAGATCTCATTTAGAGGGATGTAACAACCATAACTGCAGTGTTTCTTTAGTTATTGTCCTTCGTTTATTTTGATCCTTAATTCTCATCTTGGGCAAAGCTCTTAAAGTATTTCAGGTATTGACTTCAAACTTAATGTACAAACAGATCTCATTGAATAAAACCTCAATGAAGATTTACCATAACGCTGGCTGCAGTATTATTTGAGTTATTTCCCTTTATAAGTTTTATACCTTTTAGTCCAGAGCATAAATCAAACTATTAACATCAAATCTTTTTTTTTTAGAAATATCTTTCTTGATTTTCAAACATGCCTTTTTATGTAGTAAAAAAGTGCCTCAAACTGTGTGTTTGCTTTTTACAGAGTAGATTTGTACATTGTTCATTTGTCGAAAGGCGAAGTTGATACAGTTCTTAATTTGGTGGGGGAAATGGCATTTGTTGCGTTCCTCATGGAGGGATGCTAAAATCATGGAGATAATTGAAAACGAAACACTTAATGTAGCTACGTTAATGTAATGTACGTACACACATATTGTAATTCTTTGAAGATAAAACGAAAAAATATAAGTACCAAAAAGCACATATCTACATGTAAACATAATAAAAACACAAATAAACAAACAATACATGTACCTTGATAGTTTAATATAGTAATTCCAACTAAATATACAAAGTTTAGCATTTGACCGGCATAAAGATGTCAAATTAAATCATAACATTTTTAGCACATTTCAAATTTAACTTATTTCCTGGACAAGAGATGATTGGGTCATGGAATAATGTGTATTGGATAGAGGACAAACATAGAGGACTATAGCTGATGCTACCGAAAGGTGACAATTAAATCATCTGGTCAGACATGTGAAGTTCTTTACCTTATAATTTTCTCTTTAATTAGTGAATTATTACATGAATAATTCCAGCTGCAATACGTTGAGTCCTTTTTACTTCAATGTCAGTCAGTTGCGAGGTATTTCATCATAGCCAATAAATGATTAATTCGCATAAATAGCACTCTGTTATCGGCTATCCCTTCGTGACGTCATCAAAGGGCAGATAATTGCAAACACGATATAATTGAAACGGTGAATATATACGCACATAACTGTCAGAAGTGTTAACGAAAAGTACAAAACGGAAGCCTACCGCATTGCTAGGATGGTGCATTCCAGTCTATTACGTAATTAGGCCATAATGCAGCCATAACGGGCGAGGCTTTATAAATATACAATTAGTTATATATTTTATAAATACATTAAATATTTTCTGTTAATTCATTTACTTTTTATCACACTTCATTGCATTATATTTCTGACTTTTGACATGAAATATAATATATTTATGATGACGAAAAACTATCTATATATAAAGTCAATCAATGCTCTGCACTGTCTATAAATTCGAAGAAGGCAATTACGCACCTAGTTATCAATCCTACTTATATGGAATATTTTTACAAACATGTAGCTCCTAAAACAGTATTGCAGAATTTCACTGCGAAATGACTAATTTGCTGTCGTTTGGTTGGTGGGGGTATATATGTTTTATTTAACCTTTATCGTAACGTTTTTTTTCTTCTGAGCTTTCTCTTGGTATAATAGTTATAAATCAATTCATGTCATCCCTGATTATTTCAATCACTTTTTTAAATGTTTAAAGTTATGTTTACGCTCATTGGAATTATTATAAAAAACAAAATTCACATTTAAACCTATTCAGCCTCGTCTTTGAAGTCTTGAATCAAAATTCTAGGTCAATTTTGAACAACATATGTCACATCTCCATCCGTGCCATAACTTAATGAATAAACCTTGCAACCTTGAATCCTAACTGGGTTGCAATAAGAGTCAAAATCTCCAAACTGTTTTATAAACGTATTTCAAGTAGTTAACGTATATGTACAAACATCACTTGTAAATAAATAAAACGTTTGGCCCAACAATGGAACGATGCAATAATTCAAGGCTCTCAACGGACACAGCTTGCACACCAAAAGGATTAGAAATGTATAAAGTCCGATTATAGATATATCATTTCATAAAACAGACCATTAAAAACAAAAATGAAAAACAACTGCTAGTGCACATGTAGTAAGGTACAGTTTTATTAAGGAAAAAAGGAGTTAGTTGGTTTAACAGGCAAATTCTCCCTTTGAGTACGAATGTTATTCACCAATGATGTTGCGACCACTGGTTTTCATTGTGTACTAAATGGAAACAGTCAGACATGTTTTACTTTTTTATGGTTTTAAGTGATAATCCATAAGATATTTGTTTGCATTCGTTGTCTTTTGTATTTGAAACGGTTTTGTAATGTGTTGGAATGATCAAAAGTTCATTCAGCTGTATCATTTGCTGTGGGGTTTTTTACAAAATTTCATCACTGGTGCACATTTTGTAATGGAATCGAAATGACAATTTTGTGATGCTCTTTTTAGTCTTTTTTGTCCATTACTAACACGTCTGGGTTTGGTTTAAAGTTGAAGAGAGAGAGAGAGAGAGAGAGAGAGAGAGAGAGAGAGCGAGAGAGAGAGAGAGAGAGAGAGAAAGACAGAGAGAGAGAGAGAGAGAGAGAGAGAGAGAGAGAGAGAGAGAGAGAGAGATTGGGGTTCAATTCCTTAAATTGGTAAGGTCATTGTTGATGTAATGATTTGTGTAATTGTATTGTTTTTATGATTATTTGTCATAAATGTTCCGTATGTTGTAGCCATTGAAGTTAATCTGCCTATGCACACGATTAAATTATATAATAAAATAGTCTGTATTCACAACGTTAAACTTTGAATAATATGGGTTTGTTGACGTATTATTAAATTACTAGTAAACTAAAAGCAGAGAATTGAGGAACATTATTTTGTTGTTTAGTTTAGTTGGATCAACCATAACTGCTGAATAGTAGCACTTTGGACAATAATCGAAACATACGCTCAACTTAAAATGATCCTACTATACAAACCAAGGATTTAAAAGTCACACTTACATGAACATTGCAAGCAAAGTTAAAAAAAACACACAAGCAAATTGTTAGTATTCAGCGTTTAAACTTTCCACACTGAAAATCTCCTTGGCAAAACTTATTTATCAACGTATTTTCTACGTATAAAGACTTCAACAAGTTTGTATTTAGGCACCCAGCCCTCTTTCCCGGTCCGTCTATTTCTTCCCGCAATAAACCCTCGTTCTTTGAAGCTGGACTGACGGCCGGACCTCGTAATGATAACGTCTCCAACCTTAAATAAAATAATATAATTCAGAAAAGAAAAATTTCATTCAGAATGGTCATAAAATTCGACTTCATCGATGAAGTGGAGACTTTATGAATATGACAAACATTCGTTCATTGTTTTCAAATTTAAGTATTTTATATTATTGTTTACACCTTTTTCAATTAGCTAAGGTATGAACTATAAATATAAGCATATTAAGATTAAACAGGAATCCCTTCTCTGATCATAAATCGTCTTAAGGGAAGATAACGTTCTAACTGTTTGCTTTTGTACCAACAACCCGTTGGGAGGGAGGCGAACATCTACGCCGCAATACCAATCGTGCAACACCTAATTGATGTTTTGTTTTACGGATCACGCACCATTTTATAAAAAAGTACATATAAATGAGGCCGTTCCTATATATAAGGCCGAAAATTGCAAAACAAGGCTTTCTTGCCATAAATCACCAAAGAATCATGTAAATATATAACTCGTTATCTTAAATGATTTCTAGCCAATGTCATTTTCAACAAATTTCTTGTTTCACATAATTTATTTTCCAGACTATTTGCTAGTGCTGATCACACGTATCATTTATCGATAACTTTGTTAAAGCTACTAACTTTCAATTGCCTTACCTCAAAACCGATTTCCCCATGCACTGGATATCTGTGGGGCAACATTGCAGTGTATATTCTGGATAACCGAACATAGTACAAGAAGTCGACATCTACTGAAACAACCCTGTCGGAAGCGTCCCCTCGAAGCACATGCATAAGCGCATATGCCAGTTTACATACATATGTGTTAATAATACACACATTAAAGGGGTGAATATCTCAGGAAATTAAGATTTTTTTATTAAAGGGTCCAGTTTGGGTCAGAGAGTTATTCTATGTGTTTTAAGCTTGCGTCACAATCGAGCTAAACACCCTTTGTTAACTAACGAGACATTCAACAATCGAATGCAATGTGTACGTTTACTTGTGCCCCGGGAAAAAACCCAACAACAACAACATCAAGAGGAAGAATAAGAGGAAGAAGAAAAAGATAATAATAATACAATGACAAGCCCAGTAGTCGAAATTTCATATATAAACCCTATTTAGAGGCACTAGGTAAAGGCTCACATGACATTGAGCTATGGACAAACACATATAAACACTACGAATTCAAACACCACACACAGATCATAAACTCAAAATGGCCTTTCCGATAAATGATGGAATTACCGCTTAGGAATGGTAAGTGAAACCCGAGTTCACTGGAACCCAAAATTTATGTGACAAACTACCGAAACAAGTTCAGTAGCCAAAAGTTTAAACATAAACCCCGTTTAATGGCACAAGGTAAACGCCAAAGACATAGAAAACAAAACAAAAAATCACAAATAAGATACATGGAACAACAGCACAAAACTCCACAAAGTCTACTGGGGGCTAAAACTAGTTTGCATGGCGCCATAACCTCGCACTTGTCCCAACTTTTACCAATAATTTATACATTGATGATATAAGCCTCATCAGAGCACGCATCAACTTGAAAACAATGAAAAATAAGGTAAACTATAACATATAAACTTATAAAGATCTCAACAACATATACAATCATCACCTGTTAACAAATGAATCAAGTCGGAGCAACAGTTTTAGCTCTTTAATGGTACGATACAGTCACTCAAAGACGATTATTTGATAAAGATCGGCTTAACATTATGTCTTCTTTTAATAATAAAAGTGTCATTAGACAAACTAGGAGGAAAACGCAATGAAAATAAAATAATTAAACAATAAAACATATAAATGCTGTAGAATATCCCTCGAGATATGATCACGAAATTATTTGAAAACGTTAAAAACAGTCGTATATGACGCTGAATCGGCAGCCAAGAAAAGGTTTCAAAGATAACTGTCAATCATAAAAAAAAACATTCGCGGACACCAACGCTCACCTCATCGAAAACAGTGTTGAAAGCAATATTTTAATATCGGAAAATTAATTGAAGAAAAAAAGTAAAAAGAGAGAATTAGAGCACCAATTGGGGAACTTAAAATAATAGTTGTGTGAGTGTTATAAGACACTGACAATATAAAAAGTGAACCATAGTTAAGGCATCATTTTCAGGACTTAATTAATGAAACAGCTATTCAATATAGGAAGCAAACACAAACTGCACTTTAAATAAATTATTTTTATACTCAAAATGAAATGCATTGTTCTTTAAAATAGTTTAAATTGCTTAAAATGAATACGCCAAAGAACAATGTCCGAGTATTTGAAAGGCCAAAAGCTAATAGTGAGCACAAAACCGTAAGACAATGGTCTGAACCAGGAAAACACTCTTAGAAATGTGTTTACTAAATATGTATAACAAATTTTAGGACCAATGCTAAAATAATGAGTTTAAATGCACCTTTCTTTCATATGGAAAAATATTAAGGCAATTAACTGTTGACATAACATTCTGAGAGTGCTTTATATCGACAAAAAACGTGTGTTCTAATGATATCACACCGTTGTTACATAGATCATGGCTGCCGCAGAAAGGGCCAAATACATACTAAGATAACAACATATATATAAAAGCTATTTGGAAAAGACGATATTTGTGCTTCCGTACTCGTTAAATCGGGCATTTCCGATTTGACTGTTTTTCACAGCAGTAAATGTTATTTTGGTTCACACATTGTACCTACATTGGAACTCATGGTACAGACGAGATAGTCGCATCTTGACAGCATAACTATATCGCGGACAATTCCTTCCAACGACATATTGTCCGAAATGCGAGTGTGCGGATTCTTGGCATACTGTGTAAACGTTTTGTTGAACATAAACACATACTCTGGGTACCTGTTAAAAAGATCAGGCCCCATTATGACAAAACTACTTAAGTCAAATCCCAATCTGAATCACCTATCACCACAATGTTCCGAAGCTGTTCAAAATTTTGTATGTTTTTATGATTTTAAAAGTCCGTTTTCTCGTAAAGGTTTAAGATAAACGAGGAAATTTGTTGAGCTCAGTATAAGATTGTATTTTATTTCACGAGTGTCATAGAAAAAAACATATTTTTACGAGTGGCAAAGAGTGTTTGTTACGCCGTTATCCGTGGGACGCCCTTAACGCAGTTTTGACACTTGATGACGTAGACTCTGTCATTTCTATTTCCGGCTCGTGGAGAAATATAGTTCTCAGGTATGTTTTCATTGTTTACATTTTTTGACTATTTTTCTAATAAACGGTAAGTTAAGTTTATTTGCAAGAATATCTGTATTCAAACATATTCAACCTTTTTTAAATATCAAATAATTATATTCGGCAACATTAACTTTAAATTACAAAATTGATGAGTTTAGTTTTTATCAAGGGTTCTTAAGGTTGATGTTTCCAATGCTTGTTTTGCAGTGTGATATCAAATTGATATTTTCACTGTTGTTATTTGACTGACAAAACTCCATATTTCATCGAAAGCATGAACGAAAAACCTTTTGTCCATATTTCAAAGAAAAAACTATTGTGCAGAAAAAGTAACTTGAGACTTTGATAAAAAAATAAATAACGAGTAGCACTCAGTTACATTTTATGCTGTATATTTTTTTTAATACTTACCAAAGTTTTAATCAACATATTCCTTGAGATAATGCACTTTTGTTATTACCCGATACCCTTTAAAAATGTAATTCACTATTTTCGACTGTTTTAAAAATAGTAATCAACATAACAATGTTATATGATCAAGATCATATGATCAAGATCATAACCATACGTAAACAAATCAATCCTCGGTATCGGGGATGACATTATCCCCTCCACTTCGGGACAACAGTTTTGACTGTTACACAAATGCCCATGCAACAACAGTATAATGTTATATGATAAAACGAATTGGGATTCAGATTAAGATTTGACTTCAGTATTTTTGTGATATTGGGACCAGTGCTTGTATTAGATAACACAGAAGCAAATGACATGGCTATGATCATATAGGCAATATAGGAAATTATTCGAAGCAATATTAAATTCAATTATATATTTAACAAACTTTTGTGTTGCCTCAGAAAGAACCTCGACGCTATCTGACGCCAAATAAACCTTTCGCTCTACACGACCGTAAACAGCTTGGTTTGCACTGAACCTGGTATTGAAGTTATATCTTTGTGAATCCTTAATAAGGAAATACAACAAATAAGACGTGTACACATACTATAAATCTTATTAAACATTTCAAAAAAGATGAAATAAAATATAATTAGCTCTTTCAGTTTTTCATTTACAAAGACATGTAAATATATTTTTACATACAACATAAATCGTGATAGGATCGTTCTGTTATGAATACCATTACAACAGATTTTCTCAGAGACTCATTAATTGCCACTTGTGTTGAACATACCAAGACGACGTGTCGCCTTTTCCCTTCCTCTAAGGTCAAGCTCACACTTAGTTTTTTAACATAAAATACTGCATATAAGGACATAGAGTATTGGTAGTCGTGTCGGGGCTGTAGCTTTCTCATGCTTGGGCAAATTTTAACATAACTTGCCACATGTGTTCGACATATCAAGACGACGTGTCGCATGCAAGACCTTTCCCCTACATTAGGTCCGTCAACCCGTCTGGCTTTCCAGCTTTATTCCTTTCGTTGTCCACACATTTGATTGATATTATTTCCCTTTCCAAATAACTTTTGAATTACACTTGAGTACCACATCGGGAGCATTCGTCACTTACAATGACAGCTCTTGTTTCTTAAAACATTGACATATAGAGCACGTTTACTAACCAATCAGCCACATGATTCATGTATTCTTCTAATGCATGGAATTCAGCCTCCCCTTTAAGCTTGTCCGTTCGTCTAACGTGAACACTGAAAACAACTTTAACAATTGGAGCATGTTTCAGGAGTGATGATTTAAGCTTGGCCATATTGGCTTTAATATGTATCTTTTTACTGTGTATTTTTGTTATTTTTAAGGGCATCGGTGGATTATAATGCAATGGAAACTTCAAGAACAAGTTCAGAAGCCACACACATAACGATGGTCCTGTGTAGAGTCTCGCGGCTAATGCCTACACGACACTAAATCAAAGATACATATTGTCACAAAACAACGTTAACATACCACTTATGCTTCCGCATTCGAACGGTCTTTTAGCTTAGTGAAATGATATTCTTTCACACCTATTGATGTCAATCTATGAATTTATTGCCTTTCCAAGCCACAATATAAAGGAAAGTATACGTGAAATTACTGATGAATTGATAAGAAAAAATATAGCCCCAAGCTTTTCCTTAAACGGCTTAGTTTGTAAAAGCTATGGACATGCATAGTAGAGAAATCGCACCAGCGAAGAACAATATATAAAGTTATATATTTTAAAATTAGTAATGCAATAAAATCAACAGAAAAAAAACAGTAGTCGAATTGGTTGTAAGCTTAGACTAGTGTTAGTATGAACCCTGTTTAGAGGCACAATGTGAATACCCAAAATACACTCAATGAGAGCATTATAATATTACGGATTTTTCTGACATAAACATCTGTAAAACTTTTCCGCAGAATGGTTCAATGAGCGAAATGCTGTTCAAACAAAACGATTTAATCATTTTATAAATTACTTAAGTGCATTAGATACCTATGTATAAAACTCTCTTCCTTTGTTGACACAAGCATTGATATATTAAGAAATATGTGTTGTACACATCATGATGTAGTGTGTAAGTGCATTACAACAATGTTCATTTGCGAAGGCTTCAACATACAGAATTTAAAGCACATTCATATCTTGTTATGAACTGCTTTGATTGATAGAATACAAGTCCATCGAGCTTGAGGCCCGGCAACTTGAGCAGAACTTGCATATTGGCGGTCTGCCGGTGGTACTATCGGAAAACCGTTTTTTTTACAATTATGTTAGAATGACATGATAAGAAGAAATGCCTATGAATTAAACTGATCTAATGTCATCTTTAACATGGATAATCCTAAACCAATACAGGAATCAAGGAAAACGCACTGTTGTGAAAGGGATAAGGATAGGTTTTGCTCCAAAATCCAAATAACATTTCCAGCTGCCCTTGTAGTGAACGGCGAAACAATGGGGATCTTATCCTAGTATCTTTTGTGACAAAAGTTAATCAATCGACAAGATACGTTTGTATATAATACTTATTGTAACATGGTAAAATGGAGTCGCGCTAATCCTACAATTAAATAAAAAATGACCTCAAAACCCAATGTTTTCGGGTTTTACAAATCTAACGTCAAGTTTTATCTACACAGATTACTATCTGTAAATGTGAAATGCACATGTGAAATTTCATAGCAATTCAACCAGCAGTATTAGTTCGGTTGATACTTTTACCGGCACAGTAACATTCCATTATTTTAATGCTGCACTGTGAGATTTGAAAGAATAAACGATTCGTAATTTCCTTATAATTAAATAAAATATGATTATAAAAGATGCACTAGTGAATATTTGTATCAAGATCAGTAGTTTTTTTGTAGTAGTGTTTACAAAGTGTATTATCAAAACAGAACGACAAACAATAGAACGTCTCCTCCCAAACACATGTTTTTGACACTTAAATATCAATGCTTATAAAGAAATAACGGTTTAACGCAATACAATCGAACGTGAATAAATAGGCTACCAGTACCCAACAATGGGCGAAAAAAACGGCATCGTCTGCATTGCGTCATGAACTTTTTTCGACAACCTATCACTGCCTTGCATGAGGTATTCAGCCATTGCTCCTATCCACCAGGCTGATATTTGTTGAAGTGAAGCAATTTATTGGCAAAATGATGTGGAATTTCCATTGGATTCAAGATGATAGTACCAACTGCATTCATTGTCAATTCTTCGAAGGAATCTTCCTTAATTATGTCCCACTCTAAATTAACAAAAGAAAATAATTATATATTTTATAGATAACTTCAGCTTTCAACAAAAATGTTTTCTGTTCTTACCGGCTGTTAATTAAATAGCATCGCATAATATTGGTGACTTTTTCTTTAGTATAGCTTTTCAAGAAAATTCCTCTGTCATATTCGAGATTTTAATTCTACAAGTAGAGTTTCCTGGCACAAAAGTTGCATCTACAAATTCAACAAGAATTATAGCTAAACTTATGCTTCTGGAATATAAGAATCTGGACAACACAGCGTAAAAGGTCATTATCTGTTTTACATATAATTCAAACAATGTGTGTTTGCAATGCAACTTTTAAACATTGAACTGACCATTTACCGCCATTGATGTCGAAATCGAACATGGCCACTGTCGCCTATGTTTTAAATTCAGATAACTCATCCAATTTTACGGGATACATTCATGTCCCTTGGCATCGATCACCAATGCTTTTTGTGAAAGAAGAGCACCTACAAAACAACTAATGGTCCTGAGAATGAAACTTCCAAAGCCTGTCCTGAACACATGGAAACAGGTGAATACTCTACTGGAATTGCAGTTCATAGATGATTCCTTTAATAGAAACAAAGAAGACACTACATAACTTCTTGACATTCAGATTCATTGGTTTAAAAACAAAAATCAAAATCATTACAAAGTCTAAACAATATTGCATTGTCATACCTATTTAAATATATAAGAATCAATGCACTACCAAAATAAGTACATATTTGAGAAACAACCAGATCGGTTATCCGCGTTTTTGTACATCATCAACAAGATATAGGTAAACACATTAGGGATAAGTTGTAAACATGTTATGATGTATTAGTTTATTCAAATTTGATTGTTAGTTGATATGCATTTTGCTGATAAGCAAAAACTAGCACTGATAGTACATGTAAACTAGTCAAGTGCCTTGGGGGCTGGAGAAAGGAAGCTAAGCAGGAGCTCTATAATGATGTAATAGTAGGAACTGCAAATTATAAAGGAGGTGTAGTCTCTCGTTTCTACCAGAGACGATGGGAATGCTCAGAGGCCGATCAATCCAGCGCTTGAAGCGTTTCGTGTTCTAGATAGATGCGTTTTAGATGCGTAGACATGTTTTATGATAGTATAACTGACGCGCAGTGAAGAGTTTGTCGCCGAACAATTTGAGTTTGATAGTACCGCTAAAGTTTGTGTGTGTATGTACATGTAGAGTCCTGATAATTTTGACTCTGGAAATAATAGACTAGTAAGGTATATTTTCTTTCATGCTTGATGAAATATCGAGTTTTATCAGTGAAATAACAAAGTAAACAGAACACCATTTTGAACCAGAAAATGTTGGCAAACAATATTTAAAATTTAAAGAAATTTTACCAAAGTTTAAATAAATATATATTTGGAAGTAACCACCTTACCATTTATAAGAAACAAATGACACTCGACATGTAAAATATGTTTAATAGTAAATCGTCAGTCTCTGAAATGATTTAACGTACTGTTCACGGAAAATAATTGGAAATGATTTTGGAAGTGTCTATGACCTTTTGAACGTGTCAAATGACAATGTATACCGCCATTTCGATGACATTAACAGCAAGTTATGAAAATATTGTTTCCTGTCCACGTTATATATACTATACGAACTATTGCTAATTGTCACGGTTCAGATATGTAAGTACATAAGCATAATACATCTTACATTAAAAAAGCATTGTTAAATTATATAAACGGTTTATGTACTTCACCAATTTCAAGTACCTGATATTGATTCAGAAACTCGTCGACTTGACTCTGCAGCTCACGTGACATCTTCCTCTTTCACTCATTGTATTTCTGTTTTCTGATGTGTTCTTCTAATATTTCCCTTGTGATCTCACTGCCATATATTATAAAATAGATTAAATGTAATTTAAATATCCGCAATGTTCCCACTGTAAGTAGGCAATGTCAACTAATAAGGTTTAGAACATGCTTGGGAATAACTTCAATATCGCGAACAGTTAATTGTTAAGAAATCAGTCTAGATGATGTTATTTTCTCCATATAACACATGTATAAAATCAATTCAATCACTCGGTACTAACTAAAGTGCAGACTACTGTTGAACGTTTAATATCATCTTGATTAAATGTCCGCTTAGACAAATTATTATTTAAAGCCTTTTGCGGCGATGAGAAGTGTGTTACGTTTGAAGCTTATGAAGTTCCTTAAAAACATGTTGTAACGTTTCCATTATTCCGGAATTGGTTGCAGACAATTCCTTCAAAGCTGCACATCGTTTGAGTACAAACTCGGGAAAATTCAGAAATCCTGTGTCGCGTTATCTTTGTACTAGCTCCCGTTGAATTTCTTCGTTTATCGGCAACCGATCAATTCCCTGAACAAAAAGAGTATCAGTATATAATTAAAGAAACACGGAAAAACGTATTTGCGATCAGGCGTTTCTTTCTGTACCGACACATAAAACTTAAAACAATAAATAAAAATTGCAATAGAAAACATAATGCAATTATTGTCTAGGATGCCAGTAAATTTATATAGAAAGTCAGTGAGTGTCAGCTTATAGTCTTTTACCCCCTTGTCTGTATAGATCTGAAGCACCAAATTTAAAGTGGATACATACAACAATTTGCATAAAAACGAGTTTCATTAAAAGAACGTTAAAGAGTTTTGTTTGGTCTGTATACTGGAGGTAGCCTTTTTATGGTGTTTTCTTTCAGTTCATTTTCTCATATTAAAAGAATTAAGATACAGCAATAAATAAATAGTACATAGGTGAACATATTTCGAAAATATATCTACATTATTCTTGCATTTATGAAAAACACGTTTGATTAAACAAAGTCGCACGTCATACCACTGAAGAAGATAGCGACGTTTTTAGAATGTCTTGCTGTTTTAGATCAATCAGCGTAGAAGGGAAGATATCTTCTAAGGAATGGAACATAGTTTGATTGACCCTGGAATGAAATATAACATGTTCCTTAATATTGTTAAATACGTTCGAATCCCTGATACTTTACAACATTTAACAATGATATTTTTGGAAAATATTCTATTATAATTGTGTGAATGTATATGAACAAAAATATATATTATCAAAGTTTGTTCAGAAAATCGCAAACCGTAATGAAACACTCTAATATCGTCTTATACATTTGTAAGCTTACCACCATTGATTTTCAATCAAACATTATTTTTTCATAAAGTGCAAAAGACTGATTGTTAAGTGTTAGAAAGTATTAATATAATGATATCTTGATTAAGCTCGAATATCTTGACAGTAATATAACCTTGCAGGAAAACACCAATTCCAAATTAACTCTTAGTTCCAAATACTATATGAACAAGTATGATGTACGATTAAAGATCCAATATAAATCAACAATTATTATATGACCCATATAAATAGACAGTCTCTCATTGATCCAGACAACCATCGACAAAGCAAAATATATACCATATATCATATACTGGTTTACTTATAATCCTGAACAAAAGTAGAATTTCATTCTTTTAATAAATTCAATGTTTCTTCTTCACATTTGAAATCTTTAAAAAATGATGTGTTATAAAACACTTGTTGACTTTTTAGCCATTGAACATGATCAAAGATTCACTGGTAGAAAGTCATATTGACCTAGATCATATTTACTGACTCACCCGTCATTGATTGTATAATATTGAATAATGAAAGAAAATAGTAATAATAACATTCAACAACATAGTACCCTGTTAATGTGATATCTACATAAATATATATTAAGGCTTACAGGCATCAAATTTACTCCAATAAAGCGCTTATATCCGACAAAGTACTATTCACGTAGTTCTCCAAAAAAGATGTGTTAATAAAAGTGTCGCTTTGCTTGGGATGCAAATTGTAAAATCTTATATGTGGTGTTGAAGTTTCTTTTCCTAGGTGCCGCAATCAATTTGATTTGAAATTGGTCAATGTCTTCCAACACTGAAAGCAAACTTATGCTCAATTCTACTTCAGATCTGTTCCATGTACAAGCGAAATAAAGACAATGTAACATTCAAATATACACACGCTACATAGGAAGTTAAGAAAAGAACATTCTTGAAAGATAATTTAAATCTGAAAATCATTATAATATTATAATAAAGTACGGTAAAGTTTGCTAATCAGATCTCGAGGCAAACTCTATTTCTTATTTTGTTTCTTTACTACTACTTTCACTTGCATGAAATGGAAAAATATACACAAAGCATGATATTCAAATAGTCCGAAAGGTTTTTTTTGTTTGTTTTAAAATTGCCTTCTTATTACGTTGTTTTTTTAATTCGGTGTGCATGAGGGTTACCAATGTTTGAAGTATAGTTTAATGTTAGAATTTGGATTTATTTAAAATTGTTCTTGCATGATGGGCATGTCAGAAATATACATTTAGAGTCAATAGAGTAAATATGTAAATCAGGGTTTCGAACTTTGATAAAAACATGGGAAAATAATATTTAATAGTGTAAGGGATTCTATGACATTCCTAACTGTTTAGTTAAACTATATTCATGTTGACTGGAGTATATATCAGTGTGTATATACCACGTGATAAATAACGTCATATATACTACGTCGGAAGGCAAAATTCTGCTTAAAATGAAGACTTAAAACAAAGATACATTATTTTAAATGAAACAAAGGGCAGTCTATGCTGCTTAAAGAGCCCCGCATTCCTTTTATTAATGGAGTTTGATAAGGTGATTACTTTCATCATACACTTCAACAAATATGTTTCCAAAATGTTTTGACAGCGCTCCGTCAGACGGCCGTTTTCTGAAAAGGTTTGTCGAAGTGTTTTAAGAAACTAAACCATCAATCAAACTGTGGTAACAGACCGAAGGCAGGGCCCCGTAAGCGGCGTAGACTGCGCTATGTTTTACTTAAAATAGTGAAATAATAGTGAAGTTATCTTTATTTAAAGTCTTCGTTCGAAGCAAAATATTGCCATCCGACGTAGCATTTATTACGCAATTTGTCACGTGGTATACACACACTGTATATGCTATCAGGATTAAATGCGATAACCGAACAACCAGTATTGATTGGTTTATCAAGCTAAGGTTACCGAGCTCAAGACAAAAATAGCTCATTTGTTATATTAGTTTAGGTGTTTACATATTGTCTTTATACACATGACCACTTTTCGAATAGCATCAAAATAACATTGGCATCAAAAAGCCCATTTTTCCGTTTCGGAAGACATTATTAATAGTACGTGTAAAGCAATTCATGTAAAAATAAACACGCATTTACAATTAATGTGTGAAAGAGTTTGAAGATTTGTTATACAAAACAAAATGTATCAAACACAAACCCGGTTCAAGGCGTTGGTTTATGCATTGGTATGGGAATAAATAGATAACTACACTCCCTACAGAGATCACAAATAACACATATACTATTTTCCTATTTAACATGTTTACTTGTTAGTTATATATCAATCATGTATAAGAAATCTAGTATTCCGTAATAATGATTTCCATGATTTCAAAGAATATTATATCTTTTTCCAACAGCTGAATACTGAAACATTTACACTCCTGTAAAATCGCGCAACGGGACAGCTGCTGCAGCGTTAGTTCGCCATTTTAAGACATTTCGAAGGAAATGACTTTGCAATCTGTTCGAAATTCATATGTAATAATGTTGCTGTATTCTTAACACGCACCAGCCGGTACAAATAATACATTTTATTAAATATGAAGCAAACAAAAAAAGTTCGATAATTTTTCAGTTCTCATAAGACTGCAGTAGCTCGAAAAACATCTTAAATTGTACAAAAACAAAACATAATAAAAGTTGCCATTGTGCAGAAAATGTAGACGGTAAATCACCAAATTGTGATACATCGTTTTATAATACTAACACGTGTAGCGAAAATGATAGAATACATTAAACAATTGAAATAGGCCTCAAATTCACAGGATCTAGGTTCCATTTCGCCAACCTTAATATTCAGCATATAGTCCTTAAATTAGATGAAATAAAATTCCAATTACTGATTAAAAATTCCCCTCATTTTTTAGGATAATGCGAAACGTTTTTAACAGAAAATATACAGAATGAATTGCTTCATATAACGCACTACAATTTCGAGAGGAGAGACCGTTCCCGTAAAAAGGGCGGCGGACTTTTAGTCTATATACAAGAACATATAAAATATAAAAGACGACATGATATAGAGTCTGCTGATATTGAATCGATTTGGTTAGAAATAATTGGAAAACAATGTAAATCGTTTTTAGTACATTTTGTTTATCGTCCCCCAAACTCGAGTCAAATGTGGATTGACATGTATGACTCACAAGTGGACATTGCCGATACTAGTAATGTAGAGTATTATATTCTTGGTGATTTTAACATTAATCACTTTAGTGATAAAAAATACGACAATACTAAATGGTCTGACTTTACAGTGAAATACGGATTGAAAAATATCGTTACAACACCGACTTGGGTAACGAAAAAATCATCAACGATAATTGACCATATTTATACAAATTGTATTAAAAACGTGCTTAACGGTCATGTAACACCATTGTCATTAAGTGATCACTTTCCAATATGTTTCACTAGACATAAGATAAACAATTTCAAATGTTTTGAACGAATTGATCACAAATCGATATCTTACAGATGTTTTAAGAATTTCAATGAACAATCATTTCAAAATGATCTTATCTCATCAGGAGTTGATATGATTGAAACAAAAGTCAATCCGAACGATGCTTTAAATGTATTTTATTCTGTTGTAAATAAAATTTTATCTAAACATGCTCCTATAATGCAAAAAAGATTAAAACATGATTTTCAACCTAACTGGTTTACTGATAAAATAAAAACAATGATATTTGAAAGAGACGAGTACCATAGAAATGGTGAACACGACAAATATAAGATATTAAGAAATAAAATTACAGCCTTAATTAAAAAAGTAAGAAGGCATTTTTTAATCAAGCGGTGAAGGTTAATAAGGATCCAAGCTTTATCTGGAAGAATTTAAAGGATATTTCTCATTTGAAAAAAAGCAAGATAATTTTACCGGAGCAACTACAAATAGGTGATTGAGAAGTTTCTGGAGGACTCAATATTGTTAATGAACTTAACACTAATTTTACCAATAAATAAAAAATAATAGAAAAATGCCCTTTACACCCGAACGTTTTAGTAAACTAAAATATGATCTAAACGTTAAATTAGGGAACAAAATTAGGAAAATAAGGAATCAAAATAGAAAATAAATTATATAACACGACTTGAGGTAAAACAGATCATTGATAACTTGATATAAGATAGTTGAGATTGGTCCAAGATATTAAATTAAACTTGTAACATTTTTCTGAAAAATCGATAAAGTTTTTGAAATCCTCCTTAACTAATAGAAAACAATTAGTTCAAGTAGGAAACATACAGTCTGGCTTGCTTACAAAATCATCAGGAAAACTTCAGGGATCCATTCCTTGTCCAGTGCTGTTTGTTATATATATCAATGGCATTGCGCTTTGTAATACGAATATGAACATCGACTTATGTGCAGATGACTCAACATTGCATGAAACCGGTAGGAAAATAAACACCATTGAAAGTCAACTATAACGACATCTTAATCTCGTTGTCGACTGGTTCAAAATAAATAACATGTCATTGCATCTATCTAAATCCAAGTGTATGGTTATCGGAACTATACATAAAAAACAAGTAAGTAAATTAAATCTAACAATCGATGGAACAGCATTAGAAAATATGACTATTAAAAAACTACTTGGAATCTATATAGATACTAACCTTAAATGCCATCGAACGTGTTCGCAAAAAAATCAACTGTAATTTTTCACTTTTGAAACGTCTATTGTTCTACCTCAATGATGAGATGAAACGTTTGTTTTACAATCCTTCCAATTTTTGATTATTGTTGTCATATTTGGGGCAAAGGAAACTCAAGTTACATACATAAAGTTAAAACCTTGCAAAATAGGGCTGCAAAAATCATTCTTAAATTTTCTAAACCATCATCTTTAAAGGGATTGTTACAAGAACTTCAGAGGCTAACAATTACAGACAGGTGTAAACATCAGTGTGCAAACCTTGTCTATAATACCCTTAATGGGATGGCCCCGATGTATATGTCTGAATTGCCTATCTTTGCAAATAATGAACACTATTCTTTAAGATCAACTTCAAAACGAGATGTAGTTTTGATAAAAACACCGCAAACTAACTATTTTATGGATTCTTTTTCGTATTACAGTATGAAAGTTTGGAATACTATTCCCGATGAAATACGAAATAAGAAATGCAAAAGGATTACACATTTAAGCATAAATACAAAGTGCATCTCTTGAAATATGCATATCATTAGTAAAAAAAAAGGTATATAATCTTTTCATTATGTTAAAGATTAAAATAACTGTTGTTTAAAAATAGTTGTGTTTTATTGAGTGTCTGTCGGCGTGTTGATGATGTATATTGAAATGACTTATATTGTTATGCTAAATTATACATGATTTGTATAGAATAAGTATATTCAAAACAGCAATAGTTCAGAATTAATTTTGAATACGAATGCATAAGTGCAATGCAGATGTTTTATGATTTATTAATTGCATTTTTTTTTCTTCATAGAAAGCCAAATTGTAAATATGACGTTGTTATGGTTGAACCTGTAATTATGTTATAATGTGTCCACACCTTCTCTAAATAAAGATAGTAGTAGTAGTAGTAGTAGTAGTAGTAGTAGTAGTAGTAGTAGTAGTAGTAGTAGTAGTAGTAGTAGTAGTAGTAGTAGTAGTAGTAGTAGTAGTAGTAGTAAGTAGTAGTAAGTAAGTAGTAAGTAAGTAGTAGTAAGTAGTAGTAGTAAGTAGTAGTAGTAAGTAGTAAGTAGTAGTGGTAGTAGTGGTAGTAGTGGTAGTAGTGGTAGTAGTAAGTAGAAGTAGTAGTAGTAGTAAGTAGTAGTAAGTAGTAGTAAGTAGTAGTAAGTAAGTAGTAAGTAAGTAGTAAGTAAGTAGTAGTAAGTAGTAGTAGTAAGTAGTAGTAGTAAGTAGTAAGTAGTAGTGGTAGTAGTGGTAGTAGTGGTAGTAGTGGTAGTAGTAAGTAGTAGTAGTAGTAGTAGTAGTAGTAGTAGTAGTAGTACTAGTAGTAGTAAGTAGTAGTAAGTAGTAGTAAGTAAGTAGTAGTAAGTAGTAGTAGTAAGTAGTAGTAGTAAGTAGTAAGTAGTAGTGGTAGTAGTGGTAGTAGTGGTAGTAGTGGTAGTAGTAAGTAGAAGTAGTAGTAGTAGTAAGTAGTAGTAAGTAGTAGTAAGTAGTAGTAAGTAAGTAGTAAGTAAGTAGTAAGTAAGTAGTAGTAAGTAGTAGTAGTAAGTAGTAGTAGTAAGTAGTAAGTAGTAGTGGTAGTAGTGGTAGTAGTGGTAGTAGTGGTAGTAGTAAGTAGTAGTAGTAGTAGTAGTAGTAGTAGTAGTAGTAGTACTAGTAGTAGTAAGTAGTAGTAAGTAGTAGTAAGTAAGTAGTAAGTAAGTACTAGTAAGTAGTAGTAGTAAGTAGTAGTAGTAGTAGTAGTGGTAGTGGTAGTGGTAGTAGTAGTAGTAGTAGTAGTAGTAGTAGTAGTAGTAGTAGTAGTAGTAGTAGTAGTAGTAAGTAGTAGTAAGTAGTAGTAGTATAATGCGAGTGTGCTAACCACTGCGCTAAGCAGACAACCATCTATAAATATATATGTTTAGGACCCAGAAGTCAACATTTTATAGGAATTTAAATTTAGGCAGAATATAGCCTGAACAATATTTCTGAATCTGTCTCTTAAATTATATCCTTTATCATTGAATTCTAATTATATAGCAACAGACACTGTCATTTACCCAGTCCACTTTGTAAATTCATTGTTACATTTTGTTTTGTCTTTCATCATAAATTGCGTAAAAGACATGAATTATAGAACAACCAATGCATGCTCATAATTCAATAAGCATTCTCTAGACCATGCCTCATGGTAATTCTATGAATTTTCTAAAACATCCCCATTAATATTTTCCCCGAATAATTTACTTTTGATGCATATACAATCAACATCATTGATTTACATTAGAAATATCCCGGTCTATATTCTTTAAACAATGTTGGAAATCGATTATAATTTAGTCGACAGCAGAAAATTAAACGTTAAGGAACTGTTAACTACAAAAAAATAACCTAACGAAATTAAATGTAAGATAACATATTACTGTAAAAATCAACTTAAACTTTTTTTCTAAATCAAATTCCAAAATTAATAATATTACACAATAAAACTTTTATTTTCTTATAAGCGCTGCATAAAAGTTCATCGTATTAGGTCGGACGTCATTGGTATTTTTATGGTGAATTCTACACATTGTAATATATTTTTTAAAAGGCACAATACAGGTTGATGCATTTTTATGTTTAACTTAATTCTTGTTACAATCAAAACAAAAACGCCCACATTATATGTGTACAGTTAAAAAAACATTAGCCTCCATAAATGGGTTTTTAGAATGAATGTAAATCTCGATCAAAAATGTATAAAGGATATGCTTTAAAGAAAATATCAAGGTTTTGGCGTTTTAACTTTACTGATGTTTTTTTAACTTTGTCTCTTAACTTATATAACTATAAATTAACGTCTCGGTGAACCTTTTTGACCATATGACAGCCTATTTCACAGCTTCTATGTTAATTATTGCATAAAATTAACATTGTGATATTGTTTACATCCGTCCCTCTATATTTTGCTAAAATATTATTTTATTTATGAATGCTTTTATTGCGGTTTTAGTATTTGAAAATAGTCTCTATTGATCGATGATTCTGAAACAATACGAAAACTTAGCCTTAGATTTCCGTATTACATGAAACGTCCGTCCATCATGATGTTTTTACTGAAATAAAAATGAAAACACATACATTGTTATTCATATTTTATTCGTCAAACTCAGGCGTTGAAACATTTTGGATCACGTGCATGTATGTGTTCCTCATTTATTTTATTACTTTAGAACATGTTAAGCGTCATCAAGGGATGAAAATGGTCATAGAGATCTTCTTAGTAACCATGATTTTATTTATGTACTTTCTCTCTCATCATTCCGACATGATACCAACACCTTAAGTCTTTTTCTAGCTGATACCACCTGTTTCTGCATTCTACACGGCTTAGTTTCACTCCAAGTACAATTTTGAGTGTCCAAGCTGAAACCCCCTTTCTGGACCGCAGTTTATAATGAGCGTGTAATCCCCGCCTCCCTTGTGTACAGAATGCTGCTTGCTTGTTGTTCTTGAATCATGCGCAAAAAATAGTATTCAACTATATCATGCCTCCAACATAAATGACGCAACGCCATTGGTCCAGGACTGGTCACGCGGTGACCCCATATTTTCCATATTGGGTCACCAAATTTATATCGTACCAAAATGGCGTCTATTTTCCGATTCCGATGAATAAATGAAACATTTAAACATGTACACAGGTTGTCGACGTGATATATACGTTACGGGGTTAGTTGGTGACCCGATATGGGATATACGGTTCGCAGGAAACAATATTAGGGTTCGAGCATCGCTCTCACCCGATATGATTTCCTTTGCCCCGTATAATCCATATCGGGTCACCTACTAACCCCGTACCTTATAATATTTCGAGTCTCTGAGTACTGTTTGCCAACCTCGTGAATCCCGATTAGTCCTTGAAATGATCATGCATACCGCGTACCAAAGTAGGGGTTTTCAGCTTCTATAATTGGTTTGAAAGGAGTATTTGATACATATAAAAAGATGTGGTACAAAGTAAGCTTAAACTTACAAATGCATAATTATATTAGGTGTGCAGACTCTTACAATCGTCTGATTATACTTTTTGGCGTGCAAGATTCGGGTACAAATATAGGTATTCGGTACGCATTGAGAACAGGGGAAGGCTTTAATTGGCACATGAAAAGTATAGAACCATCTATAGTAGATATCAACTCCTGGTAGAATTTTCCTAAGTGACCACTGCTTCATACTTGGGGATATAGAGAAAGAGCGAATTTGACCTATGTCATCGTTTAAGAGGAAACTGACGGACTTTAGAAACATGTGTCCTGGAGGTTACAGTTGGAATTATGGTTCGCCTGATCTGCATCTCACTTTGACCATTTAGTTCTTTCCCAGTTTCGACTTGTTTTTGCAGTGGAATTGTGATGATAAGTGTGACAACGCCATATTATAGCTGCATAATGTAATTAATCATACAAGTGGATTTAGTGGTGGGGGGGGGGGGGGTATCTTGTTTGTCTACCCAGTGCGTAAAATGTAAAACCATGGATCCGCCCATTAAATGTTATCCAGTTGAGTACGATTGTTGTTTCAAGAGATAACCGTTAATTAACCATGTTTTTTCAAAAGGGTATGATTACCAATTTATTTGGACTTGCACTAAGCCGGTCACTATTTCAATCGCTGTTATCAACATAAACCAGAGCTTGTTTTTTTTAATTGAAATGGAGATGGACCAGAACGTTCGTGAAAGGGCACTACATGCGCGAAAGAAAGGAAAAGAACACATGAAAAAAGAAATGCTGATTCAAATCTTACTATTACTGATTTTACAACATAGGAAAGAAACAACCGTAAAAAAACTGGATATACACTGCCAGAGAAACTTTTTTATTATTATATTGACATAAACAAAATCATTTCTACAATTAAATTACCGTCCAGCCGCAAGTGTTATGCCATCTTTTCGCCTGACGGTACTAAACCGGTTTATGGAAATTGCTCGGTTAAGGATAAACAGAGGGGTGAGAGTGGTCTAGTGGTACAGGTGTCCGCCTCTCATCCAAGAGGCTGTGGGTTCGATCCCCACTAGGGGTACTTTCTCATGGCCTCTCAAAAAGGACACAGTACTGGTTTCTGCCCAGGAAACGGACTCGAGAGTGATCTTATAAGCTATCAGCTTTCGTCTCAATCGAGCTAAAATAAATTAGTATAAACCAAGGATAAACACCAAGCGGCAAAAAAAATCACGAAAAATATTATATTGGTGCTGCAATTTTGTATTCAGACTGAGTCACTTGTTTACTTAATAACCAGCATAACCCATAACACGTGACCGGCGTTTGCCAGTATTGTATTAATGAACATTGCCCATTAATTAATAGGAAATAAACAACAACAACATTATTTTGTTCGTTCATGTACTTTGTTCATTTGAACATCCCGATATAAAAGCACATAGTCACATAAGGTATGATACAACATTAAAATTATAAATAATACTTTCAATATTAAACAAACCGCACATTTTAGTTAATACCACGTGGTTTAAGGTTGTGGTAACAGAATGAGCATGGGTATTTTTATCATAATTAATCGGACCTAAAGGTGACGAGGTGAAATATATTTTTTATCTTACACTGAATCAAACCTTTTTCCTTTTAGATACAATTAAAAGTGGTATTAAAAGACAATAAATTTATAAGAACAAAAGCGCAAAAGTGAAATTTCATTTCGAAAATGACGTTGTTGATTTTATGTCCCAGCCCTGTGCGCGTTGATGTTTGATTTGGGTAGCAAAACGAGCTTACATTTCAAACAGTGAAAAAGTGATCAAGCAGTGAAATATCAATTTCATTTCACTTATAAATCTCTATAAATCACCAGAAATCATATAATAATATATAACACTCAGTAGGTCTGTACCGGACTATGATTCAGCATGAGATTTTGCAAGCTTTTTTCGTACGATTTCATTTGCCTTAGCGATCTTTATACAATCTTTTTCGTCTACGTAGAAGTCTTCATTCCAAATCTTAGACATGACATGGAGAGTTGTACTATGATTATTAGTTTTAATATCAGAGCAATATGTCCCAACGGTAAAAAGCAGCTTTGTAAAATACACCACTTCGCCTGCTATGTCGTTTTCGGCTTCTATTTTCTGTTCAAATTTCAAAAGAAAGTATTCATATATTGCGTAATCTAAAAAGGACCTTTTGCGAAAATTCGACAACTCTGTTTCATTGAAGGCCTGTTCCCTGTCGTATTGTTTGTTAATATTTTTCTTGGAATACAAAATATCTTTTAATGACCAATTTAGCATTCGTTTTAATAACACGAGAGATTCATCCAGCCTTTCCATAATCAACACCAGAGCAAATCGTGTATTAAGATAATCAAGATATCTTTTTACATCTTCTTCGCTTTTTGAGGCGTGCTTACAGAAACCAAAATCAGCTCCCATTGAATTCATGGTAAATGAGCATTCCGACACATCACTCATTAGTAAGTGGTGAATATAATCTGTTTCTGGAAATTTCATCAGGTATTCCTGTTCGTTTCTGTAATAGTAGGCGGCGCTAATCATTCTTGCTAACGGTTCGCGAATTATCGCTATATCTTTTCGGTCTTTTGTGAGCAATTCATCGAAAAATGTTTCATTATAGTAGTTTGTGTGTACTGCAAATATGTCAAACTTTAAGGATCCGTTGATAGGTATTATGTTCTCTTTATTGTTGACGTAATGCGTTTCCTTGGGCACTACGGCTCTCAGATTGTGGTCTGCAGCGAACCGAAAAAGTAATGTTGTTAATGTTGTTGATCCAGCTTTTCGAACTTTAAGGAATCCCACACGAGTTACCATGGTTTTTGCAACTCCCCGTTTTACTTCATTTGAGTTTTGAGTATTTGTATTCGTGTTTACATTAAATGTCGAGTGAATAGAGCCATGTTGATATAAAAAGACGGCCATGGATGTAGCGACGGCAACCAACAACCTGCAAACAAACACATTCATTAGCACGTCATTCTTAATTGTATGAGGTAACAAAAAATAAACAAGAAGGCTGGGCCCTTATCCACTAACGTTTCTATTCTGAGAATAAACATGTCTGTATCATTAGCAATGAACTTGTTCAGGCAGTCATCCTTTGTCAACATCAGTTATTTTATATAATACTATATTATGAAATATCTTTTTTGGATCCTGAGTCTCAACCCAAGGCTTAAAACCTTAATGAATATGGCTCAAGACCACAGTTATCTGTCCCCCGTTGACCAAGATCCGGATGGGAATACAGAAAAAAGAGTGCTTGTGTTCAAGTATCAATATTTGATTAAAATTGAATGAAAAAGAAGCAAAAAATGTTCTTTTTGCAGAGAACTTGACTGAATTTAACACTCCATTGCAGAAATTGATAGTTTTAGTGTAAATATTTGAAAAATCATAGCTTGTGGAAGTCTGAAAATTAGGTGTTTGTAGCCGATTGACTCCTTGGCGGAAGGGTAATGTTTTTGAACTCAATTTTGACAGTCGGGCCAATGGTCAACATGGTGTTTTCTTGTGATTTTATTTTGTGTCTTGAATTGTTCTAGAGATGCCATGTCCTTGTTTTTCAATTGGGATGTGTATAAAGTCAAAAGCCAGGATAGTGTCTATATGAAACATATAGTAAAAATAACTGTGGTATCACGCCTGATATGGAGATCCTATAGCCCGTTTTGCCTTTCCTTAGATCAACGACTTTGCAACCACTACGTCTATCTGTATAGTTGCATTTGCAGGGACGTGTGAACGGGATAGTTGGTGTTGGAAAATATCTCTTAAGTGTACTTGACGAATATCTATTGCTAACATGAATAATTTCCCTCGTGTTCACTAATGTAGATACTATAGTGTACATGTGCCCATGCGAAGTCATCTTGCATGAGAAAACTCATTTGTTTAACAAATGTCAAGTTGCTTGAAATGTGCCAAGGTTATTGGTTAGAGGCTTCAAACACATTTCGTTTCCACATCAACGTACTTACATATTTGATAAAATCACTATTATTAGTAAGATCAATGTAGTATTACGCTAAATGCATATGTTAGCAGACAATGTATTCAATCTTCTCACGTAAGCTATGCTTGAATATTAGTATTATGTTCTGAAGAAAGTCATCATAGAATGTGTTTAAAGAGTTATCGATTTTCGTATTTTAGGTTCTTCACATTGACTGTAAGTATTAATCATTGATAGAATGGAAGTCATAATAAGATGCATTTTTCTTACTTGAAGTAACTGATACGTTTTTGTTTACTGTACATACTGTTCGTTCTCCGTATATACCATTAACATTTGTTCACACGTTGTATTATATATGCACTGACTCTCCGTATTGGGGGGGGGGAATAACGAATATCTCTCTCTCGTTTATCTTAACAGTAAGATATTCTTTACATTAAAATATTCTAAACAGCAAGACATTGATGATATTCTTGATAAAGAAATCAGAAGTTCAAACATCATAACCAAATTTAGGAAAGCGTTTAATCAATCAGTCCTTATTTTGTTAAAAGTGGAGAATTATTAAAGATATAATTTCTCCTGAATTCATGACGCTGCTATTGTAAATGAGTTATAATTAAAACACCCATCCAAATGGTTTTTGTATTTTTGCGTGCTTTTGAAAAAAAATGTCATGACCTTCGAACAAGAATTAAACGGGATTAAATTCCGTACTTATGGATTTTAGGTCAGCCTACGTGTACGTACCAATGTATATACATACACGCACTCTTAGTGATCCGCAACGTCTTTAGTTCTGGCGAATACAGCCGGTTGAGAGTGATCTATTGGTATATGTGAGAAGTGGTATAGCTGTCCGCCTCTCAACCAAGAGGTCGTGGGTTCGATTCCCAGTGATAATTTCTCATGACTTCTGAAAATGACACAGTGCTGGTTTCTGCCCAGGAATCTGAATTGAGAGTGATTCTATAAGCTATCAGCTTTGTCACAATCGAGCTAACATAAATAAGTATATACTAATACAGCCGAGGATTTGTTTAAAAATATCTATACTCCAGGTCTATTTCCATTGGAGCTTTGTCTGACACACTGTCTTGCTAACACATAATTAAGTAACGTATTTTACAAATACCAACATTCCTATCCCTTTTTAAATTATCCTTAAATTTTCTTAAATAGAATACATCAAATTACGTTCTCATCGTACATATGGGAAAATGTATTGTTTATAAAGTTATTCGTTCACACTTGTAGTTCCTTTTATGTTTGTCCAAAAGTATTTTATGCATGAAACGCAAGAAATGTTCAGGCGCCCTTGATTTTTGTATCAGTATTACGCTCTAGCTAGATAAGGATAACGTTCAATGGCGTTAAATTTGTTTTTTGCCTTCAATAAACATTCTATATATTTATTTTTTTTACTAAACATACACTTAATGATCAAGAAACACATAGACTGATTGAATGATTGTTTTGCTACCTTGACCTTCTTAACATACCTTCGTACAGCACGAACACACCCTCTGTTTTAAAGTTTAAAATATACTTGGAATTGAATACTAGTATAAATGAAATTAAACACACGGACCATGCAGAGAAGTAAAACAAACACTCACCAAAATGGTCCTTGCGCTTTCTTGAATACAAATATCATGTTTTAAAATGATGTCGAGGAACAAATACTCATATCTGTCGAACGGATTGATACGGAGTGCAATGTGTTTCACAATTGTAAAGTTCTAAGGCCAAACAAGCATAAAACAATATTAGAATAACAACAATTACTTGGACTATTACTTGGTTATTGGAACGTTTGGTCGACAATTTATCTAAAGAATGGTAAGGACTTGTAAAAAAACCATGTACGGACCAGGTTTTCCCAGCACAATGGTTTATGGTCTGCCATCGTATAGATGTATGTTTCTACAAGTTTATTTCTTAAAACTACGCTATTATAGGCTCGTCTCTTTATTTGTATTTACTTCTGAGGTGCCAATAATCACATACATTTTTTGGTGTAAAAGTTTTAGAATATACTTTATAGTTGTTATATGAAGGGGTAAAATCCTTACTTGACAGCATAACCAATCGTGTAATAAGGTTCACTTCAATTATTCACATCGCTAGAACTACTTTTCGTCCGAGTAACCAAGGTTGTCAACGGGTAAAATTGTAAAATAAACACGGTTTTGGGATTTAAATAAATTTCTACTGATGTAAGAATTTGAGCAGCAAAGCTGGAAACCAATTTATTGAAAATGGCTTTATTATGATGTTTTTCAACGACTTGATTAAGTATCAAGTACTGTCAGACAACCCCGCTTTTTTGCTTTGTTCTTATTAGGTATTATTTAGCAGCGTTTCGTAATAAAGTGTGAATGTATAAATCGTTCCAAGGCGGTACCTAACAATCCTTGATAAACATACCTAGTGTTATATATGTAGTATGTATGCACTGTGCTGCTTGTGGCGTTTTGTGCTGTTCTTCCATGTTTCTTGTTTGTGATTTTATGTTATATGTCTTTGATGTTTACCCAGTGCCATTAAACTGGGTTTATGTCTAAACCTTTTGCTACTGAGTTTGTTTCTGTAGCTTTTTGCATAAATATTGGTAATACTGTGGCAAAAAATTCCACTAATTTGATTTACTATTCTTTTTTTCAATTTGCGCCATCGTATTTGAAACCAGCTTACAAATTTTCGTTTTGAATAGCCTTTCTTGACTCAACAAGTTTTACATCTGCGACATTTTATAGGGTAATTTAGCAGTCTCTTATGGTCATTCCAAAGGAAAATTACATAAGCAGATGGCATTTTATAGGGTAATTTAGCGGTCTCATATGGTCATTCCAAAGGAAAATTACATCAGCAGATGTGAACAATCCTTGCGAGCTAGGTGTGATTCTTCCACTTCCATATATTATAGAAACGTTTCCTCGATAAACAATGCTCATAAAGTGATCATCATTTGTGCTTAAAAGCTCCATTTCGGTTAAACAACAATGTGACCATCTTAAATTTAAGGATTAAAAATCATTTCGGGGTCCTTCATGCGATCTTTAATTCCACGCTCAAAATGGCAATTCATGTGAAGCACGTGAAATCAAATGAATGCACCCAAAATGCATTTCAATCCTGGTGTTTACCAAATTTCTGCACAATTATCCAGGTTTCTTTCGAAATGAATTTACAACGCTGTCCATTGAATGAAACAGCAAAGTACCGCCCCGTTTAACCGCATCACACCAATGCAGTTTTATCATAACGCAGAAAATAGTTATGTTATATTGCCTCGTATTTTTATCTTTATTTGATCTTTAAAATAGAGGAAACTGTCTCAAATGTTTCCTTTAATAAAAACTCATATCCAAAAAAAAAGACTAAAAAAGGACATACTTTAGCTTTTACTAATACTCGACAAGTCACTGTGTGCTCACACAAGGGAAAGAAAATAAAAAATAAAAATGAGATAAACGAGAAAACCCAATTCTAGTTAACAAAATATCTATTGTATTTTGATGTTATGCGTTACCTAATTAAAATTCAAGACAGTCCGACTGAATTTCTTTGGTAAGTTTATTACATAACTGTATATTATTTTGAAAGTTTACCTCAAATACTTTGTATTCTTGATGTCGAGATATATGAACAGTGTACAGAATGTAAGGAAATACAAATTTGCCATCCTTTTAGTCTACACTTATTAAGTCATACTAGCATACTTTCCCACACTGTGTTCGATGTTTGAAGAATGTCAAATGGTTAATGTGAAGATCTTGGACAGAGCCATAGGCGGGAAGCCTAAAATAGAGACACCTGTAGATGGACTTTACGCTGCTGAACTTGGTCATAAATAATGATTTCAGCGCTTGCCAGGTACGTAAAATATTTCTATGATGATTCATTTTACAATTTTACAAAAAAAATTAAAGATTTAAATGTATTTTTGTTGAAGCGACGTAAATCTTTTTGATAGGAAGCAAATATAAATCAGGCTAACGCCGTGTTTGGTTTGGCTGCGGAATTAATCGGGTTCGCCATAAACCATTTGACAAAAGCAGGACGGACAGACGTTTTCATATTATGCCCAACACTTTTTTCCATTCATATGGTGAAAATAGAGCACGCTGTATTGAAAATCTATATCACGCTACATAGCTCATTCACTATTCAGTTGGTGGTAGAGTAAAAAGTGTTCTTTTAAAAAATCATTTTACGGATCACTGGATTTCTCAAAACGGATTGTTATTACATATTGTGATATTTATTACAAAATGTTCTACCCAAAGGGAGTCCATTTTTTATTTGTGATATCTATAACAGTTATTTTTCTGATCATGAGCCGGTACCAATACATAAACGAACGACTTGAGCCGGGTTTGTGTTCCATATATTATTGTGTCGCATGCAAAGCATGACAGACACTTAGGGATTACTTTATCCGTCGTCATTCTGATTCACAATGTCGACAGCGGGCGGCGTCATACTTTCGTATAAATACTATTACATTTAAATTACTTGTTCAAGATTGTCAAAGTTATGGTTACCATAAATGCTCTAGGAATACTAGATTTTGAACATGAATCTTTCAAACTCTTTCTCACACTGTTCTTACTACGGCAGTAACCTTACATATATTACTGTGGTTATATTAACATAAATATATAATAAAATAGCCGATGTCAATGATTTAAATACGAAAACCGCTGTTTGATTGTATGCGGTTCGTTTAGAGTTTTAATAAGAGCGACTATGTTAACTCCTCTAGAATCCCATATTTATAAATTCAAAAAGGCCAGAAAATAAACCTTTATTAAAAAACAACCTAAGAAATATTTACAAATGACGGTGCAGGGCTAATGTAACGTATGTCTGAATGTTGCTGCTGCTGCTGCTGTTGTTGTTGTGTTGTAGGTGGTGGTTGCTGATTGTTGTTGTTGTTGTTGGTGGTGCTTACAACAGTATTATCACGTGTTCGATTTTCAGATCGGATAGGCCACGCCAGACCGCAAAAAAAAATTCAGACATACGAAACGATATTTCAACACAACAAAGAAGATGTTACAGTTTGCATCTAAAGCAAAGCAACATTTTGTCAAAATTGGTCAGGAAATAAACAACACGTCAGTGCAGAACTACTTCAGCAGTACATTGTCTGATGTGAACGCCTTGTTTGAGTAAGTGTATGTGATAAAATTGTTGAAACATGTATTGAAATATTTTAAGAACGCATTTGTAAATACTGAAGTAAGTACCAAGGTTATTATCCCATAACATGTTCTTTTATTATTTAATCAACTATTCACTAAGGTTATTTCCAAACGCGGCATTTAAATGTATATGGCCATTACAACAAGGTGAAGGCGCCATAAACTATAAAAAAAAAGTAATACAAATCCGACAAGGGTTAAAGTTTTATATTATAAAAATGAACTAATATAGTTTAAGAAACAATTAAACCTACATGGTAAAGCTCCTTAATTCTATTTGAGCTTTGATACATTAAGCTACCTTTAACAGTGTTCTCGTTTAATTGGATAATACGAAATACTTTAACATATTGATAGAATATGAACGTTCCAATTCAATTTTGCAATTTACATGTTTAAAATTAAAGTTGAATTTGATTGGGTTTTTTTCATGCAAAGTTAAACTTTAAAAAAATTTGGACATATTTAGTTTCAATAAAAATGCGCTATAACTTACTTATGCATTGATGGATTACCATATTACTTGGTACAAATGTTGTAACTTCTCGGCCATTTCCGCACCGCATGAGGTGTGTCTCATGCGACCAATCAAGCGGCTGGATTTCACCTTATTAATTATTTATGAGTACGAGAATTTTACAGCTGATTTGCCCAGGGTATCATATAGGTTATTGGGTGCCGGGGATGTGTGCCTCTTAATAGGGTCTACTTTTGAATTTTCGACCACTGGGCTTGTCCATTTGTTTTTGTCATTGTATTGTTCAAAATCCTACCACAATTATATGGGGTCACTAGCAGTCACACTTTTATCAATGGCTTGATGACATGACAGGATACATTTCACATCAGATACTGAATATCAAATCTATTAGGACGAAATAAAAGAACGCATATTTACAAATTGGAAGTGTATAACAGCAACGTATAAAAAATATGATCTTGGATTCCCATGTGTTCAGCAACATTTGTTACAAATTACTCATATTGTTTCTTGAATTAAACCAATGTTCATTAATATTGTTTTTCCATTTATGTTTAAACTTTTGCGTTCTCATTACTTAAGACTTAAGTTTGCAGTAAAAGATAATGAGGGTTTACCACGAAGTCAAGCAGAGAATAACAGGATGTTGGCTGTGCTGTCAAGCATAAACTTAAATAATATTCTATTGCGCAATCAAGCATAAAATAACACCATGATAAAGTGCACAGACTTGCAAATTTAATGTATAAACAGATGCAAACAATATTTATTAATGAATCATTTAGCTGTTATAATTCTAAGCATGCAAGCATCATAATATCTTATTCCATTACGTAAACTTCTTTTAAATGGTTTTGTTATCAATTCAAGTCTGACTTATTCTATAATAATATAATTGTATACAGTTATTGCAATGTTAGATAACTTTCTATTACACGTATCATTATTATCTTCAGAGTATTGTTTAAACAATTATTGTGTCCCTTCTCCTAATCATGTATGTGTATGTACCATATTTGTAAATATTGTTTGTCCTCATGGGCCGTATGGCTTATTGGATGTGTAATAAATCTTTTTATTCATAAGATGAAACGATGTTTTCAACATGCACGATGCGTGCTTTGTTTTATTATTCCATAGCAGACACAATTCAAAATGAATGTACAGTGTACAAGCGGGGATAATGCAAAACTCGAATAAAATATTTAAACTTTCCTTTTCAACGACTCAGATATTTGATGCAATCTACTGCTAGGTATTTGACTATTTAAAAACACTATTACATTTTAAGTTTCATATTTGACAAAAGTTATACAACAGCTTGGTTTTTATGTAGTATCGCTACAAGGTATAATATATCAAAACTTAAATATTGGCTTTTTTTGTCATTTAAACGTCTTGCAGGTATCATATCCGCCTCCCTTTGGCGAAAACGGATAATAAGTACGTTCCCAAATCTTTTTTTCTATTAGAATATTCGTTTTGGGCAATAGAATTCCCGGATGATTGACTGTTTCTGTTTCCGCTTTTCCCGGATGTCCTTCGTTACTGATATATATGTTTTATTTGCTAGTCTTTATTCTCTACAATTAGTTTATTTTCATACATGTAGAGTCAATGGAAACAAATCAAGTAAGAAACAGCATCCAATTATATAAACGTGGATAAGTCCTACCCAGTGGTTATCTTTTGGTTATCTTCCTGGTCAAGTTATCCGATAACCGATTATATAAAAATTAAGTTACCCCAACCAGTGCGTGATTCGGCTATTTTTTGGACAAAATTTAACCGACCTCTGGAAGTATGGTTAACTGACTTATTCAAAACTGATGGCGGATCAGATATAAAAAACCCCAGATCGATTCCAAAATAATTTTGACGATTTTACAGACACATAGACTCTGCCTAAATAGAAAATAATTGTAGAAGACCGATATCCATGTTTTTTATGAATTAAGAGATAAGAAATAATCAATGTCTTATCTGTGGCCCAATTTATGCATGGAATGTATCCACGGAACCAGAAAACAATAATTGTGACAACAAGCTGCATTTTGAGAACGATATTTACCTTGTATTGTGTGCATATTATTCCTTACACACTGCGTATAGACCAACAATCGCTTGCAGGTCTCGCCCTTACTGTGTATTAATATACCCTCTCTTTCAACATATTTTGTTTCATTTGCACAGATTTACAATCAAAATAAACCGCGTGAAAACATTGAGAAAAGTTGACAGCGATTACATCATTTTCAAGGAATCTTAACTATTCTAAAGTATATGTCTGCAACTTTCTCTTAATACACCCTGGTAAAGGCACCCAGCAGGATAATTGCTACTGTTCAGTAATATGCAATTATATTGAAAACACATGAAATGTGTGCGTGGGAAATTAAGGAGAACATGTAAGCATAATTGTAATTTAAGACCGTCCTGTATTCTTCGGATAATATGTCAAAGATAAATAGATATATATATTATTTATCTCATATTGTATAATATGTTTATTTATGTTCATGTGCCTGGTTTTACCAGCCAAAGTCGGAAGAACCAGTGTTTCAAAGTTCTACACAAGTCTGCTAGGGAATGGAACTGACAACAGATCTAATACATTAAGAGCAGTGAGATAATACATAGCAATATCAGGTTAGTTTATTATAATACAAAATTATATTGTGAAGTTGAAAACATATTCCAAAACATAGCAGTATACTCAGTACAGTCATTTAAATTAAATCGAACATATCTATTTATATATAATATTTGGCTTCTTTATAATTCAACCATCATTAATTACAATGAACATGGATATCATATAATAAAGGGAAAGCAATTCTTTCTTGCAAATATTTAGAATGCCTACCCTACCACATATGGGTAGGATGTTGAATATATGTTTGTCTGTCTGTCTGTTTGACTGCCTGTTGTCAAATACTATGTCTTGAATTCTCCCCTGAAGGGAAACGGATACATTTTTAATGGAGTTTTACAGGAACATTTAAATGTAAAGTATGGATTTCCATATGTATACATGCTCTATTGCTTATTGAATAGTTTAAAATTAAACATTTGAGTAATTGAACATTGGAGTATTATAGAGACAAAATTGCATCTGTTGCATTAAAAAAACATGAATTGACAGTCCATTTCTTCGGATTAGTTTCCATGAAGTTTGGAAGGGCAAAAT
The DNA here is from genome assembly GCF_026914265.1 of Mya arenaria. NCBI lineage: Eukaryota > Metazoa > Mollusca > Bivalvia > Myida > Myidae > Mya > Mya arenaria. The sequence continues at coordinate 32,382,962 of NC_069127.1, read as the reverse complement.
AATATCATTTATCTACCTTTAAAATGTGATCAAATGCCTAAACACACATACATGATAAGTATCATTTCAAATACTTCACTTTTCTTCAGATTGCTGCGCATGGAGGACCAAGTTCATCTGACTCCTGTTTAAGGAAATTAATGGAACTTAAAAGTTTATAAGAGGAGAAGAAGAATTTTCAATTTGCTGCTCCCAGAGGGCATAATTGTCTACCTCCTATCTTGTATTGGCAGGGTTGAATTCTAAATGTTTATTGTTAATAATTATATTTTCATCAGATTTGTTTGTTAGCTCTTTTTCTTGCAAATTTAAATTAACACAATAATGGATAGTACCATATGTGTTATATTAAAGAACTAATAAATACCATTTATCATGTTAAAACAATGTTTGATTCGATTATATACTTTTTAATTGGAATGTACCAAAAAAGATATTCTATATTTAAATTTTACTATAATTAGATTTCTTTGTAAACTATTCAATTGGCTGTTAATGGTTCGATTTGAATAAAAACAATAGCATTCGACATTTTCTGATATAGACACTTGACTGTATTTACTGAAAAGACCCTCCGTTGGCGCAAAACGCTTTTGGACTAGGAATCCACCTAATTTCACAATTTTTACAAATATAAAGTCAGCGAAATTGAAATTATTCGATTTTGTTGTTTGTCTGTTTATAATGTATTGTTTTTTTCTTCCTGAAAATTCGGTATTTCAAAGTCTCATTTGGGTCCACCGCTACGACAAAGTAGGGTAAAATCCCCGATTATTACTTAAGTAAATAATAACAGTAGTTTACTACATCTTCCAAAATAGTATTTTGGTAATCGAATTTCGAATATTCGATCGAAAGAATTACCGAATATTCGAATATCAATTTTGCCATTCGTTTGCATCCCTAGTTTTTTTGGAAGTATTGGTGAAGGGGTTGTTCAATATTTAAGTGAAAAAACTACAGAAACCCCTTTTAATGGCACTGGGTTAACGCCAAAGACATAGAACACAAAAACAAAACAAAACACAAACAAGAAACATGGAACAACAGCACAAAACTCCACAAACAGCACAGTGCATATATACTATATAAAACACTATGTATGTTTATCAAGGTACCGCCTTGGAACGGTCAGTAAACTGTAAATTTACGGGGGGCTTACACCAGTTTACGTGCACAAACCTCACTCTTATCCCTACAATCATGAATAAAGAAAAACACGTAAAAGGAAAATCTTATCAAAGTATGCAATAACTTGAGGAAACTTAATAAAAAAACAAATAATAGTAAAATAATAGGTAAACCCCAAGTGCTTCAATGATAAAAGATCCTAACTCTGTCTGCAGACGGAGGAATACAACTCATGAGTATAACACTTTTCAAAGTTTCAGCATCGGAATATGGTCACTTTCACAATGATTTTGCCGTGATTCACGGAATAAATCAGGTAATTTTACGTTGCCGGGTTTCAAAACAATCCTTGCAAATGTAAACGTAGTTCGTTTCACATCGTTTGCGTAACAACTCGCCTACCCGACTGACCCAATGACCAATCTTATTAATATACTTGATATCGCAAAAACACTTATTGATATCTCGTTTTAAAAACGTTGCCATTCAGTCTAATTGCGGGACGGGATTGTCGCCCGTAATTTTTGTGCACCATTCCCGATCAAGCCTGTTAGAGCCCTTACATAAATTTCATAAACAGACTGTAAAAAGTTGTTACTACCTCTACACCGTTTGCAAACAGTTAAAGCCCATTCGGCATTTTTTTTTAAAAGTAGTGAGAACGATTTCGGTGTGATGGGGTTTTAAGCAGCATATGGTTAACGCCTAAGATATATTTCTAAAACGAGACCAAGGTTTATTAAAGGTGCCGAAGGAGTCTGCAATGTTTTTAATCAGTAATTCAATCACAATCATTCAAATGAAACGTGATCATGAATGTTTATGGAATAATTAATTAATTATGTTTTATGGAATTGGTAGTTCACAAACGACGTAAGGCTCCTCAGCATTGATATATAATGTAAACAGGCTTAGATTTAAGAAAGGTTTATATTACAATGCATTACTTCTTTTGTTGAGCGTTTAGTTTATATTTTCTTAAAGGGACTCGTTCATAATTCGGACTTTTTTACGAAATAAAGTGGTAAATTATGAGGAGTGTTAAAACAAGATATTGACGGCTGGAATCCTTCAACCAATGTTGACAATCATATATGTTCAAATAATGTCTTTGTTACTTACGCCATTCAACAAAAGACTGTTACATGATTGGTTGATTGACATTATCACTGGGTGCTACCTATGTTTTAAATAAAGGTTAAAATATCCATCACCTTAGTATGGTTCTATGGGCGAGTAGATTAAGTATTGGTTTCCTCATTTTATCTTGACAGTACCGTTGTGTGTTAGCTCCCCACTGCTATTAGGTTCTTTAATACTTTAATTGTGTTTTTTTTCTGCAAATTCGGTAACAAAGAGCAAATTAATTATAATACGAGTATATGTGGTTACAGATGCATAGCCAGGAAAACATATTTTGGGTGCCAAACATGAGCGAGTTACTGTAAAATAAAATAGTTTCTTGGAAGAACAAATCCTGACTCTTTTCTGGTTTTAGGTGTTAGGGAAAAATTTCTTTTCTTTAATTTTATGTATCTTTTGGTAAATAGTTCCTGAAATATAGCCAGATGAGCAATGTATTATTATTATTATTATTATTATTATTATTAATATTATTATTATTATTATTATTATTATTATTATTATTATTATTATTATTATTATTATTAATAACAATTATTATTAATTATTATTAATATTATTATTATTATTATTATTATTATTATTATTATTATTATTATTATTATAATTATTATTATTATTATTATTATTATTATTATTATTATTATTATTATAATTATTATTATTATTATTATCATTATTATTATTATTTACTGTTATTACTCCGGCGTCATATCACGTACAGTCTTGTCCCGTCGCGTCCAGTCACATACTTTGAATCGCAGGTAACATCAAAAGAATTGAACACACTGTCATGAAACTTGATAGGACTGTTGGCAAGCATGGTTTTTTGTGCACCTTCTAGTTTTGTCACATTCAACACTTAGTCTTATCAGAGTTATGGCTCTTGTCTTAATAAATAATGGATAAAATATTCACGAGTCTTGTGTTGAATGCAAAATATAGATATTCCACTTACAGTCATAACTAAATAAGTATATTTGTCAGAAAACTCTGTTGTGCACTTAATAAATTTGTCAAGTTCCACCGAACGCAGTGTACACAATCAGAGAATAGAAAGATTTTGGTGGGATCTTTACGTGATATGTACAAATGTTAGTAAAACAATGTTTTAGCCTTTCGATGAAGAGTACATTCTACGCAGTTCGTTTACTTGTCGCGACTTGTCCTCGTTGTTAACGGTTTGCCCGTGGATGGAATGCCTGTCTACCTGTAACCGGGGGGGGGGTAGAGGGGGGGGGAGGGGCGCCACTACATTTGTTTGTACAAGGCATCCTTTAACACAGAACGCAAGGTCAGACTAGAGGGCGAGTCTTCAACCAATACTGACCAAGTCCAGGAAGACCATATATTGCCCAAGTTTCGGTGAAGATACGGTTTTGCTAACCTTTTATCTTAAATTGACCGAGAACGTTATATAGAGAGTATATAATGGAACAGAAAAGAACCAATTTTATTCCACGTTAACAGTATAGCTTTTCTATAACAATACCATATACATATATAAACATTTCAACTCCATAATTGCAGTGAGCGACATTAAGAAATGTTTTAATTGACATAAAAAGGATTGACTGAAAATATTACTGTTTCAAATTAACGAAGCATAAACTTAAAGAGTTTTTCTGATCATATGCATATGATATACAACTAAGAAAATGAGATACATATATTATCACAGATTACAATTTAGATATGCTTACTCTTGAATGGTTTATTTGTTCAGGGATTGCACATCGTTACACATTGATTACTTTGATCGTGTTATTATCTTCCCTAGGCAAAGTCCATTTCCCAGAAGTCGCTGTTCAATTGCTGTTGCAGTTCGTTAGAAAACTCGTTGTACGAGTTATATGAAGTAGGCAGATCAAGCGTAACAGAACATGTGTGGGCGACAACCCTTCTTGCTAGCCCACGAAGGTGCACGAAATTAATGTATATGTTTGAAAAGTTGACAACATCGCTGCCACTACAAAACCGTAGGAAGTTCCTAAGTAGCTGATCGTAAGCGCTTTTGATAAATTGTCTCAGAAATTGGACGACTCTTTTCTGCTGTGGGTTTGCTATCTCCGCCGTTATCATGGCCGCAATTTTCCGGCCATCTGGGCGCAAGGATCGGAGGGTATTGGTCAGAGACTCGATGCTGTCGAAGGAACTCCGAAGCCTCTCCAGCCTCATGATAGTCAGTGGATATAGCGCCTGCTCTACACACATCACGCTGGCACATCGCTGAGCCAGCCGGCGAACGTTTCCAGCGTTTGGCATCTCCTTCACGTGATACCTGTCAAAAACATCAACGAGGTCGTCTTTATCATCATGTGTGAAACCGCCTGCCAACATCCGGGTCATTAATTTTCGTTTGTACCCGCCGAGAGTGGCCAGCCAGGATTGCATCAACATTTCTAGCGATACATCCCCAAACAAAGACCTGGCAATACTAGCAACGCTAAACTGTAGCGGAAGGTATCCGGCCTGTAGGAATCCCCTTACGAAAACATTCCCGATTGCTCTCCACATATTTTCAGTCACACTAGGGGATACAACAGGCACTGCTTCGACATCGCCCTCGAAATAACGCCCTATAACGTCGGTCCAGAAATCGGTCAGCACATCCCGAAAGACGCCCATGTTGTCAACCGCCTGCTCCCCAATGACTTCTACGTGTACATGTCTTTCGTCATCATTCTCGAAGTGGGCTAGTAGATCCGAGATCAAAGATGATCTTCTGACTTGGATAAGGCTGAAAGAAAGCAGACTTAATTGATTTTTTGAATTATTTAAATGTTTTATTTTGCTTTCTTTAACAAAAGCCATCATTTTTAGTCAATCACTCCGCAACTACCCTTAGTTTGAAACACTTATTGGCAAGGGACGTTTTCAAGAGATGAACAATATATCAGACTGAAAAAGGAATGCAAACATTTAAGTTATAACTGCATTCTTTAGTTTAAAATGACATATGTATAAAGTCCGATCAAAACTCCGGCAATTTTACAAATATTGCGGTTTGAATCCAAGGAAACGGTCATCCAGGGAAATTTGAATTAAGCAAAGCTCCAGTCTCAATCTGTATAACATGCATATTATTAACTAATTTAGAGCCTCAGACGGTTATATTGGATATGCATATATACAAAAGGCGGATTAATAAGTCAAGTCAAGTCAACAGTTTATTGAGTAATTAAAGGCCACTGGCCCAAATTACCTAACATACAAGAAAGGCATGAGTTGTGTCAGCGTAATTAATCGATACAAGCAAAGTGTAAATAAAAATCATGATGACTTCCCCTTAATCTTAACTATTAATGTCAGTTTAAGTGAAAACAATTTATCTCTACGGTTTTATGGCCGCCTGTTGTATGTTTATGTAGTATAAGAGTGAAATATTTGTATGTACTTACACGAATGGAGAATTTTCACCATTGGCAGATGCGGGTGGGGGATCCGTGGCGGATGGAGAATCCAGTGCATGTCCATGATCCCGTTCTAGTCGGTGAAGAGGTATGGATCGGGGAACCGGTGGAAGACATGAAACCGATGTTGGTCGATGATCCGGTCCGGTGAGCTTTAATTAAAAATATAAGTTTTCGACACAACCCTTCAATGACTGATGTCCAGGTCGCCGGACAAAGGACATATCAAATGTGCTGAATATAAACTTAACCTAGCCTTTGTCTAGCATTTGTATACTGATAACAGAGGAGCTTCCAAGAGACATAATTCAACAAGCTATACATTTATATATTTGCAAATTTGTAACCAAATTGATTCGTTTAATCCGACAATGCCACTTAAACACCGTATGTTTTTATTTCTGTGCTTACTTCGTCATTTTGCTGTTCCAATATCTGCATGTCATCAAAAAGGTCCCCGGATTGATTGTCTTGCTGGATTAAAATTCAAATATGTTCATAAATGAAATGATTATTTGTATAGTGATGTCACTCAAAAGAAAAAAAGAAGAAAACGAAGGGGAAGAAGAAGAAGCATGCATGTTTATCGCTCGTTTCAAAATTGCTCAGTTGCATGATAACAATACACATTAAGATAAGGAAGCCAATGCATTTCGACTCTGCTTCAACTAAGCCAGTAAATGACTAGCTAATTGAGCTATCCCGAAGAGTTAACATACTGCGCTCGGATTTTGATGAACCTATCTTTAACTTTCGCAAATGGAAGATACTAATAATCTGATATCTCTGTCGCAGTGATCCAATATTCTAAATACAATTAAAGTCGTTATTTTTAGGCGAAGAGACGGACGAACGCACAAATGGACGGAGAGACATAAACTTAATCTTTGCGCAGACCATATAAAAAGTCAACACTATGTAGCAAATAATGTTTCCATTCCATTTTTGGACGTACGGGAATAACGAATAAGAGGTTAGTATCGTGGATAGAGAAAGTTCATCCGGCAAGGCGGAGTAATATATCGGATTAAAATATGTTTTGTGCTACACCATGGCTACTTACATCTTCTATCCACTGAATGTCAATTATTGTTGCTGCACGAATTTCGTTTTCCGACAGGGAGCCCGTAAGAGTGGAAGCCGGAAAAGAATTATTCGATCCAGGGAAGTGGATGTTGAATTCTCTGGTTGCTCCAGGTTGACTTCCTGCTATGCTAACAATAACCTGCCAGATAACCAAGCAGACATATATCGCAAGCAAAAAGTTAATTTCCGTCAATATATAAACTTATATGACGAACATATCTTTATAGTCTTGATCGACCGACCGGTTGACCGATCAACCATCTGACCGACTAAATGATTGACTGACCGACTGACTGACCAACCTACCGAATTGCCAACGCGGGTATAATGACATGAATTTGATATAAACATTGCATGCTGTGAGCATTTTTGCTAAATCGTTACTTCTTTTTACTTACATCCATCGACATTGTAGGTGAAAACCGCCGCGTTAGTGTTGTCCCTCCGGGCAAACGAAATCTTATCATTACTCCTTCGGCGGGCTCTGGTGGTATCGCCGCATTTATGGCCTCGCGGATCTGAAAGTTGTTTACTTTAAGTTGTCAAAAACAGAACGTGTATCACTACTTAAACGTGAATAACACGTTTCTTATCTTATGCTTTTTTATTTTACATAATTGACCCCAGTGGCATGTTTGTCCATTACCATGTGGGTAAATTTGCCTCTCACGAGAGACTGGGGTGCACCCAATTTACCCCTGTTGTATTATGGACGTGTTTATATGACAAATAATGCTATTTAAAATATTTTATCAATATGTGAAAAAGCGATAACTAGATCTCATTATTTGTAGTATCGATATTAGATAGTAAACATGTTTTGATAATGTTATTGGTATTTCATCGTTTATCTCTTTGAGGGAAAAGGAACACATATGAAGAAATCGCGTGTTAATGTATCTTTCATTCATCTGTGTCGTTTTATCCATTCACACGTGTCTATTTGCGTTCCAAACACTGTTAAATTCGATATATATTGGTACATTCACAAAATGGTTATTTGATCATTTCCATTTCGTTATTCGCGAATATCCAACTGCCACCCAGTCGGTAGTTTGGGATAACTCATTTGATCGTTTGAACTATGGTTAATAATAACGATAATAATAAAATGGGCCAAGTTATCAGCGTGGTGCTGAAAAAGCTTTAAAAAGCATAATGCTTAAAAACAATTTTGAATGACCCTGTAGCAGTCTGAAAGAGTCAGCATGATGCTGAAAATTAAGCAAAATACAGGGTGGTGCCAGTGACACCCTAATCGTAGGTCCATTGGAAACCATGTTATGTAACGAACGTACTTGATTTACTCCTGCTAGCTCGTTCAGGAAGGCGCACGTGGACGAGCAGTTTTTAATGTGCTCTGACAGCGGGTCGTCATCGGCATTCAGACTTCTTAACTCCAGACCGCATGAAAAACATCGAACAAGGTCGAGGCCGTACCCTGAAATTTAACTGAAAAAAATATTGCAAGAAAGCCTTTATAGATAAGTCAATCTACATCAATTTGTTTGCATAAATAACCAAACTGATTTACCTCATGATGTACCAATGTTCCTTAATATATTTTAAACAAGATCATAGTGCATGCATATATGTATAAGGCATCAATTACGTTTACATTTCGAATTCAAATATATGTGTAACCATACGTGTAATGTACTTTAGTTCTGGCTTCCATATCTTTAATGTTGATATTTATTTTTTTGATGTTTACAACACATTAACACGTCCAAAAAGGTAATATATAACGTGTTCGCTGAAGTTCTTTAGCTAAATGTACTTATCAGGAGAGGATCCAGAAATTGACGTGATAGGTTACCTCCAAATTTTCAATTCGAATTTAACCATATAGCATGTAGTGAAATACTTGTAGAAACCTGTAGCATAAAATCCCGCATTAGCAAGTCTGGAGGAATCAGAAAGGAAGCTCCAGTTGTCGAAGCTTCTTATTCAAATGCTTAACTCAGCGTAGTCGGTATTTTCAGGCATTTAATTGTATGTAACGCAGAGCACTTGGTTATTTTATACTTTCGTCTATCAACGGTAATATCTTTCTAAACCTGATTATTCATACCTTACATTTATTCACACTATGAAAGTCACGCGGGAAACCGCAATCCATGTTACTATATATAGAGTGAAAGAGAAACAAAAAGAAATTTTGGAACATTGGAATCCCGCACATCAAGCCAAAACTTGATCTATCTCATTAGTGAAGTATTATTATCATACATGTACTTAAATTGCAAAACAAGTATTCAATGCACTTCGATTGTATTGATTATCAAACGCATTGTGCGTAAGCATATACTGCCCATAAATACAACGTATAGACCTTTCGTTACCTGGTGTATTGTACGTTCCTTGTTCTTCTTGTTCTTGTTCTTGGTCTTTTTGTACTTGTTCATGTTTTTGTTGTTGTTGTTCTTCTTCTTGTTCTTGTTTTTCTTCTATTGGTCACCATGCCGGACAAGTGGGTTTTCTCCGGGAACTCCGATTTCCCTACAACACACACACGCGCGCGCGCACACACGCACGCACGCACGCACGCACGCACGCACGCACGCACGCACGCACGCACACACGCACACACACACACACACACACACGCACACACACATATGGGCACGCGCGCGCGCACACACACATAATACACACTACCACACTCTCTTTTAGTATCGTTCCAACTAGAGTGATATATAACATGTTGAAATAATTTGTTTGGCAACCGTTTAAAACAAACATCAAATAGATGAACACTGGAAGGTTAAGATAACACCGTCGGTGCTTGAGGTGTTCGACGAACAAATATTAGTAGTTTCAAATTTCACAAAATCATGTTAACACCGAAACTCGCGCATTGTGTACTTCAATAAGCTGGTAAAATGATTTAAGCTTTTGAATTTATTTTTCTTCTTGGCTTTGCCGGTTATATATATAACATTGACCTTTGTGTTTTAATAAAAATAATTAAACTCATAATAATACAAAATAATAGTAATAATTAATAATAAAATAATAATATAAATAGTTTTATAAATAGTTTTATTAATTGTTTTGAAACAATGTGCCTTAAAATCTTTTAAAGGTTTTGATCTTTTGAAATAAATTAAAAATAAATTGAGTTAATATTTGTTGGCTTTCCAAAGCCATCGTAAACACGGACCTGATGGGTTTCCTGTGTGACGCCACGCGCATTGCTCGAGCCCTCGGTACTGAGAACTCAGGGACGGTCAGTTACAGTGTATCTAAGTTACACGATTTCATTTTACCTCGATTGTGAAGACATCTCCTAATTTATAAGACTCCTACTTAAATCTGTTTCCTGGTTAGAAATAAATGCTGATGTCCTTTTAGAAAAACAAAGAGGACGTTTCTTATATATGCAGTGGGCCTCGAGCCGATGGTATCTTGACTGAAATGAACACTCGTAGCGCAAATGCTATTTTTTATTGTTCAAGGTAGGCAGTTTAAGGCTTGCAGTCACATAACCACTTAGCTTTCAAAGGTCTTGCGGTACTATATAATTGAGGGTATGTCACATGATTATCGAGAAAATGTTAATTTGACATTATTCATGAAACCTATACAAATATTTTCATATGTAATCGTTCTTGCTAATTCCCTAAACAGCAATCAAATAACAGGCGGATAACTTAATAGTATAGTTTTACGACACCTGATAATTAACTTGTTAATTTTCACGTTACCTGTTGCCTATAAATCTATTACTTTAGTATGTATTTGTTTTTGGACGGTGCCCCTCAGGGCCCGTCCTAAGTAGGCACATCAGCCGATCGAACTACAAGCCAAAGCACGCCAATGCGCTCAGTAAATAGTTCGTATCATTGTTTTGAATACACAGTTAATTTAAAATGGTTGTTACATAGTTTTTTTCTAAAATATCTGGGCGAATAGTGAGGGAAGTGGGTCATGTATAACTGAAATTGACCGAGGACGTTATATATAGAGTATATAATGGAACAGAAAAGAACGTATTTTATTCCACGTTAACTTTATAGTTTTTCTGTAACAAAAACATATACATATATCATTATTTCAACTCCATAATGCAGTGACCGACATTAAGAATGTTTTAATTGACATATAAAGGATGGACTGAAAATATTATTGTTTCAAATTAACGAAGCATAAACTTATAGAGTTTTTCTTATCGTATGCATATGATATACAATTAAGGAAAGGAGATACACATAATATCACAGATTACAATTTAAAATGTGAACTAGATACGCTTATTCTTGAATTGGTTATTTGATCAGGGAGTGCATATCGTTACACTTTGATTACTTTTATCGTGTTATTATATTCCCTAGGCAAAGCCCATTTCCTCAAAAGCGCTGTTCAATTGCTGTTGCAGTTCGTTAGAAAACTCGTTGTACGAGATGTATGTAGTGGGCAGATCAAGCGTAACAGAACATGTGTGGGCGACAACCCTTCTTGCTAGCCCAAGAAGGGGCACGAAATTAATGTCTATGTTTGAAAAGTTGATAATATCGCTGCCACTACTAAACCGTAGGAAGCTCCTAAGTAGTTGATCGTCAGCGCTTTTGATAAGTTGTCTCAGAAATTGGACGACCCTTTTCTGCGGTCATTTCTAGCGATACTTACCCAAACAAAGACCTAATTGATGTTTTGAATTTTGTAAATGTTTTATTTTGCTTTCTTTAACAAAAGCCATCATTTTTAGTCGATCACTCCGCAACTACCCTTAGTTTGAAACAATTATTGGCAAGGGACGTTTTCAAGAGATGAACAATATATCAGACTTAAAAAGGAATGCAAACATTTAAGTTATAACTGCATTCTTTATTTTAAAATGACATATGAATAAAGTCCGACCACAATTCCGACAATTTTACAAATATTGCGGTGTGAATCTAGGGAAACGGTCATCGAGGGAAATTTGAGTTAAGTAAAGCTCCAGTCTCAGTATGTGTAACATGTATATTATTAACTAGAGCCCCAGACGGTTATGCATATACAAAAGGCGGATAATTAAGTGAAATTAATTTATCTATACTTTGTTCTATGACCGCCTTTTGTATGTTAATGTAGTATAAGAGTGAAATATTTATATGTACTTACACGATTGGAGAGTTTTCCCCATTGGCAGATGCGGGTCGGGAATCCATTGTGGGCCGTGGATCAGGTGTGGGTTGTTGATTCGGTGCCCAATCAGAATGTGACTTAAAAATACCACGGAATTCTAATTATTACGAAGTACATGAAATATTCGTTTTTGAAACAACCCTTCAATGACTGATGTCAAGGTCGCCGGACAAAGGACATATCAAATGTGCTTAATATAAAGTTATCCTGACTTCTTTCTAGCATTTGTATGCCGATAATGGAGGAGCTTCCAAGAGACATATTTCAACAAGCTATTCATTTATATATTTGTAAATTTGTAATCAAATTGATTCGTTTAACCCGACAATGCCACTTAAACACCGTGTGATTTTATTTCTGTGCTCTTTTCGTCATTTTGCTGCTCCAATATCTGCAGGTCATCATAAAGGTCCCCGGATTGATTGTCTTCCTGGATTAGAATTCAAATATTTTCATTAATGGAATGATTATTTGTATAGTGATGTCAAGAGAAAGGTAAGGGGAGAAAAGAAGAAGCATGCATATTCGTCGCTTGTTTTAAATTTTCTCTGTGCATGATAAAAATACACATTAAGATAAGGAAACCAATGCATTTCGACTCTGCTTCAACTAAGCCAATAAGTGACTAGTTAATTGAGCTATCACGAAGTGTTAACATACTGCGCTCGAATTTAGATGAACCTATATTTAACTTTCGCCAATTGAAGATACTAATAATCTGATATCTCTGTCGCAGTGATCCAATATTCTAAATGCAATCAAAGTCGTTATTTTTAGGCGAAGGAAGGGATGAACGCACAGTCAGACGGAGAGCCATACAGATTATCTTTATGCAGACCATATAACAGGTCAACACTATGTAGCAAGTTTTTTTTCCAGTCCATTTTATGGACGTACGAGAATAACGAATAAGAGGTAAGTGTCGTGGATAGAGAAAGTTCATCTGGCAAGTTGGAGAGCAATATCGGATTAAAAATATATTTTATGCGCTACAGCATAACTTCTTACATCTTCTATCCACTGAATGTCCATTATTGTTGCGGAACGAATTTCGTTTTCCGACAGGGAGTCCGTAAGAGTGGAAGCCGGAAAAGAATTTTTCGATCCAGGGAAGTGGATGTTGAATTCTCTGGTTGCTCCTGGTTGACTTCCTGCTATGCTAGCAATAACCTGCCAGATAACCAAGCATACATATATAGCAAGCAAGAAGTTGATTCCCGCTAATATATACACTTATATGACGAGCATATTGTCTTTATAGTCTTGATCGACCGTCCGATTGACCGATCAACCATCTGTTCGACTAAATGATTGACTGACCGACCGACTGACTGACCAACCTACCGAAATGCCAACGCGGGTATAATGACATGAATTTGATATAAACATTGCATGCTGTGAGCATTTTTCCTAAATCGTTACTTCTTTTTACTAACATCCATTGACATTGTAGTTGAAAACCGCCGCGTAAGTGTTTAACCTCCGGGCAATTGAAGTCTTTCCATTACTTCTTCGGCGGGCTCTGATGGTATCGCCGCATATCAGGGCTCGCGGATCTGGAAGTTGTTTTTTACCTTTAAGTTGTCGAAAACAGTTCATGTACATATACTAAAACGTGAATAACAATTTTCTTTTCTTATGCGTTTTTATTCTACGAGATTGACTCCGGTGGCATTTTTGCCCATAATCATGTTGGTAAATTTGCCTCTCACGAGAGACTGGGATGGATACAATTTACCCCTGTTGTAATACGGACGTGTTTATAGGACAAAAAATTCTATTTAAAATATTTTATCAGTATTTGTTAAAGCAATAACACGATCATATCATTTGCAGTATAGATAACTTTTTGAGAGTAAACATGTTTTGATAGGGTTATTTGGGATTCATATTATTTATTTTTTTAAGTCAAAGGTACACGTATAAAGAAATTGCGCGTTAGTGTGTCTTGCATTCATCTGTGTCGTGTTATTTATGTACTTGTAAGTATTTGCTTTCCGAACATCGTTAAATGCGATATATATTGGTACATTCACATAATGCGTTTTCGATCATTTCAAGTTGGTTATTCGCGAATTTTCAACTGCCACCTAATCGGTAGTTTGGAATTCAGTTGAACTTTGATCTATGGTAAATAATAATAATATAAAAAGGGGCCAAGTTATCAGCGTGGTACTGAAAAAGCTTTAAATAGCATGAGGCTTAAAAACAATTTTGAATGACCCTGTAGCAGTCGAAAAGTTTCAGCATGATGCTGAAAAATTAAGCATAATACATGGTGGTGCCATTAAGACCCTATCCGTACGCCCATTGGAAACCATCATGTTATGTAACAAACGTACTTGATTTTCTCCTGGAAGCTCGTTCAGGAAGGCGCACGTGTACGAGCAGTTTTTGGACTGTGCCCCTCAGGGCCCGTCTTAAGTAGGAACATCAGCCGGCAAATTGATCATCTTGTGCACAGTTGCTTCAACTAAGGCCTACGTTTTTAATTTTGAGTACAACATTGAACTTTGAACCATGTGTACTGTTTTGAAAACATCTGTTAATGTTATGCTTCGGTTATCTTGATTGAGTCCTTTTGGCGTATTTGTTATGCAACTGGAATAAAATTTTGACCATGATGTAGTTCTGCACACAAACATTAACGATGATATTGCCGGGTGACCGTTTCATCAACTTTTCAAAGCTACAGCAATAAAATGAATATGTTTGGAAAATAAATATCAAGCTTAGATATTTGGTTTGAAGCATTGTCTAATTGTCCTCACCTAAGAGTGTTCAAGTCATGCTCCTATATTCAAGATTAGGTCCCGATGATTTTCTGTGTTTATAAGAGAAAGGACTTAGTTCTATACTTGCAGCAGACCGAACAATGTCACCGTCCATCAGCACTTTCAGTGCTTTGATTTTATGTGCTCTGACAGCGGGTCATCATCGGCGTTCAGATTTCTTTGCTCCAGACCGCATGAAAAACATCGAACAAGGTCGTGTCCCTACGCTGAAATTGAAATCCTCTACGCTTACGTGAATTTATTTCATTTGGTTTAATTTGAGTAATTAACCAAGTATATTTAATCCATTATGTTCCAACTTCCGGTGACATTTTACACAATGTCATATAAAATGCAAATAGCTATTAGCTGTAATAAATGTACAACCGAAACCCGTTGGCTCGAACTCGCTTGGCTCGAATTTCTCGTTGGCTCGAACCAGATAAAAGGACTGATTTCTTTATACTGAAGGTAAACATTCCTGCTTGGTTCGAATTCTCTGAGGTTTGGGGTATATTCGGCGGTCCCTCAGAGTTCGAGCTAACGGGGTTCGACTGTATAAGGTATAAGTAATGTATACATTTCGATTCAAATATTTTTTTATTGAGGGGAGCAAATGAAAATGCGTACGTGAAGTATTCTTCTTGGTACTCCGCGACCATCCGCAGCTGTATAAAAGAGAACACAAATGAATAAATTGGATTGTTCTACTAAATTTTTATTTCTAGATTTAACTATCAAACAATTAACAAAACACTTAAAAAATATATGGTATAATGGGCCCATCCAGACTGTAATACACTCGGTGACCACTTCTTATTTTATATAAATCCGCCATCTTGGACGCAATAGAAACTGATCGCTTTTCGGGCGCGCTCGGGCGTAACATTATTGAGACGGCGGCTCCGACGTGACGCTACAGAAATCTAGCCAGTCGTTGGCGGTCCGCCGAGCAGGAATGTGAATCAGGTGGGTTCATCCAGTCGATATGCACTCAGTGACCCCACTGTATATACTATATAAAGCCGCCATCTTGGACGACGTAGAAAATGAGTCGTTTTATGGGGGGGGGGGGCTCAAGCGGAACTCTTTGAGGGTATCGATTAAACGTTTTCGTTAGCAGATGCATATTTTATATCAATAGACAGGTACACCCAAATGTTTAAATTATTTAACATATGTAACAGTGTATTGGTTACGGTCAGAGTGTTTATAATTTTAAACTGAAAATACTTACTCTACGTATGTACGGTGTCTGTGGTGTAAAGTTTATTTTACTCGCTTACCATGCCAGCGGTCCCGGGTTCGATCAAAGGAGCGGGTGGGGGGTAAAAAAACTAAAAGTTCTTTCTTGTTTTAATCAAATTACAATTATCTTATCATATAAATACGCAGACTCAATGGAGCGTATCCTCCTCCTAATAGAGCACAGGGAGCGCCTCCTCCTCCTCACGGAACACAGGGAGCGACTCCTACTCCTTCTCAACCTCATGGAACATAGGGAGCGACTCCTATTCCTTCTCAACTTCATGGAACATAGGGAGCGACTCCTACTCCTACTCCTCCTCAACCTCTTGGAACATAGGGAACGACTCCTACTCCTACTCCTCCTCAACCCCATTGAACATAGGGAGCGACTCCTACTCCTACTCCTCCTCAACCTCTTGGAACATAGGGAACGACTCCTACTCCTACTCCTCCTAATCCCCATTGAACATAGGGAGCGACTCCTACTCCTACTCCTCCTCAACCACATGGAACATAGGGAGCGACTCCTACTCAACCTCAACCTCATGGAATATAGGGAGCGACTCCTACTCCTCCTCAACCTCATTGAACATAGGGGGAGACTCCTACTCCTACTCCTCCTCAACTTCTTGGAACATAGGGAACGACTCCTACTCCTACTCCTCCTCAACCCCATTGAACATAGGGAGCGACTCCTACTCCTACTCCTCCTCAACCTCTTGGAACATAGGGAACGACTCCTACTCCTACTCCTCCTCATCCCCATTGAACATAGGGAGCGACTCCTACTCCTACTCCTCCTCAACCACATGGAACATAGGGAGCGACTCCTACTCAACCTCAACCTCATGGAATATAGGGAGCGACTCCTACTCCTACTCCTCCTCAACCCCATTGAACATAGGGGGAGACTCCTACTCCTACTCCTCCTCAACCTCATGGAGCACAGGGAGCGACTCCTTCTCCTACTCCTCCTCAACCTCATTGAACATAGGGAGCGAATCCTACTCCTACTCTTCCTCAACCTCATGGAACACAGGGAGCGACTCCTAATCCTACTCCTCCTCAATCTCATGGAACATAGGGAGCGACTTCTACTCCTACTCCTCCTCAACCTCATTGAACATAGGGAGCGACTCCTACTCCTACTCCTCATCAACCCCATTGAACATAGGGAGCGACTCCTACTTCTACTTCTCCTCAACCTCGTGGAGCGCCGATAGCGCCGCAGGGAGCGCCGAGAGCACCGCAGGGAGCGCCGGGAGAAAAGACAATGATCCTACAACATCCGTTCACCATGATGATATCTGGACACACAGGTGTGTTTTGCTTCCTGCTGCGGCGGCGCTCTCGGCGCTCCTTGCAGCGCTTCAGGCGCTCTCTGCCCTTCATTCTGCTGATGTAAATTGTTTTGACTATGCTCTTTGAAATCGTTTTTTTTTTTAATTCACTACATTACCCATTCAACTATTAATCTGAAATTGCGCGTATATGTACGTGAGTTAAGTGGTCGAGCTAGCGTTAAGTGGCTATGCTATCGCCTGTCATTAAATAGAAATGCCCCCTCATAGATAACACAGCTGGAAGGGTTACCGTCCAGCCAGTTTGTTGTATTGTAGACTTTAGAATACTATCAGAATAAGTGTGCGTATAGCACGCAATAGCGTGATAAATAGACTGCAATTTGTCTCATTTAAAATGCATTCTCATGCATCAGAGGTATGATAATGATGGATCTTAAGCATAGTTAATTATGGAATGGTATTCAGGTTAATTAATTGCATTTAATATGCTTAATGACATTTGTATTATACTTGATGACTTCCCGTTCGGGTACTTACACTGGTATGCGTTATGTTGGTAAAACATATTGTCATAAAACAAACAAGCCAAATTCAAAGTCCCATTACCGTCGTTCTGTAGTAAGAAACTGTAAAGCAAATGTCAGTTTTCAATGTGTTCCCGCAAATCCACTTTCAATACCGACTGAATTCAATACTAGGTTCTTTGTTTGATTTAAGGTTGAGAAAGGAGAAAAAATATGAAAATCTATAGGTTTTCCAATAGAGAGTTATATAACGTATTGAAATAAGTTGGCAACCGTTCAAAAACAAATGGATTTGTGCGACGAACGGGTATTGTTAATATTTCATGAATATTAGTAATTTCAAATTGCACAAGATCACATTTACGCGGAGATAAGCGCATTGTGTACTTCAATTCGCTTGTAAAATGGATAAAGCTTTTGGATTTATTTTACTTCTTGGCTTCGCCGGTAATATATATATTAAATAATAATAATACAACTAAAAATAAAAAAAAATAAAAAAAAATAAATAATAATAATAATAATAATAATAATAATAATAATAATAATAATAATAATAAAAATAATAATTTTATTTGTGTTGAATCTTTTAAAGGTTTTGATTGTTTAAAATGAATTAAATCTGATTGGGTTAATATTCTGTTTGACTTTCCAAAGGTGTCGAAAGCACGGAACTGCCGGATATACTGAGTGACCTCGGTAATATAATTTATCAAATAATAGTAAAAAATAAAAATAATAATAATAATAAATAATAATAATCAATAATAAAATTGATATGATTATTTGTGTTGAATCTTTTAAAGGTTTTGATTGTTTTAAATGAATTTAATCTGATTGGGTTAATATTCTGTTTGACTTTCCAAAGCCAAAACAGTCAAGGGAGTGGACGAATTTGTGCAGATCGGCACGCACCTTGCTGGAACCCTCGGCACTAAGGACTCAGGGGAGGTAAGCTACAGTGTGTCTTAGTTACACCATTTCATTTAACCTCGATTGTATAGACATCTGAATTTATAAGACTCAAAATGAAACCATTACCTGGTTAAAAACCGAACATGATGTCCTTTTAGAAAGACGTTTAAAATATATTGTAGAGAGGTATGAACCAATGATTATTAACTGGAATGAACACATAATGCCCATATGCTCTTTTAATAGTTAAAGGGGAGCAATTTAAGGCTTTCAGACACGAAATCACTTGATTTCAAAAAGATTGCAGTAATGATGGAGAATATGTCGTATGATTTTCTAAGAAATGGAAAATCGACTGTTTTCATGAAACCTATACGAATATCTTGATATGTTATTTTTTTTCTAAACTGCAACCAAATTAATGGTGGATAATTTAAAAGTTTTCACGATACCTGATATTTAACTCATTAATCTTAACGTTACCAGTTGCCTATTAATATATATATGTATTTGTATACAAGATGTTGATTTTTTTTCGCAAAAGTTTTCATGTAATATCTCCGGACAATTGCGGTAACCATTCATCGGACTCCACACACTTTAACCACTCCAATTGCGTTTTTACCCCGAAAATGACATCAATCCGGCAATGCATTCCTTAAATGGTTATATGGTTATTTCAGATACCTTTTGGTGAGGATGGGAGGACGATAAGCTGGTCCTTTAAAGGGAAGATGATTGGCTTCCAGTGGAAATACATGGGAATATGCACTGACTCCAAAACGGGCCATACTGAGACAGTGTTCATGGAAAGCAGAGGGGGAGCATTGGACCACTGCTTAACGAACCTCATAGGGAGACTCAAAAGAGAGGAACTTTAATTGTTTACTATTATCAGGAATGCAGACACTTGATACAGTTCTTTAGTGATACTGATTTAGTTTCTTTATACATTCGAATGGCAAATGTTTTAAAACATATAAACATATAGCAAGTTTAAAATCTTTAATACCTACCTAGTTTCCAGCTTTGAGGTTTTCAAAATGTGAAGAAGAATATTAAGAAGAAATAACAATCTTTGTAACAAATGACCAGCTTATGAAAATGATTTGCACTTAATTATGTATTGTACTAAATTTGAAAGTTATGAATCTTTTACATCGTTTTGTGATAATAAGTTTTCAAATATGATTCAGGTCTACTTTAAGCGGTATCTTAGTTCAATGAATCATTATGACATATGAAATAACACTGAAGGGAAATAAAATAAATATCTACACTGTTGAAGAAATACGAATAACTCTTTAACCGCCGCACAAGCTAATATATCAAATACCCGTTTAATTTGTTTCTGACCGCGTATTTTTGGCTAATAGCGTCAAATGCCCATTTGTGATCAAACATTACCATGTCAGTATACAATCCTCAAGCAGTGTTGAGTTATAGTAAAATAGTATTAGTATGCGTTTACCAAAATAAATGGGCATGGAGCGTCGCAGAGTGTTTGAAATACAAAAATTCCAAATACTGTTTAAATCTAACGACTCACCTGATAAATATAACTTACGACTGATTGCGGATTAAAGGTTCTTTCTTGTTTAAATCAAATTACGATTATCTTATCCAATAAATACACAGAATCAAAGGAGCGTATCCTCCTTCTCATGGAACACAAGGAGCGAATCCTACTCCTACTCCTCCTAAACCTCATGGAACACAGGGAGCGACTCCTACTCCTCCCAACCTCATGGAGCGCCGAGAGCGCCGCAGGGAGCGCCGAGAGCGCCGCAGGTGGCGCCTAGAGCGCCACAGGGAGCGCCGAGAGCGCCGCAGGGAGCGCCGAGAGCGCCGCAGGGAGCGCCGAGAGCGCCGCAGGGAGCGCCGAGAGCGCCACAGGGAGGCCGAGAGCGCCACAGACAGCGCCGCAGGGAGCGCCGCAAGGAGTGCCAATAGCTCCGAGAGCGCCGCAGGGAGCGTCGAGAGCGCCGCAGGGAGCGTCGAGAGCGCCGCAGGGAGCGTCGAGAGCGCCACAGGGAGGGCCGAGAGCGTTACAGAGAGCGCCGCAGGGAGCGCAGAGAGCGTTACAGAGCGCCGCAAGGAGTGCCAGTAGCTCCGAGAGCGCCGCAGGGAGCGTCGAGAGCGCCGCAGGGAGCACCGAGAGCGCCACAGGGAGCGCCGGGAGCGCCGCAGGGAGCGCCGAGGGCGCCGCAGGGAGCGCCGAAAGCGCCGCAGGGAGCGCCGAGAGCGCCACAGGGAGCACCGCAGGGAGCGCCGAGAGCGTTACAGAGAGCGCCGCAGGGAGCGCCGAGAGTGTTACAGAGAGCGCCACCGGGAGCGCCGAGAGCGTTACAGAGAGCGCCGCAGGGAGCGTCGAGAGCGTTACAGAGCGCCGCAAGGAGTGCCAATAGCTCCGAGAGCGCCGCAGGGAGGGTCGAGAGCGCCGCAGGGAGCGTCGAGAGCGCCGCAGGGAGCACCGAGAGCGCCACAGGGAGCGTCGAGAGCGCCGCAGGGAGCGCCGAGGGCGCCACAGGGAGCGCCGCAGGGAGCGCCGAAAGCGCCGCAGGGAGCGCCGAGAGCGCCACAGGGAGCACCGCAGGGAGCGCCGAGAGCGTTACAGAGAGCGCCGCAGGGAGCGCCGAGAGCGTTACAGAGTGTTACAGAGAGCGCCACAGGGAGCGCCAATACCGCCGAGAGCGCCACAGGGAACGCCGCAGGGATCGCCGAGAGCGCCGGGGGGAGCGCCGCAGGGAGCGACGAGAGCGCCGCAGGGAGCGGAGGGAGAAAAGACTATGATCCTACAACATCGTTCTTTTTTAATTCAGTACCATTACCCATTCAAATATTATTCTGAAATTGCGCGTATTTGTAAGAGATTTGTGGTCGAGTTAGCGTTAAGTGGCTGTGATATCGAATGTCATCAAATAGAAATGCCCCCTCAGAGTCAAAACTTTGGCCGGCTGGCACCGGCCACAAGGAAGCGGCAAGAGGACGGTGTTGAACGGTATGAGGACGGTATGAATACGTTATGAAAACGGTAACACTGTATGAACACGTTCACAACACGCTCATAAACCGTTACAGAACGGTGATGAACGGGCAAAAAAAATCCACCGTCTGCAACGTGTTGTAAGCGGGTTGTGAACGTGTCATGAACGTGTTGATACCGTGCCACCGTCTTCATACCGTATTCATACCGTCCTCATTACAGTGTTCATACCGGACTGCCAACGGGTGTTTCCAAAGCGGTACCGCCTGATTCTGACGGCGCCGCCTCCCTAACGCATGGGTAACATCCTGTTAACGCCTTGACGTTACCATAACGTCCTATAACGGGTCCATAACGTGTCCTTACCTTCACAGTAGCGTCATATGAACGTGCCATTACCAACAAATTTACTTTTGTCACCGTGTGCCACCGTTTGTCACTAATTATTGGGTATATATAGAGGGGTTGCGTCAGATGAGCTTTACTTTTTCTTGTGTACATGGTCGTATGAGTCGGTGACCAACTGACCAACTGACCAACTGACCATGGATTGTCCTGACAGGGTCCGACTCATGTACATGTTGGCTATTGCCAAGCGTGAGCGTGATGAGTTGGACCTGGACGTCAATGACCACATTGTCAGGAGAAACCAGAGAAGGGCACAGAGAGGCCAACGCAAGAGATGCGCTTGGACGAGGGGGTGGGTGAGGCGTCGCCGTGAGTTTGTCCCCGCTTGTGCTGTTTACACGGGGACACATTGAACACTGGAATTTGCTGTACAGTTTCCGACGTAGAATAAGAGAATGGGAAGAAACCGGAAATCGTGGCTTTTTCGTCACAAAGGAAAGTTACCCTAAGCGCCTGTACTAAATGTACCTATACAAAATGTTGCCTTCCGCCGTAGCAAATAACGTAATTTATCACGTGTTATACACACACTGAGGCTGATATTGTTAGAAAAGGCCAATACCATCAATACATTATTTAAGAACATGTTTGATAAAGATAAGCTGTCTTTTTATTACCAAATAATATGTTGTCAATAGATTTTCCAAAACCTCGATACTATTCTGAACAATAGGATTTGTATTAATGGAATTAATAGTGGGTTAATACTTCTTTTTAAGGTCGTTAACATATGCAAATGAACGAAGAATGGTTTAGAGCGCGAGTGCGTAGGCTATGGTATCTTTCGGTCTTTTGATATAAACCATACATGTATTTAAAATATATATATTTATCAAACGCATTTCGCGTAAGCTATACTGTTCATGGAAACACCTGATGGACTATAGTTACCTGAGGTATAGTATGTACCTGCATATATTAAGTGCTTAATAGTGTGATAGTTTACTAGTTTTATCATTTACTTAATCGGTTACAATGCATTTCATTTTTCATATTTTTTATCAAGAGGCATGTTGGTCTCCTCCGCCACCTCCTCAGCCTCCTCCTTCTCCTCCTCCTCCGCTTCCTCCTCCTCCTCCCCCGCTTCCTCCTTTTCCTCCTCCGCCTCCTCCTCCTCCGCCTTCCCCTCCTTCACCTCCACCTCCTCCTTATCCGCTTCCTCCTCCTCCGCCGCCACCTCCTCTGGGTCCTCCTCCTTCTTCTCCTCCTCCTCCGCTTCCTCCACCTCCTCCTCCTCCGCCGCCTTTTCCTCCGCTTTCTCCTCCTCATCCGCCTCCTCTCCGCCACCTCCTCCACCTCTCTGCTTCCTCTCTGCTTCCTCCTCCTCCGCCTCCTCCTCCGCCACCTCCTCCTAATTCTCCTCCTTCCCCGCCTCCTCCTCTGCCTCCTCCTTAAACATACCATTTCATTTATTAGTTTACATGTATACAGTTATAATAATACATTTGCATAACTGTTTTTTACATACATGAAACTGCTTATCGTTGATGAGAGTAGCAATATTAGTGCCTTAATGTATCATAAGTTGATATACACAACGTTTCAACAATGAAGGCATTCCAACAACTGACTCCTTTGCATGCGAGACAGACCTTACACAATCAAATCAAATCTTCTTGCAGTTGCATGATACTGGATGACAGCCAGTTTGACACGTGTGCCTTATTACTTTCATAATATGAGCAGTTGGTGCTGTTTCAGTTGTCACTGTATATAGTTGTTTGTTACTCACTACTTCCCAACCCCAAATTAGCGGGTTCAAAACAGTGTGTCATTCCCAGTCCTGAATTTAAACAAATACCCACAAACTGTATCTTTTAACACATAGTACTTCATCACCACTTTTGATCCAAGCATTGTCATTAATTTGCACAACGGTATCTTTCATTCTTATAAGAAAATCATATAAAACCAATTTTTTATATAAATGGCCTCAATTTTACGATTCCGATAAATATTCCGATGAATTAATGAAACATTTAGACATTTCCACCGGTTGTCTACGGGATATATACCTGATGGGTTTAGTACGTGACCCCATATGATATATACGGGGCTGAGGAAACCATATTCGGGTTCGAGTTTCGCTCTCACCCATACGGGTTCCTTTGTCCTGTACATTCCATATCGGGTCACCTACTAACCTCGTAACGTATATATCACGTCTACAATATGGTAGCATGTTTAAATGATTCCTTTATTTATCGGAGTCGGAAAATAGACGATATATGCGATATAAATTTGGTGAGCCAATATGGAAATATATTGGGTCGCCGGTCATGGCCCATTGTTGTCGCGTCATTCATGTTGGAGGCTTGATAAAGACAAAATCCAGAAACTCATACTTTTGTTTACATATTTCAACATTTTGCCCCCAAAATCACATTTCACAATATATGTGTCTCCACATAAGGTATCTATGGTGATGTAAATATAATTTCCTACGTTTGAGTAAAACGAATTAGAAGGAAATTAATTTCCCTTGTTTATAATGTAATAACCGCCAGGTGGCGATTGATAAGCACGAGGAATTCGTGCGAATATGAATGTAAAGGCATTCAGCTTTGGGGAACCGATCCGTTCACATCGATTCAATTGATTGTTAAATTTGAGGTCGTACCGGGCAGTATGCAGCAGTCCGTGTTTACTGAATAGGCCGTATAAAGCATGGTTTAAATCCTCGTGCAGAGGGTAAGTCGTATTGAAAATATGTTTGTTGGATTTATATGATATTACGAATTACATGTATGATCATAATTATTCAATATACGTAGTAGAAAAGTGAAAAATTCAGAAATGATGAGTTTATTCAGTTCATATGTACTGTGTTATTAGTGAGAAAATGTCCTTGTTTTTAAAAGCATCGATAAATTTGTTCTAGAGAAAATATTTCCGCTATTTTCATATTTAGTGCTTCGAGTTTTACTTATAAAGAGTGTTTTTCGTTGACATATTATTAAAGAATATTTAGGTGACATTTTATTTCTGTTTTGCGAGCTACACGTTGGAGAAAGATGCAAAACAAAGAAGTCGGGGCTACATAATTTCGCGGTTCAACCACGTGGGTGTGAACGCATGAGCTGGTCAAGATGGTCATCTCGTGACAACATTTTTGGGTTGATGTCATCGCCTGTTCACGTGCCACGCTTCCGGTGTATTTCCCTCGACTGTTGGGGTTTTCTGTTATAATATCACCAGACAGCGTCACCCATAGTTGTGGCCATACAGGCAACATAAAAGATAAGTATTATAAATAAAATTCAATCAGCTCTGAATTGAAAGAGAAAGATTTTAAGCAATGCTGTTAAATCTGCAAAGCATTACAAATGATAATTATGGCAGAGCCATTGGCTTTAAGTTCAATGATGAGGCGTATGGAGCGTTATGGAGTCTGTCCGTGTGTATGTCAGTAAAATGTGTTCGATATAAAAGGAATTCATATACTTATTATTCAATATTCAGTTTGTAAATGGTGTGATACTACCGACATATTCAAGTACTTACTGTATATAAAAGTGTATATACATTAATTTTCACAATATTTCAAATTCGGTAGGAAAGGCACTTCTATGTTATACGCAAGGATTATCAAAAGTAGTAAGTTTTTAAATAAAACTGCTCGCAAAATGTCATGAAAGATTGCATGGGCTAATTTGGGTTGGTCTATTTGTGCCCCCGATCACAATGATTACACATGTATTCAAGAAAATGTCATTTGATAGAGCATCAGGAGTTCTGATTGTTCCATGCTGGAAATCGGCATTGTTTTGGCCGTTTATTTGTCCGAATGGATCATTTGTAAGGGAGGTAACCGATTGGTTTGATTTACCTACTAGGAGATAGTATTATGTCCCTTGCAGAAACGTTAAAGGCATCTGTGTAAATGAACAGGCAATAATTTACGTTACGTATTGATATATGGTCTTTGTTTATAGTAAAAACAGTATTGCACGATTTGATCTAATGTTGCTTGGTCTAAGAAATATGACAGTATTGTCCTTGTTTGACCGCGGGCAGTATTGCAAGGCGCAGAAATCTATTTTAATCATGTAAATAGCGCGGGCAGTATTGCAAGGCGCTGGTTTTGATTCAATTTGATATTTAAAGAGAGCGCGGGCAGTATTGCAAGGCGCTGTATTTGATTCGTTTAGACATATGAAAACAGTGTGCACAGGCAGTATTGCAAGGCACAAAAATGCATGATAGATAAACATAATATGCACAGAGCGCGGGCGCGCAGTATTGCAAGGCGCCAGTTTTTCTAGTTGAGCTATTTAAAGAGCGCAGGCAGTATTGCAAGGCGCTGTAATTTTATAATTCAGTCATGCAAACAAAGCAGAGGCAGTATTGCAATTTTTGGATGTAGATACGATTCGAATGTCATTGATGTTTCTTTGGAGATAAAACGTTGCCAGAATTGGTTTATATTTGCATGTAAAATAACATGATATATGTCGATTTTAAATGTAAAATAATCATGCATAAAATTTTGGTTGTATTCGATACTGTTTTGTATTGTAGATATTATTTAATGCAATTTTATGATTAAAAAGAAAAAGAGTATGTTCAGATTTGATATTTTTTCGTAAAACAATTACATTGTTTACAAAAAGAGTTTTTGGTTTTGAAAGATATTTAATAGTATGGAGAACACATGTATGATGAATGGGGTACTTTGTCTGGAGTGGCTGATTATCATGATACAGGTACTTGTTAATATGCAAATATTGTTATAAACTTATAAAAAACCGGCATTGCTGATTCACGGAAGCATCATCAGAGATGTTTTGTTATAGTACACGGTGGCATCACCAGTAATAGTTTATATGTAATTATTGTTATAAAGTTTTTAACAAACGATATTGAAGAGTCATTACGGAATCGTCAAAAAGCTGATTCGTTTTAGAACACGGTGGTAATACCAGATATAGTATATAAATGTAAATATTGTTTTAAATGTGTAAAATCAACACTTATTCATGGAGGAATCGAAAGAGCTTAATTGTTATAGTACACGGTGGTTTTACCAGTAATAGTTTGTATGTAAATATAGTTATAAAAGCAACATGGAGTGATGATTCAACATTGATGATTTAACGACAGAATGGCCGGATGTGAAACATATGAAGTTATAATAAGCGGCATCGCTGATTCATGGCGGAATCGCCAGTGATGAATCATTTTAGTACACGGTGGAATCACCAGTACTAGTTAATATAAAGATATTGTTATGAAGTTATTTAAAACGGCAACCCTGATTCATGGCGGAATCGCCAGAGATGAATCATTTTAGTACACGGTGGAATCATCAGTACTAGTTAATATAAAGATACTGTTATGAAGTTATTTAAAACGGCAACCCTGATTCATGGCGGAATCGCCAGTGATGAATCATTTCAGTACACGGTGGAATCACCAGTACTAGTTAATATAAAGATACTGTTATGAAGTTATTTAAAACGGCAACCCTGATTCATGGCGGAATCGCCAGAGATGAATCATTTTAGTACACGGTGGAATCACCAGTACTAGTTAATATATAGATACTGTTATGAAGTTATTTAAAACGGCATCCACTGATTCATGGCGGGATCGTCAGAAATGAATGATTATAGTACACGGTGGTTTCACCAGTACTAGTTTATATGTAAATATTGATGTTTTGTTGACTTATATGAATGTAATAATTCTCCAGGATATAGCTATTAGTATCTTCAAAGTTTGTATGAAAAATTCAATCTCGCTTGAGTTAGAATGGATACCGAGATCCCAAAATGAAAGGGCAGACTTCTTATCTAGAATAGTGATTATTATGATTGGGGTATCTCGTTTGAAATTTTGGACATAGTTATTCAGAGGTTTGGCATATAAGATGTAGACTGGTTTGCATCAGAACACAATGCTAAATTGACAGTATTTTTCTCTAGGTCTTCAACAGGGACGGATGCCTTTTTTAGAGTCATACGCAAACCAAAAAAAAAAAATTGATCGAGTAAAGGGAGTTTTGGTAGTTCTTTATTGGAAGTCAGCTATGTTTTGGCCATTATTGTGTCCAAATGGGATATTCATATCAAATATTGTTGATTGATTTTAAGGGAGAATATTCTGTAGATGAAAACTAATATGGATTGTATAACCTCCCTTTGCATAAATGTACAAAAGCGGCTTCGCTGAGCTAAGGCGGCTTCGCCTTGAGAGACATTCATAGGAATGAATGAATTGTAGTACACGTTGGCTTCACCAGTACAGTTATTATATGTTGAAACATATTGTTATAGCATCAGTCATAAGCCATGATTGTTAACTGAACTAATTTATGTGAATAAGTTATAAATGATGGTTTTGCAGAAACATTTTCGTGTAAACGTCTATTTTTGCAGATGCATAAGGATGGCATTTTACCAAATGGTTTAGCAGAAGGCTTGGCGGGCAAGGTGGATCTTCTCCCGGAACTGCTAAAGAAGTGGATGGCAAAAAGTATTATTCTCGAACGAAAGTTATTCATTCAGTTGGAAAAGTAGGAATCAATTTACGGTTTAGGGAGAAGGGATATTTTGCCTGCTAAAGTTTTTACTATTACAATATATTCATTTTCATTAGGTTGAAGTGCCTCAAGTGTTTTGCGACTTTCGCTCTTGCAACTGTATTGGTTTAAGTACAGTATTCATGAATGATATGTATTTGGTATAAATCTATATAGTAAGCCCATAAGAGACAGTTCGATAATTAACATAGCTCGAACTCATTCCAGCTTGTGTCAATTTCAACTGTTGAAAAAGGATTCAATTGATTTGAAATGAAGGATGATTTTATCCGAAATGTATACTGACTATACATGATATGCTGTTTATTGATATATTATACGGATATATGAGGTCAAATTATTCGGACAAATTGCTCCTGACATTGACGATATTAAAAGTAGTGAACATTGATTAAGACCTGCTGGAGAAACAAGTGTGTTCAACAATGGAGTTAAGGACAGAATGTCAAAAACATGGTGTTAATTAAGTGAATCTATTAAACAAAGACACGTGTAAAGGTTTCTTTATTGTTTGAAATCGGTATTTAGTTTGTAAACGGAAGATTAAATTTCCATGTCAATTATGAGTATATTTGGAAAAGATCATGATATTAAGAATATTTGGTTATTTATATCCTCATACCCGTTCTTTGAACTTCATCGGTTTCCCAAGTGCTTCACTCACTGTGACTTCCAAAATAATACCATTGAAAAGTATTGATTTTGTTGTTTTCTATAGGAGGTTATAGAATGGTATTCAGGGAAATATAATTTCCTACGTTTGAGTAAAACGAATTAGAAGGAAATTAATTTCCCTTGTTTATAATGTAATAACCGCCAGGTGGCGATTGATAAGCACGAGGAATTCGTGCGAATATGAATGTAAAGGCATTCAGCTTTGGGGAACCGATCCGTTCACATCGATTCAATTGATTGTTAAATTTTACAAGAAAATGTTTATTGTGAAAGGTTTTCAGTTACTATGCAATTTCATCATATGAATGATAAATATGTTTTTCATTTTTCTTCAAAGAACATAATCATGTAATGTACATTTGTATGAATTGATAAAATACGTATATATGAATCATAAAATTATATGTTTTTCTATACATCTTTGTTAAGGAGCTTATGGGTGATGAGGCCCGACATCTAGTGGTACGAGACAAATCCTGTAAATCTGGATGACAAACGGGCAGAGGTTTCTGAGTTTTCCCCAGAAGGAGGGTTTTATCTCAGTTTTTCCTCGGCCAGTCGACCACGTCTGTAAGCTCCATTTTTGTCAAGCATGTTGTTAATAACCACATACTTTGCTCATGTTGCAAGTTCATGCTGTATGTGTTAATCGGTTTCCCAAGTGCTTCACTCACTGTGACTTCCAAAATAATACCATTGAAAAGTATTGATTTTGTTGTTTTCTATAGGAGGTTATAGAATGGTATTCAGGGAATAATATCTATTAAATAACGTTATTCTGATATATTTATTGCTAGATTTAATTTTGATATAGAAAACTCCCAGAAAAGCATACTTTAATTTACATTTCTTTTAAATTTTACCTTAAAAATCCAATTTAACAATATATGATTTGCCCAATATTAACCATGTAATGGTGAGGTATCATATCTTTTTTATAGTAATTTTGCTATTTCTATGGCTAAACCATGAATTTGATACAGACAATTTCCAGAAGCTCTATTTTCAACATTTTACTTAAAATCACAATATCGAACACCACAAATATGCAAGAATCATTTCTGTGTATTTTTTCCGTTATCAGTATTTTAAGCGACGGGGTCAATGGTCTATTCGAGCGTTGTTTTCCGTTGTTTTTGTTATGTCAATAAAATTAATAAACAAAGCCATTTTAAAATGTATGTTGGGTTAGTAAGATGTCAGCATGGCAATTAAAATATTAGTTAAAATGGAGAGAACATACGGATTTAAAGTGAAACAAGACGTCTCATAGGTTGACTATTGCCATTGCCTTTGCGCTTTTTAAAGAGTCAAAAGACGTGGAAAATTTAATTGTTTACGACACGGTATACAATATTTGTATGGGAATAAGTCATTCATCTTAGTTCAGATTTCATTTCGGAGAATTGGTCGGTGTTCATCTTCAAGGCATTTTGGTCACTGTTTGTGTCTAAAACGTTGAACTGTATGTTTATATTTACATATTTCGAGATGAAAACATTCACTTCATTTAAGAGGAAGATGTAGTTTTTTTTTCTTGTATATATCTCACAATGGCAACAATCCATCTTAACTCCTGAAAGGCTTGGTCTATTCCCTTTAAAATGGTTTACAATATGCTAATATAACTATTTTATACTCGGCGAGGCAAGCCAAACTCGTCGTTTATGTTGGTACGAATAAATACCAGGGACACATTTCTGAAAACTGATATTTTTTAGTTATTTAAATAAATTTTTATTAGTTAGTTTACAGTTGATACTTATTTCTTATGAAATGTGAAAAACCGAAAAGCTTATAGAATAATCGTTGAGTCCTTTTCCTGGGTAGCAAACAGTACTGTATTTGTGTCCTTTTAGAGAAAAAACCCAAGTGGGGACTACATAGTTTGGCAGTTTTCTACCCTGGTGTCAGTGATATTGCTGTTCGTATTTTGGAGACACAGTTTGGATTGTTTTAAGATGAAATAAAATTTCGATACATTTTTTTTTATAGAATAAATGGAATCGTAAAAATCAGCTACACAATATTTTTGCATAAGTTTTCACTGAAGTATCGGTTTAAATGGAGCTTTTTACTATCAGTAATGATAAATGAAACGGTCCGTAGTTAGGGCGTGATCAAAATTATCTTTTCAATGACCAGAAAATAAATAAATAAATTTGAACGAAGTTTATTACTGGATGCACCAAATGTTGAATTATAAAATTAGATATTACGTCGGTATTTTCAAGTGTAAATAACTTCCCGTAGCAACAAAGCAAATACACATGTATACCATTATTTATTGAACTTCTGTTTTATTTTTGGTCGTTGACTTTCATGAAGGGCACCTTGAAGGACAATTCGTCCTCGATAAAATGGTATACGTGATGCATGTGGCGTATTTATATTAATTTAGACCGAACTCCAGTGGGGCTTGTAAATTAAATCTCACTCAATAAAAGAAAAAATGTGTAGAGTACTCTCATAAACAAAAGCACATGCTTCATTTTGTAGAAAAAAGAGAATTAAATGAGTTTTATTGTACATGTAAAATTATATATATATTTTTAATTACAGTTTTGTTTTGTTTTAAAATGAGCGAGTCATTTGTACAAGAAACTGTAGTTTCAGTGGGTTTTACTGGTTGGCACGTGAATGTTTGATTATTGGTCCGCGCCACAGCGCGGGCCATAATCACAAGGGTTTATTGGGAAGGCAATGGTGTCGGAAATGAGATTTGTATCCTTTGAAAGGCTTTCGAATTGAGTATGTTCAGTTTAAGTTTAAATGGCCGTAATGATGTTGAGATATTGGTGTATTTTAGATAAATTTCAAGTTCATTTGTACTTTGCGCTTTAAATGAAGAAAAAATAATGTTTTCGGATATCAGTATGTATACTTTACTTGGTTCTTTCCATACGGCCAGTTTGGTTATACATTTTCACGACCAAAGAAAGTGAAACCAAGCATGTACTTTCGATATAGGCTGTACAATCACAATGCATATTGGCGTAAAGACATCACATATTTACTTCATGCTGCTGTATCTTATGATAAACTTTGTTTGAAACAGCAAATTGGGATTTGTATGAAAATTTTGAAACCATCTGGGCATGATTTTGCTTTCTGTCAAACAACAGCTGAGGATGTACGTGCACGGTCTAGTAATGATGAAAATACCTTGAATTCATATATGTCTATGAAAAACATATAAGGGACAGTTGCTTACTTTCGTAACGCTCTGTATGATTTATTTGTAATGTTTCGTTGTTTGGGCCCACCTACTTTATTTATGACATTGTCTGCTGATGACCTTCACTGGCCTGAGTTGGGTATGTCGTTGGAAGATTTGTCTTACGATGAAGCTATTAATTGCCAGTCGTTTTATACTGGCATGAGATCAGATCCACTATTAACTGCTGTGCATTTTGATCGCAGGTTTACAGCATTAATGCGGTTTGTTATTCATAGTAGACAGAAACCTTTGGGTAATGTGAATGACTATTTCGCTAGAGTAGAGTTTCAGAACAGAGGATCACCACATTATCACATGTTTTTTGGGGTGGAAAATGTTCCAAATGGAGTTTCAAATGATACACGGGCATATTTACTGCGCTACATTGATAAAACAGTCCACACTCGCATTCCTGGTGATGATGACCCACATTTAAAACGTTTAGTATTAAAGTTACAAACACATTCACATACCAGTTATTGCATCACATACCAGTTATTGTATGCCTTCTTCACGGCCTCCATGCAGATTTGGCTTCCCTAAAAAACAGTGTTCCAAAACCTGTATATTAACACACTTTCATGCTACCAAGAACAAGGGACAGTTTTATCAGACTTATAGACCAGCAGATTCTTGCAATATTAATGCATACAATCCCTCAATTTTACTTCACTGGAGAGCTAACATGGACATACAGATCATAAATGATGCAAATGGTGCTGCATATTATGTTTGTCATTATTTGTGCAAATCTGAATCAGATGAACTTAAATTGGCACTGGCTAACTTGATTAATACTGTTTTCAAACAGAATCCAAACTTGACCAGTTTCCAACGCCTTTGGAACATAGGTATATGTGCATTAAAAATATAGGCGAGTATCTGCACCAGAAGCAGCTTTTAGATTAAGTGCTTTAAAATTGCTGCAAAGCTCAAGGACAGTTGTTTATCTGAATACCAGGCCTGTTGAAAATAGATATTGTATGTTACGACCTACTTCAGAAATAAATGAACCGGAAAATGATAATACAAATGTTTTTGTCTACAACCTTATAGATTACTACTGTTCACGACCAGACAACATGGAAATGATGTCATTGTGGTACTTTGCTTCATGGTTCACGAAATGCCCTGCTTCCATATCCACTCGGCAAAAATCGGAAAGAGTTTTTATACAAAGATATGATGTTTGGGTAAAAAGAAGAACAAAATTTGCTGTTCGTTTTCCAAAATTCTCTGTTTCATCAGATGCTTATTACTTTGCTCTCTTGATGTTGCTTTTGCCTTTTCGCATTGAATCTGATTTGTTGAGTGGCTATGATTGTGCTAAAGATGCATTTGTTGCGAAGCATGCTTTGCTTGATCACTCCATGGGAATGCATAATTCATTTCTGCAACAAGTAGAGGCTAGTATGCGAAGAATTCAACTTGCAGAGGCTGAGTTAAACAATGAGAGCCAAGATGATTGTGATGTAGACATTGATTTTAGACCATGTGATGTGCAGAGATATTTTGACCCGCATCAATACAGCTCTAATACTATTGACACTGAATCTACACATTACCACCAACTTTCAGCTTGTTCTATGAATGTGTTAACATTTGAGACATCTGTACAGACTCTTACTATATGCCAGATGCGTGCAATTAACATTGTGCAACATCACTTCGCGCATAACATTCAAGAGCCGCTTCGGCTTTTTATAACAGGGGGTGCTGGTGTTGGTAAATCATTCCTTTTGAAAATGATTGTTGCTTTCCTACAATTGTTTACTAGCCAACAGTGTGGAATGTCTCCTGTCAGGTGTTGTCCTCCCACAGGGACTGCAGCTAAACACATTTCTGGTCAAACTATTCATTCATTGTTTAACATTCCAGTTGACAAATACTTAAACTATGCATCTGTTACTGCTTTCCAGTTGAGAAAGTTGCAAAAGAGATTTTCAGGCGTACATACTTTGGTCGTTGATGAAATCAGCATGGTTAGTGATCGTTTATTTACTTTTATTAGCAGAAGATTTTCTGAAATATTTGGGAACAATAGCCCATTTGGTGGCCTAAATGTAATGTTATTTGGAGACTTCTTTCAGATAAGACCCGTTTGTGGTTCATTTGTTTTCAAAAATAGAGTCCTTTGGGAGCTTTTCAAACCTGTCTTTCTGCGCACAAACGTTCGACAAAATAGTGATAGAGAGTTTATTCAACTGTTGAATCGAGCTAGAGTAGGAATGTTGTCACAGTCAGATTTCACCCTTCTGAAATCCAGACTTACTGGACATGGAAATAGCTTGCATTTTTCCAACACGTGCAGCAGTTTGTGAACATAACAATCAATGCCTTGATGAACAACAATCAAATGTTTACATTGTTCATCCAGAACATGTATTTGGAGGTAATGATCAAGCTGCTGGTCAAAATTGTCCACCTCTTTTTATTCCAACTGACGACCGCGATGCAGGGAACATGCCAAATGTACTCCGGTTCTCCATTGGTTCAAGGGTTATGTTATTGCGTAACCTTGATATCACAGTTGGATTAGTTAATGGTGCAATTGGAACTGTTCATGCTGTTGGATAATAGTGGGGATATATCAGACATTTTTATACACTTTGACGATATACATTTACCTCAACATACACAAAATGAAAACCAAAATATTGTTGCTATAAGTATGATAGAGCACACATTCCCATTTGCTGGCAGGTCAATAACAAGACGAACATTTCCATTAACATTATCTTGGGCTTGTACTATTCACAAAGTTCAGGGAATGACAATATCGGAATCATATGTTGACATTGGCTCATCAATTTTTCAACCAGGCATGACATATGTTGCTTTGAGTAGAGTTACCACTTTACAAGGCTTACACCTTCTTCGACTTGATACAAAAAAAATTATGCTAATGATGAGGTTTTAGAAGAATATCAAAAACTTCGTGAAAATGTGGAATTACTGTAAATTTTGCTACTGTACATTGATTGGATGTTTGTGCCTAGTATTTTGGTTTATATGTGATTGCCATTCTTGTTCTAACATTACATGTTCATAAACTTTTTTTGTTATGAAATCCAGCAATATCAAATTTAACACACTTATTTTCAATACAACCATTTGTCAAATGACCAAGTTTCAACAATATTTCTCATCAACTTCTTATGATCTTAACAACTTATTGCAAATTTTACATTGTCTATTAACTAATCTACTTTATTATTGACATATTCTCCATTGTTCAAGATGAAACTTGTAGCAACATGAAATTTTAACCATACGAATGCTTTCGCATCATTTGCTAAAATAATTATTATATGATAATATTATAATGCATATTTTTGTGCATAGGGGCTCAATGCATTACAATGCAGCTATGTTCAGCTACTCATTCATAAAACAAAAATAGAGTGAAATAGTACAAAAGCTCAATCATAAATTGTTTGCTACCTTTATCCTAAGAGAACAGTAAATGAAAATAGTAGCCTACATTTAAGCACATGTTCATTGCCAAATTAGTTATTACTTCCATGGAACATTAAGGTGGAACGCGACTATGACTTTTTTTTCGAGTTACTGTCTGACAATTAGTATACGAATAGAAGGACATATTCCCAATTAGGGACTGTTTTTACATTTTCAATATTCGAAACAGTTTTGAAACTATGACTCCTCAACATATACCACTGACGTCAGTTTTGAGACGTCTCTCATATTTTTGCGTTCCAGCTACAATAACCGATAGTTTCACCAATTCTTCGTTTACCGCTAAGAAATTTTAACCTCAAGTGCATTTTGTGAAAACGTTTACGCACATATATTTTTCGTTCTCTTGTTTTACTTTATTTATTCAAAATTTGTCTTTAACGTCAATTCTCGCGGGAAAAACGGCGTCGTGTTTCGCTGAAAAAAATGCGCCTTTCTTTAATTCTTGAAAAAACTGCTCGTTTAATTTTTGATTTTTTTAAATACATGTATTCAATGTTTTATTACAAATCGCCTGATATAAAAAAATGTAGCTCACCGACTTCGTTTTTGCGCAGTATCAAGTAAACTAACCCCTATACATGCTCTTTTTCATAACGTATTGTTATAAAACGTTTAGCATGACGTAAATCGAACTATTATTTACACTAATAAGAGCTAAGTTTTGAATAAACCACTGATCAATAACATATAACAGTTGTTGTTAATTTTAGTTAAATTGATAACTCAACATTGTTTTCTTCTGTTGAATTCCGAATAGTTAACATTATTAAATCATTAAAGCACTGATTATAAATGAGGTATAGTTAAAGTGACATGCTTATCCAAAATCCATGCATAAACATGTATAACAAGATCAATTTTGTCTAATAAAACTTTAACTTCTTACTCAATTATGCATTTATGGAAAATATTAATTAATGGTTACAATATTTTAACCGCGTGTTTAATAACAGAATGCGCAAAAACATTAAATTATTGGTGAATGCTAAAATATTAACCGTGTCTACTTTAATCTCATAATGAAAAAATACCATGTTTTATGCTCATTTTTTTTTCAAGTCAACTCGGTATTTCTCATAAGAACCTTTGTTTCGACCAGTTTTCTGCAACCAAGCGTCAGATCACACACGACCTTACTATCATTGAAGTCAAATATACTTATTTTATTTGCATGTAGAATATAAGTTTTTTATTTATACTTATATATATAGCTATATCCTACCTATATAAATATTTTGACACCAATATGCTTTAATTTTAAACTGTACTATTATTGTATATAATATTACTTATGTTCTACGTCTATTAATGTTTGAATATATTATGGATACGCATGCATATATGCGCACGCGCTCGCTCTCTCTCTCTCTCACACACACACACACACACGCGCGCGCACGCATGCACACACGCACACACACTCTCACACATGCGCGCACGCGCGCGCGCGTGCACCCACATACACACACATACACAAACGATCATACGCACGCCCACACACACGCACACACACGCGCACACGCACACACATACACGCTCTCACGCACATGTACGCTCTCACACGCAGGCATGTATGAACAAACGCTCGCGCGCGCACACACACACGCACGCACGCACGCACGCGTGCACAGACATTGTACGCACGGCAGGGACATTGAATGCGTAATAAGGTAGCTATGTTGGCTTCTGTATCATGGGCATTGAATGCATCGCCGAAAGTTGTCTCATGAAGTTGCTTGTACGCACGAGAAGCTTTGATTGCGTGGTAAAGTCAGGAAAACAAAATAACTTGTTATGGATTCAAACAAACAATGCATTGATTAACAAAATTAAACATTTTACTGCACTAAAAACATTAACTTTAAGATCATCATTTGGGCAATTTGGAACATATATTTTATCATAGTGTGTGTGTGTGTGTGTGTGTGTGTGTGTGTGTGTGTGTGTGTGCGTTTGCGTGCGTGCGTGCGTGTGTGTTTGTTCGTGTGCATGGGCGTGCGTGCATCTACGAGTATGTGGGCGTATACGTGCGTTCGTGTGAGTGAATTTGTGTGAACTATAACAACCCTTAATAAGATGAGATAAAAGAAACAATTCAATGTGATCATTTACAATCAG
The DNA here is from genome assembly GCF_026914265.1 of Mya arenaria. Taxonomy (NCBI): domain Eukaryota; kingdom Metazoa; phylum Mollusca; class Bivalvia; order Myida; family Myidae; genus Mya; species Mya arenaria. Next base: position 32,344,857 of record NC_069127.1, on the reverse strand, counting down.
TACAAACACTCGTATTAAACACAAATACGATTTACCACAACTAATACTATTGTTTTAATATGCCTTTAAGAATAAATACATATTGAAAACAATGGTTCTTATGAAGAATACCGAGTTTAATTTGAAAGAAATATGAGACCATAGTAAATCCTTTAGCATTCACCAAAAAAAAAATGAATCATTTTTGCGCTTTCTACTATTAAATAAACAGTTACAATCTTGTTATCAGTGAATAATATTTTGTATGAGTTTATTATTTAGTAAGAAGTTAGGGTTTATCAGTCAATAAATGTTTGTTATACATGTGGAATATTGATTTTGAATAAGAGTTTCACTTTAAAACTTTAGTGTGATTTAAATTAACGCCGATGTAACATTCAATTTTGACCCCGTTATATATTGACCACATGAGTCATTTTCTTTCTGTTCAAAGAATGACATTTTTTAACATCAGGAACTGACCATCCCCCACCCATCCCCAAACCGTAGCGTAACAAATGACCCTCGTTGAAAATGTTCAAGAGTTATATTCACTACCAAACTTAGTCAATAATATGGTTACCTCTATTAGTGGAATTTATTAATTGTATATGTTTTTATTCAACAATAACCGATTGACTACATCAAACTTAGATTCAAAACACTGAACTCTATTGTCGCGTATTTTATAGATCTTTATACTATTACATTTTTCTCCGATAGTGACATACAGAAGGAAACTTGGATGATTTTAAGGAGGGGGGGGGGACTGCACCCCCTTTACTGCCAGGATCCGTTTGTGCTTATTACAATGCAGATTTATGTCGATTATCATTTTTTGGTTTGTTAGTTTTATTTTGTGTATGAAATGGGTGTCACGCACTGGATTTACTATGCTTTTGCTTAGTTTAGAGCCTAATAACTGAAGATATAACTGCAGATCTCTACTAATACTTATTAAAGAAATTGGTAACTAATAAAGTAGTAGAACCGTTTATTGTTGCGTTATTACTGTAGATGTATATATAAAAAACAAAGCATTAATCAGCATAGTCACAGCTCATAGCATAGTGACTGGAACGATTATTGATGTGTATTATCAAAATATTATAATTCGGCAAATGAGATTGCTTAATAATTAAGAAAGCCTCTCATTAAAATAGCCGCCAGATTTAAGTCATTAATTTATAAAGCTGGTTATTCAGCGCCCGTCTTGTGTGGAATTAGATATTTTGTACAACAACAATAACAAATATCCCTAACATAAAACTGATCAGACACTCTAAGATTTCTAATCTTTCCATTTAATAAACAAAAACAATTCGATTAACGTCATGGTAAACGTTTAAATACACTACGTATTGAAAAAGAAACAGGTATAGATTATTTAATACTGCGCAAAAACGAAGTAGGTGAGGTACCCTTTTCAAGATATCAGGCGATTTGTAATAAAACATTGAATACATGTATTTAAAAAAAGTCAAAAATTAAACGAGCAGTTTTTTCAAGAATTAAAGAAAGGCGCACTTTTTTTCAGCGAAACACGACGCCGTTTTTCCCGCGAAAAATGACGTTATAGACGAATTTAGAAACAATAACGTTTAACAAAAGAAAGAAAAATATATGTGCGTGATCGTTTTCACAAGACGCACTTGACGTTGAAATTTCATAGCTGTAAACAAAGAATTGATGAAAATATCGGTTATTGTAGCTGGAACGCAAAAATATGAGAGACGTCTTGAAATTGACGTCAGTGGTACATTTTGAAGACTCGTAGATTCAAAACTGTTCCGAATATTGAAAAAGTAAAAACAGTCCCTAACTGGACATATGCTCTTCTATTCGTATACCAATTTTCAGACAGTCACTCGAAAAAAAATTCATAGTCGCGTTCCACCTTAAGCCAAAATTTACAAAATTATTCAATTAAAATCTTCCAACATTACAAAATCAGTTTCTTCACTTAAAATAAAATCTTCAGCTGAAAGTTAATTTGTTTGACGATAAATTCAATGCATTTCAGTTGATCACGTCACTGCTGTATAAATAGCTTTCAGTAAATCATGTCGCTGTTGTTGAAATAGCTTTCAGTTAATCATGTCACTGCTGTATAAATAGCTTTCAGTAAATCATGTCGCTGTTGTTGAAATAGCTTTCAGTTAATCACGTCACTGCTGTATAAATAGCTTTCAGTAAATCATGTCGCTGTTGTTGAAATAGCTTTCAGTTAATCATGTCGCTGTTGTTGAAATAGCTTTCAGTTAATCATGTCGCTGTTGTTGAAATAGCTTTCAGTAAATCATGTCGCTGTTGTTGAAATAGCTTTCAGTTTATCATGTCTATGTTGTTGAAATAGCTTTCAGATAATCATGTCGCTTTTGTTGAAATAGCTTTCAATTAATCATGTTGCTGTTGATGAAATAGTTTTCAGTTAATCATGGCGCTGTTGTTAAAACGCTATCAAGATCACCATATTTCAACTGTCAACTGACATAATCTGTATGTTATGTCAAATAATATTTATCCATCTCTAACATTGATAAATTGTCCATGTCAAATTCAAAGCGAATGCTGTGATTGTTGTAGTAATGACTTAAATGATCAGATAGTATGCATTTCTCTAATATAAAATATATGTGATACATATATGAATACATGCCTGCAACATTTTCCATTTACAACTTCTCACTTAAATTGTTTTTCCAGAAATGGAAAGCTTTCAAGTCACCTCTGTTAAAGAGGCCTTGAAATTGCCTCAAGATGCCAAGATGACAATGGCAGATCAAGTGCTGCAAGTGGAACGTGTCCAGTCCTACACTAATGCCCATTACACTAAGCAGTCATACTGTCCCTGCCTGGTTGGCGATTCTTCAGACTGTGCGTGGCTGAGGGTGTACCAGGTGCCCAAGATTACCCAGTTTTCAACCGGAACCAGCCTTTTGTTGAGAGGAGTTCTAAGAAAATCCGGAGCACAGCCATTCTGGTTTGTCTTACTACAATATTTTTTGTTTTGCATACACAACATTTCAAGGTTTGTTATATATTCTTAAAGTATAAACATATTTAGTCTACTATTTTACCTCACTTTTTATTGACTGTACTTTCTCCATCATTTTACACTTATATGTTTTAAAAACCATACTTTAAGTGAAATCATGAACAGTTAAAATATTTCATTTCATTGATTAATTATATGAATACAACTTTTAAATTTGCGAAATAGCACAAACATGTTGCTAACTTTTACAGGTGTCCAGGATCAACATAAGTTTGTCCTTGGATGGATGTTATTGTGCCAGACAATGTAAAAGCTGCAGCGCAGCAACTTCCAAAGGAATTAAGACCGCAACAAAACCCTTAAATGAGGCAATTGCTGGGACATCCCCATCAACAGTAACAGGGAAAATAACACAGGTATTTAATTCCAATTCACGTCACACTTTTGTACAATGTCTTTTTCCAGGATTTTTTTATAGCAAATCAAATATTCTTCAGGAGCATATTAAAGCTGCACTTTCACAGATTGAACGTTTTGATAACTTTTTTTATTTTTTGTCTTGAAACGAGCCAATTGATACGAAAATCCATGGAAACAAGTTATATAAGACTATTGACAAAAATTGGATGACAGATTTTTATATTTAAGTTAAAAAAATAATGTTATATACATTTTTCCTAAACATTAATTTTTGAACTGTAATATGCAAATGTGCGGTCTGATCTTTTGTCAGCAATCTTTATCTGTGGTTTGCAGATATTTATGAAAAAAATGCTCTTTCCAACACAAAAAATATAAAAACTTGAAAAAACAATATATCTGTGAGAGTGCAGCTTTAATAATTTAAAACAAAATCATATAAGGAGAAAATAGTGCTGCTGCCAAGTGATTTAATATGCAGTCATGCATTTACCTTACATTCAAATAAGAATGCATCACAATCGGGTAACACAATACACTTCCTTCTGATCTGATGTTTACATACTTAAAATAAATGTTTTCCTCATGGAACATTTTCCATTTTGACCCAATGTGTTGATGAACTTAAGCAACATTTACCAGTAAATATGTCGCATTTTCGTTTATGACATTAATAAGATATAAAATTGCACTATTAAATGTTTTCATGGTAACCCTCTAGCTTGAAGCCTAGGGCTAGTCATCAGGCTAGTGGAAATTCCTAGATGGTAACCCAATCGGGTTAGCTCATTTTCAATCACAGTTCGGCAAATTTCTGTTTCAAAGAACAATCACAAAAGTTTTTAATTTGTTTTGTAATATTGACCTCAATTCTATCATAAGTGATAATTTTATACCTACAAATAAGGTTAAAATAGTGTTGTTGTTTTCCAGGCTAGTAAAATGGATTTGAGCTAGTTGTATTTCTCAGTTACTAGCCAGAAAGAGCTAATAGTTTGATTTTTTTGGCAAAGACTGGTCATGCCTGAAAATAACATGTGTTACAAGCCTACAAATACTGTAAAAAAACAACTCCATGTTGTTATATCACTATTTGATATTAAACTGTCTTTATTGAACAGTTAAGATCAAACCATGAGCCAGTCTTGTAAAATGTACCCTACTTTCCTAATTCCTGAACCAAAAGGGACAAAAGAGATACAACAACAGATTCTTACAAGTTCCCGGCATAAGGTGTCAATGTTTCTTTTGCCGGATTAATGGCAGATTTGTAACGCATAAGACTGTCGATCCAGAGGTGGTAGGTTCAAGCCCTGCCTCACTCTACCAAAATTAAATTGTCTTTTGTTCCGTGTGCTGGCCTGAAAATCCTGGTGTAGACTCAGGATAGCTCCATAAGTGGGATATATCTGGCTGTGCACTATGCCTTGCAAAAATAACACAACTAACAGTCACACTCGCAAAATGGCCTACGCCAGAGTGCAAATGTAAATAAACATATCTACACTGTCAATAGTTCATACAGCCTAGGTGTCACCAAAAGTTGCTGAAAACTGTAGAAATAATAATTCATTTTAAAGCCAAATGCTACTACAACCTTAACATTATCTTCATTTCCATTTCAGGTGTCTCCTTTGAAGAGATTCCATGACAAGACACTGAGTTCAAAGTTCCTGAGGCTGGTAGATGATGCTCAACAATCCCCTGTGAAAGTGGCCTTGTTTGGCAGAGAGGCTGAACAAGCATATTCTCCAGGAGATGTGATAAGGATCACAGACACATAACCATACAAGAAAACAAATTCCTTATCAACGAAGAAATCAGCTAAATTGAGGTATGTTTTCATTTTGTAATATACACATAATTTCTGAACAATTCATAACATGAACCAAAAATATAATTATCTTCGATTTTTTTTTTGTCTTCATCAGGCTTAAATCAAATCTGCACTTTCCATACACCAAAAAATCAACATTAACATTTGAGGTTATGACCCATAATGTAGTGATTTTTAATGCCTGTTGAACCCATACTATTTTGGTATCATTTAAGAGATTCATGAGTAAAGAAACAATTTTATAATAAATGATAACCAAAGTATTAAAATCACTTATTTTCAACTGTTATATTTTAGCTAAATAAAGAGCAAAAAATTCAAACTGTTATAACTTTAATAACAAAAACTTGATTACACTACAAATTGTTATTCAGCAACAAAATTTAAAATTACGATTTATGAAAAAGTAAACCTTCGGTGTCGGATACCTTTAAAAATAACAAATTATCTTGGCAAAGGAAATTATTATTATTTGTCATGCTTATCATTTTACATAACGAAACTCTATTCCTTTACAGTTCCTCCCCCAGGAACATATCCCCATTGACGTGACAACAATCCCATCTACTGATGATGCTGACTTTAAAGCAGATGAAACAACCGTAGAGGCAATCACTGTCATTGCTGCCAAGAGTGCGTACTCATACCAGGCATGTGACAAGCCTAGTAAGTTCCATTTACAGAATTGAAACCATTTCAATATAAACTATCTTTGATTGATTTCCCTGAAATCAAATTCTTCCAGGCAATGGATTGCTGTAGCAAATAAAATAAAATAAAATAAAATTTCTTTGCACACGAAAAAAATTCAATAAGGTGCACAAACTTTAATATATTTGTTGCACGCACAACAAAATCTTTTAATTTGAAGCCAAAAATGCTCCATCAAAGCTATTGAATACTTAATAGACAAAAATTTAAAAATAGTTTTAACACAGACTGTTGTCACTTTAAAAAAAAGCATTCCACATTTTTACAAAAAATAATGCCAAATTTACCTTCTTCTTGCCTGAAACTTTTATGTTTCATAATTTCCTAATCATATTCTCTTATACCAGTTTGCAGAAACAAGAAGATCCTGGACGATGGGAACACAACAAGCCCTCTACAGAAGCTCATTATTCCTCTGCCCTACTTTACATCGCACGAGAAAATAACAATTTCAATGAAATAAGAATCTTCCAGGACAATCTAATGAATTTTTTTCCTGACATACCCACAAATGACAGTGCTGCAATGATGACACATATGAAAAGTGCAGTTCCTGTGTCTGCAAAGGGCCGCTTCACCCGAACAGGACTTGAGATTCTCTCAACCAAAAGAAAACAGTGCTCATGACTTTCATATATGTAACACTTCTAAACCCAACCTGCCATAGAACTAATCACTGATAAGCCCCTTCACTGCCGTAGAACTTTTTATAGCTTGTGTTTGTTAACCAGATCTTATCAGGGATAGTGTTAAATGTACTAAAGCTAATTAGTGGTTTATTTATCTTATAATACATTGCGTGAAAGTTAAATAGTAATAATTAAGCTTTTCAGAGATATAAAACTTATTTACATTATTCATCTATAAGCTACATTCTATGAATCAAATAAGTACAGTCAAAAACAAAAAGGTATACACTTTATGCAGCATATTTAATTCAAGCATCATTAAATCATTTCGTTTCATATTTTTAGACCAAACTGATGTCATCAACATTTATTTATACTTTCTAATTGAAAACCTCTGTTGATGAATAAAATAATTGTAGTCAATACAAGAATGAGGCAATATAATCAGGCATCCCCAAAATGTTAATAACATGAGTGTTTTCTTTTTTCATTTATGTATATAAACATTTCTTGTTCATTTATTTTCTTAACCTGCCTTTTACCTGTACACCTTTTCCACATCATCTTATTGTTGTTATTACACCATGAACTTACAAACACTATGTATCCTTGTACATTATAATGCTACTATTTCCTTTTCTTATTGATAATCTAGAATTTTATGCCATCTTATATAGCCTAGCATATTCCATGTCAAGTCTATTCTTATGGTGGATTTAAAACAAGTGTTAGATTATTTCATATTGAATTAACATCTAGTGTTTACAATCTTTATTGCTTCAATGAGCCTTCTTATGATGTTTTGTTGCATCTTAAAAAAAATTGTAAGTATTGGTGTACATAATGTAAATACAATTGTTGCTGTTCTTGATATTTCAAATACATGTTATTGATAACAACTCAAAAATTTGAAGTACCTTTTTCAAATAAAACAATAATTGGATTTTTTTTCAGTACAATGTTGATTTGTGAGTCATTTATGCTCAAGTCCATGCTCTTATTTTTTTTAACTGTTTATGCTCTTAAAAATGTCAATACATTTGTTCTTGTTTGTTATTGTTTTTTTTTCATGTATGTTTATGAAACATTTATTTTTTGTTCTGTTGCTGTTATAACATTATGATATTTTACATTATAATGTTAGTATTTTCTTTTCTAATTAATAATCTAAATATGTTATTGATAACAACTCAAAAATTTAAAGTACATTCTTCAAATAAAACAATATTTGTACTTTTCAGTACAATGTTGATTTGTGAGTCATTTATGCTCAAGTCCATGCATATATTTTTTTAACTGTTTATGCTCTTAAAAATGTCCAAAAAAAATTGTTGTTGTTTTGTTTTTTCGTATATGTATATGAAACATTTATTTTCTGTTTTGTTGTTGTTATTACATTATGATATTCTACATTATAATGCTAGTATTTTCTTTTCTAATTTATAATCTAAATTTTATGCCATCTTATATAGCCTAGCATTTTCAAATTTGTTCTTAGTTCTAATGTAATGGTGAATTTCAAACAAGTATTACATTATTTTATACTACATTTGAAACTAGTTGTCGTCAATATTTATTACTTCTGTAAGCATCTTATGACATACTGTTGCATTTAAAAAAATATGAGCAATTGCTCTTTGGTGTACATAATGTAAATAAATATTTGATTGTGCTTAATACCTCAGATCAGTATTATTGCTTAAATTATTTTAAAAAGCATAATTACCATTGTTTATCACATGCAATTTCTCACTCATTTTAAATCCTCTCATGGTTTCGCAAAAAATATTTGGTTTCATTGTATTTTACAAACAATTACATCATTGTACCATTGCCTAACTACAATGACTTCCAACATGTTTCATTGTAAATTAAAGTGTTTTTTTTATTTCAATGTGGCATTGATATCTTAAATGTCTTGTACTTCAGTGCAAACATTTCACATTGCTGATGCTTGTGTTTCTCTTATCTTATTCCATCATTTGTGTGCTTTATTGCTTTCACAGCTTCTGTGTTACTGTTTACAAACAAAGTTCATAACCAAGACACAATTTAAAGTAAATGTCATATCTTCTCAAACTTTTTAAATATTATGTTCTGTGCATGCAATAAACCATTCAAACCCACATCAGACTTACATTATTAAATACCACGTTCGTGTTTGCGCGGACCTTCCCTTTCTTGCTGCTTTCGCAGCAGTTTTGTACTTGTATCATTAGTCTTAGGTAATAAAAAGTTCATAATTTGTTCGTCGGATTTGCCGCACATAAAATTAGAAAAAAAACTTTTTTATTGTTTAAGCACCCGCACATATCCTTTGACTGTGCCGGATTTGTTTTGTTTACTTTCGAGTTTTATCAACTCGAATATACAAGGCGATGTCACTGCGTCGGGGAAAAGTTGTGGATAGACAGTGTGTTCTTTTGGCTATTTCAAGTGCTGAAAATAACCTCTCTGTCCACGTCAAAAAGCCCCATCTTTATGAAAACTTTCTGTCGTCTGATTTGTTAGCCTTAATATGACATTTAAACAAACTGGCTGAATTTATCTTTTTAAAATGAGTTCTGAAATCTCTCTTCTGGATATAAACAATGGCTGCGCTTATCAGTCTGTTATTTGCTTACTTGTTATTTATGTCTTAATCAGATTTTGAGTGCAATACTGATCGATTGATATAGTCTGTTATTTATCGTACATATGTACGGTTCGTTATTCAGCATTTATATTGTGTTTTCTATAACATCACAAAATTGTAAATTACCGAGATGGTTTTCAATCTCAATAGTTTATTAGGGCACTTACGCGATGGCGATGATTTATGTCATGTACATGCTTGTGAACAGTAAACCACTATAATGCGTTGTAATGGATTTGAAACTTGTTTATGATGAGCATATAAAACTTATTTTCATGTACCTAAGTTTTTTCCAAATATATTTATTTTTCATTTATTTTAAGGAAAAAAATAATATATAAGATGCTGTAGGGAGCATACCATAGTTTCACGCTAGCGAAATGTATTTGACACAAATGTATGTGGACGCCAACTTTTACACAATATTAAGTTTCAACTTCTTGTGTGCCCTGTTAACAAACTCAGCTTGGTTCTTAGGTGGCCGACTTAACTCTGATATTAAGCAGACAATTCTATAGTCCGAACCAATTCCAACCATGTATTGAAAACAGTGTGTAAGTTGTAATAGTTTTATTATAGTAAGTGAAACAACCCTCGACTGAGTACAATTGTTCATACAGTAATAATGTGTATTTATATAAAAATATTTTTAAGGGTCACTTCAAACACTAAGTCTTTCGCTGGTGCGTACGTTCCGTAAATAGCGTATGATATTAAATTATTTTATTTGTTATCTTAACCATGCACCTTGTGATGTTATTTCCGCAGTATAACGCGATTTTAATTTTGTTCTGGTATGGCAGTCTAAGCGAGATAACACTTACAAGTCACCCTACTTGCTCAATATTGTTGTCTGTCCTTAAATTCTTTAATACATGTATGATTTGGGAATGCTATAGGTCTATATCAATTTTATCAAAATTGAACGTTTGTAAAAATACGAATAAGTAAGTTATATGTCACTGAGTATTTATTTTATCAAGCAGTTCTATAACGTTATTATTGTTATTATTTTAGTTAAAACTCAGCTTAACTACTTTATCGAACGTAACGTGGTTCGATTTTTGCTCTCAACAAATGCTTAACCCAGTCCGACTGCCAACGAAAATAGTGGCGCTTTAATACTCGCACAGCAGCCGTAGGTTGGGTGAATGCTACTGCCTTGAACAATGATGGCGATGGCACCAAAAACGTTGACAGTGCAAACTAAAATGATGACAGTGCCAACAAATTGAATGGCAGTCATGTGACCGCTACAAAAAAGAACGTTTTAATTTTTTTTATGGCAACCATCTTGAAAAGGTATGCCACAGATACAAAGAAAGGGTCTGAACATAGCCCTCAGTTTTGGAATGTAAACATGAAAAGAAAACAAAACAAGAGATCTTGGCACAACAATATTCATATGAGATTTGGTACACAGGCCAAAAAATATATGCTCATGTCTAACATGTGTTTTTAATTCTAGCTTCAATTTTTAATTATGGTCCCTTTTACTCTGAAATGTGTACAGAACCTTAACGGAGCATACATTGAAAAGACTGCAAGGTATAGACTTTAAACTTCATATACATGTAGATCTCATTTAGAGGGATGTAGCAACCATAACTGCAGTGTTTCTTTAGTTATTGTCCTTCGTTTATTTTGATCTTTAATTCTCATCTGGGGCATAGCTCTTAAAGTATTTCAGGTATTGACTTTAAACTTAATGTACAAACAAATCTCATTGAATAAAACCTCAATGAAGATGAACCATAACGCTGGCTGCAGTATTATTTAAGTTATTTCCCTTTATAAGTTTTATAGTCCAGAGCATTGATCAAACTATTAACATCAAAACATTTTTTTACAGAAATATCTTTCTTGATTTTCAAAACTGCCTTTTTATGTAGTAAAATAGTGCCTAAAACTGTGTGTTTGCTTTTTACAGATTAGATTTGTACATTGTTAATTGTAATCATTTGCCGAAAGGCGAAGTTGATACAGTTCTTAATTTGGCGGGGGAAATGGCAGTCCCAGACTGCTCTTGTGAAACTTGATATTATTGTGCACTTGTTGCGTTCCTCATAGAGGGATGCTAAAATCATGGAGATAATTGAAAACGAAACACTTAATATATGTAGCTACGTTAATGTAATGTACACACATAATATTGTAATTCTTTGAAGATAAAATCTAAAAAATAGAATCATTAACTTAGTACCAAAAAGCAAATTAGTACAAAAAGTACATGTTAACATAATAAAAACATAAATAAACAATCAAAACACGTACCTTGATAGTTTAATATAGTAATTCTAAATAAATATACAAAGTTTAGCATTTGACCGGCATAAAGATGTCAAATTAATTCATAACATTTTTAGCACATTTCAAATTTAAATAATTACCTGGACAAGAGATGATTGGGTCATGGAATAATGTGTATTGGATAAAGGACAAACATAGAGGACTATAGCTGATGCTATCGAAAGGTGATAATTAAATCACCTGGTCAGACATGTGAAGTTCTTTACCTTATAATTTTCTCTTTAATTAGTGAATTATTACATGAATAATTCCAGCTGCAATACTTTGAGTCCTTTTTACTTCAATGTAAGTCAGTTGCGAGGTATTTCATCATAGCCAGTAGTTATATGGCTTTCAAGACTTTGATTGCAAAAAGAAGGTGGCAAAAAGTAAGAAGAAGAAGAATCAGGTAAGTCGCCAAAATATGTGACAAAAAAGTCTTAACTGTTTCCAAAACTACTGTTTGCAATGGAAACTAAATATTAACCTCTAAAAGACTAAAATAATTGTCTTTGGTGCCAGAAATCTGAAGAAATTTACATTAGCATTGCTAACCAAGCGCTAGAGATAGTTAAAGAATACAAATACCTAGGTGGATATTTCTCGTCCACCGGTAGCTTTTTATACTGCCGCAAATTTTTAATAAGCCAGGCTAACAAAGCAATGTATGTTCTATTTCTTAGAATTAATAACCTAGACTTGCCTTTGGACATACAACTGAAGCTTTTTGATTCCACCACTGTCCCGATTCTAACGTATGGATGTAAAGTCTGGGGTTTTGAAAACCTAGATCTGTTGGAGCAACTTCACTGTAATTTTTTGCGGCGGATTACATATACTAGAAAGAGAACTCCACGTTACATGCTCTACTCGGAACTTGGTAGATACCCCCTTAACATCATAGTTAAAACCAGAATGATAAGTTACTGGAGTAAACTCGTTTCATCCCATGACTCGAAATTAGTTTCTTGATATATAAAGACATTTTACATAGTAATAATTCAGTCTGGGCCAGTTACATCAAGTCAATACTTGATTCAACGGATTATTCATACGTTTGGCTTAATCAAACAAGAGTACCTGTAAAACATGTCAGTAAACTTGTGAAATCTAACCTTGTAGACCAATTTCAGCAAACTTATTTTGAATAATTTAATCTTTCGTTTAAGGGTAAAATGTATTCTCTGTTTAAGTCCGATATTAATTTTGAGGAGTACCTTAATATCTTACCCAAATCTCTACGTTTTACATTCTTGCATTTCCGCACAAGTAATAATAAATTCCCTATCGAAGTCGGTAGATGGAGACAGAATGCTGTATCACTTGTCAATAGAAAGTGTACGTTTTGTAATCTAAACAATATCGGTGACGAACTGCACTATTTACTTACAAGTCCATTTTTTAATCCTACCAGAAAAAATACATACATAGTCGTTTCTACTCAAGACCTAATGTCTTATATTTAAGTGAGGTTTTAAATTGTAAGAACCCGGCGAAGGCCAACGACAGGCGATACTTGAACTACACACCCATCATGATGGTACTTCGCGGCGAAGGCCAACGGCAGGCGATACTTGGACTACACCCCCATCATGATGGTACACCCCAATTATGATGGTACTTCGCGGCGAAGGCCAACGGCAGGCGATACTTGGACTACACCCCCATTATGATGGTACTTCGCGGCGAAGGCCAACGGCAGGCGATACTTAGACTACACCCCCATTATGATGGTACTTCGCGGCGAAGGCCAACGACAGGCGATACTTGGACTACACCCCCATCATTAGGGAATGCTGATGATTTTAGTAAGAAGTGGTAAATACATTATATTTATTTATTTTTATTGCACTATTTACTGATTGTTTCCCATACAACGTAACCAAAATCGAGAGTATTTTAATATATTGGAATGCGCATGAGTCACTGCTTTGCACGAAATGAAATGGAATCAGCAGTTTCTCGTGTACAATAATTTATTGTTATTGAATTGTAATGGAATTTATATCCTATCTTGCATATGAACATAAAGGCACTAAAGACAGTATTGAAGGTGATTTAGGTGTAAATAAGAGATGAATCGCCTATAAATGTTGATAAAAATTGACGTATTTCGGAATTTAAGTCACAATAAACAACTTCTTTGTGACAAGATAGCAGCCAAAAAGTGTTGTGTTTACGTTGAAACACATAAGTCAAAAACAAAACGTAGAGAAAACCAAACACATTAAACACAGCAGCCAACAAAAGTGAAAAGGCTTTTGTTCCAGATACAGTGTGTGTATTCCACGCGAAAAAATAACTCATAAATGCTAGGTCAGATTTTGCTTCAAATGAAGACAAAGATAACTTTCCTTTTTTTTGCATCATTTTCAATGAATCAAAGAGCAGTCTACTGTATGCCGCTTATTTAAAGAGCCCCTCTTTCGTCTTATTATCGGTGTTTGATTAGATAATTAGTTTCCTAAAACACTTTGACAAAACTTTTTCAAAAATAATGTTTTACAGTGCTTCATCAGGCAATGTTTGTCGAAGTGTTTTAAGATTCTAAACTCTCAATCAAACTTTGGTAAAATACCAAAGGCGGGGTTCTGTAAGCATCCTTGACTGTGCTATGTTTCATTTAAAATGGTGAAGAAATAATAAAATTGTCTTTGTGTAATGTCTTTATTCGAAGCAAAATATTGCTTTCCGCGGACGGATTTACAGTACCAAGGTATGACGTAATTTAACACGTGATCAACATTCGTTCACTGAAATAGTGCAAGTAAAAGAATTAAAGGAAACCAGCGGACTAAAACAACAAGAAATGTATTACGGAACACTGAACGCTGATTGAACGTTATTCTGTTTTATACATAAACATAATTCTTCGAAGAAAAATGTATAAACATATATATATATATATATATATATATATATATATATATATATATATATATATATATATACCTGATAATACATGAAGTTTTGTTTGACATCGGTAAAGCCCAGCGTTTCAATTTTGATATTCGTTCAACGTTTCGTGTTTCGTGGTAAAAGTAAGGACCAGAAGAAGTACTTATTGGCTGCCAAGTTCTTGTAAATGATCTCCTTGGACATTGAATGATTATGCCTTACAAAGGTAGCAGACAGAAACATTGGGTGATTTTAGGACGCAGCAACAAGCAGCGAGATGTTTACCAAAAAACAGATGTTTGCAAAAAAAATGCATTGTCATTTCAAAATTGATTGTTTGATTGTTTACAGATAAATGTCGACAGAAACATGACTGATTCAGTGATATCTAATATTATTGTCCACCCATCTGTCCAGCCTTTGGTATGAAATCGTAAATATTTTTATTCCATTTTGTACAAGAAAGCATAGACAAACGAATGGTAACATAATTACATACAGAACTGTACAGTAATTCGGACCTGTGTAATTCTGATAGAAAACAATCTCATTTTGCTTTGTGTCTATTTATCAGTACAATGTTTTTATAAATTATTTGTACTGGTTGGAGAGCAGTATTTGGTGGAAGTCAGTAGCCGGCAATAGTCATTTTCTCCTTTCATTTATTATTTTCATGGCAATGGTAGGTGTTATTTTGTAAAATCATAATTGTGCTTTTTTGCCTCGAATGATAAAAATTGTCAAATGATTAATATAGAATTTGTCATTGGAAAAAACGGAAATGTAATAAAATCGACAATTTCTCAAGTGTGGCATGGTCGCCTGAGTTTGACTACGCACGCATACTGATTTGCATATTTATTTCTAACAATCGTTTTCCCCAAAATTGCATTGTCAGAATTGCATCAATTTCTGTGAAACAAACTCAAGGAATAGTGGTTCATTTAATTGCTTTATTAAAAGAAGTTATAAATGCAAACTCGATGTCCCTTTCGGACAAATACAAATAAATCCATGATTTATAATGAGGATTTCATTGTCAAACGGACACATTCCTGCATAGTAATACTGTTTTGGCATGGTACGTCGGGGGGGGGGGGGGTCACAAAGTAACCAGAAACGCATCAATTTAGAAAGAAGTGCTGCATTATTTTATTTCAACAATGGTATTGGCAGGATTTTGTTTGGAATCAGCTTTCATGCGCTCTATTTTTTTGCTATCAAATTATATAATGTTCATCAAATACTGTTAAACACTATAATCACTTCTATTTGATTATAAATTTGAGCTCATATCCAGAAAAATTTCCATTCAGAATGACACAACATGTATTGGGTTTTAGCTTAAGAGTTCATACAAAAACTGTACATGTAACTTTACAGGGGTGCTGCACCCTGTTCTTTTTCAGTGGCACATTTCTGCCTTCATGATGACCTGCATGGGTACTTTTGCCTTTATGAAATTAATTGCTCAAGAATATAAAATATAGGTTTTGTATTGTCTAAAAGTGTCCCTGTTCCTTTTCTGCAGCACTTTGTCTTTTCTAAATCCAGGCTAAGACCGTAGGGTAATCCGGTATTACGTTTGAAATCCCAGTTACTGCTTCTTACTTATCTTGAATAAGGCCTAATTGCTCAATTTTGCGCAAGCTTCATGATGTCACAAATTTTGATAATAAACAATCATCCAACATTGAACCCTAGTTTACACAAACTAAGATTTAATATCGTATGATTTTTTTTATCAAACTACAAAAACGATTTCTTTCAATACCCTTTCTAATGAGAAAATCTTTTAAACCTGCCGTTCACTGCTTTTTGAGTAGTCACAGAGGTTGTTTTTCAAACAGCCAGTTTTATTCTTGACCCAGTCAGGTTCAAAAACAAATAAAAAAGAAGTCCGATATATTTATATTTTCGGTTTGTTTTTCACGTTTCGCAGATGGACAACCATACAAGGAAAATCACCTCCGGAGTTGCACATGGGCTACACACACAAATATCTACGCCAAAACACGCTTGCTGAGGAGGATAACCCTAGAGTCAATATTTGCCAGTCTAGTTCAGAATTCAGCTTCAAAGTGCTTCTTCTGATTTGGATTCAAAATTTTACACTGGCTCGAACAAGTTGAATGTGTATGACCAAATACTGTCTATACTGATAAGGGTGACAGCCATTGCGAAATATTATCAGACCTTAGACAAATCTGATAAAATATCGAAAGGTCCGGTAAACTTTTAGAGAATATCCACCCTTGTGTCTAGTAAAATTCCTGTCTCAGTAACCGCAATGCTTACAGATTTTTTGTGGGAATCATTTTGCAGGCTTCATCTTTAAATCGTATCCCACCATGTGCAGCATACCGTGCTCCGGCTAGGCTTCTTTTGATGATTACTTTATTCACACAACATATTTGAACTATATTTGATATTTTATGGACAACTTGTAAAGTTAATTTTCAGAAATAAACATAAGATAATGAATAAACATAATTTTGACACTAAAGTAAAGATAACAGCAAATGTATTCATAACAAACTATATTAGTAATACAAGAAGTAACAACACATACACACAATGAACTGAACATTAGTTATTTCCCTTTCTGATCTAGCACCCTGACCTTTTCAGATTCTGGCTGGAGCACTGTGCATACAAGTTTACATGAACACTTCTGATAAATGGTAAAAAGGCAAAAGCTAATATTGCTGATAAAAAAGGACGTTGTGATTTTGTAAGTACGGACTGGCTGCAGTGTACAAAGTATGGCTCCAGGTCAATTGCTAACCATGATTGAGTAGCCTGCTCCCCTGTAAAGGCATTCAAACCATGAGCGCGCTTAAGCTTCGTGTTTTAGTCAGTGTTGAGTTGAACTGTTCGCCTGGTTGGTCGAAAACTTGTTTGGATCTGCATGCCGTGTATTGACAATGCATTAATCTTGGGACCAAACTGCTTCATTTGAAACTGTCATTTGGGGCAATAAATGGATTGCATTTCACCATTTCTGACAAATTATCTCTATTAAATGCTTTTATTATGTCCGGATGATGAAAAATTGCCATTTCATGGTTTTCACAATTAACTTCGTCATTTTTTAATGGATTCAGCATTCCTGAGCACACAATATGTCAACCCAAGGTGAAATTTGACTGCAAAAACTTGAAATGAGTACACAAATGTGTAGAACTGCACCACTTGATGCTTAAAATGCCATTTGAATCCTGGTTCAGTTGAAAATCCTGGAAGACATTTAAACTGGGAACACTTACACAGACTATCAGATTGAGCTAGTTTTGGAAGCATTTATGTATGGAGGACTGTTCCAAAGAGTTAAGTAACAAAAAACAGAACAAAAAGTTTTTTATCAAAGGACTGAGGGTGGTGGAAGACTGAGGGGGGGGGGGTATAGTGAGTGTCGAGAATAATGAAGAGGTTCAAATAATGAACATATGGTATCCATATAAATTCATTTGATGTTGTTCGCAACTGTCTGTATTAAACTTTCTGTTGAAAACTCCTTCACAGTTTGAAGGTGTGGCGGAGAAAGGTGCACATATGCTCTGGGAATTTGAGTGAAACTGAATATACCTCTTAAGGCCGAATTCAGAACATCCACTCTCACTCACACTCCAACCAGATCCCCGTACGGGACACTCAAGTGATCATTTGAGTGGAATAAGGGGAGTGACACTCAAGTGATCTGTTCGTATTCACACTCCTCGCTAACACTCCACTTCATCAAATGACCAATACAGTACAAATACATGTATGTTTTTATGATCATAGCAGATTATCTGTTTGACTATAGTGGTGTTTACATTATACAATGAAAACATATGTTTATTTGTGATTTGAGTAGATAAGTCGACATACAAACGACAATCATTATTATTCTTGAACTGAAATTAACATTTTAAAACAATTGTTTAATAAAAAGAATACATTTAAGATTGATAGATAATAACTGTAGCAAAATGCGTTAAAATTAGGGATGCAAACGAATATTCGAATATTCGAATATTCGATCAAACGTTTGGTATTCGAATGTCAAAATCGGTATTCGAATATTCGAAAAAAAAAATCAATAAAGAGAACAAAACACATTTTGCCTTCATCACTGATGTTGTTTATAAAGCTCGTTTATCTTGTTTTTACAACGATTGGCCCCTAAACCCAGAGGTGTGAATGTGATGACTAGACACGCGACATGTGTCATTTAGGGACATTTCGTCGGGTACTATAAAAAGTCCCCCTACTTTTACAATAACTGGCTAGGGATCGGCTTTAACACCAATGTGTTGTCTTGGCTGCAAATTATGCTGTGCAAAATAGCGCAAAACGAGGTGATGATATAAACGCCACAATATTGTAATATTGTGCTCAATAATGTTGTTGCATATATGTGCTTTAAACTGTTTTCATCTTTCAATACAATTTTCGTGCTTTGAAATGGATTTTTGAATATAATTCCTCTATTGTTGTACAATAAATAAGTCCAATCCACTTATGTTTTCGTTTTACTATTTTACTAGTTCCCGAGTTGGTTTGAGTTTTCCATAGTTATATTTAGTCAGTTTAGAGGTCAATCTCAGAACGAGGCTGATCATCCTACGGAAAGACCTTCCATTGGCGCAAAACACTGTTTTACTAGGAATCCATCTAATTTCACATTGTTTACAAAAGGCAGCGGAATTGAATTATTCGATTTTGTTGTTTGTCTGTTTATAATGTATTGCTTTTTACTTCCTGGAAATGGAGAATTTCAAAGGCTCATTTGGGGAAATCAGGGTCCGCCGCGCGTACTGGATACGACAAAATAGGGTTTAAATGCCCCGGCTATTACTTTAGCGAATAATAATAGTAGTTTACTACATCTTCTAAAATATGTATTTCGCTAATCGAATATTCGAATATTCGATCGAAAGAATTACCGAATATTCGAATATCTGTTTTGCCATTCGTTTGCATCCCTAGTTAAAATGCATGTTGTTTTTTTGTTGTTTTTTAATACGCTGCCGTTTTCCATTGTATCATGTCAATATGAATTCGCTTATAATCTTTCTTTTGTAGTCTGCATAAAGCGGTCTTAGCGTTTGAATGTTGAAAACACATAGCACATGGATAGAATTAGCGAATGAATCTACTTCTTATGGCGAAATTACACCTCGGAGTGAAAAACAACTCAAGAAATGTAGGGAATATTTGATGATGATGACGACAATAATAATAATAATAATAATAATTATAATAATAATAATAATAATAATAATAATAATAATAATAATAATAATAATAATAGTTAATAATAATAATAATAATAATAATAATAATAATAATAATAATAATAATGATAATAATGATAATAATAATGATAATAATAATGATAATAATAATAATAATAATGATAATAATAATAATGGTAATAATATTATTAATAATAATTACAAAAATAATAATTCAACTGACTGTAGGCTGGAAAAAACATAACAATTCTCTTACCACGCTCTGAAATGAACATGTTACGTAAAACCATATACGTGAAGTAACTATGTGAAGTATCAAATTGATTGATTGTTTGATCAAAGGTCGCAACATACCGGATATCATAGCAAACTTCTTAAAGGAACCCGGGTCCATATTCTGTATTGATACTCAAATAAAGTAAAACAACTTTGTTGTCTGATGGTCCTTAACAGCTATCTGGGTTCGTATTACAGAAGCATCTTATCTTTAACTTTATCCTTAATTCATACAAAAAGTCCTTAGATGTACTAAAATATCTTATTTTTTAAGAAATATTTTAAGTGATATTACAGAAACTTGTTATCTTAAAATATTCCTTAAATGGAGCGATTTCTTCCTTAAATTATAAGGAAGGTCCGAACCTTCCTTAGAAGTTGAGGAAATTACAAGACCGATGAACGCTGATCCTTTTTTGTCGAAAACTATCGTTTGCAGACAATAAAACAATCGGCGGTTTACCAAAGGTATGTATCCATATTTAGATACCGATAATACCGTATTAAAGGTTTCCATTATGACTTGAAAAGCATATTGCGTCAGCGGAAGTAAAAAAAGAAAACATCCCCTCATGATTATTCTTTAAAAAAGTGGTGCACTTTCTTGTTTAAAACAAAAGGATAATACTCTTTTTGCTGTCATTACATCGTTCTTTTATCGCCGAAATGTAAAGCTTCAAGTAGCAAAATATTTAATAGTCGTGTAAATACTAGTTTACTAGCATAAATACGTATTCGGATGAGGCTCGGTTTCGGATTTAATTGTTTATGTAACGATGAGTGATTTAATTGTAAGCCACATGTTTGCATTTTTATGTTTTGTTTGCCTTGTGATTGAAAATAGGCAGCTTTGATAAAGGTGTGTAGTATTGGCATTTAACATCGCAAATTTTGGTTTGTATTATTTTTAATCATGTTTCTCAACTTTCTGCTTTTTCACAGGCTTGTAGGGCTGACAAGTCCAGCATCTCTTTCTGCAAGACACTTTCAGTGACCGGTGGGGGCTGACAAGTCTAGCGGCTAGCTCTAGCCCGCTGGACACTTTCAGTGATCGGTGGGGGCTGACAAATCTTGCAGTAGTTGTGGTTGGACACTTTCAGCGACTGGTGGGGGCTGACAAGTCTAGCGGCTAGTGCAGCTAGACACTTTCAGCGACTGGTGGGGGCTGACAAGTCTAGCGGCTGGTTCTAGCCTGCTGGACACCTTCAGCGACAAGTTTGGGCTGACAAGTCTAGCGGCTAGTGCGGCTAGACACTTTCAGCAGTTGATTTGGGCTGACAAGTCTAGCGGCTGGTTCTAGCCTGCTGGACACTTTCAGCGACCCGTTTGGGCTGACAAGTCAAGCGGCTAGTGCGGCTAGACACTTTCAGCGACTGGTGGGGGCTGTCAATTCTAGCGGCTAGTTCTAGCCTGCTGGACACTTTCAGCGACCGGTTTTGGCTGACAAGTGTAGCGACTAGTTTGGCGAGACACTTTCAGCGGCTTGTTCCATCCTTCCAGTATGGCAGATAGGGGCAATATCCTACTGTGAAATCATTAATGTTCGTGGGCATGAAATTTCGTGGTTTGCCGTGGGTACTTGAATTCGTGGATTTTCATTTTGAAAAAAAAAAATCGAAGATGCGATCGGCCTAGATCATCTGCATTATATCCACGCGCTGGCCCGTGATTTCCGTCTTCTACGTCACTCGGTTTATGACACTCGCTATTGTGATACGACATGCCAATTAGTGCAAATACCCAAGTCACTTATCGATTTAATTGGGAATAAAGGTAATAAAAGAAGATGTACCCTGATCATAAATACAGATAGGGGAAGCCATTGAATGCCAATTGAGGATTTTGCAAACTGTGAAAACACCGAGAAGGTCCGTATATTTCAGTAAACAATCCCTAAAGATTGCTGATGTCTACAAATTCAATCACTTTTGAATATCATCTCCTTTCAATATTTATTCACACGTTGATGTTTAATAAGAATATTGAACGCATTGTTTTGTACATTGACACGTTGGGAGCTCAGTAACTTCCAATGTAATCGATTAATTGTTTCTTTAAAGAAAAAAATCGAGAACCGACACATTATCTACATCTTGTAAACTTGGAGATTTTCATGAACAGCACATGTTTAGGCGCGTGCTTAAGTCATTTTGTTGATAAAAAAAGCATTAAAATGATTTGGTTTATTATTTGTTAAAGGCTGATATAATATATTAACAAAACAATGATAGTAAGATATACAGTGAGACGGATATTTACGCTGTATACTGCGGCCTCTGTAACGAATAAACTAGACTTTGTACATAACAAGGCAATTGAATGAAGGGTTTATATTTCGTGGGATCTTGAATTTGTGGATCACCCAACCCACGAAAGCCACGAACATTAATGCCCCACGAACATTAATGATTTCACAGTATATGAACTTACAAACCAGCAACTTGTTGATAGGTATCGCTTCAACAGGGCAGGCCTTAATTACCTTAAAACTGTGTTTGGACCAGCACTGGAGCCAGCTACAATGAGACATAAGAGTTTGTCAGCTATGGACAAACTCCTTATTACGCTTAGGTACTTAGCAACAGGGGGAATACAGCTGAACGATGCTGATATGCACAATGTCTCACAGCCAGCAGTATCAAAAATATTGACTGAAGTGACAAATCATCTGTCATCTGCTGATGTTTTGGGAAGGTTTGTGCGTTTCCCACTAACAGTCAGGGAGCTTGATGCACAGGTTCAACTGTTTTATGGACTGGCTCAATTTCCAAAAGTGGTGGGTGTCATAGATGGTACCCACATACGTATTCAGGCCCCTTCGGAGCATGAGCCGTCTTTTGTCAATAGGAAGGGTTTCCATTGTATTAACTAACAAGTTGTGTTTGATGGTTTTGACAGAATAACAAATGTGGTTGCCCGATGGCCAGGGTCTGCACATGACAGCAGAATTCTTCAGCAGAGTGGCCTTAGGAATCTATTTGATGATGGCCATGTACCTAATGGCCAATACCATCTTCTTGGGGACAGCGGATATGCTGGGCGAAGGTGGCTACTTTCCCCATACCTCAATCCCCAGCCTGATAGCCAAACAGCATACAACAGGTAAATGTAATTATTCTGCATGACATTGATATAGTAAACAAAGTGTACAATTATTGGAACATTTGTCAACATTGAAAGAAAATTGTAAAATTTAATCATGTAATAAGGTGATCTGTAACACTAGAAGCTTTCACGAGACATAACTAAACCAGCTATTTCTTCGTCAATGTAACGAAAAACAACAATGCCCTCTTTATTATTTTCTTTCTGAACTCCTTTGAATACACTGGTGCATACATGCTCTCAGGATGCATTTGCTTTGATATGGCAGTGGTAATAAAATAATCTTATTTACACTCGTCAATGTATATGTTATATTTTTTTTTCATTTCAGATCCCATAAAATTACCAGAGCCAAGGTGGAGAGAGGCAAAGGCCAACTTAAAAGACGATTCGGTATTCTCCATGGTGAAATTAGGGTGCAGCCAGAAAAAGCTTGCAGGTATCAGTACTGTAATATGTAAAACAAAAATTGCATAAAAAAATACTTTTTTAAAGTTTCATGCACTTTTTCAAACAAAAACGAAACTGATGTATGGGCATGTGACCATTGTCAGAAGAGTAGTTCCTAATGAAACAATGAACATGTTTGGCCCAGGAACTTGATAGACATGTTGATCATGGGTATATGACCCTATTTGATTTGAGGTTTATATGTCAAACGTTTTATGGTTACATTGTGCTGAAAATTTTAGCTATTGTGTCCTAGACAAAATACATAAAAAGCTTTAAAACCATTCAGGAAAGTTTTTAGTTAAAAAACGAGCAAGTATTTGTGTAAGCTTAATTAAAGGAGCATTATTTGTACAAACATAAGCATGACACAGAAAATTTACTGAATACATACTGTTTTATTCAACTCATTTGTTATGTCCAGCAAAGTTACAGCATAAAATGTCAAACAAACAACTCATGAGCTCACTGTTCCAGTTATATATATGTAAACATATGTTAAATTAGAAAATGAAACAACCTTTCACCGGGTGCATTAACCCTCTTAATATGATTAAAGATGTAGTTAAAAATGATTTCTTTTTACATACAAACACCCAGTACTGACATGTATTTACTATTTAACACTCTGTTAATCAAATCCTAATACATTTAAATAACCAAAAAGCACTTAATACTGTGTTTAGACAATGTATGGAGGCTTTTTGTTGAATGTTGCTGAAAGAACCCTTTCAAATGTACAAAATTAAATTGGGGGGGGCGGGTCCCCCCCCCCCTGGATCCGCCTATGCAATGTGTCTAAATTCAAAAACTTGTAATACAATGCCAAAACATTGTATGTGAAAAAGTTTTGATACACACATAAGATCACACTAGTCTCAATATTTCGACTGTTCTGTCTGACTATTGTACAAACCACAGGGGCAGGGTGTGTAGTTGGAATTTATATTATCTTAACTTTGTATATTACAAAGATAACAGAATAAAAATTAAAAAAAAAACACATTATTTTTGTAAGTTATCAATAGTAACAAGTTCACCATCATTATAAATGAGACTGGGATTTAAAAAAACGGGGGGGGGGGCGTGGTCAAAGGGGTGTGTCAAAACAACAACGCACTCTGCTGCCTCTGTGATACAAACATGTAGACATGCAATTTGGAAGTATATTTTTGCGATGATTTATCACTATAGTCCTTTAGTATTCATTCGTTCTGTTTCGTCCCGTCAGGATGCAATATTGTAACAGTTGCCGTCAGTTGGCACTGACTACTGCTTACATATATTTTAGTTGTACAAATATACTCACAGGGTGTGTGCTTGTTATGCACGTATTGGTAACGTGTTAGATTTTGTGTCCCGCTTGGTCCTCCCATAGCCTCAGCTAACAGCATACAATCATGCAGGGAAAAATTGGGAGAACGTTTCTTGACGTCTTGTTTCTCCATATTTACAAAGGTAAACAAAGACAAATGCCGTCTGCACGATATATTTAGTGCGCACTTCCTTATTCCGGTTCTATTTTTGTGCTGGAAAATACCGGAATTCCAGCTTCCGGTTCTATATTTAGTTGGCGAACTATTGGAATTCCAAACTCCGTTCTATATTTAGACACGGAATTACCGAAGTTCCTTAAAAACGCGGATAGATTTTTAAGGTTAAAAGTAAAGATAAGGAATATTTTACGAAAGAATTCCTTAAAATTTTTTAGGAATACTACTTAAGAAAATCTTTATTTATTTCCTTACCTAAGGAAATTATTCAAGGATAAAATATTACTTAAAATAAATATAAAGATGCTTCTGTAATACGGACCCAGGGGTATCAATTCTATTTGATTAACTGGTTTTGAGATGTAATCAAAAGTTTATCTAATTAATTGTGTTATGTCTTTGAACATTTTTTTATTATAATTATTATTTTTATTATGATTAGTAGTAGTAGTTGTAGTTGTAGTTGTAGTGGTAGTGGTAGTGGTAGTAGTAGTAGTTGTTGTAGTTGTAGTGGTGGTGGTGGTGGTGGTGGTGGTGGTGGTTGTGGTAGTGGTAGTGGTAGTAGTAGTAGCCAAATGATTTGTAAGTTTGCTATCTGAATTAGTCTTGAGGCTAAAGACGGCCAAGTGTATCATGTTCCTATTCAAAGAAAGTCATTCTTTCCAAAGAAAACTATATAATGAAACAGCTTTGAATACATTCAAGTGAACTCAGACTTGAGGCTAAACACGGCCAAGTGTATCATGTTTCTATTCAAAGAAATTCATTCTTTCTAAAGAAAACTATATAATGATATAGCTTTGAATACATTCAAGTGAACGCAGGCACAGTTACAGGCTTTATAACAGCCCTACATAATCGGGACTAACCTAACCCAATCCTTCTCCAACTGAGATTATGCCGAAAGGTCCTGAAATGTACAAATCCATAATCATGGTCGTAAAATGATTCATACAATATGCAAATTATTAACCTACAATAATAAGTTTAAAGTAGAAGTTTTAATTTCGGTAAAGCCAACTCATATAAAGCTATATATATATATATACTATGAAAAATCAACGTTGACTTCTTTGAAACATTTATTAAACCAGTATCTTTCTTAACGCTAGAGTTAAATCCGCGGATAATCTATTACCAGTTGTCTTACGGACCACGCCAGCGCCCCAACTCCCTACCACATGCAGGTCAATACCCTTGGAAACTTGCTTAATAAAAAAGGACTGGCTTACATTTCCCCGAAATATTAGTGTATGTGGAACTGAAATCAGTGGATTGCAACCTACCAAATTTCATAGAGGAGGTTGAACGAACTTCAACATATGAGTCACTACAATAGAAAAACGCGTTTACCCGTTTTAACTATTGCTAACTTGTACCTAAACGATCCGCAACGCGAACCCATCTGCTTCTAATACTGACTAGAATTATTAATAGAAGGCGACGGTCCGTTTACCAGATGTCATAATTGAAACATACACCTCCCATCCATTATAAGTCATCACCGTAGAAAACTTGGAAACTCCACAAAAAAAACCTCCATAATTGGCATTCGGAACTCCTCAGCCATTTTTTTTTTAAAAACTCGGATGTATGCCGGTACATCAGCTGAAGTAGTTCGTATTTTTTTTTAAATATATTATAAATTAAATGTAGTGTTTTAGATTTGTATTTATTGATAAGTTTAAATTGATTACCAGTGAAGTGTATTATTGCAAACATAATTAAGATTCCCAAGAGTAAAGTCATAAAGTTTAACTGCTAAATAAAATTACTACGCGATATACTTGCAGCGGACAAAACGTACCACTTTTTGAGTATGTAAACCGTTCAAATACATCCGAGGTTTTTATTTCGATAAAAATGGCCGAGGAGCTCCAAATGCATAAATGGACCACGAAAATGGTACGAACCCCGAATTGAGGCTTATCAGTTGTCATTCTACGAGGTGTTTGGAGGAGGCGCCGACCCATATTGCCATAAAAGTCGCCTTTATGGGAAAGGCCGCATACTAAACACAAAGTATACAGACGATTTTAAATCAATGACCTTAAAATGTGACCTTGACTTTTCATCTTTAATTTTTTTATACACGACACCTCTTCTTGTGGTGAACACACCATGCATGGTCGTCATTACGTTCCGGGCATTATTTTGGATGTTTCGTACCTATTTGCAAACCGACTGGGATACTTACCTACAATAGTAATTTTCCTTTAACCGTTAAACATCCGCTTGGAAAATTTACTTGGATTTTTATATTCTCTGGAAAAAAAAAATCCTAAGGAAGGATCTCAAACAAAATTGTAAATAACAGAATCATCTTGCCAAACGTCCTCTTTGGTTGGCTTCTGCATTGGCACATTGTAGTTCCCCAGGGCAATGTGGTTATCTATTTATGTGCTTTATAGGACGGCCTCCGCCCCCTAACATTGTTTGCGCTTTTGGTCTAGACGGGGCATACCAGCATTCACCAAGACCTTATAGATAAACTACTGAAGTAATGTTGTTACGAACACCAAACGCAGTAGAGAATGAAAATTAATGAACACATTTTACACAGAAGGAACATTAAATTTATTTACTTACACTTTTAAACATTTATTTCAAATACGTTATGTTCAATAGTATATGGTACTTAAATAAAGGAATAATTTACAAAAGTAAAGAAAATTTATTTTACTGATCCTGTTAGTTTTTAATGTACACAGAATAAAATCAACATGAAATATTAAATACACTTAATGAGCACTAATACTATAAGGCAAACATTATAGAAAACCTCCCATAAAAGGGTGAAATTGAATCCTTGGTTAATAATATAATTTAGTCCAAGATTTACGAAATTTTGATTTGATACGACAAATGTGTTGTTTTTTTGTTTCTTCATTAAAGTGTTTTTCTGAGTCTGAGTAGACTCAGCCTTGAGGCTGTTTGTAGTCATGGCGAGGTCAAAGAGGTCTGCCCGATTATAAAAGTGATATCTTTCCAGTACATTCTACAAAAAATAGCAAGAACTTTGTCTCAAATCATTTAAGAATGTTGCATGGAATAAAAGGGAACTTCTTGAACATTCTAAACAAATATTGACAAAAACAACATAATAAAATCAAAGAGAAAAAAGTTTATCTTAATGAATCTAGAAACAAAGATTAATAGGAATAAGATATAAAATACATATACACGTAACAATATATAAATATATGTGATTGAATCAGTAACAATGCCATTAGATATAACACAACCTTTTTTTGCGATATTAATGGATGTGATTCTTCAACATCTATCCAGATTAATATCAATGGGATGGTGCTTCTTCTGTCTTCGTTTCTGAGATTTATGACTAGCAATGAAGATCTTTACTGTCTGATCATAAACAAACAGCCGTAGCATCCGTGGATTGTTTGGGACTTTCTTTGTTCAATTTTATAACTTCAAATATTGTATGATGTATTCATATATTTAAATAAACCAAATTTCACTTAAAGCTGCACTCTCACAGATTGAACGTTTTGACATTTTTTTTATTTTTTTTTTTGAAACGAGCCATTTTTTGCGAAAATCCATGGATACCAGTTATATAAGACTGCAGACAAAAGAAAATGATCGCAGATTTTAAGATTTAAGTTCGAAAATTGATGTTTTATGCATTTTTCTTAAACCGTTAGTAACATTAATTTTCGAACGGAAACATGAAAATCTGCGATCTGATCTTTTGTCAGTAGTCTTATATCATTGGTTTGCAGATATTTAAGCAAAAAAAGATCTTTCCAAAACAAAAATAAAAATAAAGTTGTAAAAATGGTAAATCTGTGAGAGTGCAGTTTTTAATAGTTTCTCACATATTGCTAGAAACACAGATCGCAAGTGAATCCATTGAACTTCCCGATCAGTAAAGATTTCGAAAATACAAACGACGACGCAATCACTGTTGTTAGCTTTAACAAAGTTCTGAACAATTAGCTCATTGTTTGTTGAGTGTAATGTAAGGCAAATGTCTCATATAGGGTGCTTAAAACGACTAGTATTTACAAACATAGCGCAGAAAATACACAATATGTATACAACAATTTAACAACATATCACTTTCAACATGTTGACATAGTATACAGTAAAAGTAATGGCAAACGCAACTAAAGAATTACTTCTTTCTTATAATTCACGTTAGTTTTCCCGTTTATTTGAAGAGAAACAATATGTTAGTACTATGCCGATTAAGGTATTGCAACCAACGTATTAACATTTTTGGCAATTGTCCATTTCTTTTCCAAATTTGAGTAAAATACCAACTGCCATCATTGTATCAACAATGCGGTGTTGATCATTTCTTATGTAAATATAAAGTGGGCAATACCTTTCAAATCCTACATTTTATGGGGTCATCATTCAGCACAATTCAACAATAAAGCAAATGGTAAATAAACGTACACGGCATTCAAAAATTGTTACTAAAATCATTTATATTCTTAAAGAAAATGAATATATGTTAGTGCCAAAATCCACACAACAGGGATACAACAGGCACTACTTCGACATCGCCCTCGAAATAACGCCCTATAACGTCGGTCAAGAAAGCGGTCAGCACATCCCGAAAGACGCCCATGTTGTCAACCGCCTGCTCCCCACTGACTTCTACGTGTACATGTCTTTCGTCATCATTCTCGAAGTGGGCTAGTAGATCCGGGATCAACGATGATCTTCTGACTTGTATAAGGCTGAAAGAAAGCATTTTTTGAAATTTTTAAATGTTTTATTTGCTTTCTTTAACAAAAGCCATCATTTTTAGTCAATCACTCCGCAACTACCCTTAGTTTGAAACAATTATTGGCAAGGGACGTTTTCAAGAGATGAACTATATATCAGACTTAAAAAGGAATGCAAACATTTAAGTTATAACTGCATTCTTTAATTTAAAATGACATATGTATAAAGTCCGACCAAAATTCCGACAATTTTACAAATATTGCGGTTTGAATCTAGGGAAACGGTCATCCAGGGAAATTTGAGTTAAGTAAAGCTCCTGTCTCAGTTTGTGTAACATGTATATTATTAACTAGAGCCCCAGACGGTTATGCATATACAAAAGGCGGATTATTAAGTGAAACCAATTTATCTATACTTTGTTCTATGACCGCCTGTTGTATGTTAATGTAGTATAAGAGTAAAATAATTGTATGTACTTACACGATTGGAGAGTTTTCCCCATTGGCAGATGCGGGTCGGGGATCCGTTGCGGATCCGGTGCATGTTCGTGTCGGTGAAGAGGTGCTGATCGGGGAACCGGTGCAAGACATGAAACCGATGTTGGTCGATGATCCGGTCTGGGATTCATTACAAGTAGGGGATTGTGGGCCGTGGATCCGGTGTGGGTTGTTGATTCGGTGCCCAATCAGAATGTGACTTAAGAATACCACGGAATTCTAATTATTACGAAGTACATGAAACATTCGTTTTTGACACTTTAGTGTATTAACATAGTAAGGGGGACTACTTATGTTATCCTATATTTAGTAAGACAAGCAATATGAGTTACGTCCCTTGCATGGGATGAAGAATTCTGGGAATTAAAATGGTAACCTTGAATGGTGCATGTTATGATTTACTCCTGCAAGTTATCCATTAACATCGGCCTAGAGCCGGACGAACATTACATAATTTGGCGACGAGGATAAACTTTAAACATTTATCTGAGTTTTGATCAAGATGACAACCCCGATTTTCCAAGACATCGGATGTATTTCGGCATTTGAAATCGGCGAACGAACATCGCTAGGAATTAGGTGGGCAAGATGGCTTCGCAGCTTCGAGCTATTTTCTGATGGAAAAGGGGTAAAAGACGACAAACAGAAAAAAGCATTGCTTTTGCACAGTGCTGGTATCGATGTGCAAATCATTTTCTATACATTAACGATTCCGGATCCAGGTGAGGGAGAAACTGAGTACGGGATTGCAAAAGGTTTGTTGGACACTTATTTCAAACCGAAAGCAAATGTTGCATTTGAAAGATCGCAATTTAGAAGTATTGCACAACAATCCAATGAATCCATGGATCAGTATATCACTCGTTTGAGACAAAAAGCCGCGTACTGTTATTTTACAAATGTAGAAGAAAATATTAGGGACCAGGTCATCGAGAAATGTTATTCCCAAAGACTGAGAAGAATTTTTTTGGAAAAAAGCGATGTTTCTTTAGATGATTTAAGAGGGATAGCAAGGTCACTTGAAGCATCAGAATCGCAGGCTTCCACAATGGAATCAAAAGAAAGTGTAAACAAAATACGACACAAATATATGCCAAAACCAAAGGCATCTGGTGCATACAGACCACAGGCACATGGTGCATACAAAAACAGAAATGGGACAGAATATGGGAACGGTCAGAAATGCTATGCATGTGGATACGAGGGGCATATAAAGACAGATCCTAAGTGTCCAGCTAGAGGAAAGAAATGCAGAAAATGTAAAAAAGAAAATAATTTTGAGAAATGTTGCAAATCTAAGCCTTTTGGTAAACCAAATCAGAGCCGTAGAGAAAAGATCAGAGCAGTTAATGTTGATGAAATTGATTCATCTGATGACTACGTATTTACTGTATCAAGTCAGCACATGAAAGGAGACATACATGTTGACATAGGGGGAATAATCATTCCCGTGATTATAGATTCGGGTGCAACCGTTAATATCATTGACAGAAACCTTTAAATGTAGCTGGGAGTTTCACTGCTGATGTAACCGTGTCAAATAAAATTGTAAATGCTGAATTCATTGTGGTAGAAGAAAATGGACAGGCATTGTTAGGTAAAACGACTGCTGTAGAGCTAGGCATTTTACACATTGATATGCCGAGTATGGTGAACAACGTTATGACTGATGCTGAAAGGAAACCAGACCTGTGCAAGAAATTTCCAAAGTGTTTTGATGGTATTGGCAAGTTAAAAGATTATCAGCTTCACATTCCAGTTGATAATGACATTGAACCAGTTGTACAGCCATTGAGAAGAGTACCGTATGGGTTACGAGAGAAGCTTGAGAAGAAAATAGATGAGTTAGAAGAGTTGGACATTATTGAAAAAGTACAGTAAGTACAGTAAGTGTCAAAGTTACACAACAAGTAAGTGGGTAAATCCAATTGTTGTCGTGCCAAAGAAAGATGATATAAGACTTTGTATTGATATGAGAAGAACCAACGAAGCAGTTAAAAGGGAGAGATACCCTATTCCAACAACAGAAGAAGTTTTGCAAGATCTGAACAACTAGACTGTGTTTTCAAAGCTAGACATCAAAATGGCCTACCATCAAATTTAATTGGACCAAGAATCTCGAGAAATTACTACATTCATGACTCATAAAGGAATGTATCGGTACAAACGACTTATGTTTGGGGTCAGCTGTGCTCCTGAGATGTACAATAAAGTGATTGCACAAACATTGAGTGGTCTAGAAGGTGTGGACAGTATATTCGACGATATTATTGTACATGGACGAAGTGATGATGAGCATAATGCAAGACTTGAAGCATTGTTAGAACGTCTTGAACAGAAAGGACTTACGTTGAATCTGGAGAAATGCCAATTCAATATGACTCATGTAGATTTTATGGGCATGCTTTTGTCAGACCATGGAGTAGGTCTTCACGAAAGTAAGGTGAAAGCTGTTCTTGAATTTAGGCAACCAAAAACTGTATCAGAAGTGAAGAGTTTCCTAGGTCTCGTCAATTTTAGTGGACGGTTTATTCCAAATCTCGCATCTATTGCTGAACCTTTGCGAAAGTTGACCAGAAAAGGACTTCCATTCACCTGGGATGCTGAACAAGAGGAAAGTTTCAAAGAACTAAAAAAACAGTTGTCAAATGCGAAGAACCTTGGGTATTTCGACAAGAAAGATAAGACTCAAGTAATTTGTGATGCAGGGCCAGTCGGAATAGGTTGTGTTCTGGTGCAAGAAAAAGGGCAAGGTGAATCCAGAGTGATTTTATATGT
The DNA here is from genome assembly GCF_026914265.1 of Mya arenaria. Taxonomy (NCBI): domain Eukaryota; kingdom Metazoa; phylum Mollusca; class Bivalvia; order Myida; family Myidae; genus Mya; species Mya arenaria. The sequence continues at coordinate 32,311,915 of NC_069127.1, read as the reverse complement.
GAGCAGAACTTTGACGAGTATAGAACGGAAGTATTCGCAAACGGAGAAAGAAGCACTATCCATTGTTTGGGCGTGTGAGAGACTACATATGTATTTGATCGGAATCGAATTTGAACTTCTGACAGATCACAAGCCGTTGCAGTTCATATTTTCTCCAAATTCCAAACCAGGTGCTAGAGTAGAAAGGTGGATGTTGCGATTACAGCCATACACATATAAAGTCAGACATATTCCAGGGCATACAAACATTGCAGATGCACTATCGCGTCAAGTGCCTGAAACAAGCGTTCCAAAAGGAAAATGTGATTTTCTTAACACGGAGGAGTACGTTAAATTTTTAGCAACCGAGGCGACACCAAATGCCATGTCAACAAAGACAATTGAACAAGAATCAAAGGATGATAAAGAACTGAAAGAGATTCAAAATCTGTTAAGAACAGGTCGATGGCATGAACTGTCAAACAAGAGCTATTTGACCATAAGGCATGAATTAGCGTGTTTAGGCTATTTAGTACTTCGAGGTACTAGAATCCTTGTACCCAAGACATTACGAGAGGACATTTGATCTTTGGGACATGAAGGTCATCCGGGCATTGTTTTAATGAAACAAAGTCTAAGATCCAAAGTATGGTGGCCAGGGATAGATAAAGAGATAGAGAACTTTTGCAAATCATGTTATGGGTGCCAAGTAACTAGTCAAGTTACTACGAAACCTGAACCAATGTGCCGAAGAGAATTACCAAGCCAGCCATGGGAGCATCTGAGTGCTGATTTTCTGGGACCACTGCCGTCGGGAGAAAATCTACTAGTTATTGTCGACTACTATTCCAGATGGATTGAGGTTTTCATCATGAAAACTACTACGTCGGAGAAGATTATAAACTGTTTAGATAGTATTTTCTGTGTTCATGGAATTCCAGTGTCTTTACAGACAGATAACGCACAAAATTTCAACAGCAAAGAGCTGAACGACTATCTAACGGATCTGAACATTGAACATCGCAATACAACTCCATATTGGCCGCAAGCAAATGGAGAAGTGGAAATCCAAAATAAGTCCATTATGAAAAGGCTTCGCATTGCGCATGTGGAGAAGAAAAACATGAGAACAGAACTTCAGACATATCTCATGATGTATAGATATACACCACACTCCACAACAGGGATGTCACCCGCCGAAATGCTGTTCAAAAGGAAAATTCGCACGAAAATACCAGATATTTCGGACTACAGAGTTTCCGATCATGAAATTAGAGACCGCGACAGCGAAAGAAAAGGAAAAGGGAAGATTTATGGTGATAACAGAAGAAATGCTAGAGAAAGTGATATAAAAGAAGGTGATCTAGTGTTAGTAAAGCAAAAGAAGCAAGATAAGTTATCCACAGTGTTTAATTCAAATTCAATGTCAGTAGTAGATAAGCAAGGAAATAGTGTAATTGTAGAGTCAAAAGAAGGTGTTCGATATTCTAGAAATGTGTCACATGTGAAAAAGTTCTATTCTAATGATCAGAGCAGAGAATCTGAAAAATCAAAAGAAGTAGAAAATGTGTTAGATAACGTGAAAAATCATCTAAGTGTGAAAAATAATTTCAGTGAAAATAAAAGTGTTCAATCGGAGAAAAATGTGCTTAATGAATATAGAGTGGAGTCGGGATCAAATTCCAATCTAGAGAATAATCAGGAAGCAGAGTTGACAGAAATAGAACAGATAGAGAATCCTGTAGAAACGGAGGACGTGAAGTCACCAACAAAAACAGTAGCAGAATCCTTCTCGCGACCATCGAGAGTTCGAAAAATGCCGCAGAAATATTCAGATTTCATTATGAGTAACAAATGAGACATTAATATGGGTATTTTTGGGGTTTCAAAGAATGCATTATGTATAAATGTTAACAGTTGATTTAGCTATACAACATAGATTTTATATTACAATAAGTATGTGTTAATGGCTAAGACATTATTGGGACTGCTAATTATTATCTGTTGCATATAGATTTTAGTGAGACATTTCAAATAAGGTCAGGATTTGAAATGAAACAAATTGTTGATTGATGTAGGAACATACTATTATGTTATGTAAGGATATTTTAGAGATAAGTACCATTATATTTAGAGATTAGTACCATTATCTTCTGGCAAGTTAATGTATAGTAATTCTTATGATAGTTTTATGTTCAATTTACATGTATATAGTTAAAGTTACAAGAAGTAACATTTAATGTTAAAAGTTTGTTTTAAAAAAGGTTCTAGTCAAAAAAATAACAGGGTATTTTTAAAATTTGATTAGGGGAGGAAATGTAGTGTATTAACATAGTAAGGGGGACTACTTATGTTATCCTATATTTAGTTAGACAAGCAATATGAGTTACGTCCCTTGCATAAGATGAAGAATTCTGGGAATTAAAATGGTAACCTTGAATGGTGCATGTTATGATTTACTCCTGCAAGTTATCCATTAACATCGGCCTAGAGCCGGACGAACATTACAGACACAACCCTTCAATGACTGATGTCAAGGTCGCCGGACAAAGGACATATCAAATGTGCTTAATATAAAGTTATCCTGACTTCTTTCTAGCATTTGTATGCCCATAATTGAGGAGCTTCCAAGAGACATATTTCAACAAGCTATTCATTTATATGTTTGTATATTTAACTTTCGCCAATGGAAGATACTAATAATCTGATATCTCTGTCGCAGTGATCCAATATTCTAAATGCAATCAAAGTCGTTATTTTTAGGCGAAGGAAGGGATGAACGCACAGTCGGACGGAGAGCCATAAAGATTATCTTTATGCAGACCATATAACAGGTCAACACTATGTAGCAAGTTTTTTTTCCAGTCCATTTTATGGACGTACGAGAATAACGAATAAGAGGTAAGTGTCGTGGATAGAGAAAGTTCATCTGGCAAGTTGGAGAACAATATCGGATTAAAAATATATTTTATGCGCTACAGCATGCCTACTTACATCTTCTATCCACTGAATGTCAATTATTGTTGCGGAACGAATTTCGTTTTCCGACAGGGAGCCCGTAAGAGTGGAAGCCGGAAAAGAATTTTTCGGTCCAGGGAAGTGGATGTTGAATTCTCTGGTTGCTCCTGGTTGACTTCCTGCTATGCTAGCAATAACCTGCCAGATAACCAAGCATACATATATATCAAACAAGAAGTTGATTCCCGCTAATATATAAACTTGTATGACGAGCATATTGTCTTTATAGTCTTGATCGACCATCCGATTGACCGATCAACCATCTGTTCGACTAAATGATTGACTGACCGACTGACTGACCAACCTACCGAAATGCCAACGCGGGTATAATGACATGAATTTGATATAAACATTGCATGCTGTGAGCATTTTTCCTAAATCGTTACTTCTTTTTACTAACATCCATTGACATTGTAGTTGAAAACCGCCGCGTTAGTGTTTAACCTCCGGGCAATTGAAATCTTTCCATTACTTCTTCGGCGGGCTCTGATGGTATCGCCGCATATCAGGCCTCGCGGATCTGGAAGTTGTTTTTTACCTTTAAGTTGTCGAAAACAGTTCATGTACATACACTTAAACGTGAATAACAATTTTCTTTTCTTATGCGTTTTTATTCTACGAGATTGACTCCGTTGGCATTTTTGCCCATAATCATGTTGGTAAATTTGCCTCTCACGAGAGGCTGGGATGGATACAATTTACCCCTGTTGTAATACGGACGTGTTTATATGACAAATAATGCTATTTAAAATATTTTATCAGTATTTGTTAAAGCAATAACACGATCATATCATTTGCAGTATAGATAACTATTTGAGAGTAAACATGTTTTGATAGGGTTATTTGGGATTCATATTATATCTTTTTTTAAGTCAAAGGTACACGTATAAAGAAATTGCGCGTTAGTGTGTCTTGCATTCATCTGTGTCGTGTTATTTATGTACTTGTAAGTGTTTGCTTTCCGAACATCGTTAGATGCGATATATATTGGTACATTCACATAATGCGTTTTCGATCATTTCAAGTTGGTTATTCGCGAATTTTCAACTGCCACCCAATCGGTAGTTTGGAATTCAGTTGAACTTTGATCTATGGTAAATAATAATAATATAAAAAGGGGCCAAGTTATCAGCGTGGTACTGAAAAAGCTTTAAATAGCATGAGGCTTAAAAACAATTTTGAATGACCCTGTAGCAGTCGAAAAGTTTCAGCATGATGCTGAAAAATTAAGCATAATACATGGTGGTGCCATTAAGACCCTATCCGTACGCCCATTGGAAACCATCATGTTATGTAACAAATGTACTTGATTTTCTCCTGGTAGCTCGTTTAGGAAGGCGCACGTGTACGAGCAGTTTTTGGATGGTGCCCCTCAGGGCCCGCCTAAGTAGGAACATCAGCCGGCAAATTGATCATCTTGTGCACAGTTGCTTCAACTAAGGCCTACGTTTTTAATTTTGAGTACAACATTGAACTTTGAACCATGTGTACTGTTTTGAAAACATCTGTTAATGTTATGCTTCGGTTATCTTGATTGTGTCCTTTTGGCGTATTTGTTATGCAACTGGAATGAAATATTGACCATGATGTAGTTCTGCAAATAAACTTAACGATGATATTGCCGGGTGGCATTTTCATCAACTTTTCAAAGCTACAGCATTAAAAAGAATATGTTTGGAAAATAAATATCAAACTTAGATATTTGGTTTGAAGCATTGTCTAATTGTCCTCACCTAAGAGTGTTCAAATTATGCTCCTATATTCAAAATTAGGTCCCGATGATTATCTGTGTTTATAAGAGAAAGGACTTCGTTCTATACTTGCAGCAGACCGAACAATGTCACCGTCCATCAGCACTTTCAGTGCTTTGATTGAATGTGCTCTGACAGCGGGTTATCATCGGCGTTCAGATTTCTTAGCTCCAGACCGCATGAAAAACATCGAACAAGGTCGTGTCCGTACGCTGAAATTGAACGGTGAAAATTATTGCAAGAAATCCTCTACGCTAAAGTCAATTTATTTCATTTGTTTTAATTTGAGTAATTAACCAAATATATTTAATCCATTATGTTCCAACTTTCGGTGACATTTTACACAATGTCATATAAAATGCAAATAGCTATTAGCTGTAATAAATGTACAACCGAAACCCGTTGGCTCGAACTCGCTTGGCTCGAATTTCTCGTTGGCTCGAACCAGATAAAAGGACTGATTTCTTTGTACTGAAGGTAAACATCCCCGCTTGGTTCGAATTCTCTGAAGTTTGGGGTATATTCGCCGGTCCCTCAGAGTTCGAGTTAACGGGGTTCGACTGTATAAGGTATAATTAATCTATACATTTCGATTCAAATATTTTTTTATTGAGGGGAGCCAATGAAAAAGCGTACGTGAAGTATTCTTCTTGGTACTCCGCGACCATCCGCAGCTGTATAAAAGAGAACACAAATGAATAAATTGGATTGTTCTACTACATTTTCATTTCTATGTTTAACTATCAAACAATTAACAAAACACTTGAAAAATATATGGTATTATGAGCTCATCCAGACTGTAATATACTCGGTGACCACTTCTTATTTTATATAAATCCGCCATCTTGGACGCAATAGAAAATAATCGCTTTTCGGGCGCGCTCGGGCGTAACATTATTGATCCGGCGGCTTCGGCGTGACGCTACAGACATCTGGCCGGTCGGTTGCGGTCCGCCGAGCAGGAATGTGAATCAGGTGGGTTCATCCATTCGATATGCACTCAGTGACCCCACTGTATATACTATATAAAGCCGCCATCTTGGACGACGTAGAAAATGAGTCGTTTTATGAGGGGGGGGGGGGCTCAAGCGGAACTCTTTGAGGGTATCAATTAAACGTTTTCGTTAGCAGATGCATATTTTATATCAATAGACAGGTACACCCAAATGTTTAAATTATTTAACATATGTAACAGTGTATTGGTTACGGTCAGAGTGTTTATAATTTTAAACTGAAAATACTTACTCTACGTATGTACGGTGTCTGTGGTGTAAAGGTTATTTTACTCGCTTACCATGCCAGCGGTCCTGGGTTCGATCAAAGGAGCGGGTGGGGGGTAAACAAAATAAAAGTTATTTCTTGTTTTAATCAAATTACAATTATCTTATCAAATAAATACGCAGACTCAATGGAGCGTATCCTCCTCCTAATAGAGCACAGGATGCGCCTCCTCCTCCTCATGGAACACAGAGAGCGACTCCTACTCCTACTCCTCCTCAACCTCATGGAACATAGGGAGCGACTCCTACTCCTCCTCAACCTCATGGAACATAGGGAACGACTCCTACTCCTACTCCTCCTCAACCCCATTGAAAATAGGGAGCGACTCCTACTCCTCCTCAACCTCATGAAACATAGGGAGCGACTCCTACTCCTACTGCTCCTCATCCTCATTGAACATATGGAGCGACTCCTACTCCTACTCCTCCTCAACCTCATTGAACATATGGAGCGACTCCTACTCCTCCTCAATCCCATTGAACATAGGGAGTGACTCCTACTCCTCCTCAACCTCATGAATATAGGGAGCGACTCCTACTCCTCCTCAACCTCATGGAACATAGGGAGCGACTCCTACTCCTCCTCAACCTCATTGAACATAGGGAGCGACTCCTACTCCTCCTCAACCTCATTGAACATAGGGAGCGACTCCTACTCCTCCTCAACCTCATGGAACATAGGGAGCGACTCCTACTCCTACTCCTCCTCAACCTCATTGAACATAGGGAGCGACTCCTACTCCTCCTCAACCTCATGGAACATAGGGAGCGACTCCTACTCCTACTCCTCTACAACCTTATTGAACATAGGAAGCGACTCCTACTCCTCCTCAACCTCATTGAACATAGGGTGCGACTCCTACTCCTCCTCAACCTCATGGAACATATGGAGCGACTCCTACTCCTCCTCAACCTCATTGAACATAGGGAGCGACTCCTTCTCCTACTCCTCCTCAAGCCCATTGAACATAGGGAGCGACTCCTACTCCTACTCCTCCTCAACCTCTTGGAGCGCCGATAGCGCCGCAGGGAGCGCCGAGAGCACCGCAGGGATCGCCGGGAGAAAAGACAATGATCCTACAACATCCGTTCACCATGATGATATCTGGACACACAGGTGTGTTTTGCTTCCTGCTGCGGCGGCGCTCTCGGCGCTCCTTGTAGCGCTCCAGGCGCTCTCTGCCCTTCATTTTGCTGATGTAAATTGTTTTGACTCTGCTCTTTGAAATCGTTTTTTCTTAATTCAGTACCATTACCCATTCAAATATTAATCTGAAATTGCGCGTATATGTACGTGAGTTAAGTGGTCGAGCTAGCGTTAAGTGGCTATGCTATCGCATGTCATTAAATAGAAATTCCCATCATAGATAACACAGCTGGAAGGGTTACCGTCCAGCCAGTTTGTTGTATTGTAGACTTTAGAATACTATCAGAATAAGTGTGCGTATAGCACGCAATAGCGTGATAAATAGAGGTCAATTTGTCTCATTTAAAATGCATTCTCATGCATCAGAGGTATGATAATGATGGATCTTAAGCATAGTTAATTATGGAATGGTATTCAGGTTAATTAATTGCATTTAATATGCTTAATGACATTTGTATTATACTTGAAGACTTCCCGTTCGGGTACTTACACTGGTATGCGATATGTTGGTAAAACATATTGTCATAAAACAAACAAGCCAAATTCAAAGTCCCATTCTCGTCGTTCTGTAGTAAGAAACTGTAAAGCAAATGTCAGTTTTCAATGTGTTCCCGCTTGTGCTGTTTACACGGGGACACATTGAACACTGGAATATGCTGTACAGTTTCCAACGTAGAAAAAGAGAATTGGGGAGAAACCAGAAATCGTGGCTTTTTCGTCACAAAGGGAAGATACCCTAAGCGCCTGTACTAAATGTACTGTACAAAATGGTGCCTTCCGCCGTAGCAAATGAGTAATTTATCACGGGTTATACACACACTGAGGTTGATATTGTTAGAAAAGACCAATACCATCAATACATTATTTAAGAACATGTCTGATAAAGATAAGCTGTCTTTTTACTACCAAATAATATGTTGTCAATACATTTTCCAAAACCTCCAATACTATTCTGAATAATAGGATTTTTATTTATGGAATTAATATTGAGTTAATACTTCTTTTTAAGGTCGTTAACATATGCAAATGAACGAAGAATGGTTTAGAGCGCGAGTGCGTAGACTATTGTATCTTTCGGTCTTTCGATATAAAGCATACATGTATTTCAAATATATATATTTATCAAACGCATTTTGCGTAAGCTATACCGTCCATTGAAACACCGGATGGACTATCGTTACCTGATGTATAGTATGTACCGGCATATATTAAGTGCCTAATAGTGTGATAGTTTACTAGTTTATGATTTACTTAATCGCTTACAGTGCATTGGATTTTTCATAATTCTTATCAAGAGGCAGGTTGGTCTCCTCCTCCTCCGCCTCCTTCTCTGCCACCCCCTCCTTCTCCTCCGCTTCCTCCTCCTCCTCCGCTTCCTCCTCTCCACTTCCTCCTCCTCCTCCTCCTCCTCCTCCTCCTCCTCCTCCTCCTCCTCCTCCTCCTCCTCCTCCGCTTCCTCCTCTTCCTCCTCCTCCCCCCTCCGCCTCCTCCTCTTCCGCCACCTCCCCCGCCTCCTCCTCCTCCTTCTCTTCTCCTCCTACTCCTCCACTTCCTTCTCCTCCTCCCCCGCCTCCTCCGCCTCCTCCCCCGCCTCCTACTCCGCTTCCTCCTCCTCCTCCCCCTCCTCCTTCGCTCCCGCCTCCTCCTCCACCTCATCCGCCTTCTTCCTCGTTTCCGCCTCCGCCTCCTCCTCCGCTTCCTCCTCCTCTGCCACCTCCTCGGCCTCCTCCTCCGCAACCTCCTCCGCCTCCTTCTCCTCCTTTATCTCTTCCTCCTTCTCTGCTTCCTCCTCCTCCTCCTCCGCCTCTTCCTCCGCCTTCTCCTTAAAACATACCATTCATTTCATTAATTATTTTACATGTTTACAGTTATATTAATATATAATCATTAATGTTTTCATCACAAAATTGCCATAACATTAAATAAAAATGAATATAGATAATATTATGTAGCTTGTTAAGGCTTCTTTAAGACTACGAAACATTTATTTAATTGCAATATGTTGCATATAATAACAGTTATATAATACTATTGCCTGTGTGTTTGTAGATTTCATAATATGTAGAATGCTATTTCAGGTAGGAGCTTTTTTTGGACATTTAGCAGTTAAATAATTGTGTACATACACCTGCTCGACAAATCCACTTTCAATACCGACTGAATTCAATGCTAGGTTCATGATTTGATTTAATGTTGAGATAGGAAAACAAATATGAAAATCTATAGGTTTTCCAATAGAGTGTTATATAACGTATTGAAATAAGTTGGCAACCGTTCAAAAACAAATGGATTTGTGCGACGAACGGGTATTGATAATATTTTATGAATATTAGTAATTTCAAATTGCACAAGATCACATTTACGCGGACATTAGCGCATTGTGTACTTCAATTCGCTTGTAAAATGGATAAAGCTTTTGGAATTATTTTACTTCTTGGCTTCGCCGGTAATAAATATATTAAATAATAATAAAATAATAATAATAATAATACAAATAATAATAATAATAATAATAATAATAATAATAATAATAATAATAATAATAATAATAATAATAATAATAATAATAATAATAATAATAATGATAATAATAGTAATAATAATAATAATAATAATAATAATAATAATAATAATAATAATAATAATAATAATAAAAACAATAATATTATTTGTGTTGAATCTTTTAAAGGTTTTGATTGTTTAAAATGAATTTAATCGGATTGGGTTAATATTCTGTTTGACTTTCCAAAGGTGTCGTAAACACGCAACTGCCGGGTTTACTGAAACTCACCGGTAATATTACATTTCAAATAATAATAAAAATAATAATAATGAAATTAAAAAAAATAAATAATAATAATTAATAATAAAATTAATATTGTTATTTGTGTTGAATCTTTTAAAGGTTTTCATTGTTTTAAATGAATTTAATCTGATTGGGTTAATATTCTGTTTGACTTTCCAAAGACAAAATATGCAAGATGCTGCAGGATTTTGTGAAGACCGCCTCGCGCGCAGGGGTGGTAAGCTACAGTGTGTCTTAGTTACACCTTTTCATTTAACCTCGATTGTATAGACGTCTGAATTTATATGACTCACAATGAAACCATTACCTGGTTAAAAACCGACCATGATGTACTTTTGGAAAGTCGTTTAAAATATATTGTAGAGAGGTATGAACCAATGATAACTTAACTGGAATGAACACATGATGTCCATTTGCTATTTCAATAGTTAAAGGGGAGCAATTTAAGGCTTTCAGACACGAAACCACTAGATTTAAAAAAAATTGCAGTAATGATGGAGAATATGTCGTATGATTTTCTAAGAAATGGAAAATCGACTGTTTTCATGAAACCTATACGAATATCTTGATATGTTATTTTTTTTCTAAACTGCAACCAAATTAATGGTGGATAATTTAAAAGTTTTCACGATACCTGATATTTAACTCATTAATCTTAACGTTACCAGTTGCCTATTAATATATATATGTATTTGTATACAAGATGTTGATTTTTTTTCGCAAAAGTTTTCATGTAATATCTCCGACAATTGCGGAACCATTCATCGGACTCCACACACTTTAACCACACCAATTGCGTTTTTACCCCGAAAATGACATCAATCCGGCAATGCATTCCTTAAATGGTTATATGGTTATTTCAGATACCTTTTGGTGAGGATGGGAGGACGATAAGCTGGTCCTTTAAAGGTATGATGGTTGGCTTCCATTGGAAATACATGGGAATATGCACTGACTCCAAAACGGGCCATACTGAGACAGTGTTCATGGAAAGCAGAGGGGGAGCCATGGACCACTGCTTAACGAACCTCATAGGGAGACTCAACAGAGAGGAACTTTAATTGTTTACTATTATCAGGAATGCAGACACTTGATACAGTTCTTTAGTGATACTGATTTAGTTTCTTTATACATTCGAATGGCAAATGTTTTAAGACATATAAACATATAGCAAGTTTAAAATCTTTAATACCTACCTAGTTTCCAGCTTTGAGGTTTTCAAAATGTGAAGAAGAATATTAAGAAGAAATAACAATCTTTGTAACAAATGACCAGCTTATGAAAATGATTTGCACTTAATTATGTATTGTACTAAATTTGAAAGTTATGAATCTTTTACATCGTTTTGTGATAATAAGTTTTCAAATATGATTCAGGTCTACTTTAAGCGGTATCTTAGTTCAATGAATCATTATGACATATGAAATAACACTGAAGGGAAATAAAATAAATATCTACACTGTTGAAGAAATACGAATAACTCTTTAACCGCCGCACAAGCTAATATATCAAATACCCGTTTAATTTGTTTCTGACCGCGTATTTTTGGCTAATAGCGTCAAATGCCCATTTGTGATCAAACATTACCATGTCAGTATACAATCCTCAAGCAGTGTTGAGTTATAGTAAAATAGTATTAGTATGCGTTTACCAAAATAAATGGGCATGGAGCGTCGCAGAGTGTTTGAAATACAAAAATTCCAAATACTGTTTAAATCTAACGACTCACCTGATAAATATAACTTACGACTGATTGCGGATTAAAGGTTCTTTCTTGTTTAAATCAAATTACGATTATCTTATCCAATAAATACACAGAATCAAAGGAGCGTATCCTCCTTCTCATGGAACACAAGGAGCGAATCCTACTCCTACTCCTCCTTAACCTCATGGAACACAGGGAGCGACTCCTACTCCTCCCAACCTCATGGAGCGCCGAGAGCGCCGCAGGGAGCGCCGAGAGCGCCGCAGGTGGCGCCTAGAGCGCCACAGGGAGCGCCGAGAGCGCCGCAGGGAGCGCCGAGAGCGCCGCAGGGAGCGCCGAGAGCGCCGCAGGGAGCGCCGAGAGCGCCGCAGGGAGCGCCGAGAGCGCCACAGGGAGGGCCGAGAGCGCCACAGACAGCGCCGCAGGGAGCGCCGAGAGCGTTACAGAGCGCCGCAAGGAGTGCCAATAGCTCCGAGAGCGCCGCAGGGAGCGTCGAGAGCGCCGCAGGGAGCGTCGAGAGCGCCGCAGGGAGCGTCGAGAGCGCCACAGGGAGGGCCGAGAGCGTTACAGAGAGCGCCGCAGGGAGCGCAGAGAGCGTCACAGAGCGCCGCAAGGAGTGCCAATAGCTCCGAGAGCGCCGCAGGGAGCGTCGAGAGCGCCGCAGGGAGCACCGAGAGCGCCACAGGGAGCGCCGAGAGCGCCGCAGGGAGCGCCGAGGGCGCCGCAGGGAGCGCCGAAAGCGCCGCAGGGAGCGCCGAGAGCGCCGCAGGGAGCGCCGAGAGCGCCACAGGGAGCACCGCGGGGAGCGCCGAGAGCGTTACAGAGAGCGCCGCAGGGAGCGCCGAGAGTGTTACAGAGAGCGCCACAGGGAGCGCCGAGAGCGTTACAGAGAGCGCCGCAGGGAGCGTCGAAAGCGTTACAGAGCACCGCAAGGAGTGCCAATAGCTCCGAGAGCGCCGCAGGGAGGGTCGAGAGCGCCGCAGGGAGCGTCGAGAGCGCCGCAGGTAGCAACGAGAGCGCCACAGGGAGCGTCGAGAGCGCCGCAGGGAGCGCCGAGGGCGCCACAGGGAGCGCCGCAGGGAGCGCCGAAAGCGCCGCAGGGAGTGCCGAGAGCGCCACAGGGAGCACCGCAGGGAGCGCCGAGAGCGTTACAGAGAGCGCCGCAGGGAGCGCCGAGAGCGTTACAGAGTGTTACAGAGAGCGCCACAGGGAGCGCCAATACCGCCGAGAGCGCCACAGGGAACGCCGCAGGGATCGCCGAGAGCGCCGGGGGGAGCGCCGCAGGGAGCGACGAGAGCGCCGCAGGGAGCGGAGGGAGAAAAGACTATGATCCTACAACATCGTTCTTTTTTAATTCAGTACCATTACCCATTCAAATATTATTCTGAAACTGCGCGTATTTGTAAGAGATTTGTGGTCGAGTTAGCGTTAAGTGGCTGTGCTATCGAATGTCATCAAATAGAAATGCCCCCTCAGAGTCAAAACTTTGGCCGGCTGGCACCGGCCACAAGGAAGCGGCAAGAGGACGGTGTTGAACGGTATGAGGACGGTATGAATACGTTATGAAAACGGTAACACTGTATGAACACGTTCATAACACGCTCATAAACCGTTACAGAACGGTGATGAACGGGCAAAAAAAATCCACCGTCTGCAACGTGTTGTAAGCGGGTTGTGAACGTGTCATGAACGTGTTGATACCGTGCCACCGTCTTCATACCGTATTCATACCGTCCTCATTACAGTGTTCATACCGGACTGCCAACGGGTGTTTCCAAAGCGGTACCACCTGATTCTGACGGCGCCGCCTCCCTAACGCATGGGTAACATCCTGTTAACGCCTTGACGTTACCATAACGTCCTATAACGGGTCCATAACGTGTCCTTACCTTCACAGTAGCGTCATATGAACGTGCCATTACCAACAAATTTACTTTTGTCACCGTGTGCCACCGTTTGTCACTAATTATTGGGTATATATAGAGGGGTTTCGTCAGATGAGCTTTACTTTTTCTTGTGTACATGGTCGTATGAGTCGGTGACCAACTGACCAACTGACCATGGATTGTCCTAACAGGGTCCGACTCATGTACATGTTGGCTATTGCCAAGCGTGAGCGTGATGAGTTGGACCTGGACGTCAATGACCACATTGTCAGGAGAAACCAGAGAAGGGCACAGAGAGGCCAACGCAAGAGATGCGCTTGGACGAGGGGGTGGGTGAGGCGTCGCCGTGAGTTTGTCCCCGCTTGTGCTGTTTACACGGGGACACATTGAACACTGAAATTTGCTGTACAGTTTCCGACGTAGAATAAGAGAATGGGAAGAAACCGGAAATCGTGGCTTTTTCGTCACAAAGGAAAGTTACCCTAAGCGCCTGTACTAAATGTACCTGTACAAAATGTTGCCTTCCGCCGTAGCAAATAACGTAATTTATCACGTGTTATACACACACTGAGGCTGATATTGTTAGAAAAGGCCAATACCATCAATACATTATTTAAGAACATGTTTGATAAAGATAAGCTGTCTTTTTATTACCAAATAATATGTTGTCAATAGATTTTCCAAAACCTCGATACTATTCTGAACAATAGGATTTTTATTTATGGAATTAATATTGAGTTAATACTTCTTTTTAAGGACGTTAACATATGCAAATGACCGAGGAATGGTTTAGAGCCCGAGTGCGTAGGCTATGGTATCTTTCGGTCTTTTGATATAAACCATACATGTATTTAAAATATATATATTTATCAAACGCATTTCGCGTAAGCTATACTGTTCATGGAAACACCTGATGGACTATAGTTACCTGAGGTATAGTATGTACCTGCATATATTAAGTGCTTAATAGTGTGATAGTTTACTAGTTTTATCATTTACTTAATCGGTTACAATGCATTTCATTTTTCATATTTTTTATCAAGAGGCAGGTTGGTCTCCTCCGCCACCTCCTCAGCCTCCTCCTTCTCCTCCTCCTCCGCTTCCTCCTCCTCCTCCCCCGCTTCCTCCTTTTCCTCCTCCGCCTCCTCCTCCTCCTCCTCCTCCGCCTTCCCCTCATTCACCTCCACCTCCTCCTTATCCGATTCCTTCTCCGCTTCCTCCTCCTCCGCCGCCACCTCCTCTGGGTCCTCCTCCTTCTTCTCCTCCTCCTCCGCTTCCTCCACCTCCTCCTCCTCCGCCGCCTTTTCCGCCTCCACCTCCTCCTCCCCGCTTTCTAATCGTCCTCCTCCTCCTCCTCCACCACCTCCTCCTCTTCCTTTTCCTCCTCCTCCACCACCTCCCCCGCCACCTCCTCCGCCTCCTCCTCCTCCTTCTCCTCCTCCTCCTACTCCTCCACTTTCTCCTCCTCCGCCTCCTACTCCTCCTCTGCCTCCTCTTCCTCCGCTTTCTCCTCCTCATCCGCCTCCTCTCCGCCACCTCCTCCACCTCTCTGCTTCCTCTCTGCTTCCTCCTCCTCCGCCTACTCCTCCGCCACCTCCTCCTAATTCTCCTCCTTCCCCGCCTCCTCCTCTGCCTCCTCCTTAAACATACCATTTCATTTATTAGTTTACATGTATACAGTTATAATAATACATTTGCATAACTGTTTTTTACATACATGAAACTGCTTATCGTTGATGAGAGTAGCAATATTAGTGCCTTAATGTATCATAAGTTGATATACACAACGTTTCAACAATGAAGGCATTCCCACAACTGACTCCTTTGCATGCGAGACAGACCTTACACAATCAAATCAAATCTTCTTGCAGTTGCATGATACTGGATGGCAGCCAGTTTGACACGTGTGCCGTACTACTTTCATAATATGAGCAGTTGGTGCTGTTTCAGTTGTCACTGTATATAGTTGTTTGTTACTCACTACTTCCCAACCCCAAATTAGCGGGTTCAAAACAGTGTGTCATTCCCAGTCCTGAATTTAAACAAATACCCACAAACTGTATCTTTTAACACATAGTACTTCATCACCACTTTTGATCCAAGCATTGCCATTAATTTGCACAACGGTATCTTTCATTCTTATAAGAATATCATATAAAACCAATTTTTTATATAAATGGCCTCAATTTTACGATTCCGATAAATATTCCGATGAATTAATGAAACATTTAGACATTTCCACCGGTTGTCTACGGGATATATACCTGATGGGTTTAGTACGTGACCTCATATGATATATACGGGGCTGAGGAAACCATATTCGGGTTCGAGTTTCGCTCTCACCCATACGGGTTCCTTTGTCCTGTACATTCCATATCGGGTCACCTACTAACCTCGTAACGTATATATCACGTCTACAATATGGTAGCATGTTTAAATGATTCCTTTATTTATCGGAGTCGGAAAATAGACGATATATGCGATATAAATTTGGTGAGCCAATATGGAAATATATTGGGTCGCCGGTCATGGCCCATTGTTGTCGCGTCATTCATGTTGGAGGCTTGATAAAGACAAAATCCAGAAACTCATACTTTTGTTTACATATTTCAACATTTTGCCCCCAAAATCACATTTCACAATATATGTGTCTCCACATAAGGTATCTATGGTGATGTAATAATATCTATTAAATAACTTTATTCTGATATATTTATTGCTAGATTTAATTTTGATATAGAAAACTCCCAGAAAAGCATACTTTAATTTACATTTCTTTTAAATTTTACCTTAAAAATCCAATTTAACAATATATGATTTGCCCAATATTAACCATGTAATGGTGATGTATCATATCTTTTTTTATAGTAATTTTGCTATTTCTATGGCTAAACCATGAATTTGATACAGACAATTTCCAGAAGCTCTATTTTCAACATTTTACTTAAAATCACAATATCGAACACCACAAATATGCAAGAATCATTTCGGTGTATTTTTTCCGTTATCAGTATTTTAAGCGACGGGGTCAATGGTCTATTCGAGCGTTGTTTTCCGTTGTTTTTGTTATGTCAATAAAATTAATAAACAAAGCCATTTTAAAATGTATGTTGGGTTAGTAAGATGTCAGCATGGCAATTAAAATATTAGTTAAAATAGAGAGAACATACGGATTTAAAGTGAAACAAGACGTCTCATAGGTTGATTATTGCCATTGCCTTTGCGCTTTTTAAAGAGTCAAAAGACGTGGAAAATTTAATTGTTTACGACACGGTATACAATATTTGTATGGGAGTAAGTCATTCATCTTAGTTCAGATTTCATTTCGGAGAATTGGTCGGTGTTCATCTTCAAGGCATTTTGGTCACTGTTTGTGTCTAAAACGTTGAACTGTATGTTTATATTTACATATTTCGAGATGAAAACATTCACTTCATTTAAGAGGAAGATGTAGTTTTTTTTCTTGTATATATCTCACAATGGCAACAATCCATCTTAACTCCTGAAAGGCTTAGTCTATTCCCTTTAAAATGGTTTACAATATGCTAATATAACTATTTTATACTCGGCGAGGCAAGCCAAACTCGTCGTTTATGTTGGTACGAATAAATACCAGGGACACATTTCTGAAAACTGATATTTTTTAGTTATTTAAATAAATTTTTATTAGTTAGTTTACAGTTGATACTTATTTCTTATGAAATGTGAAAAACCGAAAAGCTTATAGAATAATCGTTGAGTCCTTTTCCTGGGTAGCAAACAGTACTGTATTTGTGTCCTTTTAGAGAAATAACCCAAGTCGGGACTACATAGTTTGGCAGTTTTCTACCCTGGTGTCAGTGATATTGCTGTTCGTATTTTGGAGACACAGTTTGGATTGTTTTAAGATGAAATAAAATTTCGATACATTTTTTTTATAGAATAAATGGAATCGTAAAAATCAGCTACACAATATTTTTGCATAAGTTTTCACTGAAGTATCGGTTTAAATGGAGCTTTTTACTATCAGTAATGATAAATGAAACGGTCCGTAGTTAGGGCGTGATCGAAATTATCTTTTCAATGACCAGAAAATAAATAAATAAATTTGAACGAAGTTTATTACTGGATGCACCAAATGTTGAATTATAAAATTAGATATTACGTCGGTATTTTCAAGTGTAAATAACTTCCCGTAGCAACAAAGCAAATACACATGTATACCATTATTTATTGAACTTCTGTTTTATTTTTGGTCGTTGACTTTCATGAAGGGCACCTTGAAGGACAATTCGTCCTCGATAAAATGGTATACGTGATGCATGTGGCGTATTTATATTAATTTAGACCGAACTCCAGTGGGGCTTGTAAATTAAATCTCACTCAATAAAAGAAAAAATGTGTAGAGTACTCTCATAAACAAAAGCACATGCTTCATTTTGTAGAAAAAAGAGAATTAAATGAGTTTTATTGTACATGTAAAATTATATATATATTTTTAATTACAGTTTTGTTTTGTTTTAAAATGAGCGAGTCATTTGTACAAGAAACTGTAGTTTCAGTGGGTTTTACTGGTTGGCACGTGAATTTTTGATTATTGGTCCGCGCCACAGCGCGGGCCATAATCACAAGGTTTTATTGGGAAGGCAATGGTGTCGGAAATGAGATTTGTATCCTTTGAAAGGCTTTCGAATTGAGTATGTTCAGTTTAAGTTTAAATGGCCGTAATGATGTTGAGATATTGGTGTATTTTAGATAAATTTCAAGTTCATTTGTACTTTGCGCTTTAAATGAAGAAAAAATAATGTTTTCGGATATCAGTATGTATACTTTACTTGGTTGTTTCCATACGGCCAGTTTGGTTATACATTTTCACGACCAAAGAAAGTGAAACCAAGCATGTACTTTCGATATAGGCTGTACAATCACAATGCATATTGGCGTAAAGACATCACATATTTACTTCATGCTGCTGTATCTTATGATAAACTTTGTTTGAAACAGCAAATTGGGATTTGTATGAAAATTTTGAAACCATCTGGGCATGATTTTGCTTTCTGTCAAACAACAGCTGAGGATGTACGTGCACGGTCTAGTAATGATGAAAATACCTTGAATTCATATATGTCTATGAAAAACATATGAGGGACGGTTGCTTACTTTCGTAACGCTCTGTATGATTTATTTGTAATGTTTCGTTGTTTGGGCCCACCTACTTTATTTATGACATTGTCTGCTGATGACCTTCACTGGCCTGAGTTGGGTATGTCGTTGGAAGATTTGTCTTACGATGAAGCTATTAATTGCCAGTCGTTTTATACTGGCATGAGATCAGATCCACTATTAACTGCTGTGCATTTTGATCGCAGGTTTACAGCATTAATGCGGTTTGTTATTCATAGTAGACAGAAACCTTTGGGTAATGTGAATGACTATTTCGCTAGAGTAGAGTTTCAGAACAGAGGATCACCACATTATCACATGTTTTTTGGGGTGGAAAATGTTCCAAATGGAGTTTCAAATGATACACGGGCATAGTTACTGCGCTACATTGATAAAACAGTCCACACTCGCATTCCTGGTGATGATGACCCACATTTAAAACGTTTAGTATTAAAGTTACAAACACATTCACATACCAGTTATTGCATCACATACCAGTTATTGTATGCCTTCTTCACGGCCTCCATGCAGATTTGGCTTCCCTAAAAAACAGTGTTCCAAAACCTGTATATTAACACACTTTCATGCTACCAAGAACAAGGGACAGTTTTATCAGACTTATAGACCAGCAGATTCTTGCAATATTAATGCATACAATCCCTCAATTTTACTTCACTGGAGAGCTAACATGGACATACAGATCATAAATGATGCAAATGGTGCTGCATATTATGTTTGTCATTATTTGTGCAAATCTGAACCAGATGAACTTAAATTGGCACTGGCTAACTTGATTAATACTGTTTTCAAACAGAATCCAAACTTGACCAGTTTCCAACGCCTTTGGAACATAGGTATATGTGCATTAAAAATATAGGCGAGTATCTGCACCAGAAGCAGCTTTTAGATTAAGTGCTTTAAAATTGCTGCAAAGCTCAAGGACAGTTGTTTATCTGAATACCAGGCCTGTTGAAAATAGATATTGTATGTTACGACCTACTTCAGAAATAAATGAACCGGAAAATGATAATACAAATGTTTTTGTCTACAACCTTATAGATTACTACTGTTCACGACCAGACAACATGGAAATGATGTCATTGTGGTACTTTGCTTCATGGTTCACGAAATGCCCTGCTTCCATATCCACTCGGCAAAAATCGGAAAGAGTTTTTATACAAAGATATGATGTTTGGGTAAAAAGAAGAACAAAATTTGCTGTTCGTTTTCCAACATTCTCTGTTTCATCAGATGCTTATTACTTTGCTCTCTTGATGTTGCTTTTGCCTTTTCGCATTGAATCCGATTTGTTGAGTGGCTATGATTGTGCTAAAGATGCATTTGTTGCGAAGCATGCTTTGCTTGATCACTCCATGGGAATGCATAATTCATTTCTGCAACAAGTAGAGGCTAGTATGCGAAGAATTCAACTTGCAGAGGCTGAGTTAAACCATGAGAGCCAAGATGATTGTGATGTAGACATTGATTTTAGACCATGTGATGTGCAGAGATATTTTGACCCGCATCAATACAGCTCTAATACTATTGACACTGAATCTACACATTACCACCAACTTTCAGCTTGTTCTATGAATGTGTTAACATTTGAGACATCTGTACAGACTCTTACTACATGCCAGATGCGTGCAATTAACATTGTGCAACATCACTTCGCGCATAACATTCAAGAGCCGCTTCGGCTTTTTATAACAGGGGGTGCTGGTGTTGGTAAATCATTCCTTTTGAAAATGATTGTTGCTTTCCTACAATTGTTTACTAGCAGTGTGGAATGTCTCCTGTCAGGTGTTGTCCTCCCACAGGGACTGCAGCTAAACACATTTCTGGTCAAACTATTCATTCATTGTTTAACATTCCAGTTGACAAATACTTAAACTATGCATCTGTTACTGCTTTCCAGTTGAGAAAGTTGCAAAAGAGATTTTCAGGCGTACATACTTTGGTCGTTGATGAAATCAGCATGGTTAGTGATCGTTTATTTACTTTTATTAGCAGAAGATTTTCTGAAATATTTGGGAACAACAGCCCA
Organism: Mya arenaria; assembly: GCF_026914265.1. Taxonomy (NCBI): domain Eukaryota; kingdom Metazoa; phylum Mollusca; class Bivalvia; order Myida; family Myidae; genus Mya; species Mya arenaria. The sequence goes on along the minus strand of NC_069127.1, from coordinate 32,291,154 downwards.
TTTGGTGGCCTAAATGTAATGATATTTGGAGACTTCTTTCAGATAAGACCCGTTTGTGGTTCATTTGTTTTCAAAAATAGAGTCCTTTGGGAGCTTTTCAAACCTGTCTTTCTGCGCACAAACGTTCGACAAAATAGTGATAGAGAGTTTATTCAACTGTTGAATCGAGCTAGAGTAGGAATGTTGTCACAGTCAGATTTCACCCTTCTGAAATCCAGACTTACTGGACATGGAAATAGCTTGCATTTTTCCAACACGTGCAGCAGTTTGTGAACAAAACAATCAATGCCTTGATGAACAACAATCAAATGTTTACATTGTTCATCCAGAACATGTATTTGGAGGTAATGATCAAGCTGCTGGTCAAAATTGTCCACCTCTTTTTATTCCAACTGACGACCGCGATGCAGGGAACATGCCAAATGTACTCCGGTTCTCCATTGGTTCAAGGGTTATGTTATTGCGTAACCTTGATATCACAGTTGGATTAGTTAATGGTGCAATTGGAACTGTTCATGCTGTAAGCTTGGATAATAGTGGGGATATATCAGACATTTTTATACACTTTGACGATATACATTTACCTCAACATACACAAAATGAAAACCAAAATATTGTTGCTATAAGTATGATAGAGCACACATTCCCATTTGCTGGCAGGTCAATAACAAGACGAACATTTCCATTAACATTATCTTGGGCTTGTACTATTCACAAAGTTCAGGGAATGACAATATCGGAATCATATGTTGACATTGGCTCATCAATTTTTCAACCAGGCATGACATATGTTGCTTTGAGTAGAGTTACCACTTTACAAGGCTTACACCTTCTTCGACTTGATACAAAAAAAATTATGCTAATGATGAGGTTTTAGAAGAATATCAAAAACTTCGTGAAAATGTGGAATTACTGTAAATTTTGCTACTGTACATGGATTGGATGTTTGTGCCTAGTATTTTGGTTTATATGTGATTGCCATTCTTGTTCTAACATTACATGTTCATAAACTTTTTTTGTTATGAAATCCAGCAATATCAAATTTAACACACTTATTTTCAATACAACCATTTGTCAAATGACCAAGTTTCAACAATATTTCTCATCAACTTCTTATGATCTTAACAACTTATTGCAAATTTTACATTGTCTATTAACTAATCTACTTTATTATTGACATATTCTCCATTGTTCAAGATGAAACTTGTAGCAACATGAAATTTTAACCATACGAATGCTTTCGCATCATTTGCTAAAATAATTATTATATGATAATATTATAATGCATATTTTTGTGCATAGGGGCTCAATGCATTACAATGCAGCTATGTTCAGCTACTCATTCATAAAACAAAAATAGAGTGAAATAGTACAAAAGCTCAATCATAAATTGTTTGCTACCTTTATCCTAAGAGAACAGTAAATGAAAATAGTAGCCTACATTTAAGCACATGTTCATTGCCAAATTAGTTATTACTTCCATGGAACATTAAGGTGGAACGCGACTATGACTTTTTTTTCGAGTTACTGTCTGACAATTAGTATACGAATAGAAGGACATATTCCCAATTAGGGACTGTTTTTACATTTTCAATATTCGAAACAGTTTTGAAACTATGACTCCTCAACATATACCACTGACGTCAGTTTTGAGACGTCTCTCATATTTTTGCGTTCCAGCTACAATAACCGATAGTTTCACCAATTTTTCGTTTACCGCTAAGAAATTTTAACCTCAAGTGCATTTTGTGAAAACGTTTACGCACATATATTTTTCGTTCTCTTGTTTTACTTTATTTATTCAAAATTTGTCTTTAACGTCAATTCTCGCGGGAAAAACGGCGTCGTGTTTCGCTGAAAAAAATGCGCCTTTCTTTAATTCTTGAAAAAACTGCTCGTTTAATTTTTGATTTTTTTAAATACATGTATTCAATGTTTTATTACAAATCGCCTGATATAAAAAAATGTAGCTCACCGACTTCGTTTTTGCGCAGTATCAAGTAAACTAACCCCTATACATGCTCTTTTTCATAACGTATTGTTATAAAACGTTTAGCATGACGTAAATCGAACTATTATTTACGCTAATAAGAGCTAAGTTTTGAATAAACCACTGATCAATAACATATAACAGTTGTTGTTAATTTTAGTTAAATTGATAACTCAACATTGTTTTCTTCTGTTGAATTCCGAATAGTTAACATTATTAAATCATTAAAGCACTGATTATAAATGAGGTATAGTTAAAGTGACATGCTTATCCAAAATCCATGCATAAACATGTATAACAAGATCAATTTTGTCTAATAAAACTTCTTACTCAATTATGCATTTATGGAAAATATTAATTAATGGTTACAATATTTTAACCGCGTGTTTAATAACAGAATGCGCAAAAACATTAAATTATTAGTGAATGCTAAAATATTAACCGTGTCTACTTTAATCTCATAATGAAAAAATACCATGTTTTATGCTCATTTTTTTTTCAAGTCAACTCGGTATTTCTCATAAGAACCTTTGTTTCGACCAGTTTTCTGCAACCAAGCGTCAGATCACACACGACCTTACTATCATTGAAGTCAAATATACTTATTTTATTTGCATGTAGAATATAAGTTTTTTATTTATACTTATATATATAGCTATATCCTACCTATATAAATATTTTGACACCAATATGCTTTAATTTTAAACTGTACTATTATTGTATATAATATTACTTATGTTCTACGTCTATCAATGTTTGAATATATTATGGATATGTCCAGCCATGGGGGAAATTAAGATATTGAGTTGAGTTGAGATGGGAGAGTAAGTGTGCATCTTTAAATAGTTACTATAAGCTCATTTTGTTAAGGGTTGTTATAGCTTACATACAAACACACGCACAAAACGTACAATAAAGTCACGTACGCAAGCACGCTTAAAAACGCACCCCAAAACACCATCCCACACTCAAGCATGCGTGCACACGCATGCATATATGCGCACGCGCTCGCTCTCTCTCTCTCACACACACACACACACACACGCGCGCGCGCACGCACGCACGCACGCACGCACACACACACACACTTACATGCGCAAACGATCATACGCACGCCCATGCACACACACACACACACGCACGCGCAAACACATACACGCTCTCACGCACATGTACGCTCTCAAACGCAGGCATGTATGAACAAACGCTCGCGCGCGCACGCACACACGCACGCACGCACGCACGCGTGCACAGACATTGTACGCACGGCAGGGACATTGAATGCGTAATAAGGTAGCTATGTTGGCTTCTGTATCATGGGCATTGAATGCATCGCCGAAAGTTGTCTCATGAAGTTGCTTGTACGCACGAGAAGCTTTGATTGCGTGGTAAAGTCAGGAAAACAAAATAACTTGTTATGGATTCAAACAAACAATGCATTGATTAACAAAATTAAACATTTTACTGCACTAGAAACATTAACTTTCAGATCATCATTTGGGCAATTTGGAACATATATTTTATCATAGTGTGTGTGTGTGTGTGTGTGTGTGTGTGTGTGTGTGTGTGTGTGCGTGTGCGTTTGCGTGCGTGCGTGCGTGCGTGTGTGTTTGTTCGTGTGCATGGGCGTGCGTGCATCTACGAGTATGTGGGCGTATACGTGCGTTCGTGTGAGTGAATTTGTGTGAACTATAACAACCCCTAATAAGATGAGATAAAAGAAACAATTCAATGTGATCATTTACAATCAGTGCAAACACTCGTATTAAACACAAATACGATTTACCACAACTAATACTATTGTTTTAATATGCCTTTAAGAATAAATACATATTGAAAACAATGGTTCTTATGAAGAATACCGAGTTTAATTTGAAAGAAATATGAGACCATAGTAAATCCTTTAGCATTCACCAAAAAAAAAAAGATTCATTTTTGCGCTTTCTACTATTAAATAAACAGTTACAATCTTGTTATCAGTGAATAATATTTTGTATGAGTTTATTATTTAGTAAGAAGTTAGGGTTTATCAGTCAATAAATGTTTGTTATACATGTGGAATATTGATTTTGAATAAGAGTTTCACTTTAAAACTTTAGTGTGATTTAAATTAACGCCGATGTAACATTCAATTTTGACCCCGTTATATATTGACCACATGAGTCATTTTCTTTCTGTTCAAAGAATGACATTTTTTAACATCAGGAACTGACCATCCCCCACCCATCCCCAAACCGTAGCGTAACAAATGACCCTCGTTGAAAATGTTCAAGAGTTATATTCACTACCAAACTTAGTCAATAATATGGTTACCTCTATTAGTGGAATTTATTAATTGTATATGTTTTTATTCAACAATAACCGATTGACTACATCAAACTTAGATTCAAAACACTGAACTCTATAGTCGCGTATTTTATAGATCTTTAAACTATTACATTTTTCTCCGATAGTGACATACAGAAGAAAACTTGGATGATTTTAAGGAGGGGGGGGGGGGGGGCTGCACCCCCTTTACTGCCAGGATCCGTTTGTGCTTATTACAATGCAGATTTATGTCGATTATCATTTTTTGGTTTGTTAGTTTTATTTTGTGTATGAAATGGGTGTCACGCACTGGATTTACTATGCTTTTGCTTAGTTTAGAGCCTAATAACTGAAGATATAACTGCAGATCTCTACTAATACTTATTAAAGAAATTGGTAACTAATAAAGTAGTAGAACCGTTTATTGTTGCGTTATTACTGTAGATGTATATATAAAAAACAAAGCATTAATCAGCATAGTCACAGCTCATAGCATAGTGACTGGAACGATTATTGATGTGTATTATCAAAATATTATAATTCGGCAAATGAGATTGCTTAATAATTAAGAAAGCCTCTCATTAAAATAGCCGCCAGATTTAAGTCATTAATTTATAAAGCTGGTTATTCAGCGCCCGTCTTGTGTGGAATTAGATATTTTGTACAACAACAATAACAAATATCCCTAACATAAAACTGATCAGACACTCTAAGATTTCTAATCTTTCCATTTAATAAACAAAAACAATTCGATTAACGTCATGCTAAACGTTTAAATACACTACGTATTGAAAAAGAAACAGGTATAGATTATTTAATACTGCGCAAAAACGAAGTCGGTGAGGTACCCTTTTCAAGATATCAGGCGATTTGTAATAAAACATTGAATTCATGTATTTAAAAAAGTCAAAAATTAAACGAGCAGTTTTTTCAAGAATTAAAGAAAGGCGCACTTTTTTCAGCGAAACACGACGCCGTTTTTCCCGCGAAAAATGACGTTATAGACGAATTTAGAAACAATAACGTTCAACAAAAGAAAGAAAAATATATGTGCGTGATCGTTTTCACAAGACGCACTTGACGTTGAAATTTCATAGCTGTAAACAAAGAATTGATGAAAATATCGGTTATTGTAGCTGGAACGCAAAAATATGAGAGACGTCTTGAAATTGACGTCAGTGGTACATTTTGAAGACTCGTAGATTCAAAACTGTTCCGAATATTGAAAAAGTAAAAACAGTCCCTAACTGGACATATGCTCTTCTATTCGTATACCAATTTTCAGACAGTAACTCGAAAAAAAATTCATAGTCGCGTTCCACCTTAAGCCAAAATTTACAAAATTATTCAATTAAAATCTTCCAACATTACAAAATCAGTTTCTTCACTTAAAATAAAATCTTCAGCTGAAAGTTAATTTGTTTGACGATAAATTCAATGCATTTCAGTTGATCACGTCACTGCTGTATAAATAGCTTTCAGTAAATCATGTCGCTGTTGTTGAAATAGCTTTCAGTTAATCATGTCACTGCTGTATAAATAGCTTTCAGTAAATCATGTCGCTGTTGTTAAAATAGCTTTCAGTTAATCACGTCACTGCTGTATAAATAGCTTTCAGTAAATCATGTCGCTGTTGTTGAAATAGCTTTCAGTTAATCATGTCGCTGTTGTTGAAATAGCTTTCAGTTAATCATGTCGCTGTTGTTGAAATAGCTTTCAGTAAATCATGTCGCTGTTGTTGAAATAGCTTTCAGTTTATCATGTCTATGTTGTTGAAATAGCTTTCAGATAATCATGTCGCTTTTGTTGAAATAGCTTTCAATTAATCATGTTGCTGTTGATGAAATAGTTTTCAGTTAATCATGGCGCTGTTGTTAAAACGCTATCAAGATCACCATATTTCAACTGTCAACTGACATAATCTGTGTGTTATGTCAAATAATATTTATCCATCTCTAACATTGATAAATTGTCCATGTCAAATTCAAAGCGAATGCTGTGATTGTTGTAGTAATGACTTAAATGATCAGATAGTATGCATTTCTCTAATATAAAATATATGTGATACATATATGAATACATGCCTGCAACATTTTCCATTTACAACTTCTCACTTAAATTGTTTTTCCAGAAATGGAAAGCTTTCAAGTCACCTCTGTTAAAGAGGCCTTGAAATTGCCTCAAGATGCCAAGATGACAATGGCAGATCAAGTGCTGCAAGTGGAACGTGTCCAGTCCTACACTAATGCCCATTACACTAAGCAGTCATACTGTCCCTGCCTGGTTGGCGATTCTTCAGACTGTGCGTGGCTGAGGGTGTACCAGGTGCCCAAGATTACCCAGTTTTCAACCGGAACCAGCCTTTTGTTGAGAGGAGTTCTAAGAAAATCCGGAGCACAGCCATTCTGGTTTGTCTTACTACAATATTTTTTGTTTTGCATACACAACATTTCAAGGTTTGTTATATATTCTTAAAGTATAAACATATTTAGTCTACTATTTTACCTCACTTTTTATTGACTGTACTTTCTCCATCATTTTACACTTATATGTTTTAAAAACCATACTTTAAGTGAAATCATGAACAGTTAAAATATTTCATTTCATTGATTAATTATATGAATACAACTTTTAAATTTGCGAAATAGCACAAACATGTTGCTAACTTTTACAGGTGTCCAGGATCAACAAAAGTTTGTCCTTGGATGGATGTTATTGTGCCAGACAATGTAAAAGCTGCAGCGCAGCAACTTCCAAAGGAATTAAGACCGCAACAAAACCCTTAAATGAGGCAATTGCTGGGACATCCCCATCAACAGTAACAGGGAAAATAACACAGGTATTTAATTCCAATTCACGTCACACTTTTGTACAATGTCTTTTTCCAGGATTTTTTTATAGCAAATCAAATATTCTTCAGGAGCATATTAAAGCTGCACTTTCACAGATTGAACGTTTTGATAACTTTTTTTATTTTTTGTCTTGAAACGAGCCAATTGATACGAAAATCCATGGAAACAAGTTATATAAGACTACTGACAAAAATTGGATGACAGATTTTTATATTTAAGTTAAAAAAATAATGTTATATACATTTTTCCTAAACATTAATTTTTGAACTGTAATATGCAAATGTGCGGTCTGATCTTTTGTCAGCAATCTTTATCTGTGGTTTGCAGATATTTATGAAAAAAAATGCTCTTTCCAACACAAAAAATATAAAAACTTGAAAAAACAATATATCTGTGAGAGTGCAGCTTTAATAATTTAAAACAAAATCATATAAGGAGAAAATAGTGCTGCTGCCAAGTGATTTAATATGCAGTCATGCATTTACCTTACATTCAAATAAGAATGCATCACAATCGGGTAACACAATTCACTTCCTTCTGATCTGATGTTTACATACTTAAAATAAATGTTTTCCTCATGGAACATTTTCCATTTTGACCCAATGTGTTGGTGAACTTATCTCGGGGTTGAACAGTAGGCAACATGCATGTTTTTTTTAACACTTAAGCAACATTTACCAGTAAATATGTCGCATTTTCGTTTATGACATTAATAAGATATAAAATTGCACTATTAAATGTTTTCATGGTAACCCTCTAGCTTGAAGCCTAGGGCTAGTCATCAGGCTTGTGGAAATTCCTAGATGGTAACCCTATCGGGTTAGCTCATTTTCAATCACAGTTCGGCAAATTTCTGTTTCAAAGAACAATCACAAAAGTTTTTAATTTGTTTTGTAATATTGACCTCAATTCTATCATAAGTGATAATTTTATACCTACAAATAAGGTTAAAATAGTGTTGTTGTTTTCCAGGCTAGTAAAATGGATTTGAGCTAGTTGTATTTCTCAGTTACTAGCCAGAAAGAGCTAATAGTTTGATTTTTTTGGCAAAGACTGGTCATGCCTGAAAATAACATGTGTTTCAAGCCTACAAATACTGTAAAAAAACAACTCCATGTTGTTATATCACTATTTGATATTAAACTGTCTTTATTGAACAGTTAAGATCAAACCATGAGCCAGTCTTGTAAAATGTACCCTACTTTCCTAATTCCTGAACCAAAAGGGACAAAAGAGATACAACAACAGATCCTTACAAGTTCCCGGCATTAGGTGTCAATGTTTCTTTGGCCGGATTAATGGCAGATTTGTAACGCATAAGACTGTCGATCCAGAGGTGGTAGGTTCAAGCCCTGCCTCACTCTACCAAAATTAAATTGTCTTTTGTTCCGTGTGCTGGCCTGAAAATCCTGGTGTAGACTCAGGATAGCTCCATAAGTGGGATATATCTGGCTGTGCACTATGCCTTGCAAAAATAACACAACTAACAGTCACACTCGCAAAATGGCCTACGCCAGAGTGCAAATGTAAATAAACATATCTACACTGTCAATAGTTCATACAGCCTAGGTGTCACCAAAAGTTGCTGAAAACTGTAGAAATAATAATTCATTTTAAAGCCAAATGCTACTACAACCTTAACATTATCTTCATTTCCATTTCAGGTGTCTCCTTTGAAGAGATTCCATGACAAGACACTGAGTTCAAAGTTCCTGAGGCTGGTAGATGATGCTCAACAATCCCCTTTGAAAGTGGCCTTGTTTGGCAGAGAGGCTGAACAAGCATATTCTCCAGGAGATGTGATAAGGATCACAGACACATACCCATACAAGAAAACAAATTCCTTATCAACGAAGAAATCAGCTAAATTGAGGTATGTTTTCATTTTGTAATATACACATAATTTCTGAACAATTCATAACATGAACCAAAAATATAATTATCTTCGATTTTTTTTTGTCCTCATCAGGCTTAAATCAAATCTGCACTTTCCATACACCAAAAAATCAACATTAACATTTGAGGTTATGACCCATAATGTAGTGATTTTTAATGCCTGTTGAACCCATACTATTTTGGTATCATTTAAGAGATTCATGAGTAAAGAAACAATTTTATAATAAATGATAACCAAAGTATTAAAATCACTTATTTTCAACTGTTATATTTTAGCTAAATAAAGAGCAAAAAATTCAAACTGTTATAGCTTTAATAACAAAAACTTGATTACACTACAAATTGTTATTCAGCAACAAAATTTAAAATTACGATTTATGAAAAAGTAAACCTTCGGTGTCGGATACCTTTAAAAATAACAAATTATCTTGGCAAAGGAAATTATTATTATTTGTCATGCTTATCATTTTACATAACGAAACTCTATTCCTTTACAGTTCCTCCCCCAGGAACATATCCCCATTGACGTGACAACAATCCCATCTACTGATGATGCTGACTTTAAAGCAGATAAAACAACCGTTGAGGAAATCACTGTCATTGCTGCCAAGAGTGCGTACTCATACCAGGCATGTGACAAGCCAAGTAAGTTCCATTTACAGAATTGAAACCATTTCAATATAAACTATCTTTGATTGATTTCCCTGAAATCAAATTCTTCCAGGCAATGGATTGCTGTAGCAAATAAAATAAAATAAAATAAAATTTCTTTGCACACGAAAAAAATTCAATAAGGTGCACAAACTTTAATATATTTGTTGCACGCACAACAAAATCTTTTAATTTGAAGCCAAAAATGCTCCATCAAAGCTATTGAATACTTAATAGACAAAAATTTAAAAATAGTTTTAACACAGACTGTTGTCACTCTAAAAAAAAGCATTCCACATTTTTACAAAAAATGATGCCAAATTTACCTTCTTCTTGCCTGAAACTTTTATGTTTCATAATTTCCTAATCATATTCTCTTATACCAGTTTGCAGAAACAAGAAGATCCTGGACGATGGGACCACAACAAGCCCTCTACAGAAGCTCATTATTCCTCTGCCCTACTTTACATCGCACGAGAAAATAACAATTTCAATGAAATAAGAATCTTCCAGGACAATCTAATGAATTTTTTTCCTGACATACCCACAAATGACAGTGCTGCAATGATGACACATATGAAAAGTGCAGTTCCTGTGTCTGCAAAGGGCCGCTTCACCCGAACAGGACTTGAGATTCTCTCAACCAAAAGAAAACAGTGCTCATGACTTTCATATATGTAACACTTCTAAACCCAACCTGCCATAGAACTAATCACTGATAAGCCCCTTCACTGCCGTAGAACTTTTTATAGCTTGTGTTTGTTAACCAGATCTTATCAGGGATAGTGTTAAATGTACTAAAGCTAATTAGTGGTTTATTTATCTTATAATACATTGCGTGAAAGTTAAATAGTAATAATTAAGCTTTTAAGAGATATAAAACTTATTTACATTATTCATCTATAAGCTACATTCTATGAATCAAATAAGTACAGTCAAAAACAAAAAGGTATACACTTTATGCAGCATATTTAATTCAAGCATCATTAAATCATTTCGTTTCATATTTTTAGACCAAACTGATGTCATCAACATTTATTTATACTTTCTAATTGAAAACCTCTGTTGATGAATAAAATAATTGTAGTCAATACAAGAATGAGGCAATATAATCAGGCATCCCCAAAATGTTAATAACATGAGTGTTTTCTTTTTTCATTTATGTATATAAACATTTCTTGTTCATTTATTTTCTTAACCTGCCTTTTACCTGTACACCTTTTCCACATCATCTTATTGTTGTTATTACACCATGAACTTACAAACACTATGTATCCTTGTACATTATAATGCTACTATTTCCTTTTCTTATTGATAATCTAGAATTTTATGCCATCTTATATAGCCTAGCATATTCCATGTCAAGTCTATTCTTATGGTGGATTTAAAACAAGTGTTAGATTATTTCATATTGAATTAACATCTAGTGTTTACAATCTTTATTGCTTCAAGGAGCCTTCTTATGATGTTTTGTTGCATCTTAAAAAAAAAATTGTAAGTATTGGTGTACATAATGTAAATACAATTGTTGCTGTTCTTGATATTTCAAATACATGGTATTGATAACAACTCAAAAATTTGAAGTACCTTTTTCAAATAAAACAATAATTGGATTTTTTTTCAGTACAATGTTGATTTGTGAGTCATTTATGCTCAAGTCCATGCTCATATTTTTTTTAACTGTTTATGCTCTTAAAAATGTCAATACATTTGTTCTTGTTTGTTATTGTTTATTTTCATGTATGTTTATGAAACATTTATTTTTTGTTCTGTTGCTGTTATAACATTATGATATTTTACATTATAATGTTAGTATTTTTTTTTCTAATTAATAATCTAAATATGTTATTGATAACAACTCAAAAATTTAAAGTACATTCTTCAAATAAAACAATATTTGTACTTTTCAGTACAATGTTGATTTGTGAGTCATTTATGCTCAAGTCCATGCATATATTGTTTAACTGTTTATGCTCTTAAAAATGTCCAAAAAAAATTGTTGTTGTTTTGTTTTTTCGTATATGTATATGAAACATTTATTTTCTGTTTTGTTGTTGTTATTACATTATGATATTCTACATTATAATGCTAGTATTTTCTTTTCTAATTTATAATCTAAATTTTATGCCATCTTATATAGCCTAGCATTTTCAAATTTGTTCTTAGTTCTAATGTAATGGTGAATTTCAAACAAGTATTACATTGTTTTATACTAAATTTGAAACTAGTTGTCGTCAATATTTATTACTTCTGTAAGCATCTTATGACATACTGTTGCATTTAAAAAAATATGAGCAATTGCTCTTTGGTGTACATAATGTAAATAAATATTTGATTGTGCTTAATACCTCAGATCAGTATTATTGCTTAAATTATTTTAAAAAGCATAATTACCATTGTTTATCACATGCAATTTCTCACTCATTTTAAATCCTCTCATGGTTTCGCAAAAAATATTTGGTTTCATTGTATTTTACAACAATTACATCATTGTACCATTGCCTAACTACAATGACTTCCAACATGTTTCATTGTAAATTAAAGTTTTTTTTTATTTCAATGTGGCATTGATATCTTAAATGTCTTGTACTTCAGTGCAAACATTTCACATTGCTGATGCTTGTGTTTCTCTTATTTTATTCCATCATTTGTGTGCTTTATTGCTTTCACAGCTTCTGTGTTACTGTTTACAAACAAAGTTCATAACCAAGACACAATTTAAAGTAAATGTCATATCTTCTCAAACTTTTTAAATATTATGTTCTGTGCATGCAATAAACGATTCAAACCCACATCAGACTTACATTATTAAATACCACGTTCGTGTTTGCGCGGACCTTCCCTTTCTTGCTGCTTTCGCAGCAGTTTTGTACTTGTATCATTAGTCTTAGGTAATAAAAAGTTCATAATTTGTTCGTCGGATTTGCCGCACATAAAATTAGAAAAAAACTTTTTTATTGTTTAAGCACCCGCACATATCCTTTGACTGTGCCGGATTTGTTTTGTTTACTTTCGAGTTTTATCAACTCGAATATACAAGGCGATGTCACTGCGTCGGGGAAAAGTTGTGGATAGACAGTGTGTTCTTTTGGCTATTTCAAGTGCTGAAAATAACCTCTCTGTCCACGTCAAAAAGCCCCATCTTTATGAAAACTTTCTGTCGTCTGATTTGTTAGCCTTAATATGACATTTAAACAAACTGGCTGAATTTATCTTTTTAAAATGAGTTCTGAAATCTCTCTTCTGGATATAAACAATGGCTGCGCTTATCAGTCTGTTATTTGCTTACTTGTTATTTATGTCTTAATCAGATTTTGAGTGCAATACTGATCGATTGATATAGTCTGTTATTTATCGTACATATGTACGGTTCGTTATTCAGCATTTATATTGTGTTTTCTATAACATCACAAAATTGTAAATTACCGAGATGGTTTTCAATCTCAATAGTTTATTAGGGCACTTACGCGATGGCGATGATTTATGTCATGTACATGCTTGTGAACAGTAAACCACTATAATGCGTTGTAATGGATTTGAAACTTGTTTATGATGAGCATATAAAACTTATTTTCATGTACCTAAGTTTTTTCCAAATATATTTATTTTTCATTTATTTTAAGGAAAAAAATAATATATAAGATGCTGTAGGGGGCATACCATAGTTTCACGCTAGCGAAATGTATTTGACACAAATGTATGTGGACGCCAACTTTTACACAATATTAAGTTTCAACTTCTTGTGTGCCCTGTTAACAAACTCAGCTTGGTTCTTAGGTGGCCGACTTAACTCTGATATTAAGCAGACAATTCTATAGTCCGAACCAATTCCAACCATGTATTGAAAACAGTGTGTAAGTTGTAATAGTTTTATTATAGTAAGTGAAACAACCCTCGACTGAGTACAATTGTTCATACAGTAATAATGTGTATTTATATAAAAATATTTTTAAGGGTCACTTCAAACACTAAGTCTTTCGCTGGTGCGTACGTTCCGTAAATAGCGTATGATATTAAATTATTTTATTTGTTATCTTAACCATGCACCTTGCGATATTATTTCCGCAGTATAACGCGATTTTAATTTTGTTCTGGTATGGCAGTCTAAGCGAGATAACACTTACAAGTCACCCTACTTGCTCAATATTGTTGGCTGTCCTTAAATTCTTTAATACATGTATGATTTGGGAATGCTATAGGTCTATATCAATTTTATCAAAATTGAACGTTTGTAAAAATACGAATAAGTAAGTTATATGTCACTGAGTATTTATTTTATCAAGCAGTTCTATAACGTTATTATTGTTATTATTTTAGTTAAAACTCAGCTTAACTACTTTATCGAACGTAACGTGGTTCGATTTTTGCTCTCAACAAATGCTTAACCCAGTCCGACTGCCAACGAAAATCGTGGCGCTTTAATACTCGCACAGCAGCCGTAGGTTGGGTGAATGCTACTGCCTTGAACAATGATGGCGATGGCACCCAAAACGTTGACAGTGCAAACTAAAATGATGACAGTGCCAACAAATTGAATGGCAGTCATGTGACCGCTACAAAAAAGAACGTTTTAATTTTTTTTATGGCAACCATCTTGAAAAGGTATGCCACAGATACAAAGAAAGGGTCTGAACATAGCCCTCAGTTTTGGAATGTAAACATGAAAAGAAAACAAAACAAGAGATCTTGGCACAACAATATTCATATGAGATTTGGTACACAGGCCAAAAAATATATGCTCATGTCTAACATGTGTTTTTAATTCTAGCTTCAATTTTTAATTATGGTCCCTTTTACTCTGAAATGTGTACAGAACCTTAACGGAGCATACATTGAAAAGACTGCAAGGTATTGACTTTAAACTTCATATACATGTAGATCTCATTTAGAGGGATGTAGCAACCATAACTGCAGTGTTTCTTTAGTTATTGTCCTTCGTTTATTTTGATCTTTAATTCTCATCTGGGGCATAGCTCTTAAAGTATTTCAGGTATTGACTTCAAACTTAATGTACAAACAAATCTCATTGAATAAAACCTCAATGAAGATGAACCATAACGCTGGCTGCAGTATTATTTAAGTTATTTCCCTTTATAAGTTTTATAGTCCAGAGCATTGATCAAACTATTAACATCAAAACATTTTTTTACAGAAATATCTTTCTTGATTTTCAAAACTGCCTTTTTATGTAGTAAAATAGTGCCTAAAACTGTGTGTTTGCTTTTTACAGAGTAGATTTGTACATTGTTAATTGTAATCATTTGCCGAAAGGCGAAGTTGATACAGTTCTTAATTTGGCGGGGGAAATGGCAGTCCCAGACTGCTCTTGTGAAACTTGATATTATTGTGCACTTGTTGCGTTCCTCATAGAGGGATGCTAAAATCATGGAGATAATTGAAAACGAAACACTTAATATATGTAGCTACGTTAATGTAATGTACACACATAATATTGTAATTCTTTGAAGATAAAATCGAAAAAATAGAATCATTAACTTAGTACCAAAAAGCAAATTAGTACAAAAAGTACATGTTAACATAATAAAAACATAAATAAACAATCAAAACACGTACCTTGATAGTTTAATATAGTAATTCTAAATAAATATACAAAGTTTAGCATTTGACCGGCATAAAGATGTCAAATTAATTCATAACATTTTTAGCACATTTCAAATTTAAATAATTACCTGGACAAGAGATGATTGGGTCATGGAATAATGTGTATTGGATAAAGGACAAACATAGAGGACTATGGCTGATGCTACCGAAAGGTGATAATTAAATCATCTGGTCAGACATGTGAAGTTCTTTACCTTATAAATTTCTCTTTAATTAGTGAATTATTACATGAATAATTTCAGCTGCAATACTTTGAGTCCTTTTTACTTCAATGTAAGTCAGTTGCGAGGTATTTCATCATAGCCAATAGTTATATGGCTTTCAGGACTTTGATTGCAAAAAGAAGGTGGCAAAACGTAAGAAGAAGAAGAAGAAGAAGAAGAAGAAGAAGAAGAAAACCCCAGCTTTTATATTTAAATATGTGTTAATTTACATATTTTAACATTGACATATGGTCAATATGAGCATATATTTGCGACTGGGCTTGACCAATGTTGAAAATAAACAATCAGGTAAGTCGCCAAAATATGTGACAAAAAAGTCTTAACTGTTTCCAAAACTACTGTTTGCAATGGAAACTAAATATTAACCTCTCAAATACTAAAATAATTGTCTTTGGTGCCAGAAATCTGATGAAATTTACATTAGCATTGCCAACCAAGCGCTAGAGATAGTTAAAGAATACAAATACCTAGGTGGATATTTCTCGTCCACCGGTAGCTTTTTATACTGCCACAAATATTTAATAAGCCAGGCTAACAAAGCAATGTATGTTCTATTTCTTAGAATTAATAACCTAGACTTGCCTTTGGACATACAACTGAAGCTTTTTGATTCCACCACTATCCCGATTCTAACGTATGGATGTAAAGTCTGGGGTTTTGAAAACCTAGATCTGTTGGAGCAACTTCACTGTAATTTTTTGCGGCGGATTACATATACTAGAAAGAGAACTCCACGTTACATGCTCTACTCGGAACTTGGTAGATACCCCCTTAACATCATAGTTAAAACCAGAATGATAAGTTACTGGAGAAAACTCGTTTCATCCCATGACTCGAAAATAAGTTTCTTGATATATAAAGACATTTTACATAGAAATAATTCAGTCTGGGCCAGTTACATCAAGTCAATACTTGATTCAACGGGTTATTCATACGTTTGGCTTAATCAAACAAGAGTACCTGTAAAACATGTCAGTAAACTTGTGAAATCTAACCTTGTAGACCAATTTCAGCAAACTTATTTTGAATAATTTAATCTTTCGTTTAAGGGTAAAATGTATTCTCTGTTTAAGTCCGATATTAATTTTGAGGAGTACCTTAATATCTTACCCAAATCTCTACGTTTTACATTCTTGCATTTCCGCACAAGTAATAATCAATTCCCTATCGAAGTCGGTAGATGGAGACAGAATGCTGTATCACTTGTCAATAGAAAGTGTACGTTTTGTAATCTAAACAATATCGGTGACGAACTGCACTATTTACTTACAAGTCCATTTTTTTAATCCTACCAGAACAAATACATACATAGTCGTTTCTACTCAAGACCTAATGTCTTATATTTAAGTGAGGTTTTAAATTGTAAGAACCCGGCGAAGGCCAACGACAGGCGATACTTGAACTACACCCCCATCATGATGGTACTTCGCGGCGAAGGCCAACGGCAGGCGATACTTGGACTACACCCCCATCATGATGGTACACCCCAATTATGATGGTACTTCGCGGCGAAGGCCAACGGCAGGCGATACTTGGACTACACCCCCATTATGATGGTACTTCGCGGCGAAGGCCAACGGCAGGCGATACTTAGACTACACCCCCATTATGATGGTACTTCGCGGCGAAGGCCAACGACAGGCGATACTTGGACTACACCCCCATCATTAGGGAATGCTGATGATTTTAGTAAGAAGTGGTAAATACATTATATTTATTTATTTTTATTGCACTATTTACTGATTGTTTCCCATACAACGTAACCAAAATCGAGAGTATTTTAATATATTGGAATGCGCATGAGTCACTGCTTTGCACGAAATGAAATGGAATCAGCAGTTTCTCGTGTACAATAATTTATTGTTATTGAATTGTAATGGAATTTATATCCTATCTTGCATATGAACATAAAGGCACTAAAGACAGTATTGAAGGTGATTTAGGTGTAAATAAGAGATGAATCGCCTATAAATGTTGATAAAAATTGACGTATTTCGGAATTTAAGTCACAATAAACAACTTCTTTGTGACAAGATAGCAGCCAAAAAGTGTTGTGTTTACGTTGAAATACATACGTCAAAAACAAAACGTAGAGAAAACCAAACACATTAAACACAGCAGCCAACAAAAGTGAAAAGGCTTTTGTTCCAGATACAGTGTGTGTATTCCACGCGAAAAAATAACTCATAAATGCTAGGTCAGATTTTGCTTCAAATGAAGACAAAGATAACTTTCCTTTTTTTTTGCATCATTTTCAATGAATCAAAGAGCAGTCTACTGTATGCCGCTTATCTAAAGAGCCCCTCTTTCGTCTTATTATCGGTGTTTGATTAGATAATTAGTTTCCTAAAACACTTTGACAAAACTTTTTCAAAAATAATGTTTTACAGTGCTTCATCAGGCAATGTTTGTCGAAGTGTTTTAAGATTCTAAACTCTCAATCAAACTTTGGTAAAATACCAAAGGCGGGGTTCTGTAAGCATCCTTGACTGTGCTATGTTTCATTTAAAATGGTGAAGAAATAGTAAAATTGTCTTTGTGTAATGTCTTCATTCGAAGCAAAATATTGCTTTCCGCGGACGGATTTATAGTACCAAAGTATGACGTAATTTAACACGTGATCAGCATTCGTTCACTGAAATAGTGCAAGTAAAAGAATTAAAGGAAACCAGCGGACTAAAACAACAAGAAATGTATTACGGAACACTGAACGCTGATTGAACGTTATTCTGTTTTATACATAAACATAATTCTTCGAAGAAAAATGTATAAACATATATATATATATATACCTGATAATACATGAAGTTTTGTTTGACATCGGTAAATCCCAGCGTTTCAATTTTGATATTCGTTCAACGTTTCGTGTTTCGTGGTAAAAGTAAGGACCAGAAGAAGTACTTATTGGCTGCCAAGTTCTTGTAAATGATCTCCTTGGACATTGAATGATTATGCCTTACAAAGGTAGCATACAGAAACATTGGGTGATTTTAGGACGCAGCAACAAGCAGCGAGATGTTTACCAAAAAACAGATGTTTGCAAAAACAATGCATTGTCATTGTCATTTCAAAATTGATTGTTTGATTGTTTACAGATAAATGTCGACAGAAACATGACTGATTCAGTGATATCTAATATTATTGTCCACCCATCTGTCCAGCCTTTGGTATGAAATCGTAAATATTTTTATTCCATTTTGTACAAGAAAGCATAGACAAACGAATGGTAACATAATTACATACAGAACTGTACAGTAATTCGGACCTGTGTAATTCTGATAGAAAACAATCTCATTTTGCTTTGTGTCTATTTATCAGTACAATGTTTTTATAAATTATTTGTACTGGTTGGAGAGCAGTATTTGGTGGAAGTCAGTAGCCGGCAATAGTCATTTTCTCCTTTCATTTATTTTTTTCATGGCAATGGTAGGTGTTATTTTGTAAAATCATAATTGTGCTTTTTTGCCTCGAATGATAAAAATTGTCAAATGATTAATATAGAATTTGTCATTGGAAAAAACGGAAATGTAATAAAATCGACAATTTCTCAAGTGTGGCATGGTCGCCTGAGTTTGACTACGCACGCATACTGATTTGAATATTTATTTCTAACAATCGGTTTTCCCCAAAATTGCATTGTCAGAATTGCATCAATTTCTGTGAAACAAACTCAAGGAATAGTCGTTCATTTAATTGCTTTATTAAAAGAAGTTATAAATGCAAACTCGATGTCCCTTTCGGACAAATACAAATAAATCCATGATTTATAATGAGGATTTCATTGTCAAACGAACACATTCCTGCCTAGTAATACTGTTTTGGCATGGTACGTCGGGGGGGGGGGGGGGGGTCACAAAGTAACCAGAAACGCATCAATTTAGAAAGAAGTGCTGCATTATTTTATTTCAACAATGGTATTGGCAGGATTTTGTTTGGAATCAGCTTTCATGCGCTCTATTTTTTTGCTATCAAATTATATAATGTTCATCAAATACTGTTATACACTATAATCACTTCTATTTGATTATAAATTTGAGCTCATATCCAGAAAACTTTCCATTCAGAATGACACAACATTTATTGGGTTTTAGCTTAAGAGTTCATACAAAAACTGTACATTTAACTTTACAGGGGTGCTGCACCCTGTCCTTTTTCAGTGGCACATT